>NC_083734.1:58626828-59253328 GCF_028564815.1 Eubalaena glacialis | reverse complement strand
GACACATTAATCCCAGAACTACACAAAGGTCAGTGGGACTTCCTTATAGACAGCTGTGAGTGGGCTGGTGGTAGGCAGTGGGTCTTATACTGCTCCTCTCCCTGTTCACTCTGCTTACTATATTTCAGCTTCAGTGCTCCATCTCTGTCTCCAAAAAATACCTAGATTGTCCCAGCCTCAGGGCCTTTGCACTTGCCATCCCATTGCCTGGAAACTCTTGTCTTGGATCTTCTCATGGCTGGCTGTCTCATCACAGAGAGATCATCTCAGAGGCCACCTGCTTAGAGAGGCCTTCCCTGGCCATCATACCTAAAATACCATCACCTCCTTCACTATTTTCTTCAGCATTTTCTGAAAAAGTACCATCTTCACATTATTCACTTTGTTTAATGTTAAGTTTCCCCAACTAGTCTGTAGACTTCATAAAACAAGAATATTGTCCATTTTTGTTCACCAATGACTCCCCAGGGTGCAGAACAATGCTTAGTGTGTGTAGGTGCTAAGTCGGAGTAACAACAGCAAGAATAAGAAGAGCAACAGTAATAATAATATTTGACTGATGATAAATATAAGTGTACACGAAGCATAAGTCACTTAACCTCCCTCAACCTCATTCATAAATTAAAGACTTTGACCTAGGTCTTATCTTTAAGATCCTTTCCAATCTTATAATGCCAGTTACATAACAGCCTGATATAATCTGAAAGACCCACAGGAATGTTAATACCCAATGTACATGCTAACGTCTCAAGGCCACGAGAAGAAGGGTTCCATGCATTATCCCTTGAAAAAAAAGTATCTTTATCAGGTCAAGATAACTGATCTAATGTGAGCAAAGAAGGGTTTTACTGACACCTTTTCTTCCACTTCACATTAATCCTTTAAGCTACAGCTCAACTATGTGCTTAAAAGGTAAGGCCAGGAAAAAGATGGTCCCACAGGTGCAGCTGTGCTGACTCAACCACCATCTTGGACCTTGGGGTGAGTTCCATTTGGTTTCGATTTTTCTTCTCATGTGCTTAGACTACATGAATGGGCCTTCCTAAACTGCAGAAGTAGTCTCATTCTACTCACAGAGACCTTTATCGATGGATCTTAGTCCAATTTTTTGTTAAGAAGTTAAAAAGAACCAATTTCATCCATTTGCTTCTTTCTGCAGCCATTATTAATTTAGCGCCGACTGTGGCCCAGGTCTTGCCCTAAGGAGGTGGGAATTCAACCCCTCTTTCAAGCTCTAAATGTTTAATATTCCCTCCCTTCTAAAGTCAGTAACTGAGCATAGGTCATCTGGTGTCCCACCATCCTATTCACTTATTCTTTGGCCAAAGGATTCCAATGCCTGAAGAGGTCGTTCAAAATAACAAAGGTCACAGTTATTTGGCAAAAGTCTCGCCCTCACTGCCTGTGGTCCTATGTTTCCTCTTTCAGTTTCCAATTCTATGTTCCATTTCACTGCACGACAGGGGTATCTTTCTTCACCCCAAGTCACTGCAGCCTAACCTCCCCTTTTCCCTTCCTTCCCCTGAATGCCACCAGAACCCCCTCCTAGGCAGGTTAATGTGCCTTTTGGGGTCGTAGGATCTTTACGAGGCTGAGAGGTGGAAGCCCGCAGCCAAGCAGCTCTGCCGGATGGGAAGCTCCGCAGTAGGAAAAAGGCAGGAAGAGCACGGGAGGTGAAGCAGGCCTTTTCTGATGACTGGTCTAGGGCTTCTTACTTGAACTTTTGGTTTTATAGTTCTATAAAAGGCAGCTGACAAAAGAGATCCCGTTTTGGGAGGGTCCAGCTGGCTGGGCTGAGCTGGGCGGGGCAGCCCCAATATTTGAAAGCCAGGCCTGATTTTCATCCATGACGTCAGAGACGCACGGGGTTCCCAGTGAGCCAGAGGGTGGGAGAGCAGACGGCCCCAGCCCGCGCCCTGCCCCGTGCCAGCAGCAGCTTCCAATGCTGCCTTCCTGGCACGTCTGCAAGAGCCTTTTCCTCCTCAGAGACGCTGCAGAGTTTGGAAGGGAAGCTCCCTCGCTCAGCCTGTGGGTGTCTGCTGGGGCAGGAGAGCCTAGAGTCTCCCTCTCTGGCCCCCGGCTACCCCACGTCCAGGCTTGGCCCTGCTCTCTGCTTTCACTTCAGCGGCGGATTCACTTCGGGGCTGGCTGCTCTGAGGCCCCAGGCCCCCACGTCCAGATTTGGGGAGCCAGCCTCGGCCTCCCCCTCTGACGCAGAGGCAGACACTGGACAATAGCACTGCCCAAAGGGAGGAGTGTTGGGGGCGGGATTTTTTACAAACAAGTCCAATCGGGAGAAATGAAGGAAGGCTTTTTTTTGCTTATTCACATCAAACTACTCCGTTGCACCGGCCCGAGCCCTACAGTTTCCTGTGGACAAAGCAGGTCGGCTCTCCAAGCCCTCAGGGGCTGGGGGTGAAGCAACAGCTACTCGCTGAGCCCTGACACTTAGGACGTTCTTTCTCCCCGGCCAGGAGAAGCCGCTGCCCAGCTCCAGGAAGACCCTGGAGGAGGGAGAGCAGGAGGGAGCCAAGAAGAGCAGTTGCAAGGGGCACTGAGTGCTTACTTCAGGACTCTCGATTCTCAAAAGGGCACAGGAGCAGCGGAGGGGCTCTGGCAGCTCACAGGTCCCACCATGGGTCAAATTTGCAATCTGCACGCTCAGCGTTTTCCTTTGGAGGCTGCTCAGATTCACCCTGCGAGGCCTGGCAGCAAGGGCAGGAGAGCAAGGTTAGAGCCAAACTCCACGTAGCACTGCCGAGTGGCTTGAAGTACTAAGACCACCCACCTCCAGCAACAATTCTCATGCCGTGCAATTTAAATGTGTTCCATGTTTCCTCAGCTTTCCTTTGTGCCATCCAGCCACACGTTATGCCTGCACCCATTTACACATGGTGTCAGATGTCATGGTCAGGACCTACTACCAGCTGGATATCAGTGCACGGCAAAAAGACAGCCGGTGAGGGAGCTGACATCACACGGCGCTTCGTTGACTCGCTGATGCCCCAAAGACCAGGGCTCTCTGAACAAAGCTGTCCCAGGGGGCAAAGGTATTAGAGGGAAGGTGGTTTCCTCTGTACCATGAGGGGCCGGCACGAGGGTGGCCCCTGGTCCTCATAGCCTATGCCTGAGGATGCAGAAGTTCCCAAGACGGTCCCCTTCTCTCTGATAGAGAGGGCCCCAACAGGAGATAAATGTAAAGAAATCTCTCCCACAGAGTGAAAACGAAGCTGCTTCTACTCGAGGCAGGGAGGAAGGACACTGCCACCTGCCGCACAATCCTTATTTGTATTCCTCCCTTTTCTTCTTTTTGCTTTCTCCTACTCATTTATTACTCATCAAATATTTATCGAGCACCCGCTCTGGATCGATTGATATCCTCCTTCTTACGAGGCACTACTGTATGATAAGTATGTAAATCAAATCAAATATGTAATGCCAAAAAGAAAATAATCTACAGCAAGAGAGCAACCCATGGGCTTGGGGAAAGAGGAGGTGAGGTGAGTTGTGGGGTGGGTGTGCCGTGGGTGGGAGCAGGCATGGACCTCTCTCTTTGGCGATCTTGGTGAGGCCACAGAAGCTGCTTGCTTAGGTAACATCCTTTGCAAACCACTTTTTCATTATCTCATGGACCCTTACCACAGTCCAAGAGGATAGGACCATGGAATTCGTGCCCATTACAAAGATGAATAACCTGGGGCCTGCAGTTAAGTAAGTGGACCCTTTAGGCCAAATATTTAGTTATTGGCAGAAAAGGAACCTGACCCCAGAACTTAGAGTTACTATACAAGGACTCCAGCAGCTATATCAGAACAGATACATATAGCTTCATCAAGGGGTGTTTATTATATTTTTTTCTTAATTCATATCTTGGTTAGTGTCTTAGCTCAGGCTGCTACAACAAATTACCATAGACCAGGTGACTTAAACATTTCCCAGTTTTTTGTTTGTTTGTTTGTTTGTTTTATTTTTGGCTGTGTTGGGTCTTCATTGCTGCATGCGGGCTTTCTCTAGTTGTGGCGAGCAGGGGCTACTCTTCGTTGTGGTGCGCGGGCTTCTCATTGCGGTGGCTTCTCTTGTTGCGGAGCACGGGCTCTAGGTGCGCGGGCTTCAGTAGTCGTGGCTCGTGGGCTCTAAAGCGCAGGCTCAGTAGTTGTGGCACACGGGCCTAGTTGCTCTGCAGCATGTGGGATCTTCCCAGACCAGGGCTCAAACCCGTGTCCCCTGCATTGGCAGGCAGATTCTTAACCACTGCACCACCAGGGAAGTCCCAGCAGGCAGATTCTTAACCACTGCACAAGCAGGGAAGTCCTTTCCCACAGTTCTGAAGGCTGGTTAGTCCAAAATCAAGGTGCCAGCAGATATGGTGTATGGTGAGAGCCAACTTCCTGGCTTATAGACATTCGTCTTCTCATTTTGTCCTCACCTGGGGGAGAGCAGAGAGAGAGGAAGCAGCTCTCCCGTGTCTCTTCTTATAAGGGCACTAATCCCATTCACGAGGGATCCACCCTCATGACCCATTTGTCACCCAAAGGCACCACCTCCTAATATCATCATATTGGGGGTTAAGATTTCAACATATGAATTTGGAGGAGGGGACATAAACATTCAGTCCCTAACAAGTAGAGATAAAACTGAAAACATCATTCTAGCTGGTCCAAACCTTCATGTTGCCTGGATTTGAAGTCAGAGAGATGGCAGCATGAAGACTTTATCCCACCATTGCTGGCTTTCAAGATGGAGAAAGACCATAAGCTGAGGAACACAGGCAACCTCTAAGTCAGAAGAAGCAAGGAAGTGGCTTCTCCCGCAGAGACTCAGGAAGGAACTCAGGCCTGCCAGCACCTTGACGTTAGCCCAGCAAGACCCATTTTATACTTCTGACTTTCAGGACTGTAAGATACTAAATCTGTGTTGTTTTAAGCCTCTAAATTTGTGATAATTTGTTACAGAAGACACGTGAAACTAATACAGATAGACAGCCTTCAGTTTGGATGACTGGTTAAGTCCCCACTGGTCACATCGTCAGCATGTCCGTGTGTTACTGTATTGTGTACAGGAACCACCAAACAAAAAAAATGGCTATGAGGGCTCTGAGGATTTCTCTGTCTGGCTAATTCCCTCAGGCTACTTAACGGAGTCTCCCTTTGCCATGCTCACACCAATATCGGTGAACCTGCCCCCTCTCTGCTTCCCTCCATCTTTTTCAACAGTGGTTCCCCACTGAGGCTGGTGCCATGTGACAGGGCCCAGCTGTGGGGCATATAGATAGGGTAACAGCTGTGCACAAGTGACCTCACTCATATTTATTGGCAAAATGTACCTTCAAAGAGTCACCACTAGTAAGAAAAAAAAAAAAAAAACCCACAAAGCCCAGGGCTTCCCTAGGAGGTCAGGACCACAAACATCTAAAAGGAAAGGTTGGTTGGACCTGAACAAGCTCATGCCAAGACTTCTCCACCTACCCGTGGGCAGAGGTCATCCTGATGTGATACTAATTTGGACAGTCAAGTAGCGGCTACAGGTAATCATGGCCCCATCTGTGAAACTCACGGGAAAAGGCTCTGTGGGGATGGGGATGGGGATGTGGAAAACTCTTAAGTTCTTTGCCTGAAGGGCCATGGAAGCAGTCTGTGAGTCAGAACCATGGAAAGCACTTGGCAGATAAACTATACACCAGAGGAGGGCTCCTTGCTTACTGTTTCCTTTTAAGAAGATATTCAATTTCATAACATAATTGTACTGATGGGCATCTGAGGGTGGGGATTGTCCTTGCTCTCAGCATAACTTATTAAAAGAGTTCAAAGCCCTGATTTGCTTCCCACCTCTCCCTGGTTGTATATTCTCTCTCTGAGCTCCATTTTCCTACCTCGAAAAGGGGAGATAATAATAGCAACCTCACAGCGTGGTTATAGGAAGATTAAATGAGTGAATGGTTGAAAAATGATTGGGTTTGACGTATATACACTACTATGTATAAAATATTTAGATAACTAATGAGAACCTACCGCATATATAGCACAGGGAACTCTACTCAAGGATCTGTGGTGACCTAAATGGAAGGAAATCCAAAAAAGAAAGGATATATGTATACGTATAACTGATTCACTTTGCTGTACAGCAGAAAAACATTGTAAAGCAACTATACTCCAATAAAAATTAATTTAAAAAATGAGAGAGGAAAAAAAAGAAAAATGAGTAGCACATTACAGACAATCAATAAATACTGATTTCCTTGCTTTACCCCTTCTTGACTGCATCAGATTAAGTGATATTATCCATATTGGTCCTGATCCCCCAACTGGGGACTAGGCTTCTGCTTTCAAAAATGACCACACTTAACTAGTTCCTAAAGTGGCAGAAAGTACCGTGTTTTAAAAGTCTACAATAAGAGATAGAGGTTCTACAGTCTCCCTCCTCCGGTATTTCCTTCTGATCTTCTCAAGCCCACTCGTTTCTATTCTGTCCTCAGCAGCAGTGACACAAACTGGTTCCCACTTTCTGTTTACAAATAATTCAGCTCCTTGCAGCTTCTTCAGACTGTTCCCTCCATGTCCCATGGATGGCATTTGGGAGGCTCCTCACTGAACATATTTCTTGACTGGAGTGTTGTTAGTGCTCACACATCCACATCCTCACGTCCACTGTTGCGCTATGAAAAGATTAGTTCACCGGGTCTCCATAACACAGTCCTTCCCTCCACACTTTCATGTCGGAAGGACGCCATGATGCTTTAATAAGGGAAATATGTCCCTAAGACCTTCTCCTCTAGGCTTCTGGTGACCCAAGCCTGGCAACACGGAATGCCATTCCCATCTGATAACTGGTGCCTTGGCTTAGGTGAAACCAATTTCTAGGAGGCAGAAAGCCAAATTCTTGGCCAGGCTGGGGGCAGGCATTCCATTCTGTTGTGTTTACTTGCCCAATAAACCTTCTTACTGGGGGTAGAGATGACTCTTGTTGGGGCCCCAGTCCCCAGCACAGGAACAGAAGCCTGCATAGCCTTCTTTTCACCCATGCCCTGCACTCTCCCGGACCCACCAGAGGTAGGAAAAAGTGAGCAGACGGGAAGGACTTCCTGAAGGCTCTGGAACTGGTGTTGGTTCTTGAGGTAAGATCTGCCATCAGCTTGGTCCCTGGTCTGGCTCTGCTCAGTCATCTGTGGGGCCTTTTCTGGGCCTTGGTTTCTCCTCTGTGAAGTGACAAGGGCCGGATCCAATGATCCTAATGGTCTAGTCAAGCTGTCAAGACTCTGTTTCCTTTCTCCCATTTTCAATGCTATGGTGACACCTTTTTATCCCAGGCTGTGAATGGCACTACAGCAGTACCTAGAAAAATATTTTTGGTATATTATTAAATGTGTTTTATTTTTCGGTGCTAGCTGTTCCCCTGTTTACATGGAATTACTTCTTCAGGGAAACTGAAGTCATTAGAAATAATGACGATTAGTCAGTGAACATTTATTAAGTGCTACTCCGGGCTGGGTCCTTGGGCAGAGGACAAAAGGCAGAAAGAGCCTCTCCCTCAAGGAGTTTATATCCTAATGGGAGCAGACAGAAAGTAAACATGGAAATAAGAATAAGAATAACATAATGAAGTGCTCTAGGGAAGAGAAAATTGGGTTGACTGGGGAGGTACTGTTAAGAGCAAGGGCTCACTGCCTGACGGCACAGAAGCCAGCACTATGGCAGCAGCTTTTGAGAAAAGAGCTTTATTGCGAGGTGGGCCAGCAAGGAGACAGGAGGCAAGGCTCCCAAATCTGTCTCCCCGATCCAGGGTTCACGGTGAAATTTAAGAGGTTAGGGGGGCTGAAGCTGATTGATTGACTAGTGTCAAATCCAGTAATCAATCTACTCTCGGCCTGCTGGAAGCCAGATTTTCCTTACTGAAGAACTTCTCCCTTAGTCAAAAGCTACGGTGGCAACATTTCTATAAAACAACTCAAGGTTTGATTGATCAACAACGTATTTAAGGAGGCAAAACCAGCTTAAGCTGGTCAATGTTTCCGTGCTGCTCCGATACCACAGCCAGGCTGGGGGAACAGAGAAAGGCCCTTTAAGAAGGGGCCATGTGAAGAGCAGATGGAAAGGAAGGAGCGTTCCAAGACGAAGGGACAAAAGTGCTCAGGCTTGATGTCTCCGGAAGGCCAGAAGGAATCCAGAAAGATTAGCAAGGGCCAGATCACGAAGGCCTTGTTGGTGAGGGTTAGGAGACTGATTTTAATTTGAAGGGTTTTGCAGACTTGAGTGATGTGAACTGAGCTATTGAACTCCAGAAGAGTCCATGCAATCCTAAGTGTAGATAAAGTAAAATAATTTATCACCGCAGCTCAGTGGTAATCCATAGGAAGAGTGTGGTGGATGTTTAGTAGACAGAAACCTCATTCCAAGTTAATTCGGCAAGTCGGCCTGGGAGGGCTGAGACTGGAGGATGTGTCCCACTGATGAAATGGGGGGAGGTCGGTGAGCCAGAGTGAAGGATGCGCTAGGCTCAAGGTGTGCGCGGGCGAAGGAGTGGGATAAGGGAACACAGGAGGAGATAGGTAAATGTGCCTGGGAAGACACCAGAGGAATGGAAGGACTCTGGTGGGGATAAAGAGGGGAGTAGGCTGGGGACCCCTGGTTTCTGAAATAGAGGATGAGAAGTTTGTAACATGAGAGAATTAGGATCAACAAAGACCCCACCTCCCACCTTTTCCACTCCTCATAGAGACCTTACACATAAGAGACTGGCTTGACCTTAGACTAGAGACTCATTTCCCCCGACCTTGCTTTTCTCATCAACTCTTTCCTAGTTAAAAGAGTCAACATATGTTTGTATTTTTTTCTTACCTCAACATATGCAATTTTCTAGGTATTCCTTACCGATGCCAATTTATATTAGAAAATGTTAAGTTTGTCGGTTGATTATGAAAAATAATATCTAAAACAATTTCTAAAAAAAGAATAATAAAGCCAACCTTACTCCTTCCAGTCAGAAAGTATTCTTAGTATTTGACACATTTATTTCCAGTCCTTTTATGTGCATATGCATACATTTATGTATTTTCTGTCATCGTTGGAATAATATTGCATATTCTTTTCCCTATGAACTTTTTCTACATGAATATGCCTTAAACTCATTAATTCAATGGCTGATAATATTCCTTTGTAAGGTCATACCAGTATTAATTTAACTATGTCCTTATTATTTCACTTTTAAAAAGTAGTTGGGATTTGATACATGTTATTACTATGTAATGGTCTTTATAAAAATTTACACATACCCTCACGTTGGATTGTCACAACAGCCATACAATTAGCTGGGTACTATTTTTAATTCCCATTTTACGATGAAGAAACTGAGGCTTAGTGAGGTTTGGTGGCCTGCACAAAATCATCCCAGCTAGTAAGAAGCAGAGCCAGGAATATTATTACTTCAGGGAATATTCTCACCTTTATGTATTTGTATCTGCAAATAGTTTCTCAAGATTGCATCTCAGAGGTGGAATTTCTGGATCTAAGGGTGTAACCTGTGCTTTTTTTTTTTAAGGTTCTAATGTACAGTACTAAATCACTTTAGAGCGTCACCCACAGCCAACAGTATATGAAGCTTTCCACGTCATGACATCCTTACTCCAAACACTGTGACATGATCGTGGTTAATTTTGCTGTTCTTTGATTGCTCACCTAGTGAGGCTGAACTTCCGTTTTATCATACGTTGATACTTTTGTATTCTTCTTCATTGAACTGCCTATCCATGTCCTATGTCTGTTGTCAACTGGGAGTTTTTCAATAAATTTGGAAGGACCTTTTGCGTACTTACAGTATTATTTTTGCTTTGGTATATTTGTGTCAAGGGTCTCATTTTTTTTTTTTCTCAATTTGCCTTTTTAATTGTGGGTTTCTTTTTTTTTCATGTAGAGCTAGATTAGCAAATTTTTTCTATAAAGTGGCAGAGAGTAAATATTTTAGACTTTGTGGGTCGTATGTTCTCTGTGGCAACTACTCAGCGCTGCTGTGGTAGCCAGAAAACAGGGATAGATGTTACATAAACTTACGACGCGGCCGGATTTGGTTCATGGGTTGTAGTTTACAGACTCCTGGTGTAAAAATATGTCTAATATTATGTTAGGAAATCCTCCATTGCTCCTCTTTGAGATTTCCTTCATTCCTTTTATACTCATAACGCAGATACTTGATAGGCACCTCCTGCCCTGTAGAGACTGCCAAAAACCCACCCAAACTCTGGCTTGGAAGTTGGTAACGGTTCAACAGCTTGCTCCTCCTAGGCACTCCTTTTATCTTCCCCTCCACATACATCATGATGTCTTCCTTGGCTTTGCTTCCTTTTGCTTCTCTCTGGGTCTCCCTTCTCCCTGCCTTGTTGTCAAGGAAATTCTCTAGTCCCCCACAGAACAGTGTTTATTACCCAGCCCCCTTTACTGCCTCCCTTCCTGCTTCATGAACTTTCTCCGACAAATGAGTTCCATTCATAAGTGGAACTGTGGTGAATAAAATTTTCCCCATCTCATTATACACAGACAAACAAAACCAAGCTCTCGATCAGAGATCTATCCATCTCTATTTTATTTTGGCTTCTTTTTGCGCATTTGACGATCTAGTCCTTTTGGTCTTTAGATTGCGGTGTACGCTTTAAGAAATCATGCCAACTTTATTTCAAATAGTTAACCACTTATCCCCAAAATATAGACTTTGGTATATATAGAAGAGAGAGTTTACGATTAAATTTGGCATTTAAGATTATAGGAGAAAGGATCACTAAATAATGCTGGGACGTCTTCTCTGCGCCTCCTCTCTGCCTATCAGTTCTTCTACAACCACCAGGCTGTTGTGATTACAATCTATTCTAATAGCTCTTAAAAAAAATCTCTTGGCTACCTGTACCATTCCTGCTTCCAGATAAATGCTACATTCACTTTTTCAAGGGTCTTTTAGCCCATATTATTAGGATTTTTATTAAAATTATTTAAATCATAATATAATATCAGAAGAATGTATATCTTTATACCATCTGATCTTCTGACCAGGAATATCTATCCAAATCTTATTTGGTACCTTTTTAGGAAATTTTCTTTAGTATTTATCCTAATTAGTATCAAAAAAATTCTTAATGTCTTATTTGAATTGAGAATTTTGAAAACGCTATTAACTCACAATTGATGATCTAGGAGCACAGTTTACTAGCATTTTCATGTGTGATTTTTAAATCAATAATCATTTGTGAATGGATCTTTCATTTCCTTCTATAAAAACTGTCTGTAATTCTTTAACGGGTCTTTGTTCTCTCTCCTCCATATCAGTCATTTTCCTTTTTGGCTTTTCTCACTCTCTTTAACTTTTTTCCTTCATTCTGGGAGTTTCTTAAGTTTGTTCCATGTCACTGATCCTATTTCCTACAGCATCAAGTCTATTACTTACCATGTCCAGGACAGACATTTTTTAACATTACATGTTCTGTTTCTTTGCAGTAATTCTATTTCTCTTCATATCCTTCCTTTATATCCTCTGTTCATTTACTTTGTTTTACTCAAAAGATACAAAAATGACTTGGACTCTATGAAACAAAAAGGGAAAAACCAGGAGGAGAGAACAGGTTGGAATGAAAAGACTGACGGAAAAAAAGTTGGTTTTATTTGTTTATTTTTAATTCTACTTCTTATAGAAGGTAATATTCAGAGGCATGCTTTTCTTTTAGTTTTTAGGATAAAGTTCTGCTTTCTTAGTGTTGATTGTTTTTCTCCCATGGGTACAATGTTGACTTCTCTCTCTCTCTCTACTTGTCCTAGAAGGAGGAGAGTTTTATCCAAAAGGAACATTTGCAAACGGCTTCTACATTTGGCCTCTTCTTAGCCTCTCATGCTGTTCACTTCTGAGCTCACTGAAACTATATCTTACCTGGAGCATAAGTTGAAAAAGTCAATGAATCCATGAATCAATGAATTATAAATGGGAAGGCAAATGAACACATTCCTCAAATCCCATATCCAGAAACATGAGGGAGATTCCCGCCAAGATGTCCACAGCTGAGACCTCCACATCTAAGGCTACTGAGCCCTGTCAGCCACAGATAGGGGCATTTGTTAAAGGCTTCTCTGAGATGTCAAAGATAAGTTCCACAAGGCTTTACAGCAGGAATGCACAGAGCCACAGGAGCCTGCCAGAACTGTAGGAGGCATATACACTCTGCCCTACAAATCTTGTTTCCAAGCACAAACGATGCAAGCAGCAACTCAGCCTGTGACTCAGTGATTCCCAGCTGTGTGGGTGATGATCACCTGAATCCCAAGGTTAGACATGGGCCACAGGGCACTGAGGATTGGTCTGAACAGCACAGGTGCTTGGGAAGAGGGCAAAGGACTCCTGAGAGGAGGTCTCTTGGGGATCCAGTGACAGGCATGGGAAGGTTAAGATGGATGGGAGGGAATGAATAATGAAGCACCACACAACCACTTTGATCCTCTTATCCAGCATTAAATCATCCTTCTGAAGGGCAGGATCACAGTGTGGTGAAGAGCTCAAGGTCTGCCTCTGACGTAGTAACTTCTATTATTCAGCCATCTTGGTTCACCTCTTCATCAAGGCTTGGGGAGGAGGACCAGCTCACCTGCTTGTCACTAGGCAGGGTCATGTGACTAGTTTTGGCCAATATGCTGTGAGCAGAAGTGATGTGAATATAAAACTGCTGTTGAGAGACTCTTCAGCATCCCCTTCACTGTCATGGCAATCAGGAGGGAATGTCCCAGATTATGACATTTCAAGACGGTGAAGCCTCCTTCAGTCTGGGTCTCTGAGTAATTATAAGGGTCTGTAGTATACATGAGGAATAGACGTTTGTTACTTTAAGTCATGGAATTTAAGCTATTTGGTGGGCTCTGAGGGTTACTGATGACCATGGCATAACCTCAATTATTTTGACAAATATATTCTCTTATTAACTGAGTGATCATGAGCAACTCTCTGAACATCTCTGAGTGTCTACCGATTTCCTCAGTTATCAAATGGAGAAAATTGCAGCATTTGCCTTAGCAAAGAGATTAAAATATGTACTGTTTGCAAAGTGCTAACCAATGTGTCTAGCATATAACAAGTGCCTCACAAATGTTACCTCTTAGCCTTATTTGATTCTCCAGGAGAGAGAAAGTAAAATGAGTATTCTTCTGTCAAAGTATCTCAGTTTACATGTGAAAAGAGAAAGAGAGAGAGAGAGAACTTTGGAAACATATCTCATTTACAGAGCAATTAATGGGATCCTCATCCAAACAACCAACACTTTACTGCCCAAGTCCCACATGCCAGTGTGTTCAAGGTTCCATGAGATTTGAGCTACTTGAGCTTTTTAAAGATAAACATCTAAGGGGAATAAAGGTTCAAACTCCCCAGGACAACATTCCCACATGTCATTTATATTTATCTTCCTCTTCATTATGTCCCAGGATGGTAGTGGCAGACCTCTGGGAAAGCAGGATTGATTTCTAGAGGCTCTGATTTTCTCACAGCAGGGAGGGAAGCTGACCCAGGGTGTGGCGCCTTCTCCACACACATTCTCCTTGGGGTGTCTCAGCATTCCAGAGGTGTGGTTAGGTGAGTATCACTCCACCCATGGGGCGTCTTCTTGGCCAAGCCTCATATGACCCAAACTCCCATAAACAGGATTGTGCAGTGGCAGGAATGATGGGGATATATTTAGCATCCTCCACTGTCTCCCCCAATAGACTGTTGGATACATCTTCCAAGGACAGTCTACCTTCAATTAAACCACCTTTCTCCAAGCAATTCCTTGAAGGTCTCCTACTCAAATATCCCGCGGGCTCAGGCAGGCTTCTTGGATGAGGACTGACACCATCGCAAGCCAGATGTGGTGGCAAAGGGCCACAGAACATCCCAGCACAAAGCAAGGGGAGGCCTTGCACTGAGGCTGCTTCCCCGGCATCACACCCAGGAGAGCCAGCTTCTCAACAGGTGTTGTTCAGGCTCGTCCCACATACAATCACGTAGTGGAGTCACCGGTGTCTCAAGACAACTATGCAGTCCTTTGAAGCTAGTGAGGTTGGTCAAGCTCAGAATCCAAACCCCTTCTCTGGTGGGGATAATAAAACCAAGACCAATTCTCTCTAAATACACATCCAGCCCTCCAGAAAAACACACAACCTCCCATTTCCATCCAGGTTGGCTTGTCAACATCCTCCCCTGTACCAGCCTATTCTCACTGGTCCTGAAATTTTTTTCCAGTGAGTGAACATCCAAGGACGACTCACCTCAAGGATCAAAGACAAAGCCTACTTGCAGAGCTGGGAGGAAAGCCATTTGCATATGACATTGGTGGATGCACTGGACATTGGCGACACAGGGGTGGTGTGTGTGTACGTGTTGTGTGCTGTGTGCAGTGTGCAAAGCCTGTATTTGTAGGTCTTTCGAAGTGGCTGAGCCAAAAACGGAACTGTTGAATCCCAGGCAGTTTTTTTCAACATTACTTCAAAGGGAGCAACATTTTTTTAGACTCTCCACAAAAACTGGATAAATGGTACTATCGCCCTGATTCTATAAATACTGATGCTGGAGGCTAATCTGAAGACCCTGTCCCCACTACTGCCCTCTGTCTACACTTTGTGACTCTTGTAGATATGTGTTGCTCTACTCCTCTCTCCTCTGTCAAGGGTAGAGAGAAAATGATGACTTTTGCCAGCAGTCTGGACCAAGTTAGAAAACCTCATCAGTCCAGACTGGGAAGTCCCCAGCTGTGGAGACCTCGAGCCTGGAAGCCTAGGACAGCAGGGTAGAGAAGAAAAAGAGTCAGTGGATACATGTGTATTTCTTGATGCCCTCTCAGGCTCCTAGTTGTTTTTCTTCCTCCACTGAAAGAACACAGACTAACACTACATTAATTTTGGGACATCTAAAAGCACATAGCTCAACCTAGTTTCTATTTTATGGACTCAGTCCTCCATTAGCCTCACAAGAAAGTCCAGAACTATCCTGGGAAAGTAAAATGAGGAAGATCAACTTTTGTTTGTCTTCAAAATCCTCATTTTCTTACCTCACCCATATTGCCTCCAAGAAGCTAAAAGATATAAAATAGTAATTGATGGGCTCTAATTTATCTTCTAGTTCTAAAAGTCTGTAACCCTGGATTTAAATGATATTAGGATCATCTGTATCTGTAGGTCACAAACTAGCAATTAGCCATTTGACAGTTCTCCCTGACTTCCCAAAGATAAAAGCACATCTCAAAGATAAAAGCAACTTGATTCTTCCTTGTTAATACTGTTTATCTAGGGTTAAACCCCTGAAATGGATCTCTATAATTCATAGAAATCATTTAAAAATCCCAGGTAACCAGCTTCCATTGATCCAATAAGGCTTTTCCACTGGCTGCCTCTAGTGTCCAGAAGTCAGTAAGGAGTTCCATCATATTTCCTTCCTGAACTTTCTGCCAGTTGGTTTTACAGGTGGAGCCCCCATTACCTACAACGTCGTGTGCTAAGAGAAGGCATTTCTATGCAGATACACTTTTAGCTACATTGAATCTATCAGAGAAGGTGCAGGTTTTCAAAGGGAAAAGCAGTCTTTGACTTGTAGAGGTGATTCCTACCCATGTTCAAATCCCTGTAACAGAAATAGCAAACACTGATCACCTATTGGGTGGGCTCAAAGCAAAATTTTACCTTATAGATTTTTTCCACAATACTTTAATATTTCCTCTGTCTTCTAGCCCAAAAAAAAGCTATTATTTTAAAAGGGAACATTTAAAAAAAGAGCAAGCAAAAGGCAAGCTTCCTCACTCTCCAAGCCCACTCTCAATCTCTGAAGTGGCAGGGAACTGTCTCATCAGAGTCTCTCGCACCACCACCACCAGCAATGTTCTGTGGATGATACATCACTTACTTCCACACTGAAACTACAACTGACAACTGCTGAGCGCACCTGCCGAAGGGCGTGTTGCAGCCAAAGGCAGCTAGAGTCCACACAGGAATCCTGTTCTCACACTTGGGGACGCGGAGATGCCACTGGAATTTGCCTAAAGGCCAGAACCAATCATAGCAGAACTCCCAGTGGAAAGCTCAAGATTTCCTACAGACTGCTCTCCCAGCCTGCTTCTTGCAGAAAGATGCTGTGGATATCAACGAAGGGACCCTGGACATGCTCTCTCTGTCAGAATCTGCCACCCCCGATGGCAAGATGCTTACATTAATTCTCTCACTTCTTATCTTAAGATTGAGGAACCCATCTCTCTAGTCCATAACACTGTTTGAAATAGTCACTTTTAATATACCTCCTCCTTTATTAAGGGTGTTTATTTACTGACATCCTACTTATTCTACTTGACACTGTCTTCACGAAAGTACACAGAAACCAAAAATATCCACATCACAGAATTCTAGGCAAGTTTAAGACAGGAAAGCTTGATTTAATTTGGTGTGTTACATCAATTTAATGGGTGAGAAGCATGGAATGAGTTGCAGAAAGAAATCAATCAGAGGATTGATGGAGAAACCAGGTTGCCTTCCAGGCCCTTCCAAGTGAGTGAGCCCACAGATTGGCTTTACTGTTTAGTTTAGACTAAAGCACCACTAAATTGGCAGAAAGACATAGAAAGACAGCACTAAGCAGAACTTCTTTTTTTTTTTAATAATCTGCAATTGTTTTTTATAATTTCAAAACCCAAATTATCTAATTTGGGGGGATTCTGATAATTTTTACACGAGGAAGGAGATTCCTATAAGTGATACAAACAGATTATTAGTACTCCAGACAGTTGACACATTGAAGATAAATGGAAGATGGCTTCACAGAAGTTAACCAACTTGGCTAAAGTCTTAAAAGACAACAGAGACAGTTGGAATCCATCCTAAACTCACTGCTCACAAGAGTTAAGAACCAGTATCTGCAGAGGTATTCAACAGGTGTAAGACCACAGCCTGAGCTTCCTAAAACACACAAACAGCTTCTTTGCTTACCTAAGTGGTGCTAGATTGGGCAGGGTAAGATAGTACAATAAGATGTTAATTATTTTAGTAAAATAATGAGTAAAATAGATTGTAGAATGTATTAATTGCTTACTTTTTACACCTAATCATCATGCACAGCATGGCCAATCTAAAAAAGTTCTGTGTTCTCCAAGATTCCATTATTAACCCATTTCTCTTTCTTACTTTTCACCAAACTAGAGGGCCTAGAGATGATATGCACTTTTTTGAAATGCGCAGAGCAAGCCAGGTGTAAAGAGAGGTGCCTGGTTGCTTATGTTGCAACTAAGAATGATGTTGCCACCTTGCATTGCCTTTTAACACTTAAAAATGCCTGTCTTCACAGCAAACGTGTGGGGCAGCTCGTTTGAGACTCTCTGCTTCTAACACTCTTACTAGGAAAATATAGCCATATCCTCAGCATTAACTGTCACCTGTATGCTGTTGGCCGACAACTCTCAAATCTACTGATGCTTTTCCAGTCTCTGTATCTCTGCAGAGTTCCAGGGCTACATCTGACCGTCTGGTAAACATCTCCATTTAGGTGTCTGACAAGCACTTCCGAATCATTGATCTCTAAAGCCAAAACGAAGGCTGCTTCACAACAAGGGAAATGAGGGCCCCATGACGTATATATTAAGGGAAAGTCTGCAGTTTGAAAAACATCCAAATCCTTACCCTCTCCAACCGTGCTGTACAAGGTCCGTTTTCATCTCCCACTCATTACTCTCCAGGCATGTGGGCCTTTCTGTTCATTTACTGCCCAGCTCATTCCAACCACAGGGGCTTCACACTTGCAGTTCACTCTTCCTAGATGCTTCTCTGATCTTGGCATATCTAAGGTCTGATAAGCATACATATCTCAGCTCAAATGGCGAATCCTTCAAGAGGATTTTTCTGATCTAAAAGGCTCCTCTTTTCTCACTTCCATTCTCTATCACTCACTGGATCCTGCATTCTGGTCTTCAATATCTAAACTTCTTATTCCTTCTTTAAATGTTTTATTCCCCCAACCATGTGTGCAGGATCTCTGCTGCCTTGGTCATTACTTCCCTGGAAGAGCATCTGACACATAGTAGGCATTCCCTAAATATTTGTTCAACAAGTGACACCATGAATCATCACCCCCCAAAGACCTGTTCTTTCATCTTTTCCTCTTCCTTGTAAACATCATGGCCATTCACCTAATGACTCAAACCAAAATATCATCCTAGATCCTTCCCTCCTTCTTATTCCCATTAAAATCACCAAAAGAAAAAAAATTTACCTTCTGAAATACTTCTCAGCCCTAAGCCCTCCTCACTGCCGCTGGGCCCTGCCAGGGCAGAGGGACTGCCCTTTGTTTACACAACTATTACCCTCTGGCTCACCACCCCCACCCAACTGCACCTTTCCCATTTACCCCTAGATCTTTCTAAATCCTAATTTTGATCATATCACTGCTCTTCCCAATCCTTCAGTGGCTTCTCTTTGCCTAAGGATACAATGTGAGTTCCCTATTATGTCCTGGAAGATATTTCATGAACTGGGTTCTATTTGCCAGGCCAGCCTCTTCTCCTACCATCTGCTTATTAAGTTCAAGCATAAAGCACACGCTCTCCCTCCACCACCTGGTGGATGTTATCAGGTGCTCTGATTTGCCTAAAATGCATGGACCTGCTGTGTGACAAATTGACCCTAACTAGCAAAGGCCTAGCTCAAGCATTTTCCAACTTGTCTGGATACATCTAGGTTCACCTCACTCAATCTCGCCTCCGTTATAGGGTTTTTCGCACTATTAGGATACTCGTTTTATGTGTCTGTTGTCTTAGGTGATGAGGTCTTTGAGGGGCTGTGTCTTCTTCACGTTTGTATTTTAGCACCTAGCATAGGGCCTAGCACTTTGAACTTTTGTCCTTGTTGAATTAATAGGTAGAGAGATGTCAATCAGTCTACAGAAGTAAATTCTTGTGGTGAGTTTTAATCAACTATAATCCTCTGGAATTTCTTGTTGACTATTGGCTGCTGACAAGGAGCCATTATTCAAATGCTGAAAAGATATCAACTCCCATAAGAGTATCTGTTTCAGGCTGGGAAGGTACAGAGGTCTCCAGTAATCACTGCAGAATGTGATAGAGAAGCCACACCCAAGCTCTGCTGGATCTGAGCCCTCCTTCCTTTAACCACCTGAAATACCATTTGAATGGAATTCATTTTCCAAGTTTCTTCTATAACATAGCCATTCATGCACTTTTTGCTTTTTAAACAATGAGAGGAGACTTCTGCTTCAAGCCCTGATGGAGTAGCTGGTATTGAAGTTGTTCTTCCCTGTAAACAATGATAAAATTAGCCAAAATATATAAGGCACTTGTTTTCAGGCACTGGCAAATAGGTGGCCTGGGACTGAGATTCCTGAGATAAGGGAAATGCATCAGGTAAACCGCACGTTCACCTGAGCTCTCTGCCGGGGTACATTTCCCAACCATGGCACAGGCAGGTAGAACCCAAAGAGAATGGCAGTCCTGCTGAGCTGAGGAAGCAGAGATCAAAGTTTAGGAATGCTAACACAAGTGCCAATTTCAGGGCAGGGTACTGGAAAGGGTAGAAGTACATGGGTCAGCAGGGAGTGAGGAGTGGTGTGAGAGGTCTGTGTAGGGTTCTCTGCAAGACCTTAGCCAGGGGCTGGGCTGCAAATGTGCCTGATGAGATTCCATGAGGGCTTGTAGAGAGAAGCTGCTTTAGGGTTGAGAATGGAACGGAGATCCTAGAGGTCACATAGTACGTGGAGACACTGGATTATGATCCCATCCAGAATAGAGAGACACTACTAACATCTCAGGCATGCAACTGTACACCAGTGGGTCCATTCCTTAGATATCAAGCCCATGATTTAGAGCAGGGATCAGCAAACTATGGCCCATGGACTGACCACATATTTTTGTTAATAAACTTCTACTAAAACACAGTCATGCCTATTTGTTACATATTTTTATGACTGCTTTCATGCTACAATGGCAGAGTTGAATAGTTGCAATGGAGACAATATAAATCATATGCCTAAAGTATTTATCATCAGGCTTTTAAAGAAAACTCTGCCAAGCCTAGCAGTAGAGTGAGGACTGCCCTGTCGAAGCCAAAACCCAACAGGGTCAAGGAGAACCTCCAGGGCATTATCTGCCTGCCAGGATATACCCTAGCACGCTTTAAAGGAAGAGAATATAATCCAGGCTCCTTACAATGTATTATCTACAATATTCATCAGATGATTAAAAAAATACTACATGTGCAAAGTAGAAGAATGTGACTCAAAATCAGGAAAAAAAAAAAAAGCAGATTGCCCTTGCAGTGTGGGTGGGCATAATTCAATCCATTCAGGGCCTGAGTAGAACAAAAAAAAAGGCAAAGGAAGGAGGAAATTTCCTCTTTTCATTTCTTGACTGCTGTTTGAACTGGGACGTTGGTCCTCTCCTGCCCTTGGACTGGGATTTACACCACTGGCTCGCCTGCTTCTCAGGCCTTTGGACTCAGGCTGGAATTACATCACTGGCTTTCCTGGGTCTCCAGCTGATAGATGGCGCATCATGGGACTTCTCAGCCTTCATAATTGCATTAGCCAATTCCTCATAATACATCAGTCTCTCTCTCCCTGCCTCTATCTGTTTGTCTGTCTCTCTCTCTATATATAGATATATATACACTCACACATATACTTATATGTAGACATAAATATATACATATATATGTATATACAGGCACACGTTGGAGATACTGTGGATTCAGTTCCAGCCCACCACAATAAAGAAAATATCGCAATAAAGTGAGTCCCACAAATTTTTTTGCTTTCCCAGTGCATATAAAAGTTATGTTTTTACTATATTGTAATCTATTAAGTGTGCAGTAGCATTATGTCTTAAGAAACAATGTACATACCTTAATTAAAAAATACTTTACTGCTAAAAAATGCTAGCCATCATCTGAGCCTTCAGCAAGTCATAATCTTTTTGCAATAGTAACATCAAATACCACTGATCATAGATCACCATGACAACTATAATAATAATGAAAAAGTTTTAAATATTACTAAATTATTACCAAAACGTGACACAGAGATAGGAAGTGAGCAAATACTGTTGGCAAAATGGCACCAGTAGACCTGCTTGACACATGGTTGCCACAGACCTTCAATTTGTAAAAAACGCAGTATCTGTGAAGCACAATAAAATGAGGCTTGGTTTCTCTGGAGAACCCTGACTAACACAGTTCTTATAGTTGTACCATAAATGAGGTGGTACAACACTAATTCTAAGTATAAAAGCCAACAGAGGAAATAAAATGGAAGATAAAAATATTCAATTAGTCCCCCCCCCCAAAAAAAAAGAAGGGAAAAGAACACAGAAAGAAACAACATATGGGACAATTTGGAAGCAAATAGCAAGATGATTGACTTATATGCAACAAAATTAATAATAATGTAGAATGTGAATGGACTAAACACTCAAATTAGAATGTTTGTTAAACTGGATAGAAAACCAAGACCCAACTATTTTCTATCTACAAGAAACTCATGTAGTTCTCCTACATTTTAAACAAAAAGTTGGCGTAAACACCACCAAATACACATATTCAACATTTATATCTGTAAACACTTCTTTAACAATTGATTTGCTTGGTTTGTTTATGGCTTATGAATAAAGAACTGAAGTGCTACTACCTAAGTAACTAGATAGGTAGATGGAGAGATAGATGGTAGGTAGGTAGATCAATTCCCCCGAAAACATTAATGAGTGTACTATTTAGGATCTCTATCTTCAAACTTCCAATAAATCTCTTATGGCCCCCAAACACACACCCAACCCAACATGTTCTTTTTTTTTAATTTACATGTCTTATCTTCTCTCCTAGACTAAAAGCTCATTGAGAGTTCAAACACTGAATATTTACTGTTTATTCAGTAAATATATCAGGCATTGAAGATATACCTAGCAACCAGTTTCACCAGATGCTTACAGACTAGTGGAGGGAAATGACAAGTAAGCAGACGATTATAATAAGCTTATTATAGATATGATAGATATAGGATGGATAAATAGATGAGAAAGAATGAATGGACACATTTCCCCAATTTGGTAGTTTTAATTTCTAAATCAAGTCCAACCACGGGCTGAACAATCCCGAGGCATCTCCAATGCAGTGGCAGCTGGCAGAGAAGAAAGCAAAATATCAGGCAGGAACTAAAACCCCTTAATAGGATTTGCCCTGAAAACCTGGCATTTCATAAAGCAACAAAGTAAAGGCGTTCTACCCTCTGCTCAAGTGGAGCACAAACAATATCTTTCCAATGCATCATATGAACCATAATGTCTTTGTTGTTCTTTAGCCTTAATTTAATTGTAAAGAAATGTGGTATCACATTTTGTTCCATGAAGAGGAAAATAATCCATGTATTATGCCAGCCAATAAAAACAACTCAATATGAGGTCTAAACTTCTGATTATCTTCATTTCCCCTAATTCTAGGTTTTATTTTTAAATTTTTTTTGGAGTATTTGGCGTTAAATCAAACTGAAGTCTAAAAGCAGGTCTTACATAGTACTGCTACTGTTGTTCGTGTTAGTGTAGGAATCCAGCAAAAAACTTGAAAGAACATCGATTCACCACAATAGGCTCTGGCAGTGACCAGATGGCAAGAATTCAATGTCACCTCCTGTAACAGGACCCAGGGAACCAACATCATAGTCTTATAAGAGAGAGACCGAGGCAATCAAATAATATGGAATTTGGAATGCACTCATCTAAACACACAGTCTTGAGTATTTCAGGAAGGGTCAATTAATTGACTTTAAGAAGCCAATTAGCTTTGTCATCTTTCAGCAGAACTGTTCATACCTTATCTCAATGAAAACATTCTATAAGCCCCTTACATGGTACAGTGATCTGTAGGACAGATACTGTCCTTTATTGATTGCCTTACCCAGGTACCCACCCGTCCACCACCCTTCCATGCCAGCCTGCCCTTAGTTTGTTCAACTATGCATTCCTCCAACATGTGACTCAAAGGGGATGAATACTGATTATTCCTACTCAGTCGTGGTAGCCCTTTTTCTCCTTGAGACTGACTGGTTTGAAAAAGGTCATGTGACCCATTTCTCACCAGTGAGATGTAAGAAAAGTCTGAAAAGGGAAAGGTTTCAAGGAAAGGTTTCTGTGTCACTAAAAAGAACCATTCTGCAAAGGCCCTTTCTGCAGCATGGTGATGTGTCTGTCTGTGACGTCTGACACTGCCACAGCCATCTTTCAAATGTGACAAAGATAATAAGCTAAGGATGATAAAGCAGTCAGAAGGAACCCAAACGCATGAAGACCATCCCTGAGCAGAAGAATTCATCAAACCTGCACTTCCCTATCACAGGACATTTTATTATATGACTTTATAAATCTTTCTTATTAAGATAGTTGTGTCATAATTTTCTTTTTCCTGAGCCCAAAGGGAACCTGATATGTCTCTCTTTTTTTCCATTTCTAGGGTGATCACTGATTCAGGATTGCAGAAGACCAAAGATGAAAAGGGGCACTGGAGAAGAATATGTGGAGGGCAAAGGACTTGAGTTACCATGTGAACTGAAATCCAGGAGGTGTGATATCGCCCCTGAATTACTTTGTTCATTTGGGGATAGTCCACCAAGTTAGCATCCTCCAGTTTGCATCATAACCCACAGGTTACTAGGCAGGAATAGAGCACAGGCATTTAATCCTAAAGCCATGTCTTTTTTTTTTTTTTTTTTTTTTTTTTTGCAAATCGGTGGACCAAGAGCTTGTTCAAACTTCTGGAGTATCCACATCCCACTTTCATCTCTTTCAGCTTCAATAAGCCAAACTACAGTTCACAAATAGGCCTGATATTTGAGAAATAATTGCTTTGCTGGCCGTAATGTGTAATAACGGCAATTTTTAATCAAGATCCTCCATTCTCAGCTAATATCTAAAGTAAGCAATAAAGTTACTTGTGAACCAAGCAATATAAGGACAAGACCAACAAGTAATTCTGTAGTCATTTTAAATATAAAATCACGTAAATTTGCTTCAACAGGCATTACAAAGTGGCCTATTATGTGATCAGTGTGGTTCCGATCCTATTAGTCCTTTGATTAATATAACATTTGAACATAATCCCTGCCTTTAGAATCCGTATTGTCTATAAGGAAAGAGAAAATAGGTGTGTGTCAAATAATTATAAGTAGAAAGAAAGCAAAAGTGTTATACAGTTCATACTATATACTTAACTGTGAACAGAACTATGAGTAAGTGATGGGTCATAAAATGCAGTTGGCGAGGGAAAGCTTTTTGAAGGAGTTAACTGTTGAACCAGATTTCAAATGAAGTAATGAATATAGATTAAAGACACTGACTGGCCTGGGTAAGAAAAATCAGTTCCAGTAAGTGATCAGCTACGAAGCAAAAAAAAACCAAAAACCAAAAACTCAATATATGCAGGGAATGGTAAAGAGGACTTTAGTGCCTAAAACAAAAGTGGCCACATTTTGAAATACTGAAATATGAGCCTTGATTTTGAACTAATATTTACTAGCATACTGTATGCTAAGTTTATATCTACGTTATCTCATCAACTCTCGATACAAACATATAGGAAAAATTCAGCCATGAGGAAACTGGGGCTTAGTGAGGCTGAGGTCCTTGCCCAATTGGGCATTGTTGATAAGAGGTAAGTCTCAGAACCCAATTTATTTCTCTCGGACACTAAAATTTATGCTTTTTTCCATAGGACCTCTGCCTGGCAAGGTACACAGTTATCAAGGGCCTCAAACACCAGGAGGAAAGAAGAAAAACAACAACTCTATTTGATCACTGATGCCAAAGAAATTTCCAGAAGTAGTACTAAGTGGAGACGTCTCACCCAATTTGCCTCCCCATTTCCATGTGAACTGTACACACAAAGCACTGCATTTTAGATGTGTTACTACTTTCCCACATGACAGATGGCTAGTTTCCTTTCAGCATTTTGCAAGGCAGTGTAAGACCATTCCTTATATCTTGTCCTCCTTATGTGCTGTTTCTTCCTCATGGCTTCTTAACATCTCAAACTTTTCACTTTTTTTTTTTTTTTTTTTTTTTGTAGGCTGAGAGGAAAAGTCAGTTATCTTAATCAGCCGTCACAACACATTTTTAATAATTTAAAGAAAGATTTGCCAGTATGTTCATGAAGACAGCATGGCTCATGAAAACATGTAGGGGAACTCAGCCCAGGTTATCTGAGTTCTGGCCTCAAGCCATCTAATAATAAGGGTTGTCTACAAAGGCACAGTTGTTATAACTCTTCAAGCCATTATACAAACATGAATTGGAATAATATTGGAAGACAGCTGCTGTCACAGAACTGAACATGTAACTTAGGATAAAGTTTGCCTAGAACCTACCCACTAAAAGTATTTGTTTTCCTGGAAGGAAGACATGAGATGGAAGGAATTGGGGGTATAGAAGAGTGGTTACTGATATTTGTGTGTGAAACTCTGTATTTTAAATAGCTTTTTCATTTCCTGCTCATTCCAACCTTTTAGTTATGGTATTATTACACCCATTTTACAGAGGAGAAAAATAAGTATCAAAGAGATTAAATAATTTGTCCAAGGTCATGGATTAAAACCTAAATTGGGGGCTTCCCTGGTGGCGCAGTGGTTAAGAATCCGCCTGCCAATGCAGGGGACATGGGTTCGAGCCCTCGTCCGGGAAGATCCCACGTGCCATGGAGCAACTAAGCCTGTGCACCACGACTACTGAGCCTGCGCTGTAGAGCCCATGAGCCACAACTACTGAGCCCGTGTGCCACAACTACTGAAGCCCGCGCGCCTAGAGCTCCGAAATAAGAGAAGCCACCGCAATGAGAAGCCCGCGCACCGCAACAAAGAGTAGCCCCCGCTCGCCGCAACTAGAGAAAGCCTGCACGCAGCAACGAAGACCCAACGCAACCAAAAATAAATAAATAAATTTAAAAAACATTTTTTTTTAATTGAAACAAAAAAAACTAAAATGACCTAACATCCAAGCCAACGAACCATCAAAGGAAACACTTTGAGAACTTTTATTCAGAGTAATAGAATATACAGAATATGCTTTTTCATCCTATCCCACGTCCTAAAAGAATAATACCTGAATTTACCAAAGTAGTCTTTAAAATCTGAACTTCATTTATAGTTATTATAAAATATTTTCTATATTCTCCATGTTGTACAATAATAACTATAGGGCTTCCCTGATGGCGCAGTGGTTAGGAATCCGCCTGCCAATGCAGGGGACACGGGTTCGTGCCCCGGTCCAGAAAGATCCCGCATGCCGCGGAGCAGCTAGGCCCGTGAGCCACAACTACTGAGCCTGCGCGTCTGGAGCCTGTGCTCCACAACGGGAGAGGCCGCGACAGTGGCAGGCCCGCACACCGCGATGAAGAGTGGCCCCCGCTCACCGCAACTGGAGAAAGCCCTTGCACAGAAAAGAAGACCCAACACAGCCAAAAATAAATAAATAAATAAATAAATTTATAAAAAATAATAATAACTATAAATGGAGTATAACCTTTAAAAGTTATAAATGTGAATCACTACATTGTACACCTGTAACTTATATATTATACATCAACTATACTTCAATTTAAAAAATAAAATCTGATACTTCATTGCAGTTTGTCTTCAAACATTTCATCTTCTTTAAAATCTACTACTACTTGACTTGGTGCTGCAAATGGGACTCAGAGCACCCTGATGAGAGCCAACCAGTCACATTCCTGCAGGTTGGTCAAACCCACAGCACACATATGAAAGTTAAAACCGAAAAAGAACTAGCCGTGGGCTTCAGGTTTTGAGGAACAGTACGAGAGATCCTGCAATGGGGACAAAACTGGTGTTTATATGCAGTTACCATCAAATGAACTAACAGCACAGATCAGCATCCTTTTTTTTTTTTTTGAGTTAACAGCTCAGACGCTTGATTCTAGGGTTGCATCAATGTACCACAGATCGACTTAAGAAAACCTGTTCCCGAGAGCTACTGGTTTCAAATCAAACTCCGGGAGCAGTTAGGAAGTGAGCAAATAGAAGCATTTGGTTCTCAGGAAACAATTTCTGGTCTGTCCCATTTGCAAGCACAGAGGCAGCAAAACTGAATCTTACAGAGATCTGGTTGGGGGGTGTGGGGTGAGAGGTGGACGGGGGACCAGGAAAAAGCAGTCTGAGTATGAGACCCCCTGCAGTTGGTCAGATTCGATTGCTAAGTCTCAGGAAACCCTGAACTATTTCTCCTGGAAATTAAATTGAGATTTGAAACTAATGAGGGGCCGAGGTATAGAAGCGTGTTGGATAGCATGTGCTGCTAATTATTTCATCCAGAGGAGCCAAAGGGACCTTGGGACATTTCCATTCAGCCTATAAACTAGGGAAATTAATCCTAAAAGCTCGAAGGAAAAAAATTAGAACACCAACATAAAAGCACAGATATTAAATCTGCTGATAATTTCTCCTCATCTTTCTGGGAAGTTACATAAGGCCAGGTGGAAATTTTCAGTTCCAATTAAGGTCAATCTAACTCTTTGGTGAAAATCTGGATAGGGACAAAAGGATTGCGCTAAACTGGGCCAGTCCCAGACTGCTCTAAGTATTTTCACGTAAGAATTCAGTGTTCTGTGGGTACAATTCTATTTTCGTAGGGAAAATAGAATTCTGCTTTCCTAAGGAGAAGGAAGTCAATACATGGTATCAGGAGCCGTGCTATCTAGTCAGTCAAGTAACCAGGCTTGGGCATCCCCTAGGTACAAAGTCCTGTTCCCATGACAACGGTGGAGATGGGGGAGCTTTGGGAGCTGGACGGTAAGAGAAATAGGGAAGTCAGTTTCACTGTGAAAGAGCTCGAAGTCAGGTAGTATCTACAATACGCAACCCTTTGAATAGTATAAATAAAATAATTATCTTGGCCGGCTGTTCCCATATCAGGCTGATTCTTCGCATCACCAGTAGAACTTAAAAATGAAAGCCAAACAAACAGAAGTTCTGAGTTCCATCCTCAGATCCTGCTTCGTTAAGCGGGGGCATCTTTTAAGTTTTCCTGATAATACTGATGATCAACCAGTTTTGTGAAATGTTTACCTAATTTATAAAGCATCAAACATCTAGGAATATGGTAAAATTTGAAAGATTAAAAAAAAAAATCCTTCCAGATAATCATTAACATGTAAAAAAGCCCAAATCTAGAGGAGTAGACAAAGGTAGGGTCCACATGGGTGACAATCCCATAAACACTTAGCAAATATAATCTTTAAGTGAAAATTAATATACTACATGCCACATGTTAAAAGAGCAGTAATATATAATACATACACCTGGTGTAAAGAAGCAATCAATAATTGCTAGCCACCATTATCATTATCATTATAACCAGCAGTATCATTGCTTATGAACTCTCTAGGGCAGGGTATGGCAAGCTTTTTCTGCAAAGAGCCAAAGAGTAAATATTTTAGGCTCCGTGGGCCATAATGTCACAGTCATAACTATTCAGCTCTGCTGACAGTTGGTCTGGATCACAAAAGCAGCCACAGATAGCACATAAATGAATAAGCATGGCTGTGTTCCAATAAAACTTTATTCATGGCAACTGGAATTTGAATTTTATATAATTTTCATGTGTCATAAAATATTATTTTTCTTTTCAACCATGTAAAAATGTAAAAATCATTCTTAGCTTGTGGGCCATACAAAAAAACAGGCTATGGAAAGTACAAAACTGTTACTTATAGACTCTCTGTTGTAGAACAGAGCTCTAGAACATATTTATCTTGCATGTCCAAAATTCTGTATCAGTTGAACCACTTCACTTAAATATCTGTTAAAAGGGCAGAACTCACGTTAGGTGTTCTTACTCCAAACTACAAACACACACACACAAAAACACCAAAAACAGCAACACCACCAAAAAAACAAAGTGACAAAAGGAAAATTTTGGAAGTGATGAATATATCTATTACCTTGATCATGGTGATGGTTTCATGAGTGTTGGCGTATGTCCAAATTCATCAAACTGTATACAGGCAGACCTCGAAGATACTGCTGGTTCGGTTCCAGGCCACTGCAATAAGGCAAATACCACAATAATGTGAGTCACACGAATTTTCTGGTTTCCCAGTGCATATAAAAGTGATGTTGACACTATATTGTAGTCTATTCAGCGTACAATAACATTATACCTATAAAAACAATACACATACCTTCATAAAAAATACTTTATTGCTAAAAAATGCTAATCATCATCTGAGGAGTTGTAATCTTTTTGCTGGTGGAGTGTTTGCAATATTGTGAGAATTTTCAAAATGTGACCCAGAGACACAAAGTGAGCAAGTGCTGTTGGAAAAATGGCTCCAACACACCTGCTTGACACAGGGCTGCTACAGATCTTCAATTTGTAAAAAATGAAATATCTGTGAAGCATAATAAAGCAAAGCTCAATAAAATGAGGTATGACTTTATATTAAATATGTACTATTTTTTGTATATCAATTATATCCCACTAAAGCTGTTAAAGAGAAACAGAGACAGTGGGCCCAATTTGGCCCACAGACTTTAGTTTACTGTGGCCACTGGGTTACAGCTTAACTCCCCATTGATGGAGCAGTCTGCAAAGAAATGATTACACACCGGAATCTGGCATCTGGCATCTGTGAGCAGTTGGTTCCCCAATGGTGCACTGGGTGTGTGCACTTTAGCAATGCACCTGTCATTCAGAAGGAAAACCTTGCCATCTTTAAAGGTTTTCCTAACCCCTAATGCAAAGAACATCTGATTTTCAGAACGATGTAAATCCCAGCTCTGCCTGCCAGTAAATTCGTGTACATCATGTTAACATCAGGTTTATATTAAACATTTACATTAAGGATTGGATTGGAAGATGAAATTGTTTGCATACGTTCCAACCTCAGGGGGAACGGCCCCACCACTCTCCCTGCCAATGGCGCTGCATCAGACAGTGACCCATCTGAGAGGTGGGTGAGACACCAACTCATGGTCCTTGGTGAAGCTGGGCAGCCTCTGTCCACTCTGCCTGCGTCCTTAACAACTGCCAGACAAGCTGTGAGCTATACTGCCAGATGCCACCGGGAGACATTTAATTTATGACAACAAAGATAACGACTTCCTTTAACGCAGAGATTCAGAATGGGTGTCTTTTTCCCAGCACTGGAATTTTCCTCCCTGCAAGATTATTCACTTTTGTGTTATTTTGATTCAAATCAGTCAAATGGCAATGCTGGATATTGTGGGGTTAAGATCAACATTTGAGGGGCTTCCCTGGTGGCGCAGTGGTTGAGAATCTGCCTGCCAATGCAGGGGACACGGGTTCAAGCCCTGGTCTGGGAAGATCCCACATGCCGCGGAGCAACTGGGCCCGTGAGCCACAACTACTGAGCCTGCGCGTCTGGAGCCTGTGCTCCGCAACAAGAGAGGCCGCGATAGTGAGAAGCCCGTGCACCGCGATGAAGAGTGGCCCCCCGCTCGCCGCAACTAGAGAAAGTCCTCGCACAGAAACGAAGAACCAACACAGCTATAAATAAATAAATAAATTTTTAAAAATAAATAAATAAATAAACACAATGTTATCACACAATTAAAAAAAAATCAACATTTGATTGTGTAGCTTGTATTTTTTGCAAGAGATTGTGAACTGGGGAGAGACCAACGGTGTTTCTAAGTCGGGTTCCTAAGGAACACTGTTGTCTTTCTTCTCTGAAATTCAGACCCAGAGAGACTGCATGCAGGAGTAACTGGGCTTTGCCGTCTCCCTTGGGCCAGTTCTCCCTGCCATGAACCAAGAGTTGCCCAGGATACTCTAACAAGCAAATGGTCTGCAGAACAAATGTTTTTGTGGGAAAAAAAACAACCACCACGGACGCCAAGTGAAGTGGCTGGAGAGGAGTGATGTTGTTAAAGTGTATGATTCATTAAGTCTTGTCTGAGTGTCAGATGTTCAGCATTCGATGCTATTGCTTCCAATTTAAATCATTTTTAAAGAAGTGCCGGAAAAGGTGCTGAAAGGCACCTCACTCTGTTCCCGCACTTGAAAAACACTGTCTGCTTGTGCACTGTGGTAAAACTTTGCATTTTGGCTAGACACCCTGTGTGAAGCTATGTTGGAGCTTGAACTTTTTTTTCTTTTTCTGTAAGTTTGTACAGTCACCCGAAGGCAGGGAAGAGAACGTAGTAGTTCCACCAGCCAAAGAGTCGCTCCTGATGGCATCTGCGAAATTAAAAGAAAGCGCTAAATGGAACTCCCCCTCTGCAGGGAGAAATCCCGGCACAACCAACCTCCAAGTCCGCACGGGATCACCTCTAAATTGTGCAGGGCGTGTGCTTTTCTGCCTGGAGTCCTTGTCTCCTAGAACTCTTTTCAGAACCCCTGGAAAGCCTGGAGCTGCTGATCGTGGTTGATCATCACCAGTCAGGCGTGAGGCTAATGTTGCTATCACCCTGGATTCCTGTCAGTACCCAGTGATGTCACGGAGACTCTAAACTGGTGGGGTCCTTGGTACCCACACAAATGTCTCCGAGGGTCATCACTACCACTCCCGCCTCACACAGAAAGGGAGGACGCATACCACATGGATGAACCTTGAGGACGTGATGTTAAGAGAAATAAGCGAGTCACTAAAGGACGAACATGTATGATTCCACTCATAGGACGTATCTCACTATAGTCAAATTCAAAGAGGCAGAAGGTAGAATGGTGGTTGCCAGGGACTTGGGCGGGGGCGGGATGGAGAGTTACCGTTCAGTGGAGAGGGGGCTGCAGTTTTGCAAGATGACAAGAGTTCTGGAGATGGATGGCAGTGATGGTTGCACAACAGTTGAGTGTATTTAATGCCACGGAACCATACACTTAAAAATGATTAAGATGGTAAATTTTATGTCATGTGTATTTCACCACAATTTACAAGGATGATGCAGGTCAGAAAGTGGCTAGGAAAGTCCCAGTTAAGACTCCCAGTTCTTCCCCAGATAAGCGTGAATTTCATCCACAAATGAAATGTAGTTTTCAGGGATATTCATTTGAGATCTGGGTCTTCATGTTCTTAAGCATTTTTGACAGGGATGTTATAAATTTTATTAGAAGTGCAGTTCTTGCTGATAGAAGCTTCTCCAGTTTCTCAGATTGTTGCCAACACAGGCCTTCAGCAGTAGGCTAGAAAATGTTAGAGACTTAGCTGAAAAGTTATGGTGGTGTGTTTCCTACAATTCAAAGAGAACACAGCTGGCAGCTGACTGAAGCTGGCGTTTGGTTGGTGAGTAGACAGACACAGGCAGATAAAAACGCCCAGACCATTTGAAATATAACTGCACCAAGAAATAAAAATGATGGGTAATTTGTTTATCAATGTATAGATTTCCAGATATTTTCACAAACATAAATCACATAGTCGTCACAACAAATCCATGATTAATTGCCACCATTGAAGGCCTGCAATGTGCCAACTGCTATCTTCATCAACTGCATTATTTCATCTTCAGCCTACATGAAGAGGTTTAAAGAGGCCAAGATCATTCGGCCTAGTAAGTGGACGGGACACGACTCTGACAGGATTGTTTGTTTGCTTGTGGTAGCAGTGTTTCTTTAGCCCCAAACTCTGTTTTTTGTCTTTTTCCCCTAATGTAAGTGTCAAAGAGCAAAGGGAAGAAGGATAGATTCGTAGGACTCTAGGTGATAAATGGATTTTAGGCCTTCAAATAAGCTGGAATATGATTTCATTGATTCCCATGACTCCAAGGCTTTGGGAAATATCCTTTTGGTAAAAAAAATCACAACCAAAACCAAGGCCCCCAACTAAAGTACTCACGGTATTGAATACTAAGATGTTCTTCTTACTCCCACTGTATCAGCTTTCAGCAGTGTAACTGCTGTGTTACATCGAGCAGAAATAAATACAAAAGAAAACGTAGCCCCCATTATCCCCACCACCGGATGACCAATCACTGTGATGGTTGCTCAACTGGTGTGTGCCATCATCTGAAAAGTGCAAACGTTACGTCCTTCCCCTCTTCTCCTTCCTGTCCTGAGTGCAGATGTCCACCTAAACTTATCTTTCCTACAGAGTGACTACAGACAGATATTCCCAAGTCACAGACTCACTAAGCTGGAAGGAACCTAAAAGCAGACCCCTGCAGGTCTGTCCTTAATCCTTTCCAGACAAATGAGATACAATTTCAAAAGATCTTCAGGAAATGCAAATTCCCCTCCCTCTTTGGTGACCTGTTTTGAAGCTTTACTCCTATGATCAGAAAAACCTTCATTATCATTACTCTCAAGTTCATCCTGTTACAATTTCCCCTTCTTAAACAAGTGGTGTGTCCAACTTCACAAAAACCTCTCAAACATAAAAATGAATTTGTAGAAAAATAGACGAAGTTGTCGTGGATAATGTACCAAGTAATACCATATTTTACAAAAGGACACAGAATAGAGAGTTTTTAAATGATGCCTCATCCTAATATCTTTAAAGTATGATTCAATACAGGAATATCTGTGATATAGAAAACTTCACAGAGACAATTATTGATTCAGGTTAAAGACCTCTGCACATACGAATATATTTAGACGATGCTATCTTGGTGTCAGTTTCATCTATCCCTATCACATGCTTGCGTAAGCAAATAAAACTTCCTAGATATATCCACATTGACTGGACTTTGCTGGTCTTGATGCATTTGCATCTGTCCGTGAATGAGTCCATTTCAAGCTCACGTACGTGTCTGTGCATGGGTAGAAAGATAAGCTTAGCAACTGTGTGATTTGTTTCTGCTTAGGCAGTAAGTTACTAATCTCGTGATTGGAACCAGATTTGTATGAATTAGGAGTTGAAATTGGAACAGTCACTGCTGTGTGCAGGATGTAAAGTGAATAAAATGAATGGGGTATTAACCTCCAACCACTGAATATTAATCAGCTTTTCATAAGAAAGAAAACACAGAGCTTGCCACACTAAATATTTTCAGCGCTTATTGACAGGATATGATTTCTTTTCTTCCTTAGCCCTGTTACTTCCAGTCAAGGACTGACCACCGGACAATGGTCAAGTTGACCTGGATTAATGTATGATTTGAAAACCCCAGGTACCATGGCTAAGTCAGACTCTGTGAATGTGTGGGACCTGATGAAATGATATGCCTTTATCAAAAGCAAGGCTGTCTTTCAGCCACTCCTGCAAACACAGGCCAAACTTAGCCCAAAGGGAATTCAAAGAAAGACCATGGACAGGAAGCCCTGATGACCACAAAATGAACATGTAAAAGGAATACATTTCCCATTGCCCTGGAAAGGACTTGCAATTGGGGAATGATTCTGTTTGGATATTTGGATGAGATCTACATCTACCCCAAGAAGGATTAAAAAAAGAAAGAGTCATGTAATAATGGAATCTGGGTGAAAACAAAACCTGTAATACTCCTTTTTTCTTACGCAATATTGCATTTGCTTCTGTTCGAGAATGCAAAGTCTTGCGTTTATGGCTATTTAATGATAACATAGCATATGTATATCAATTTCTACATTTACCCTTATCTATCTATATTAATCCATATCTCTATATATAAACAAATAGAAATACATATGTAGTATACATTATCTCACCAAAGAAGGCAATGAATTCTTATCTTTCGAAGATATTTTGAAACAACATATTACATTTAAGCATTATATGTCTATGTCTCTAAAACTATTTATAGTACTATAAAGAACATATTTTGTGTGGCTAGACTTAAGGGGCAATTGGGCTCAATTTAAAAATCTAAGATAAAAACAGGAAGGATTTCTTCCATACCCAGCTCATGCAAAATCTCTTCAAACTTTTCCTCAAATGTATTCTCAAATACTCAAATTTTTAAAATTTATTTTCAAAGTAATACTTCAAATGAGGGCAGTGTGTATTTCTATGATATTATATTATTTATAAGTCAGTAGGTACCTCTCAACCTCAAACATAATAGAGTAGCGTTAAGTAAATTATTTTCCCCCTTGGTGATCTCTCTCATTTTATTTCTTTTTCCAACAGGTGACCCTTTCTCTGCCTGTACCACTGAGCTTAGATCCCCAGGGCTCTCATATGCTCTCTGCCAAAAAAATTCTAATCCTTGATCTCTAATACTGAAGTAACCTCCTGCATAATATCCATTTAGCACGGAAATAACAAAAAGTATTCTACTCCCTTTAGCTGGTAGTGACACTAGAAATCCACCCATTAGGCTACTTCCATAGAGATGCTGATGACTGATAATAGCTTTCTGTCATCTCGCAGGACAATTTCTTAGGCAGAAGTTCTAAGCATGCTTTCTTTTCTCCCCCATGATTTCTATACCTCCATCACTCAAACACTAATCTAGGTAATGTTGTGAAGTGACTTCCAAGAGAAAGTTAAGGTTACTAATCAGCTGACCTTAATGTAGGGAGAATAGGCTGAATTATCCAGATGGGCCCAATGTAATCACCTGAGCCCTTAAAGACAAGGAAGGCAGACCAGTCCAACAGAAAGGATGCAGTGGAAGAAGGAAGCCCAAGAAAGGAGGCCAAAGGGGAGGTCAAAACTTGAATTTTGACTTGTCTTGATGCTGCTGGCTTGGAGGAAAGAGGAAGAGAGCCATGAGCCAATGAATGCCAGTGACGCCATGCTGACAGCCAGTGAGGAAATGGGGGCCTCTCTCCTGCAACTGCAAGGAACTTGCCACATGAACTTGAAAGGGGTTCTTCCCCAGAGCCTCCGGTAAGGAACGCAGCCCTGCCAACACCTTGATTTTAGCCTGGTGAGACCCATGTTGGACTTCTGACCTATAGAAACTATGAGATAATAAATTTGTGCTGCCTTAAACCACTTAGGTTATGGTAATCTGTTAATGGCAGGAATGGAAAACTCATACAGGCAATCACCAAAGACTCTTGATAGGAAACTTTATTCATCCAAATGAATAAATCTCAACTGCGCTCCAGAATAGCCTGGGAAGGGAGTAAGTGTTGTGGGGAGAGAAAGATAATTGTAGATAGGGCATTCCTAAGTCCCATCTCTAAGTCTACCTGTATTTACAGTTGCTTTCAAGAAACGCTACTGAAACTAACACAATATTGTAAATCAACTATACTTCCATTTTAAAAAAAAGAAACTATAGCTCCTCACCTCAATATCCTGGCTAGAGTGTGGTTAACTCCTATAATATAATGTTGGCAAAAAGAAGAACTATGCAAGCGTGATATATAGGTAATAGAAATCAGTGGTGCCTCCTGTTGGTTTTCCTACATATTTGGTCATAGCATCTTAGCCAGTGCATTTCCCATTGAAGATCTCTGACTCTCAGAGAAGTTAAATGGCTTTACTACGATCATATAGCTGGTCAGAAACCTGAGTTCAAGTCCTCTAATGTCTTACCCTAAGTTTCCCATATCATTTCCCTAATTCCCTACTTATTATGAAAACTGGCTGAAATTTAAAAAGAACACATTTAATAGGCCACAAGAAAGTATGTTGTGTTAGTACATGTAAAGGGAATATAGGCATTTACCTGGATCATTTGCAGCTCAGGTCGCATCATCAAAATGCAATGCTGGTTGTCTGACTCATTGATAACTCAGACAAAAAATTACCAAAGTATCCAGATACTTGGGATGAGGAGGATTTGGCTTAGATTACCTAAACTGATGCTTCAATAATTCGCTATTGCACTTTTCCCAAGAGCTCATGACCACTCTCAACACTAAATAGCCCTGTTACTAACAAGCCTGAGTTTGCCTTAGCAGATAATATCAATTTGTAATCCTGGAAGGCAAATTGAAAAGCCCTAGGAAGAAAATGGAATGACTCAGCATGCATGTTGAGAATGGAATCCAGAAACTCAAGATGCAAATGCCCAGTTATTTGAAGGGAGTCTTATTTGGAGGTTGTCAGTCCTTACCCTCTTCCCCACCTCTCTTAATTCCACTGGCATTGCTAGCATCCTCCCTTTGCTCTACTGGGTTTCTCCCTCTCTGTCATTCTCAACCAACAGCCTAACACCTCAAACCCCAGAATCCTGAGGCAAGTAACTGCTCCTGTCTGCTGGGTTTCAGAACCCGACCACAGATCCACCCCTATTCCAAGTCACCTCATCAAAACATCCAGAGCCGGAGGAAAATTCAGGTGGTTTCGGCTGGAGCTGCTTATGAATCTCCTGGCTAAAAGCTATCCAGCACATGGAGGGACCCCTAAAAAGAGGCGGGTGGAAAGGTTTATACAACATCTTGGCTGAGATCATAAACAAGTGGAATGCCCCTCCCCCCACTTTTTGGAATGAGATCCATAAAGAAGCAAAATGATCTGGAAAACATCCTTGAAATAAAATGGCTGTGAAATGTCCACTTTAGGCATTTCTGTAAATATTTAAGCTTTAGCCTAAGAACAGCATCTTGGTCTACGAGAGCCTTAAATCTCTAGCTGAGCTTAAGATAAATCCTTAAACTGATGAAGAAAAAAGTATAGCCTCATTGGAGATTTTTATAAGGAACAGAGAGAAGGTACATGGATAAAGGGGAGTAGATTCAGACTTCCCCCTACACTGTCCAATTCTGAACATCATTCACTCTCTATCAGTTTAGAAAGAGCTGCTCATGGAGGGAGAAGAGGAGGGAAAAGAAGGGTGTCTTGATATTTATTTTTGTCCAGCGGAAGCCACATAAGGCTACAGGGATGCCACCATTTATTACCCTCTGGTCCTCTCTACGTTATGATTTGACAGTCTTTGGAAAGCAGGAGTAAGAGCACACCCTCAAGCAATGTCACTGGCAGGCTTAGACCTCCAGCCCTCACTCCCCATCATACACCACCCAGTAATTATCTCCAACACGTTACCACCACTCTTCCCGTCTCAGAGACACACAGCTACGAGAGTTGACATGCCTGGAAATAAAAGCGTAGCCTCTTGTGCCCTATACTACGTCCTTTCTATGTCACTTTAGGAGCGACATTTTTCAGTTACTCTGAAAAATGTCGCTCCTGAAGTGAGAGGTTATAGAAAGCTGCCAGATTTGAAAGACACACATTTACTCAAAGTGGAAGTCCTCCTCCACGTCCAGAAAGGGTATGGAGTGGGTATGTTCTGTCCTTGGGTGCACGAGGACTTAGGAAGGGGAGGAGGGAGCGAAGGTTGGGACACCTCTCCAAAGGCTAGACACTCCCATTCCAGAAGGAGAGACCTAGGATGATTAAAATACTGTTTGTGCAGCTGTCACACAAACGTTTCTTAAAATTCCTATTCTGTATCCCAGGATTTAATGCAAATTGTTCACATAGCAGAGGGTCAAAATGATAATTGAGATGCCATTAGCCAGATGTGTTGGATGAAATTTCTCCCACCCACCCCCCAAAATTATCTGAATAATTTACACATACATAATCACCTTACTCCAGTGGGAAAATAGTATACCCTTGTTTATTTCCCCTAAATACCTAGACTTTCTAACAGTGTTACACCCAGAAAGTGCCAAGTCCAGAGAAGCAAGTAAGATAACTTTGTGAGGCCAAGCTGTCTCTCTCTTAAACGCAGACAGAATTAATTTGTTTTCATTAACTCGTTATCAAGTTACTTAGATTCCCAGTACAAAACGTATTAAAAAAAGGGGGGGGAGGGTAGTGGTGGTAGATTTTCAGGAAATAGCAAGTTCTTTTTCTACTGAGATAGAAATCATTTGGCAAGCCAGGGTGAAATACTTCTAGTTTCCAATAGAAAGAGAGAAAAAAAAAAATTTTTTAGAAGATGCTAATGAACCACAAAAGAAAAAGAAGGAAGTATTTTTTAAATGAGACCTCACTTTTGAAAACAGCTCAGTGTGCAACCAATTTTTGAAGAAATGTCAGAGTTATTCCTTTGGGAGCTATGTCAGAGCTAAACCAGGCCTTCAGATGACTGCAATAAAGAAGTGAGCAATTCAGGTGACTTTAATTAAAGGGTCCAGGATCATCAGAACTGACCTTTCAGACACAGCCTTTCATCTCCAAAAAGGATGAAGCTGGTAAGAGCCAGTGATATGGAGCAAAGGGAGGGGCCTTAGAGCCTGGGAGCTAGACTGCACTGTGGGGTAACTGTGTTGGTGGGACTTGGGGGGCTGCTGCTCCTTGGGAAGGCATTTTGTTTCTTACAATTATACATCTGAAGGAAGGGGGATGTCCCACAGGTGAGGGGAAAAGAATGAAACCCACAGATGAATCCCAAGGTCCACTTGCCCTTTTAACTGGATGTCTTAGAACCCCTTGGCCCCCAAGGTGGTCACCTTCATCTCACTCTCCAGGACTCAGATGCTAGTATGAAAAGAGATGGTCAACAGGAAGGGCTGGGAAAGGGATGAGAAAAAGGGAAGCCAAGAGCCAGGGTAATCTCCCTGCAAAGTACCAGCCCTTGCTTGCAGCCATAAGCAAGGCCGCTTAGCTTCACTCTGAAATGAAGACAATACAGATGTCAACGTTGCTTACAAAGCTGCCCAAGAAAGCAGCCTGGAGACTATCCGTGGAAGAAGTCGTCAGCCCAGCTCCTCTAGAGAGAAGACAGGCCCTCATCAGTTGGGACTGAGAGGGAGGCAGAAAAGGAGAAGTACGGTGGACGGGAGGTTGGGGTCAGCAGATGTGGGCTTTAATATATATTTAGGCTGGACAAACAACAAGGTCCTACTGTAGAGCACAGGGAACTAAATTCAATATCCTGAGACAAACCATTATGGAAAAGAGTGTGAAAAAAACGTATACATATATAACTGAATCACTTTGTTGTACAGCAGAAATTAACACAACATTGTAAATCAACTATACTTCAACAACAAAAACAACTGATTAAAAAAAAAGAAAGAAAAGGAGAAGTGGGAATCAGTGTCTGGAAGAGAAATGGGGATTGTGGAATCTTACTATTCATATGTATCCAAATAGAGGGAGGGGCTACCAGCCTTTCCTCCTTCCCTTCTGGGAAGGATTAAGACATTTGGGGGCCCCAAGCACTGAAAAGATTACTGTCCTCCATATCCCTCTGTCCATCTATCTGTCTGTCTGTCTATAAAATTGTGATTGCCAGGCTGTTTGTTCCCCAGGACACTGGGTTTTCTCCTTGCACTGCACATGGTGGAACTGCCAATCCTTACATCCTTGAAGTCAGGTATGCCGTGAGATGTGCTTTGGCCCATGGCATACGAGCACAGGAGAAAGGCCTTCAGGTGGAAGATGAACAGAAGCCCATGCTGCCTGCCCTGTACCACTGCAGCCAGGCTGTTCCAGCAGGTGGCAGGCCCGCCAGGCCGCTTCCCTGAGTGAAGACAAAGTGGTCCAGAACCACCCCACCCACCGCCCCCGGCCCTGCAGGCTGACCCGCAGCGACTAGTCGTACAAATAAATAATATGCCTTTGTCATTTTCAGCCACTAAGATTTTGACATTGGTTTTTTTACTGAAGATACAAAAATGTAAAATAATAGTAAGTCCAAAAGATTTCTTTCCTTAATGACTGCTTGGATAATTTGGCATTTCCATGAAATAACCGAATTCTTTCAAAAATGCCTCCCTCTGTTTCTGTTTATGCTGTTACAGGGGTGCATCAAGCATGTGCCACATCTGTCTATCAGGAAATCTAACCCTCCGCATCACAGAAACTCTGCCCTGTGGTAAAGCACAGCAGACTAACCAGACTATTTTAAATACTGTGCTGAGACTCCCCCACTGTCATTTACCGGCCACACGTCCTTGGAAAATTTGCTCAAACTCCCTAAATCTCAGCTTTCTTAGCTATAAAATTAGCATCGTAATTTCTATCTTTCCAATTTGCTGTGCCATGAGGACAAGTATACAAATGGTAGGGACTGGCCTCAGCTCCTCTTCATCAGCAGAAATGTCACCTGATTCTCCTAAGGAAGTGTTTCCATAAAAGGAGGACGACAATACCGACTTCCCACGTAGGGTCAGCATTAAAGAAACCAGTCAAGCTAGAGCTCTTAGCGGGTATAAGCACTAAGTACGTAGCAGTGGATGTAATCTCTGTGATCATCATTATAGTAATAAATTGCATAGGACCTACTATGTACGCAATAAATCTCAGCTGCTTCCCTTGCCCTTGGAGAAAGGGGCCTTCCTGTTTCAGAGTGGGGTTATCCGGAATAGCATTATCAATAGTTAATCAGCAGGGCAGCCGACAATCTACTAAGAAAAGGACTCAAAAAGTCTCTGCTTTAGACCCATTTATAGCGAGACATGTCTGCATCCTTAAGATGCCCGGTTTTTTCCATTCTTCAAACACATGGCTTCCATTAGTTGACTGATACTGACACATCCAAAGCTTCCAAAGTACTCTGGGCTTCTGATGAGTGAAAGGTTTGCATGCCCAACAAGGAAAAGGCAGGCTCTGCAGAATGCTGCCAGGAGCAGGGCAGCAGAGGTGCCAAGTGTAGGGAGGACACCAGATCTGGCTCTGTTTTTAATGGCCATCCTGTCCACACCTGAAAATAAACTAGCCACACCTGGTGAGGTTCCCAATATTCTGCAGCTCCGACGCTGATGTCACTGTGCACGTACAGCCTTCATTAATCAGAGTGAGTGTGCTGTGTGCGCGTGCCAAACAGAGACGGCGGAATGGGAATATTCTGCACTGTGTGCGCCATACCGTCCCCGCTGAGCGTTCTAATCCAAAGCAAACCCGAGCTCCAGTGTCGCGCTCCTTTTATTTTGTGTTCTAAGGACTTCGTTGTTTGGCCGGCTTCTTAGAAACTGGCCTGAATTCTAATTAGTTTGCAGTTAGAGGTTGCATAATGGTAACTCAAGCCTCACCTAAACTTTATCGTCTGTTTCCCATCTTCAAAGCTGCACGGTCCACTTTTGTCCTGCACAACAGTGATGCCAGGGACCTCGTTTTGTGTTTTGTGTCTCATAGCAACGGTGCTATTGGAAAGGGGGGTAGAGGCGGAGGCACCACAGACCTGAGGAGTTGGGACAGTTCTTTGCTCTAAATTTCATCCCCAAGGGGATGACTCCAAGGAAATAAGGCTTTGTGTCCTTGATTACAGAGGGGACCTACTTAGGGTAGTCCTGTTACCGCTCGAAATGTTTGCAGTTTCAGAGTGTGCAGCACAAGTGAGCAAATAAAAGTGATGAAAGAATAACGAGGGCACATGTATCTAATATTTGGAAGCTGACGTGTTTTCAACATGTACAAAATCATATGATTCTGTCAACAGCCCTGCAAGTTAGGTGAGCAGTTACTATTAGCCCATTTTACAACTGAGGAGAGAAGGACTGAAGGAGGACAGCCCACCTTGATTTGCATCTCAGCTCCACCCAGCTAACTCTTAAACCCCAGGCTAGTTTCTCCATCTCTCTGTGTCAGTGTGTCTTCACCTGTGAAATGGGGGGGAAACAACAGTTGCTACTTCTTGAGTTGCTGTTAGGTTTAACGAGTTAATATACGTAAAAGGGCTTAAAGATCATTTGTTACATAGTAAGGGTTGAATATATGGTGGCTGTTGTGATTATGAGGAAAGGTATAAAGTTGAAAATCTGGGGACCCAAGAGGATTAGGGCTGAAAATGTCCATGGGAACAAGACTTGAGCTGAGATGAAATCCCCATCATGATGGCACAGAGAAAACAAAGACAACAAAACGCCCTTATTCGTAGAGCTGTTCAATACCTAACTCCTCTATACCCCATGTTCCATCCTGGAATGTCCTCAGAAAGAGATAACACAAGTTCCTCATGGTCCCCAGGAAACTCTGACCAAATCTGACAGCTGGTTATGGGAAACTGTATTTCCCTCTTGTTTTACAAAAGCACATCCAAAATGTATGGGAGGGGAAAAGAAAAAAAAAAGATAAAGTTTGATCCCTTCCAATCCATTGGCTAAAATAAATATTTTGTGTGCCACGTACCATGCCATATATGTTGCACACATCTTCTTATTTGTTTCTCATAAATAGGGTGACCAACTGTACTGGTTCGTGCAGAACGGAGGAGTTACCTAAAACCTGGGGTTTTCAGAACTAAAACTGAGAAAAGCCTATGCAAGGCAGGACCGCTGATCACCAAATACAACGCAAGTACTCTATCCATCCCATTCTGCAGGTGAAAGAATCGAAGCTTGAGGAGTCCCAAGGTCACACAGCTAGCCAGTCTAGTTGGTATTTTTAAACCATTATAAGATACTAGTTAGAAAAAGCCTCTTCCTGTAGGGCAAAGTTGTAGCACATCAGCAAAGGAGCGAAACAAGCTGTTGCTCCCTTTATTAGAAAAGGGTTAATATTCTCCAAGACTGTGTTTCTCTATTGTTGATGTTGTTCTTTTTCTTTCTATTGTTGTTAGACTTCCAAGTGATTTGGGACACAATCTGAAATGTTAATTAACAGACTTCTGTTTCTTAACCAGTGCCATTCTATCTTTGAGGAAAAAGAACAGTGACATTAGCGTTACCAACTCCAATAGAATCGAGACTTGATTCCCTAAGAGAAAAAAATATATGATAGAATCCATCTATTTCCCCTTCTATTTCTCCCTTCAAGGGAGATCTTAGCCAGCAGTGACTGTCTGTGAATTATAATTTCAGAGGCCACCTGTAACTCTCAAAAGGCATTATCTTATTAGCTCCTACACACCTTCCAAGTGTATTTCAAGGTTACATTTCACTGACTATAAAACAAGCTCACAGAGTGGGATCCATGGGTTGTGCGAACCAAAACAGTCATCGTCTCAAGTTAGGAGGCCCAGGAAGAAAGGTTCCACATGGAAAAGGATTTTCCAATTTCCCAAATAACTGTCCATGAATGGATTTACTTAAGCAAGAGCTAAAGTACATTTCAAAAGAAACCAGTGATCACAGCTGTAAGACGAACACTGCATACATTTAAAGGCTACTTGGGGACACTCTAAAATCCCAAGGCAAAATTGACTTTCTTGATTTGATGGAGGAAGAGGGCCAACTGGGAGATTAGGCTGATTCTGTTTTTCACGAGTCATTTTGTCTGTGGACATGCCTCACAAATTAAAACACACACAAAAACTCCCTAGGTGTGAGGTGATTAAAGTTTCAAATCTGGTCATTTGAAAAATCACAAAAGTGTTGGATAAAAGCCATGCTGTTTTGAGGACTTTATTTTTCTTTTTAAAATCCTGGGAGTTGCTGAGCTTATTAAAAAAAAATCCTTGGTTCCAATAAAAAGTGAGGGCTTTTGGAGAGTCATTCTCTTTGATATCAGATGTATTTTAGTCTATAATTTTCCACTCTGGCTTATGTGACTGTCTAGGCTTGAGTCCATCAACTCATTTAATCTCTGATTTCATAAAAAAGCATGTTTTCTGTTTATCTTTGTCCAAACTGAGTGCAATCTGTGCTTTCTAGTTCTTCTAACAATCCCAACTTTCCAAATTTCGTATCAGAATGCCTGTGTGGCATGGTAAATCTATGCCTGTCTTGACAGGTTGGAAACTGCATGCTCATAGTGAGAAAATTAAGTTGCTACTCCCAAAGACACCCACTTACCAAACTGTAATTTAAAAGCAGATCATCATTTTAATTTACTGCAAGTAAGTGAAGGGGGAGGGAAGAGAAGTTAATACAAGTAAGTGCTGAGCTACAAGTCCCAAAATTAATGGGGAAAGCTTTCCCCCAAACGTTTCATTTTCATATACAAGCTAGTTACTGAATTGGAGAAAGGTTAGCATTCAACACAAGCTCATTCGAAACCAACCAAATCCAGAAACTTGAACTGAATTCACTTACTGTTACATCCCTCTATTTCTTGAAGCTGAGATGACTGATCGTATTTCAGGGAGAGTTCGTAGCCATCTGGTCACAGAAGCTGAACATTTTAATATCACATACCACCTAACCTCACATACAGATGAGAACACTGAGGACTGTCTTTTGTTACTACTAATGATCCTCATTTTGTTACAATTTGGTCATGAGTTTATAAAGACCTATTTCACTTTATTATAACCATCATTACACCAAAGAGATTTCCAACATCTAATCAATAAACAAAAGATAATAATAATTTTATGGTCACAAGCATTTGCTTCCCAAAAACACTTGCAAAATTCTGTCCGTTTCTCAATATATATTTAGGAGCTGTCTTATCTCAAAACCTTAACACTCAGAAAACCAAGGCCTGAAAGTATTAATTCTCTACCACCTAACCATACACACACACACACACACACACACACACACACACACAGAGTGCAACAGCTTTTGCAAAAGAGTATGCTAATAAAGAAAAGAGAGTAAGTACAGTCTACCACATATCATGAAACAGACTCACTTAAGTTCACTGTTCATGGGGGAATAAAATTTTTAAAAAATAACCCAAACGGTTCAGATTAAAGGCAATATTTTTCATTATTCATTTGTTTTTATTTCCAGTCCCTCATCAGTTATGTAACTTTGGTCTTTTAAAAAAAAATTTATTTGTAAATGAGAGTAAAGAGTTGGCAACTGAATTTAGGTCTGGCCATTTTACCTGAGCAATGAAAAAAACAAATGCCATAGAGGCCTGCAAAACTGTTTAACTCCCCCTTGGCAATCCTCTGGTGGCCCCCTGAGATTGTCTAATTACAGAGTAATGCTGGAAGTACTCTTCATTTGTAGATTAATTAGTTGATGCCTAAGCAGCTCTTTGAACATAAAAGGCAACATGTAAATCTAAGTATAATTATTTGTCTTCAAACTAATGATCATTTAATTAGTGTTTTCTGCTGGTTTAATGGTCCATAAAGAAAAAGGCAATTTGGGGAAGGGGCTTCTGCCATTGTTATAAGAAAGGTTTAGGATTGCAGATCTAACTGGAATGAAAAGTTATTTATTTAATGTTCAAATAAAGCTTTTACAATTAGATATAAACTGGAAATTGACTCTCTCCTTTCCTGGTGACTAAGAGCCATAAGGAAACCAAAAACCAATCATAGCTTTCGGCATCATATGCATATTTCCAAAGTTAGGAATCATAGTTTGAATCGGGCTAATCTGATGTTTCGTGGCAAATCCAAAGACCTACCCGAGGTGAAGTTTACAGAGCAGAAAAGAGGTTAATTCTGGGGGGTTGTTTGTACATGTTATGAAGGTGCTTCTGTCCTCTTAGTAAAATAGGATACTAGTTTCCTAAATAGGATATCATGGCCCAGTTGGAAGTCATCAGATAAAGCTAAGTGTTTTGCAAAGTATCAGCATCAGACCTTCTGACATGGCTTTCTAATTAATTCTCTCTATATTTCCCCTACTAGATTATACACCCAAAGCCAGGTATTTGGGTGTATAATCTTTCTATATCTATTTCTAGCCTTATCCAGCCATTAGTCAGTATTCATTAACTGAGTCGATCAATGAACAAATAAAAACTAGAAATATACCTATACAACTCAGATGAGCAAATATGCTTCTGGGTATAAGAATTATTCCTATGAACTTAAAAAAATATTATGTCAAAGAAAATGTAACCAGCTCTGTCACATGTTCTGAATTCAGAAGGCCCTGTTCTGATGCTGGGTCATTAACCCAAACATCACCACGAGGAGACTGCCCAGACAACATTCTCAAGTAACTTGGCACCAAAGCAGCTGTATTGGTTTACCTAATCAATATCTGCATCAGGGGAATTCCCTGGTGGTCCAGTGGTTAAGAATCCATGCTTCCACTGCAGGGGGGCATGGGTTCGATCCCTAGTTAGGGAACAAAGATCCCACGTGCCAGGCCTCAAGGTACGGCCAAAAAAAAAAAATCTGCATCAAGTGACTTCTTTAAGCCACAGTTTTCTCAGTTATGAAATGGGGCAGTTGTCACAGTTAAATGGAATGATAGTAAACCTAACAGAAAGAAACTATTCAATAAATGTCCGCTGTATTCACATCAGTTGTTTTTTTTATAGGAACTTCTATTCAAGAAAGAAAAAATTTAAAAACTTGCTGAAGATAAAGGTAGCCTTACCTTCCATGGACAAGGATTTCCTTTGCCAACTGATAATTCAAGTAGTACAAAAGCAATACTGAAAATCATAATACCAATATTTCAGGATAGTAAGAAGCACACCCTACACCTACGATTTAGGGAATGCTGTAAAATTAAACGTTCAAAAACAGTTCTAAAAAAAAACAAAAGCAGTTATAAAGATATAAGTCATATTAGTTTTTTATCAAAAGGAGAAAAATTAAAAGAATACAAAGAATTTAACAATGACGTAAACTATAATATAGTTGGGAATATGATAATAATGCTATTTGAAATTTACTCAAAAAAAAAAGAGACATTTAAATTATAACTGAAAGACGAGTATCTTAAAGTACCCAGAAGTCTATCTACCCTGTTTTTCAGAAGGATGTTTTTCATCTTCCTTTTGGAACTCCTGGAAGAATTTCTAAATCCACTTCCTCAAAAATCTCCACATCTATATCAGGCAACACAGAAGTGTCAGGCATTCCTTACCCAATAGGCTGGTAGTAGGGCAACATTTGACCAGGTTACAAAAAATGTGTCTCAAGAAACTCTATTGGAAAAGTCCTGGCAAAGGATGAGCACCCAGAATCTATACTGGCTTTGGACCCACAGGTAAGGCACTGAATTCACAAAACACATTCCCCCTGTACTTCTGTGACAAGGGTCTTGCCTGGCTTAGCCTCCAGCTTCTTATTTCTTGACCTACTCTTTTATCACCAACTTCTACAGTGTGTAGAAGATCTTGGTCTCTGCACCTGAAATCATGTAAGATAATAGTAGAAAATATATTTCAATCTGAGTCAAACATCAGTTTTTAGAAGACCTGAATCTGTTTAAACAAGGCAGGAGGAAAACAGATATTGCTAATATAAATAACTTGAAACTTACACCAAGGGAAAAAGCCTCCACTTAATAAATAATATACTCGATAAACCTGAGAAGTGTTGTCTAACATTTTTCCTTGGCTCCTTTTCTGAATATGAAAGCTTTCTGTATTTGCTCAAGTCTATAAGGATTTTTTTTTTAAATCCAAAAACAGAACAAAATTTTTTATCACAGATGATTTCATTTCATTCATTTCATTCAGTTTCTTCCTCTTTTTAGAAACATGAAAACAATGCACAACAAACCTAAACAAGAGATGCTATTTTCTGTGACATCTACTACTTTGCAGATTAATCGGTAAAAGGAGATAAAACACGTGAGTGCTGTTTGCAGAAGTTACAGGTATTATGAAATGCAAGAGAGTCTCCTTGTAACACAGGAAGCCCAGTGAAACAGGGTGAAAACACTCAAACAATTACAGTACAAATGTATTTCATGAAGACTCCTGATTCCAGAAAGCTTACCTCACTGTCCTCCTCCCCCTTTTACTAGAGTCTCTGAAACCATTTTGCTTGGGGGAGAAAGTAGATTTTAGAAGAGTGGGAAAAATGCCAAACATCCATGGCAACTTAGAATTTTTCCACTTTCTTTACATGTTCAATTGAGACCTTCATAAAATTATAAATGAAAGGACACATTATGAGCACTTTCTTTGAAGGGAAAAAAAAAAAGGGCCTTGCCTGGAAGTAAAATTTTGGAGTCTATATCCTTCTTCTCTGGAGAACACTCGGGAGATTTCTCTGCCAGCAGCAGGGCGCCTAAAAGAGCTTGTCTTTGCCTTCAGAATTCAAAAAGGTAGAACCACCCATTGTTCCCCTGATTCCCTGACTGTGGGTGAGACCTTGAGCACCAGGAGGGGATTGGAAAATCCTGGGCTCCGTGTTGGTGTCTCAGGGGGTGGAGGTCAGCGTGTATTGGCGCCTACCCTCCACCCCCCTTTCCCCCTCCCTCCTTCCCTCCCCCCCACCAGGGATTCACTCCTGTTTACTTTGGGGAGACTGCAACTTCTGTTTCTTAACGTTTAAAAGACGTTTAAAAGCTTATAAAAAGGCTCTTAAGATTTCTTGGACACCAAATGCCTCTTACAGAACAATATTTTGATGAGTTAAGTGTAAATGAATCAGAAACCTACATATTAAATTTCCCTTGACATACACATCAGTTTAAAAAAATTAATGGAAAAAGTGCCCGGGGCTCAAAGTGTTTGGGGTTTTCTCAAACCCAAAATGCTTGAAAGTGAAGAACGGAATTGCATTTGAATCAGCCAGGTTTGCTGATTCCACCCCGCCCCCCCCCCCCCCCCCCCCCCCGGCCGCAACTCGCAGAACCCTAGCTGTAATGGAGGGAGTAGCATCTCTGGACGGTGACCGAATGCCTGGAGACATGTCATAGTCCTGGTCCTTACGCCTGGGTCGCAGCAGAAGCCAGAGGCTGGGCTGACACTGGAGAGATGTCCAGCCGCTGTTCTCTGAGGGCTGACCCTAAAAGGTGCCCTTTTTTTTTTTTTTTTCAAGACGAAGGAAACTAAATAAACAATCAGGGAAGATCATAAATCACTGACAAAGATATTTAGACTTGAAACAGCCCTCGAAAACAGAATGTGCCACAATTTGTCCCTAAAAAGATGAACTCAGTTCTGGGTCCTATAATTGTGGATCCCATGACGTATGATAAGAAATGGCACAGGGTGAAAACTTGAGAACCAGTCTAGTTTGGGTGTTTTGTTTTCTTTTAATGCTTATTGGGGGGTCCAAGAAAACACCCACGGAAACACCAACAACCCCAAATCCTGAAACCAGACTGGATCTCTAAAATCATCCTCCTCCGATTTTTTTAAAATTAGGTCTTCGTCACTTTTGTTTTTGTTTTGTGAATGGATGACCACGCTAGGCGAGCAGCTGACTAGAAAGACTGAGCCAGGTGAACGAGATTTCGACGCTGTCCTTCTGTGATCTGATCATTTGGGGGTGCGGGGCCCAGATATTACAATTGGGAGCGGCGGCTAACTTTCTGGTGAAACGTGCCATCGGCCCAATGCTCCTCAAGCATGGTCGTGCTGCCGAGGAGTCAGGGGGCCTGCCTTGGGCATCTTCCTCCCCAGCAGTAACCTCAGGGGCCAGCAAGGAGGGATCATGGCTTTGAGCTCACGCCTGACAAACCCCCAAGTTACCTCTCGTTCAGCTAAAGCACGTGAAAGCTGTCTGTGAACCTCAACGAGCTACCGCCCCACAAGCTGTTTTTGCTGTTATTTTCAAAATTCACACCCTCCACCTCGGTTAGGTTTTTCGGCCCCCAGGGTTTCACTGGAGGCCTGTGATGGGCTCTAGCTCAGGAGGAGTGGAGATGCGAGGGAGAGCCTGCTTAGGATGGATCTGGGCCTTGCTCATCCGTTCTCAAAGAAGCGCTCTCTCAAAAGCTCGGCAGGGCCTTGAGAGATGGGGAGGTGATATTTAGAGAAACATACCTCTTATTTTTCTTAATTATTTTACTACTGCTACTGTATTTTATTTTTATTTTATTTTTTGGCCGCGCCTTGCGGCATATGGGATCTTAGTTCCCCGACCAGGGATCGAACCGGCGGCCCCTGCATTGGAAGCACGGAGTCCTAACCACTGGACCGCCAGGGAAGTCCCAAACATACCTTTTCAAGACGGGGTTTAGCCTTATTCCACTCTAAGCATGTGCTGAATACATGTCTGTTGAATGAGTAAGTGAGTGAACGGGCAAAGGATAGGTCTTTCACAGGAAACTTGCATAGATGATGGACGGATAAAAGAGGGTCAAAGGCAGGCATAATGCAGATTCCCTCCACCTCAACAGCTGTCCCCTCACCAGACCCCTCCTCCACACAAAAGAGAAGGAGCAAAGAGGAAAAGCTGTCACCGCAAAGCCAATTAACAATTCCCGGGAAATAAAAACAGAGTCTGGGTAATAAAACAAAGTCTAACCTTTTTTTCTTTTCTTCTCTTTTGCACTTAGTTTAGTTTCACTGGCTCATAGGGTGCGGCAGGCAGAGGCCTCACACCCAGCACCTTCAGACCAGAGTTTCTAGCGCAAAGCGGCTGCACAACTTCCCAACTCAAGATGGAGGCAGCGACAGCAGGCCGTGTGCAGAGACGCTGCGCCTGGACGAGATCTGGAGCTGTGAGCAGGCCCGCGAGAACTCCGGTCAGGCCCGCGAGAACTCCGGTCAGGCCCGCGAGAGCTCCGGTCAGGCCCGCGAGCGCTCCTTCCGCTTCTCGCGAGAATTCCTCCTCCTTCCCCAGGTGAAGAGCCCTATAAAGTAGCTCCCCCAAGGGCCTGTCTGGAGAGTTGGTGCTTCAAGGTGGGAGTTCACCTCTTTCCGTTCTTTGATCGAAGAATGAAGCTTGGCTTTGCTTCTGAACCGAACTCAGTGTCATTCTACTAGCTCGAAGGACACTGGGCAGCAGGACCTTTGTTGGGGCCTGACTCGAAAGGGTAGGTAACAAAACTGTACAGCAATGAAACACCCCCCAAGGAGCAAACTAAAAGTTCCTTTGTCTTTTCTGTACACCTTCCCGGTGGCCACCAGTTCTTAAAAGCTCCTAACCCTTATTGCAGAAAATGTAAGAAAGAGGGAAAGCAATAATAGTAACAGCTTCATGGGAAGCTTGCAAACCCAGAAAAATCCAGAAAAATATGGAGGTGCTAGAAGTTCTGATAAAAAGCTTGATTTCCTCTCAGTGAGATCTGGGGACTGGAAAAAATATTAGCAATAGAGACTAGGACAGACATCAGAAATGACCAAATCCAAAACATTCTCTCACTCTCCTTTCCCAGGCAAACCTCAAGAACGTGCAGGTATAGGCAGGTGTTCCTCACCCAAAGTGATCCCTTTTCATCCTAAGTAACTGAGAGCAAATCACTCCCCCCTGGCTGGGTTTCTCTCGTTCCACCTGAAAATTCAGGCTCAAGATGCTTGCCTGCTTTAGGTTTGCTCTGGTAGGTGAAGAGGCTAGAGACAAAAGTCACTGGTGTGACCAGGTGCCCCTTGATTATATGCAAATTTGGAGGCCCCTACTTTATCCACAAAAAAAATCTCTGATGCTGGCTCCCGGAATTTTCTCCCAGGCCTTTCCATTCTGTGTTCAGGGAGTGAAACTCCCTTTAATGCTAGTTAAGACCCACCTCTCCCCTAGGGGGATTCCTTGCAGATGGAAAGCTAGCAGAATAAAACAAAATGACCTTTCAAGACCTAGAAGATAAGCCTGTGAAGAGCGGCAGCCCGTCCCCATTGCTCAGCCCTCCCCTGTACCAATTGTAGCCTGGGAGCCAGATTGTATTCTGATTTGCATGTTTGCTCAGAAGAAAAGCCACAGAAATGAGGTCTAGAAACATAGCTGGTGTTTGACTGAAGTCTCTGGGGTTTGAACCTGCCTTCCTCACCCAACCCCACCCCCCCAGTCCAGGACCTGATGTGAGGTTGCACAGACTTGATCCCTTTTCCTTTGATATGGAACCTGTACCTACCCTGCGCTCTCAGCGCTAAAGAAAACAGCCCTTTTGGAATCGGATTTGCCTCCTGCCCTGGCTGCTGTTACTCTGCAAAGCACCGCTGCCACAATATTGCTGAAATTCAGGGTCGGTGTCGTGGCGGGGAACGGCAGGGGTCCTTTCTTCTTTGGGTTTGATACATGCTTCCTTCCGCTGCTCCTTGCAATCAACCGCTAGGAGAAGGAGGGAAGCAGGCAGGAGGGAGAGCGGGAGACTTCCGGAAATCTCTTTCCTCCCTTGCCTTTGCAGGTTGCCTGATAATGACCCTGGAGACTTCCACCTGCCCCCAGCGAAGGAATTGGTTACTCTCCTGGAGCCCTCCCAGGCATCGCCCCCTTGCTCACTTCCTCCTCTTCCTGTCCCCAACCTCCACCCCTCCAGCCTCCTGTGGCTTCACAGCCAAGCTCCCCATCTCAGGAAGCAGCAGATGGAACTTTGTAACAGTGAGCTTTCCACCCTTCACTCTAGGCATCACCCTCACCCCCAAACGCGCAGACTCAAGCAGTTGGTTTCCTGGAATCATTTGTGAATCTAGAAGCGTGAGGGTGGTTTTAAAGAGAGCAGGTAGCTTATTCTTTTTTCTGTTGATGAATAATATCCAGGTGTGCTAGGGGGAAAGAGCTTCTTAATGTATATTTTAAAACTGATTTACAATTGGTTTGTTTTTTTGTTTGTTATTGGAGTATAACTGCTTTACAATGTTGTGTTACTTTCTGCTGTACAAGGAAGTGAATCAGCTATACGGAAACATATATCCCCTCCTTCTTGGACCTCCCTCCCCCCTCCCCCCTTCCCACCCATCTAGGTCATCACAGAGCACCGAGCTGAGCTCCCTGTGCTATACCACAGGCTCCCACTAGCGATCTGTTTTACACACGCCAGTGTATATATGTCAATCCCAATCTCCCAGCTGATCCCACCCTCCCCCCACCCCAGTGTCCACACGTCTGCGTCTCTATTCCTGCCCTGCAAATAGGTTCATCTGTTTTTAATATATAGTCTATCTTGCCCTGGGGTCAAACAGTCCAAACTCCAAACTTGGGGCTTTTGCAGTTTTTTAATACAGCAGGAGGGGGGACCCACCCACTGCCCCACTGCCCCACTTTCCAGATTTTCCAGCACAGGGTGATACAGCTTGTTTCCTCTTTGTCAATCTCTGCAGACTAACAGCAAAGGCTGGTGATGGTTCTGGAGTCTCAGCCGACGTGCACACCTCTACCTGCAGCCTGTGGCTGGTGGGACACACCCCAAGCAGAAGCACTGGTATGTAGAGAAAGTTCATTTCTTCCTTTTTGCTTGTTTTATTGGAAGAATTATAATGGCTGGGAGACAGGTACACACCTGTGATGGTTGAGGACTTATATTAGAGTACATGCTTCCAATGCTTATGATTTTCATGCAATCAACCCCCTCGTTGCCAATTAATTTCAGTATCACAGATAATACCTCTAATCCTGGCCAGTTGTCTCACCAATATGTGTCATAAGGGGCCTGGGGCAAAAACTTATAGATGGCCCAGCCTAACCACTACTTCTGCTGGAGAAAAACAACTCAAAGGGCACGTCCCACATAGAGCAGGCCACGGGTAGAGACGGACATAATTGCAGTCACTAAGTTAGCATGCATCTCTCAGCCAGAGACTAATCTAAGCCAGACCTCGTAGAATGCCAGGCCGTGAGTACATCACAATTGCAATTAAAAAGAAAAGAGAAAAATCACCCTTGCTTCCCAAACATGTATTGTTAACATGGCAGGTACTTCGTAATAATATGAGATACTAAGGCATCTGGAAGAAGCAAGAAAGGTGGTTTGGGTTAATCATCTTTGAAAGGCTAAAGGATTTGAAATGTATCTCCAGGGCCAAGCTCTTTGCATGCTCCCCTTTCTCTCTCTGATGTCAGCCACATCCATCCCACCTCTGTTGCTATGACTTGTTGCTACCCAGTCATGCATGGTCCCACTGTATCTACTGCTTCATCTGGACCCTCCTGCTGACTTCTTTACTTGGTCCACCTAGCCCTCCAATTCTGCCTGAAAGACCATAGTCCTTGGACCCTATGAGCCTGGTCTCTTCTCTTTTTAGGTTCTCTTAATGCCTATAAGGCCCACGATTCTAGACTACATCCTAACACTGACTGTTTCAAACTCACTTCCACCTGAAGGCAGAAATCAAGTCTAGGAATCCACAACAAATGCACTTTCTCAGTGGTAAGGTTATGAGTGACTTTGCCCCCTTACAATGAACATGCATTAAATTTGCATTCAAAAATCTTGCTATTATTATTTTTTTAGTTCACTTTCAAAATCCAACATCCAAACACACCAAACTTTGCTTCTCTTCACTTTTTAAACTCTTTTCCCATCCCACAACTCTGGATTCAGTAGTGCAATTTGTCTTCAAATTTGCCACTTGGGTTTTTTAAATCAAAGTGGATATGACAGATGCATTGTGTCTCTACAGGTCAAATCACAGTACAGTGTTGCCAAGAATCCATTTCTATGGGTGAATGCAAGGCCTATTTTTTCAGTTTTCTTTGTGCTAGGGACTACTGCCTTGATAAAATTTAGGCCTTTTCCTGGCTAGGACCTAGTAACCCCTCCAGCCATATTACAATGAATTTTGAAAAACTTGGCCAAACAGTGGGCTCTATCAGAATTTTACCTTTTCAAATTTCAGAATAAATAGGGTATCAACAGGACTGTGGATAACATTTGATCACACAGAGAAACACATTGTAATGGGATTTTTTTTCTGTGTTAATATAATGATTTAATAAAGACATTTGGCACATAAATAAGACTCTCATAGACCAAGCATTTTGAACAATGAGAGGATTAAGATCAGCCTATATGGGATATTAGCAAAAGTGTCTTTTCTAGCTTTGGTAAAACTCTTCTATCTGTTTAGAGATAAATTCATTATTCTTAACTAAAAACCCTCCTGAAATAGATGTGGTGAAAAACGTTCTGCCCCTGTTATGAGACTTTCCAAACAAGCTTAAAATTGCTCAGAAACAAAAGGCAGGAGGAAAAAGAAGGGGCCATGTCTCCAGATAATGAGGTCCCGCCTTTGTGTTTTATCTGCAAACAGCACGGTTTGAAAAGTCTGGATCCCATTTCATTGGAACTGTACGTAAATGTAGTGCCTGGAATTCTCCCAAATGAATAAATTCTTTGCCGATAATTTTTAAGTGAAGAAAGATCAACAGGATAGGGGCATGAGAGAGGGTTACAGGCTGCAGGGTGTATGTGTCTGTGCGCACACGTCCGGGTGGATTGGGGGTAATAAAATGTAAATGAAAGAATGCAGACCCTCATTAAATGTGCCCATCGATGTGGGAATCCAAAAACAAGAAGGGTGTGCATTTCTTTGCGTTTAGCAGGACAATTGGGAGAGTTGTGGACACAATTTTTTCTTTCTCTTTTTGATGTGCCATGCTGAATTCTGTCTTTCTTTCTTGGAAAACTCCAATAGATTTATTTCCTCTGAAAGAGCTCCTGATGACTATTTGCTCATGTTAATTCCTACTCAGTTTTCCTATCCCATCCTGAGGACAGCAACATGACAAACCTCCCTTCCTTGCATTGGCTGCACATCTTCTCTCTCTGTTTCTATAGGCTGGTTTTTCTCCCCTGGATGGTGGCCAAAATGACACCAATTTAGGGCTGGTAAGAGAATGCACTGTGGACCATTTCCCTCTTTAATTTTCCTCCATTTTGTGAGGTCTTCGTTTTTTAAATTAATTTTTATTGGAGTATTGGGTTATTTTAATAAATTTATTTTATTTTTGGCTGCGTTGGGTCTTCGTTGCTGCGCGCGAGCTTTCTCTAGTTGCGGCGAGCGGGGGCTACTCTTTGTTGCGGTGCACAGGCTTCTCATTGCGGTGGCTTCTCTTGTTGCAGAGCACGGGCTCTAGGCGCGCGGGCTTCAGTAGTTGTGGCTCGCAGGCTCAGTAGTTGTGGCGCACAGGCTTAGTTGCTCCGCGGCATGTGGGGTCTTCCAGGACCAGGGCTCGAACCCGAGTCCCCTGCATTGGCAGGTGGATTCTTAACCACTGAGCCACCAGGGAAGCCCTGGAGTATAGTTGATTTACAATGTTATGTTAGTTTCTGCTGTACAGCAAAGTGAATTAGTTATACATATACATATATCCACTCTTTTTTAGATTCTTTTCCGATATATGTCATTACAGAGTATTGAGTAGAGTTCCCTGTGCTATACAGTAGATTCTTATTAGTTATCTATTTTATATATAATGGTGTGTATATGTAAACCCCCATCTCCCAATTTATCCCTCCCCCACCCCCCTTTTCCCCCTTGGTAACCATAAGTTTGTTTTCTACATCTGTGACTGACTCTATTTCTGTTTTGTAATTAAGTTCATTTACTTATGAACTCTTTTTAGATTACACATATAAGCGATATCATATGATATTTGTCTTTGTCTGACTTACTTCACTCAGTATGACAATGTCTACGTCCATCCACGTCGCTGCAAATGGCATTATTTCATTCTTTTTTATGGCTGAGGTCTTGCTGAGCACAGTCTGCAACTTCTATAGTGATGGAGAGAACAAAAAGCTATGGGAGCCTCACATTTACACTCAGGATCTCAGGATCAGATCAAGGTTACCGAAGCAGGAACTGAGTAATTTGTTTATGTAAATCTCTCCACCAAGTCTTGAAAAGTTCTGAAATGAACACACTTCTTTTGGGGGCTTAAGGTTCTTATTTCGCTTTTTTGTTTCAAAAATACAGGGAAAAGAAAAGGCCGTTGAGTTCCTCCTCCTTTGACCACTGGAAGAAAGGTAGAGAAAAAGAAAAAAAAAGTTAACAAAGAGAGGACACACATCCCTCCTCTTTCCTTGCCCTCTCCCCATCCATGGGCAAAATCTAATAAAGATGATTAAATTACATGTCTTTTCCTCCCATTGAAATCCACTGCATACTATTCAAATATTAGAACTCAGGAAATAAGGCAGGACAAGGTTCCTCATGAAACCTTAGAAGGCAGCATAGGGGTCTGAGCTGGAGGTCTGCCTGGCCGGGCGGCTCTAATTAAGAAATCACCCTGCTGAGCAGAACTTAATCTAAATAAAATATAAAAAGGAATTCAGTGAAAACCATTACCTCCTCCCAACACACCTCAGGTCCAGAGCTTCCAGCCCCTTCGGTCCTAAGAACTTTCTCTCCCAGTACTGGGGAGTTCGATGTTGCTTTATGTGCCCACGATACAATCAAGTATAACGACAGCTCTTGAAGAGGGAGCTGAGTCTTGTGCCAGCCTCTTGCCGGTTGGCCAGACCTTCTCAGGGCCAGAGGCAGATGTAGTCGATGTTATTTTGGTTTGGAGGGGGATAGAGGATGAGATTTGATCAAGGATTGATGAAACAGTTGGACATCTAGCCCACTCGTCCAGCTTTAACACAGTGAACTGGGAGTTCACAGTCCCTTGTAGGGTGGCTGGGTTTTGCTGGCCTGTCCGTCAGCTGTTTTTGATGGATCAGCCCCTTGAGAGCAACTTGGTTTTGTTCAGTATCCTTGTTCCAGTTAGTTCTTTAAACTGTACTGAGTCAGCCTCAGACCTCTTCTCCATCCAGGCCCTGGGTTAGCCCTCTGATAGTGGTTGACGTTGTTTAGCTTCATTTCCACCTACACTCCATAGAAACCTATGTTGTGTTCTTGCTGTTGACTCCTGTAAGTGTATTGTTCTCTTTACATGTCTCTGGCTTTGCATGGACTGCCATGTCCGCCCACAATAGTGATTCTTAAACTGTTAAAAACCTGTTGAAAGAGATGGACCCTCTCCCTAGGGGGAGAAAAAGCACATATGCATATAAACTTTCCCATTGGATGGTCAGTCTAATTATTTAGGCAATTCTCCTCCCTTTCCTTTCTTCATATTTTACACGGTCCTTGTAGTATATAAGGAGAGAGGAAAAAATGGAAATAGAACTGTGAAAAGGTTGAAAAAAATGGAGAAGAGGAAAGAAAAAAGAGCAGAGGAAAGAGAAGTGATCAGAACACCCAAGCCAGATGCAGAGAAATGATTTCAAAAGAAAATGTCTGTTTTTCCCATCTCTAGTCATAAAGATTTTGACAAGGAGCTTGGCATTTATCAAAAAGGAAAACAAGAAAAACAGAAGTCATCTTCCTAAGGGCCCAACATTGTTGGAATTCAATGACCTAATTCTGTACAAGGTTTGCAGGGAGAGATTGCCTCTCTTGTCTGAAATCTCATGGCACCAGGACCACTGTTTTCTCAACAGCCCATGCCACACCAGTATCAGAGGTCAGGCATAAAGAACAGAGGATATGAGGGAAAGTCTGGATACTATGCTTAGAAAACATATTTTTAAATGACTGTAGATTCTCATTCTGTATCTTACTGGTTGCTTATCTTAGCAGTTGTCAACTTTTCATTACTTTTGTAGACATTATATAATACCTTCTTCCCCTTCCCCAGTCACCAGCTGTTACCCAGTCTCGTCCCAGAATGGGATGGGGGTTGGGTCAGCTTCAGCTGAATAACTTTCATGCTGAAGAAAGTTATTTGACAGAACCAATTCCCAGCTATGGAACAAACCTAAATGTTCTACAATTATTGTAGAACCAAATCGATCTCAAGAAAGAAATCGTGTCTCATTCTCAATGAGACATAAGCACGATTCATAGGAATGTAAGCTGATACAAACTTTCTGTAGGATAATGTGTCTCCAATTTTTAGCATTCGTTGTAATAAATAAACAAGGCAAAGATTTCAAAAAAAAAGGCAGTGACTACTAACCACCAAAATGATCTCATTCACATTTGTTCCAGAAATATTTTAATAATTATTAATACTTAATAATATTTAATACTAAATGTGCCTCCAAACAGCATCAGAACTCAGTAAGTGGTGTTTAGATCTCAACATAAGACTGTGCTTGGTTGCAAAAAAAGATGGATAAAATCCTGTGTTAAGCTTAGATGTTCTTATCTGTAAAATGGGGACAATAATAGGGTTATTTTGAAGGTTAAATACGTGTAAAAGCCTCAATCTACTGCAAGGTTGATCAGCTTTAACACTATTGACATTTCAGGTCAGATAATTTTTTGTTGTAAGGGCCTGTCCTATGCATTGTAGGATGTTCAGCAGTATCCTAGCTTCTACCGGCTAGATGCCAGTAGCAACCCACCTACGTGCCACCACACCTCCATTGTCACAATCAAAAATGTCTCCAGACATTTCCAAATGTCCCCAAGAGGCCAAAATACCCCTGGTTGAGAACCACTATTCTAGTGCTTGGCATATAGTAATTGTTCCATAAATATTAGATGTTATTATTTATTTATTTATTGGCTGTGCCTCGCAGCATGTGGGATCGTAGTTCTCCCACCAGGGATCAAACCCGCAGCCCCTGAGTGGAAGTGCAGCAACTTAACCACTGGACTTCCAGGGAAGTCCCCAGATGTTATTCTTATTATCGTTAAAATTATTACTAACAGCAGCATCACCCTGCTATGATGACAGCTCCTTTCTCTCACTGAATTTTTTTAAATAGTGCTGCATTTCTGCATCCTTTCAATAGAAAGAGCTGAAAAAGGGCAAGGTCATTAATTTGACAGCAATCCAACAGGAAACCTACAATCCCCTGAGATGTCTCCTTTCCTGGAAGGAAAAAGGGCCGCCCTTTTGTTCAGCTCTAGAAATTAGGTACATTTCTCAGGCTCAGAGTTTGTGAGATGCTACAGGTTCTTCCACTGGCATGCATTTTCCAGCTGTAGGCACTACTGGTTTGGTTGGCTCCCGAAGCTGCTTTTGGAGATTTCCAAGAGTACCACCACCTGAGAAAGGAAGGAACGAGATGCTCAGAAGGAGAACTCTTCGACAGGACTTACTCCCTTTGCTGTTTTTAGTGGTTTTGTGCTTGTTTGGGTTTACAAGTGTGTTCTTTTGCCCAAATTGTTCTTGCGTCTTCTAACAGTGTTTACTTTAGGTGTTTTGATACCACGCTGTTTTGAAGGTACTAATGTTTTTCATGGCATGTCTTGTGTTAAGTGTACAAACTGAGAAGTAAGTGCTGGTGACTGACAGTATTCCTCAAAGTCTTTAACAAAATAACTGCTAACGGTAGAGAAAAGTGAAAAGAATTCTAGGGGTCTGGGAGTGGCAAGCTGAAAATATGAAATTTCTCTCCACCTGTTAGTTGTATCTTTAGAATATGTGCACATTTTACTTTCTACGCTAAAATGCTTTTTCACTTGTTTCAAAATGTGTAAATGGACTCTCCATGTTGGGCCCTGTATATCCAGTGGCTTTTCCTACTCTCCTTTCGAAAGTATGCATGATGCACTTGCAAAGGAAAGATCACAACCTTGCAATCTGAAAGACCCACACAAAAATTTGTTTTAATAAAAAAAAATTGTCAGCCTAGCAAGCACTCAGATCCTACATTTGTTGCTTTTTTATTCTTCCCCTTCCTTACCACAAAGCCTGGCTCTTCCCATCATGATAAGTGAGTCTTTTTCTAGTTCCCATTCCCACCACCCACCACCATGCCAACTTCCTCACACCCTGTACATTCTGCACAAACCTGGACGTTTCTGCTTCCTGGAGGCCTGTCTCTCTCTGACCTTGAAGTTCTTCAAACGCAGTCTCGAAATCAAACCACCTATGAGGGTTTCCCTGATGAATTATCCTCCGTGACAGCCTGTCCTCCTGTACATACGTTGTCCAGACAAAGAAATGCTTTAAAAAAATTCACTTTAGGGACTTCCCTGGTGGTCCAGTGGTAAAGAGCCACACACCCTGGAGCCCGTGCACCACAACTAGACAGAGAAAACCCTCCCGCCACAACTAGAGGGAAGCCTGATCACTGCAATGAAGAGCCCGCGTGTCGCAACAAAAGATCCCACATGCCTCAACGAAGATGCCATGTGCCGCAGCTAAGACCTGAGCCAGCCAAAAAAATAAATAACTAATAAATCTTTTTTAAAAACTCACTTTAGAGCCAAGCTTTCTTCCCTCTTATTTTAAATTTCTATAATTTTAAAATCTAAGGATGGCTAGAAACAAGTGATGTCTGTTTAAATTTGCATGTCACAGATCACATATTTCCTAAGAAATAACAGACTCCATAGTTATGTTTTTCAATAAAAATATAAACAGGAGCTACTTATAATCTCTTCTAATGGCCTAATTATGATTTCCTTGAGGGTAAGAAATGTCTATTTTCCATTCTGTTTTCCTCTTAGTATTTAACTCAAAGGTTTAGACATTTCAGACCTTCAAAAAATATATGTTGAATGAACCTAAGAATGAATGAGTGATTGCATTTGTAAAATTCATTTCTGTGAGCTTTAGGTGATCTGCATACTTGGGCAAAGTACTCATGCTTAGGAGACCTTGTCGGTATCAGGCTTGTGCAGTCTGTTCGTTGTCTTGCAGTTATTGGCTAGTTCGAGGCATGGTCATCGAGTCTCCCTTGTGTATACTTGACCTCATCCGTGTCCTTCAAAGCCCCAAGCATAGAGTTTTGCCTGTAGTAGTTACTTGAGAAATGTTATGGAATGAATGTCATTTGCAGCATAATACAGAGAGCATAAGCAAAAGAATTTGGAGAAAAGATAATCGGTTAAAGTAAATAACAGCCAACTTGTCCCCCACATATGTATAAGGTTAGATTAAATGTTCCTAGAGGGAGGGAAAACCATCTGATGAAGAATGATGAGCAAGTTTGAGGATCAGGGGACCAGGACCGAGACTGGCTCTGTAAACACTGTCTCCCTTCCTTACTTTCCACAGTGCTGGGTCGATGTCTTCTGGAGTAAGAACTGGGGTGTGATTTTTTTTCTAGATGTTTGTGTTTTTATTAACTCCTGTCCTCCAGACCAGGGGAAGGTCTGCCTATTATGAGGAGGCTATGGCCTTCTGGGTTGTTAAGAACTTAATTAAAAATCATAACTTGTGTTAATAATGAATGTGGCCTGCGGATTTTTTCACTTATAGATGTTATCAGTACTTTCAAAATGAAGACAAGCCAGCAGCCACCACAATTAGAAGTGGCAGCGTCTACTGAGGGCAGAGAGTGCTGGTTGATAGAAGAAATGGTGGCAACTGGGATCATGATGCGGGCCTAGTGATCAATCGAAACTGGAATTATGACTTTGTCCAGACTTAGTCAAGTACCAAGGACTTTGAGCACTTTTGCAGCACTCACATCTAACTAGGAAGTTCGAAAGCAACCCTTAGAACTTGTATGCTGGACGTTACAGGAACAAGAGTTCACATGAACTGTTGTGTCGTGGACCTTCTGGATGCACTCTTACTAGTCTCACGTAAGTTGCTTGTGACGTCTTGAAGTCCAGTGCGAATCAACCGGAGACCACACTTAACAGTCTGTCTTCTGACCAGTTAAAGACACAAGTGGTCCTCCAGTCAACAGAGCCCATCCAGGTAGGACAGAAAGACACCAGCTTTGGAGGGGGGCATCTGTTACTCTGCTTGATGAAAGAGCAGTAAGAATACATCACCTGTATCTGAACAGAGCTCAGTTACAAATGTGTGATAAATGACTCTGAAAAATCTTCCGGTGGACCTCTCGACTTCGGATACAATCAATTTTTCCAGAAAGAGTGAAACAAAGCTGCAACTGGATAGACAAGTACTCAAGAGAAAAGTTCTTCTATTCGTGAGATTTAGCGTAAAGAAAGATACAGCACAGGAGGTAGTCCAGGCTGATCTTGTCTGGTGGCTACGGTCAAGCTGGCACTTAACCTGGCATCTGTAAAGCAGGTCCAGTGATACCTACCACATGGTGTTGCTGTAATGGTCAAATGACATAATGTACTCAGTGTGATGGGTCACGTATCTGGTGTACAGAAAGCATTTACAAATGCTTGACCCGACAAGACACCCAGCTTCAGACCTACACTCAGACGCAACCTCCACTATTGGCTCTAATGAAACAGTGTTAACCAAGAGGGCCAGGCCTGCAGAAGGACAAGGGGAACATTCTTGCAAAGCCAGTCTCCAGCCCATGGAAGGTGATGAACTAACTCTTTGCCATGTGCGCCTAAGTGACGGGGGCAGGGACGCTCCCTGCAGGACTTTTAAATAACTGTGATTTGCCCACGGCATAATTCCCGGGCCTGAAGTTGCTTCCTTTCCTTATAATAACTGTCCGCTAGGTAGCTTGTGGCCAGTGGGCCAAGAAACAGAAGGCAGTTGGTGTCAGCCTCCCGAGATGCCAAGTGGAGAAGTTTTTCTCAGGTTTCTGGGTGGGTTTTTAAGCCAACACCCTTGAAAGGAAGCAGAGCCTGCATGCCACAGGCATCTGGGACACAAGGACCTACACAGTATTTTTGAAAAGTTCAGTATCGCTTGCCGACGATAAAGGGGCATTCACTGCGGGCACAGGCACTCCACAGAGTGGGTGGAGTCGGGGCTGCCAGGCGGTCCTCGGACCGAGTGTGCAGCCAGTTTTCCTTTTCCACCATCTCTAGAGTTGAGTATGTGCCAAGACGGTTGAAAGCTTTCGGAGACGCCTATAGACACAGATAGCGAGCCCCCCACTCCCCCAGCCCCTGTCTTTTCCGTGGGACTTAGCAGCAGCTACCAGGGGCGTCATCACAGAGCATTCTATTTTTTCCCTTGCCTGGTCTCCCACATTCTGTGACCACCTTGGAGCGTGCCAGGGAAAATACTGAGAGCCTAGGTAAACGAAGGGGAACCCAACATTCGCCAGTCTGGCCTTAAAATAGCCGGCGGAACGCCCCCATCCCGGCGGGTACACAGGCGGTGACTGTAAACTAGTGTGTTCAGCGCGCCCGCCCGCCCGCCCCAGTCCCCGTGAAAGCCCGTGTCAGGGAGCGGACAGAGAAGTAGGCTTTGCTGCCGCATCCCCTCGGCCCACGCCCACTCCCACCCCACGACTTCGGTGAATATTAATGAACACGAAGTGACCTGATCGATACAAAACAGTGCGCGCCCCCGGGCTGGGTAGGGACATTAGTGAAAGGTACCTCTGCGGTGGGGTGGAGGCTTCGACAGAGCACTGGGGCCGAGCCAAGAGCGTTCTTGGAGGAGAGTGGAAGCTTGGGGAGTTGTAGGACACTCCCTAGGGCTGGGCACCCCAGGCAGAAAGAAAAATGTCTCCATGCTGACCATTGGAGACCCTGGGCCATAGCTCTAGAACTTGCTGCTGGGTCGTAAGGCTGTGTATTCCTGATGGAGTGTGTGCAGTGCGGAGGGGGCCCACCAGGAAGAGATGTACATAGAGAGCAAAAAGACGGGGAGAAGGGAATCTGGGGTGAGGAGAGGGAAGAGTGTCTAGTATATGCTACATCAGCATAATATTTTCTAAGTGCTCTACGTGTTAAGTTGCCTGATTTAGCGAATAAAAAATGCAAGATACCAAGCTAACTTTGAATTTCAGATCAACAATTACATTTTTTAGGATAAGTATGTCCCCTGAAATGTTTGCATACACTTATATTTTTTAAAATTATTTTTTTATCAGAAATTTAACTAAATTTGAGTTTTAGATAAACACAGAGTAATTTTTGGTATAAATATGTCTCACGCAACATTGAGACATAATTATACCCCAAAAATTGGTGTTTACCTGGAACTCAAATGTAACTGTGTGTTCTGTGTTTTATCAGCAACGCTATTGCCATCCAGGTCTTGCCCCCTCAACCAGAATGAAAACCCTCAAGGGCAGAGACTGTTTCTGCCAGGTTCTCTCTGCAAAACCTAATGTTGCCCATTCCGTGTGCTACTTTGCCACAGAATGCAATACAGAAGGCATAATCACTGGGATAAGAGTGCACACTTTGCAATCTGACTATCCTGCCTTCACCTATTATGAGTCACGTGATCTTGGGCAAGTAACTTAACCACTGTTTCCTGGATTTTCTCATCTTGCTAAATGGGAAAAAATGTTAGCTGCCTGCCTCAGAGAGTTGTTATAAGGAAACAGTACAGGTAAAGCATTTACTCTATCCTAGGCTCATGGAAAGTACTCAATAAATGTTAGCAATTATTATCACTATTATTATTATTGGATACTTTATAAATAAGGGGGTGTGATAGAAAGAAACAAGCTCATGGCTGTTAGAGACCTCCCTGAGCTGACCACTGGGCTTCTTCCACCGGCTTTGTGACCTTGAGAGAGACTTCATCTTTTTGAGTGTCTTTTCCTTGGGGTTCCAAGCTTCCTTCCAATTCAAAAATCTCACAACTTAAATAGATTGAATGGATGAGAACCAAATGGGATAAAAACCGTGTCAGTGGAGATGTGTAAGGGAGTTAAAGCAGAAGTGCCGTGGAGGATGTTTCAGTAGACAAATAAAAAAGGCTGCTCCAAAATGCCGGACTCCGGTCTTCTCCATGCTCTGATCGTACGAAGCCTGGGTTTTGGAGACTTAGACAAAACTGACGTGAGAGCAAAGTGTTTCTGCCTCAACTTGGATTTGCACCAAAAGGAGCCTAAGGAAGGCTAAGTGGGAGACTCTTCCCAGTTGGCAGCCAATTTGGTTGCAGTAAATAAATTCACGGCATCCCGGGGCCGACACATCAGAGAGGCCACAGTCCCCGCCATCCACGAAGACTTTTGGGACCTAGAGTTAGTCTTTGGTGATTTGCAACATTTCCAGATAATTTTAAATCTCACTAGTGACCTTTATAGCTATTTCTCACCACCTCTGGGAGATTATCATTTAGCCACAAAGAAAATATTTGTCCCTCTCATGTTATTCTGAGGAAAGAGTATGGACACCGAGAAGCCAGGGATAGGCAGACACCCTCCCAGCAATGGTTTCCTCGCACGTGGCTCTTTCCTGTACCAGCTGATGGAAACAGATGAAGGACCAGAGGGTCCATCAGTAATTCTGCTAACAATGTGGACTCACTTCATGTTGGATTCAGAAGCTTTTGGGGAATGATGCCATAAAGACACAGTTCCCTACCCCAGAATATTCACAATACACCTGGAAGGCAAAATCATTCTTCAGTAAGGCAATGACTTAAGAGGCTGGGCATAACCACGTACAGGTGCAAATAAATATGAGGCACATGGAGTTCATTTGTGCTCCAGTGACAGAGAATGGGCCACATGGGCCTAACCAAGATGTGAGCTTTCAGTGGGTACATGGAGACTTGGGGAAGAAGGCAAGAATCTTGCAAGAGTAAATAACGTTCTATGCAAAGATAGGAAGGTTTCAAGGACATGCCAGCATGAAGGGGAGCCTAATTAAGGAACTAGGTGGGTGATAGGTGCAGTCTCCACCAGGTAGGCTGCGCTCCAGACTCATTAAATTAACCCACAAACCAGATTGCACCGACATAATTGGATTTCTTAACGTTTTTTCCTATTGTACTAGGATTTAAGAAGATTTGCAAAAACATTGAATGGTCCACCAATGTAAAAACATTTCCTCCACCAACCTGAAATTCCATGCACTGAATCATTTTGATTATACATTCCTAGGGGAGTATAAGTCGGTTCACGGTCTTTGGAAGGCAATTTGGCAATAGCTTGAGAAATTACAAATCACGTTCTCTTTAAGTAGTAAATTCAACTTTCAGGAGTTTATCCTGCAGGAATACTTGAACATGAGCCAGGTTATTTACTCTGGCGTTGTTTATGAGATCAAAATATTGAAGCAACCTAAATGCCCATCACAAGGGGACTAGTTAAATCTGTATGCTATTAATATATTCATAGAATAAATGCAAATTAATAATGAATGTGGAAACTTTCAATACTGATATAGAAGAATCTCTAAAATGTATTGTTTTAAAAAAGGCAAGGTACAGGAAAGCCTGTAAAATATGGTGCCACATTGTTAAAAATTACAGGGGCTTCAAGGAGGTAGAATATAACCCCCTACCCAGTGAGTATGGGTTGAATTTAATGCCATTATTCCAACAAGTCATAGTATAGAAGGGAGAAAGAGTTGAGACTACATGGTTGAGACTTAGCAAACACTACCACAGCCAGGCGATCAGGTTCATACCATCGGTGGTAAGTCATGTGGATACTATGAACCTTTGATATGATGAGAAGAGCACTTCTTCTCTTTGGTCATCCTCCCCAACACCTGTAACCCTGGCAAACCCGGAGAAAAATATTAGCCCAACTCAAATTGAGGAATGTTCTACAAAATCTTTGACCAGCCCTCTTCAAAACTGTCAAGGTCATCAAAAGAATACAAGTCTGAGAAACTATCACAGACTAGAGGAAGCTGAGGAGACACGACACTTAAAGGCAAGGTGGTACCCTGGATGAGATCCCAGAGCAGAGAAGGGACAATAGGATGAAACTAGTAAAATCTGATTAGCTATGGTTTTAGTTATTGATAATGTACCGATGTTGGTTCCTTAGCTGTGACAAATGTACCACAGGAATATAAGATGTTAACAAGGGGAAACTGCGTGATGGCATATATAGGAACTCTGTAATAACTTTGCAACTTTAAATTTTCTAAAATAAAATGCATAAAAATTAAAAGGGGGTAGAGATTATACAATAGCTCACATGCACATAAAACATTTGTGGAAGAACCGGCCATAAACTGATAATTTCAGCTGCCTCCAAAGAAGGATCTGAGTTATTGGAGAGGAAGGTTTCACTACGTGCACTTTTATATTTTGAATTATGAATCATGCAAATTTATTACCATTTAAAAAATAATAAAATTTGCATCTTACAAAAATAAAACGGAATTTTTAGTCCAAGTTGTTTCTAAAAGACACGTTAGTTTTGAGATACACTTTTTTTTAGTAACCCATCAAATCAGATTTCATAACCCATCAAATCATTCCCCAAGGAATTAATTAATTTGAATTAATTTCTCATATTAATAAGTTGGATGGTCCCAAATTACAGGTCTTCAAGGACATTGGTATCGGGTATATGCAAGTGTTGAGGGGAAAGAAAGCCTTCGGTAAAGCCTCGGGTAATTGCCTAAGAAGATTCTGAGCACCCATGGGACAAGATGAAGGTAGCTGGTACCAAAGGGATGGTGGGAAATAGAGAAGATGGCCAGAGAGGATGACTGGATGCCACAAAGACTAACTTTGCTGACATGAAACACACATGAGATCAGCTCTCCTTCTGCTTCCCAGTAGACTAGATCCTATATCATCCCAGTTCTAAAACGAGCCTTTCTCTGCTCTGACCCGTAAGCAAGAAAAATGTACTGAACTGTTGGACTTCAGAAGGGCACTCTGGACCATATGAGGGCTGACTCTCGGGGCATTCCTTCCTGCCCTGACCCATCACCCTTCTGTTTCAGCTACTACTTGGCAAAAACCAACAGGGAGGTGACAATGAAGTGAATTCAAACTTGACTCCAGGAAGAAAAAATGAGCCCTTTGGGCAGAGCCACAAGCCCGAGAGAAAGGAAGGACACAGGATTAACAGGTCACTGTGCAGGCCAGCCGGGGGCCAGGAGCCAGAAGGACACCCACCAAAAGAGGCAGGAAAATGGTTAATAACTCAAGGTGACAAATTAAGCCAGCGACTCGGGGGCTCCAGTTTGGCTGATTGCGAAGTCAAAACAGAACTGTCGGAAACTGGAAGGTGCTGTCACTTCTACTGTATTTTTCCACACTTTTTTTTTTTTTTTAACTTGGAAATGTTCGTGGGAGCCGGAAAACGCAGGCTGGAGAACTCCCGGGGTCTGAGAGGGGAGAAACTGTGTCCCTGCGTGGCTCTCAGTCTAATTCAGATCAGCAGCTCCCCAAGGGCATCCACCGCCAGGGCAGCTAGGTTGCCTAGCCCTGCCACCGCCGCCCACCCTGTGGAAATGTCCTCACCTCCTCTCGTGCTCACTGCCCTTTGACGCCAGCAGTGTGTAACCCCTGCCAGGCGCCACGAACAGCACCCTCCCCCCACCAGCCCCCCCAGCCGCCTCGCTGCTAAACAAGGAGCAGGTGGAGAGAGGGGAGCGGCACCCCCAAAGTGGGCCGAGAGGCAGAGGAGAATTAAAATACTCTGTGCTTATCCCAGCTGACACGTAAGCAAGGACCCTGCTCCACAATGCTAACACGTGAACAGCCAGCCCGTGGAAATTCACGAAAAGCAAATGGTGAACGCAGGATGTTTGACATGATCTTGTGCCCCGTTTCGGGGAGAGTGTAGGAAATTAGCACACACTGTGACAGACGTCCTGGGAAGTTTACTTGCCCCTTGGATCTTAGGACCCTCGGCCTCTTGTTCTGAACTTCTAGGCAGAAGTAGTTACTAAGCACTTACTTTCTAAGTATTCTCATAACGATTGAACATTTAAGTAACAGTTTCTACATCAGAGGGCATGTCCACATCAAAGATTAACCTTGTAGATTATTTTAACTCCTCATAGAACTGACAACTTGACATTAAGGGTAAACATGCTTGTCACCCCCCTTACACACACACACACACACACACACACACACACGTGCACACACCTCCTCTCGTCTCCTCCAGCAAACCTTACACTTGCTTCTGAGGTCTCCCCAAAGGGCACAGGATCTGCTATCCCCAAAACAGCTGCTTTCCAAACGGCTCAGCCGGTGAAATGTTTCCCTATAATTTGGCCAAAGCCATATCGCCCAGGCCTTCGTGATGGCTCGGGGCTAATGCCTGGTGGGTCATCCATTGCAGACCTTATGCACCCTGCCCCCTGACCTATCTCATGGAATAGTGCAGAAACACAATTCCTCTATTGTTCTCTGACTTGGGGATTGAGGAAAGGGGGTACATGCACGCACACAAAACTTCCCTCGAAAAGATTAGTGCGATTATTAGCCAACAGTGATGGCTATAAGCCAATCTGCTCTCAAATCCTCCCGAGCACCAGGTCGTCTCAAAGTCCCTTAAAGCCCCAAACACAAGACTATGTGTTCTCCTGCATTTTGCCATGACTGGGCCAGTGCTTAATGCCGCCCTCACCCACAAGGCTAATAAGCAGAGGAAAAAAGCAGTGAATAATGCATGTGTCTGAGCCCTGGGTCCCCATGCCCCTGTAAGTCTGTAAGAGGCAGATGTCCGGGGCCAGACATCACTGACAACTGCTTTGCCCAATGTTGTTTGGGCAAAATGCTTATTAGAACGCTGCTGTAGATTACAGTTTGTAGTTAATGTTCAATGATGTGCTTTCTCCCCTTGAACCTTTTTTTTTTTTTTTGGCCAGAGGGCACGTGGGATCTTAGTTCCCCGACCAGGGATAAAGCCGAGCCCCCTGCACTGGAAGTGCAGAGTCTTAACCACTGGACCGCCAGGGAAGTCCCCTCCCCCTTGCACCTTATATGAATAACAGTCATTGACCCCTGTGCTACCACTCTGCTGGCTGTTCTAGCCCCCCATCAGGAGTTATGGGTATGTCTTGGAAAGGAAATTAAATTGTTCCAAAACTTGGTACACACGTACTTATACTGCAGACATACTTCAAACCGTAATCTCCGAGAAAATGAGGTCTTTAATGTTAGCTTACCCAATATATTGATTATATAGGTGACGATGGGAGACCTACAAAGAAGGAAAGTTGGAGGATGGAAAGAGTGGTGATATATTTACCTAATACCAATTAACTGATTAACTGAATTTAAGTTACTGATAAATGAAATGAGACATTAAAAGAATTTGCCAAGTGAGTCCAGACTGCTAGTGCAATAACTCTGTGAATATTCTACCCAAGAGAGTACATATGTGTGTAAATAAATAGAGAGGTGACCCTTACCTGCAGTTCAGGGACGATTCAATCGTTCCTTTATTCTTCAAACAGTTAGTGATTCCCTACTACATTAGGCAGGTTTCTCTTAGAGCAGCCATGTTAAAAATCCTGTTATTTCCAGAGAAATCAGTACCATTTGGAAAACACAGTCCTGGGAAAGAAAGCCTCAAGGTTGAGCAAAGAAGAGGACATTTGCTATGCAATGGCAAATTGGGAAAGATTTCTAGCATCTGTGGTTCATTGTTGAGAAGACCTGCACATATCTATGAAATACATTTGTAAAGTATTAAGTATAACCCCGTTCCTACGAATTTATACCATGTCTTTGCAGCGTTCAGCCTCATTTCTCATGCAGCAGGCTATCAGAAAAGCCTCCACTGAAAGATCTAGAGCCTGCATCTAAATTACCAAGTCACAATAACTCAGTATTCTCCAGCATGATTGTTTTATACTCATGTGCACACACCTGAACAGAACAAGCAGTAAATCACTGTTTGTATATAACTTTTATAGTGTGTGTTCTGATACACACCCATACACACACACACGTGGTCTTTCCCATATGGGAAGTCTAAGGCCTTAGTTAAACTCCAGAAAGCCTTCTTTTGTAATAATTGGAATACAGCTGAGATCCCAGATGAATCAGTTTCACAAAATGGAGGTTAAAAAGAATTAAGAATACTAAACGGGTCATTTGGAAAGTACCTAAAATCCTGAGGCTAAATGGATAAACATAAAAGAGCCTAATCTTATAGAATGTATACACTGAACCACTCTTCGGTACTGTTCACTAATGACAAGACAGATGTGAAGACACAGCTGCTAAAACAATTTTCTCCTTAGGGTGCCTGGAACTGAACACCTGATGCTATTACACTGTCCATAAGCAAGACGGGCATTTTTGAGGCTTTGTTAAGCAAATATTTGAAACATGCCCACCACATTCAGCTGGGCCTGTCCGCACACAAACACAGCCACAAACCCGTCCAAACTTTATACTCCTCTCTGAAAAACTGATATCATTTCGTTCTGTTTTATTACTAGATTATGTTCCCTGTGATGGTGATTGTGATGCAGGAAAAGGAGAACAAATAGCAGAGCAAAGAAGAACTAGGCTCCACTGAGGCAGAGTTACTTGTCAACCCAGAGGTCTGGCCTATAGGGGCCCAGCTCACCAGCACCTGCATGTGGATGAATTTTCCAGACAAGGGCACTCCCTGGGTACCAACTCATGGGAGGAAACTAGATCCACAGCTAGTGCCCGTTGCTCACTGGTGCCTGAGCTACATACCTTTGAAACCAGACAAGGCCAAGTGTTCCCATGTTCACTTCTGGTCAATCTTGCAAATTGAAAGCAGAGGAGAATTACAGAGGAGGTGAAAGTAGGAGGTAGAGGCCCAGCCAGGACTCAAGGCAAGAAAGCTTGCTTGTCAGGAGGAGGATCCTTTATAGCTCTGTCCACACACCCCTTGCTGATTATCCCCCCAAATCAAAGGACCCCACCCTGCTCATTCGTACACATCAACGCAATTCCTTTGCAGAGTTTGGCCTGCTTCTCCTGCAGCAGGCAGCCAGACAGGACTCCGCTGGGAGACTGCAATCACCACCAGTACCTAAACCATGGCAAAAGGAGGGAAATAAGAATCACCATCAAATCATCTGTCCAAGTAGAGGGAAAATGAGTCAGATTCGACTGACAAACAGCTTTTTAATCCAGGCAGCTTACTCACCTGGATGTGGCATGAGGATTGACAAAGTCAGGTCAAAATCCAAACTCCAAATGAGCAAAATCCAAGGGGATCTACTCTGCCATGCTTTCCTCTGTCCCTCCGTCCTCAGGTGTGGGTTAGCTGACCAAGGACACGGCCCCGATAAATTCAGCCAGGTTGTAGAAAGAGAGCCAGGGGTCCCTCCTAATCCTGCCTCTCCTCCTCAGTTTTGAGCTGAAAGCCCCGGCGGTGGTGTGCAGAATGCCTGCTCCCGACATTGAATGAGCCCACGGAATACCTCGATCTGATCTTTTATAGTGCTTTGTTTATTACCTGTGTGCCCTTATTTCATAAGGGAACTGAGAGAGAGAGAGAGCTCGCAGGAATGATGAAGATGACTATTCGCAGCAATCCAAAGACAGCGTTTCTTAAGCTTCATTCATAGCAGCAAATGTGGCCAAACAACCTAGCAATTGTTCTCTCAAATGTCACCTTTCTGTATGGGCCACTGTGCCAATAAAACTCGGCTCTCTCATTTTTGTTTTTTTTTGGGTTTTTTTGCTCCCCTGATGTCCCCCCCCCCCGACAAAATGGCTGTGTTATCCTCCAAATATCTCCACCGAAATTGAACCGACAAGAAAAGCTTTTCTTCTTCTCCCAGCCACCACCACCCCCTCCCCGTCCGTTTTTTCTTTCTTCTTCACGCAGCTTGAACAATTTGGCTCTGTTCTGGGTGCATTCCTGCGGCCCATTCTCTTTCAGTCCCCTGTGCAGGACCGGGGACGGTGGACCTGGAGAACACAGGCACACATTCAGCCCCAGGACGGTGCTTGCAGGGGGTGGGCAGTGGGAGGGAGAAAAGTGAACCAAATATACCTAGGATGGTTGCACCGCCAACTTAATACCTGGGCAGAGAGACAAAGGCTCTTTAGAAAAAGCCCAGGCTGCGGGGTAACCCACTCCCCCTCCCTCCAGGAGTTCAAAAGATAACAGGAGTTGAAAATAAAGCCCTCACATAATTAAAGTTTTCCAAGTCATTTCAGGAGCTATTACAAACGATGACAGAGAACTCACTGCTGGCGCTTTTGGGTGAACAATCTCTTCTCAATATGTGATGAGAGCTTTTCTCTCTTTGCGTGTGTGTGTGTGCATGTGAGTGTATATACACACATACGAGCATCCATCCCTGAGTTAAATGACCAGAGCCCTGTACCACCTCACATAAGCAAAGGTGTCACCACGGCTTGGAAAGTCCCTGATTTGAAGGGTATCTACAAAATGACGAAGCCTATATTATTCTTAACAAAGGGTAAGTTTGCACTTTATAATTTTTATTCGTGTGTTTCTGGATCCATTTCTGCTCGGGATCCAGAATTTGCACTTGCCCGTGGAAGAGGGTGGAAGTCTCAGGAATACGTTCTGAGGGTAAAGGAAGGGGGTAAGTGAAATCTAAACAAATCACAAGGAGTTTAGAGGACCCCTCCTCTAAATGGAGCGGGTTCCCTGCCCATGATAGTCAGACTTCAAAGGCCAACTTGGAGACAACGCCTCCCTGTCCTTAGCTCCGCGGCCTTACCCAAAGTTCTTCATTAAGAGAATGAATTTTTAGCCAGAGGTCTGGAGAGCAAAGAGAAAAAGCCGGCCTGGAACATAACTGGGAAATAGTGGGACAAATATGCCCTTGAACGTCAAACACGATTTTTCTATCTCGTAATTCAAAAACATTACTCAGCCATAAAAAAGAATGAAATAATGCCATTTGCAGCAACATGGATGGACCTAGAGATTATCATACTAAGTGAAGTAAGTCAAAGACAAATATCATATGATATCACTTATATGTGGAATCTAGAAAAGATGGTACAAATGAACCTATTTACAAAACAGAAACAGACTCACAGACATAGAAAACAAACTTATGGTTACCAAAAGGGAAAGGCATGGAGGGATAAATTAGGAGTTTGGGATTGACATATACACACTACTATATATAAAATAGATAATCAACCAGGACCTACTGTATAGCATAGGGAACTCTACTCAATATTCTATAATAACCTATATGGGAAAGGAATCTGAAAAAGAATAGATACATGTCTATGTATAACTGAACCACTATGCTGTACACCTGAAACTAATACAACATTGTAAGTCAATTATACCCCAATATAACATAAAAAATTAATTAAAAATTTAAAAAAAACACATACTTAGAAAATGGCTCTAAATCACGGCTCTGTTTATTTGGTTTTTCAAGAAGACTGTAAACTCCATGAGAACAAGGACCGTAACACTGAATCCCCAGCATCTAGCACATATAAGCACTCAATAACTCTTTCTGAATGCTGAAAAATTCCAGATTCACAAGGAAGAGAAAAACAAACATGCAGTCACATGCGGGAGCCAGCTTGTACCCACTCATGGGTGCCAATTGTTAAATCTACAAGAGTTTTGCAAGTCGTTTGTTAAACACAGCCGCTATTAAAAGTTAAATTCTACAAACTTACAATTAAATAAATTATATCTTAACGAAAAGTAAATAAGCATATCACTTCCTTACTATTTTGTAATGTTTCACTATTGACCATGCCCTTGACGTTATTTCTATCTCTTGTGTCCATATAGTGGAAATACTGTCTGATGGCTGATGACTGCATATCTCTCCCCAACTCTGTGTTCAATGATGTCACTTTTTTAGCTGAGTTAGCCATAGTGGGAACTTGAACACCATGAAAATCTAAAAATGCTACGAAACAGGGTTCGATTTATGGTTTTACAATTGTCTAGACTTGAGTGATGAAGAAAATGTTAATAATGCAGATTAAACATGAAAGTATATCACGTCTTTAGTTGTTCCCTTGTGAGTGGCCAACAAATATGCATCAAGGAAACATTCTTCCAGGATTCAAAAACCATTCTCTGATCCCGTGAAGAAATCACATCATCGACAAGGAAGTGAGGTTCCAACAAACGTCTTCCTTCTTTCATCTTATTCCTTAACAAAAATGAAAATATCAACCAGTGCTCATGTTGGAATTATACTCCTTCGTCAACTACAAATGTCAGTGAAATGTTTTTCAAGAGTCAATTAGCTATATGGAATTTACAATGAAGGGTATTGCATATTTTATAATTATTTGCAAATCATATGCTACACCTTTATATCAGTAAGATTTATAATCAGCGTATGTGTGTATAAACATGAATACATTTTCTTCAGAGAGTTGGTGGTTAAATAGTTACCAGCACGTGACTATCCAATAGCATAACTACATGTAAGGAAAGGGGGTAATTTTAATGACTTAAAGGATGATAATTAAATAGAAGTATATGAATATGTGTACATCTTTGCATATATGTCACTTAGCTTTGGTTTAATGGAGGTGGATCACAAAACAGTAAAAGAAAACTATTGCTAGAAAAATGACACAGTACGAGCTATTTCTACCTGCCCTACTCTTTTACTGAGGCCACCAAGAGCAAAGGTCATCAAAGGACAGGCAAAGGAGGCAAGAGCCCACTCTTAATATTTTCATACCTCTGGGTAGTGTTTTATAGTTTCCAAAAGGACTTTTGCACAGACTATATCATGGGAGCCTCATAAGGGCTTTGTGAAAAAAGCAAGACAGAGAGTATTCTCACCTAACAGATGAGCTTATCAAGGCTCCAAAGGCTTATGTAGTTCGTCTACTGTCACATGACTGTGGGTGGCTAAGATGAGACTAAAACACAGGTCTTCTGATGCCCAGCCTAGTGTTTCTCAAGGGAAGATCAAAATACCCACTTTGGACTAGCTCTTCTACAAAGCTACATCACTCTTGAACGTGAGTTTAAATGAGGAGGCAGTGCAGTGGGAAAAGAAGGCACTTGGGAATCTGAAAATCCTGCTGTCAACTCAACCACACTTCCTAACTGTATTTCCTTGGGCAAGGAACCTAGATGTCAGAGTCCAGGTTTGGATCTCTAGGCCCACATACAGCCCCTGCTCCCCAGGTAGGCAGCCACCTGGCCAGAGAACCAAACTCAGCAGACAGATAGCTGCAGAGTCCAGGTCCTACAGCTCCATTCATTAGAGCCCTGGTTTTCACACATTCTATTTTCTAGAATCACAGAAGCTTTTTTAAATTTTTTCAAGCAAAATCCTATCTGAAATAGCAAAGTATAATTCAGACCAAAAGGCACCTTTCTGTGGGGATAGTGGGAGGGGGATGGCTATTTATGGTTATAACAGCTGTCTGCTCACGGGGACCCTTAAAGCATCAAAAAAGAACCCTAGTCTCCTTGAAGAGCTTTTTAAAAAAAATCCACATTAACAATTAATGAGGGCAGTGTTTGTGTCTGTTTGTGTGTGCCTCTCTGTGTGTCTGTGTATGTGTGTCTCTGTGTGTTTCTGTATGTGTGAGTGCTGGGTGTGTGTGTGTGTGTGTGTGTATCGGCCGGGGCAGAGGATTCCATACTCTTCCCTATAGGTCTCCTGAAGCTTAGCTGGATACCTTGAAATCTCCTGCCACTGGCAACAAAAGGCCAAAATGAAAAAGTGAGGGCCTCTCAGTAGAACTAGGTAGAAAAGAGTAAAAAAGTAAAACTCCAATCACACATCATACTATAGAAGAGCAAAGCAGGTGAATCTATAATCATAATAATGGCTAAGAGTGCTTGTTAAGTGCCAGGAACTGCTCTGAACACTTCAAATGTATTATCATTTTAAATGTTTTACAGCATCCCTTTGAGACAAGTGCTCTCGTCATCACGGCTTTGTAGATGGAGACATTCGTGCTTTGAGCAGCTAACATTCTCAAGCTTTCACTGCTTATAAGCAGTGGAGCTGAGATCAGGGCTGGCTTCCCAGGCATGCAACCTGTGCAGTCGCCCAGGGGGACTCCAAGGGCCCCTGCTTGGGGTTTAATGCTCTGCAGATGCTGTCTTAAAATTCTTAATAATTTTATCTTTGAATCTGTGTTTTGTAAGTCAAGTCGGATGGAGCATTTCCTGGAGGCTTGGGGCCTCTGCTCACGTGTGGTCTAGCCTCCTGCTGCCTGTTGGCCTCCTGGGATGGGTTCTTGGCCACCTGCTTCCCACCTCTGATGCGCCATGGCCTCCTTGTCCTCCCCTTTGCCAGCCCTGCCCCTGACCACTGCCCACCACGTGGGGTGCGCCTGGGTCCTGCAGACAAGGAAAAGTACCCATATGGCACAAGCACTCAGAGAGGCAGAGGCAGGTACACAAGGAAAGCTGAGCCATTCCCATCTAGGGGGAAGGAGGGGGTCTTCTCGGACTCCCCCGATCCAGATTCTAATCATGTCTTGGAAAGGAGGATTGCGTGTCCACGGTGGGTCTGGGCTGTGGGCCTGTGACTTCCCTTCCCCTGGCCAAGGCCTTGCGTTTTCATTTCGCGGTTGGCCCCACGCGCTATGCAGCCGGCCCTGCTAAGATTCAAACCCAAGAGATGGAGCTGTTGATCACGGTGCAGATGTCTCCCTCTTCTCTCCATGAGGGTCAGCATCTGTTTCTTATCCCCTCAGCTGTTCACCTGGCATTAATAGCCTCCTCCTTTGCCAGCGCCCTTGTACGGAAAAAGGGGAATGTGTGTGACTGGCAACCAAAAGGCCCTGGGTTTGCCCTCTGCTCATCCCATAGGATGAGGGACTTTCCATTCTCCTGCAGGAATCTATGCCCACAGGTATCCTCTGAAGAGTTCCTGAAGGTTCCATTGACCATTATTTCAAGACCACTAACAAGGATAAAGTTTCCCCCAGAGGATAAAGGGCAAGGTTCCCCGGGCTTATGAAATAGCCTGTAATGTTGAGAGTTACTCCAGTGAAAGAAAAAGCATAGGCAAGGAGTCAGCAGCAGTTCTTAGAGGTACCCCTTCCCCCTCCACCAGCAGCCTGGCTTCCTAGAATCATGAGAGATGTGCTAATCTTCCCTTGGGATGACCAGCATTTAAATTCCCAAAGGGCAGGAGCTCTGCCTGTCTGGCTTGCTGCTGGCACAGGACAGGGCCTTGCAGATTGGAGATGCTTCATAAGTATCTAGGGAATCAATCCTGCTGGGTGGATCTAATCCAGGTGCAAAGATCCTATGGATTAACTCTGTCTCTGGCATTTGTATCCTCTTTAGCACTAGATTTTTGGAATTAGGACTGAGGAGGAAAATCCCCATCCTCTCTCGGCCCATACTTTCTTCCCCTTGTATCAGTCTCTGCAGTAACCAATAGCCAACAGGCCGGGGCCCCTTGGATCCTTAACAAGGCCAAACAGGTGTGAGAGATTAGCTCCCTGGACGGAGCCTCTGTCCAACAAAACAATGTCAAATTCCCCCCCTAATAAAGTCCAGAGCTGTAAGCAATTCCCCTTGTTATTAAGCAGGAAAGAAAACACAGCCCGGCTCCTTCCCAATTAGCTCAGAGGACCCTCCGAAGAGCCGAATTTAAACCAGAGACCTGCCATGATCTGGCTTCCAGTGCAGACAGGGCCTGCCTTCCCCAGCGAATGGAAACTCACTGGCCCAGGTTCCCAGCCATCTTGGCACGAGGGTGCAGACAGCCCCCCAAGCCCCCACCCCAATATCATGGGCTGTCTCTGCCTCTGATTCAAACCATCTTTGCAACTCCCTGCCAGATCCCTTACTTTGATTTTCCATATGGAGGTTTGGTCTCCTTTGCCAGGTTAGTGTTTATAAGGATGGGCTTTTTGACAGTTTCGCTGTCAGTGAAAGAGAGGATGGGACCCCTCCCCTGAACATGAATCACTTTCTTGTCATCCAAAAAAGGGGAAAAGATCAACATCCTGGAGCAATAACAACAAAATAGAAACCCCAGACGTATCTAGCAACGGGGGTGTCTCGTCTTTCCTTCTCTTCCTCCATCCCCCGCTGCAAACTAATAGGTCGTGGAGTGGAAGACAGACAGACAGACTCCAAGGTGCTTCCAAAGGTGGTCCACAGCTCTGTTCCTTCGTGTTTACACATGGGGCTAGAGAAACTCAAGGCACTAAGGTCATCCGATCCTTTCCCCAACCCCATCTGAGACAGTGGTTGGAGGGAAGCTCTTTCCATCTTGAGCATCGTAACTGAATAGGGGAGGTTTAAACAGGTTTCATAATAAGCCTTGAGTTAAGAGTATGATTGCCAGGCACTGTCCTAAGGCTTTAAAGCATTACTTCATTTCATTCTCACAAGAACCTTAGGAATGTCCCTCATTTTAAGGTAACCGAGTGTTTAAAAAGTTGTTTGTCCAAAGTACATGTCTAGCCACTGGTAGGACTAGCAAATGAACCAGAGTCCAAATCCAGAACTGCTGTCAACTTGAGTGCTGTTTGCCGAATATTCCTAATCCCTCCTCAGCTCCCCCTTCTGGGCCCCAGGTGGGATTACACTTCCTGAGCTCTGAGATGGGATGGGGCCTCATGACCAGCCCTGGCCAATGAGTTGTGAAAATAGATAATGTGGATCACTTCCAGGCTGAGCCCATGTGCATCTCCCCAGAATGCACTGTATCCTCTGCCACCCTCCCTGGCAATGTTCCAGAAAGTTCTGTCAGCCTGGGTCCCACAATAAGGGTACAAAGACAAGGGAGCAGCTTCTGGTGATAGATATGTAGTATGAATAAGAAATAAACGTTAATTGTTTTAATCCATTAAGGTTTGGGGATTATTACTATGAAAGCAAGGCAGGTGGTTAGTTTTGGAGGGGGAGAAGGAACAGGATGTGGGAAGGGATTTCTGGGGTGCCTGTCTAAGCTCCATTTCCTAACTTGAGTGCTGGTTAGAAGGATGTTAGCTTTATAATAATATGATAAATATTTGTTTCCTGTGGGTCTCTGTATCAGTGTTTTTATTTTACACTACAAGGTTAAGAAATATCTGAGGGTTGTTTGTTACCACATCCTAACAGCCCTGACTGATACAATGCAGCCAGCCCTGACTGAATCACCATCATGGTCCCTGTTATAAAGTGCTTTCTTATGTCTCAGTGGTCCCCCTTCTGCTTAGATGTCAAGAAATTTCTATCTTATGAAATGAGAACTGAAACCTTTGTTGTTGTTGTTTTTTGTTTTTTCTGGTAAGTCAACGTTTTTCAATGAAAAGGACAAAGTTAGAAACATAAAATTAAACATGGAATGGATTAGCTGGGGCAGAAAGCCTTTAAAGTTCTCATCCATAATTTCCTTAGGGATTATGGCTGCATTCCAAAAGGCAAGACATTATTGGCTCTGAAATAGAGAACGCAAAATGTGGACATCACCCGAAGCTTCTCTCTGGCTCCACTTTTCTCTGCTCTAGCGCCCTCAACATGGCCTGTGTGGTTACTTTAATCTCTAGAGCATGGTATTCTCATTAAATGTACACATACAGGGAGGCAAATGAAATAGCTTCATGGGACATTTAGGCAGGAGGGTTCACCCAAGGGAGAGGAAGGTCCGTTTGGTCTGTCCCTGTTGGCAAATGCCTGGGAGATATTCAGAGGACTCTTCTCACTCACCTAGAGCTAAACCAGGGTACAAGGGCAGAGGGAAACTTTAATGCCTTTCCCCTGCCATGACCCTAGCTCAAGCAGTGAAGGCAGGCTCTTGCAACATCTCGGAACTTGGAAGGCAGGGAGTCACTACACATTGTGCCAAAGCAACTCCCCACACCCCAACCCATGTAAGCCATAGAGAAGCAGGATGCATTCTTCTGGAAGGTCACTGTGGTGTTCTGTAATCCACCCCCTTCTATGCATTGCTCCCACTCCTCCCTGCTGGAATTTAAAGCCATCACTGCATGGGCAAATGACAAGAACTACCAGCTTAAAAAAATAAAGACTCCTTTTTAAATTGTGTCTTTGTTTTGTTTCATTTATTTAGTCACTTATCTACTAATGTGCAAAAGCTCTCTGCGGGTTCAGCTGTATTTTAGAACTCTTGCCCACTTGAAAGCCAATCCCCAAACCAAACCTCAGATTCTTCCCACCCACCTGCAGGCAAACTGCTGGGTTTTCACTCCAGATTCAACCCTTCGAGGGCCCTCTGTCAGCACTCAGAGGCTGTTGACCAACAACTGTTTCCCAAGCTCGGCTTTTGCTGATCTAACCTCATTAAGCCAATGCAAGAAGTCAATGAGATTGATTTATCCCTTATAATAAAACCAGGCTATTACTCACTGGGGCAACCTGGCACATGATCTGGTCCCTTCTGTAAGAGGTAGCAAACCAGCAACATAATAAACCGCCTGCTATGTGGGGAGAGATAAATTGCCAATCTATGGTTGTCACACCATAAATGAATTTTCATTACAGTCTGGGGCAACGCTAAACTTCAAGGTCCTATAATTATAATCCATTGATTTTTTATTGTCACCTGCTAAAAGCAAACGCATAGAACATGATTACTTTAACACCAAGGTCCAGTTGGGTGTGAGCCCTCCCGCTGTAAATTACAGGTGGCAGCAGATAGATGCATGAGGTAAGGCAGTTATGCCCTCCCTCCCTCCCCCATACCCGGAAACGTGCCTGAGAGAAACCCACACCAGGGATGAATCATTCACAAAGGGATCAAAACTGGCCACCTTTGCCAGGCACAAGAGTCTGAACTTTCTCTCTCATCGCACTTCTCTCTTTGTACCTTTTATGTTAGTTATTTGCAAGATATTACAACATACAGGTAAAGCGTGCAGACCCAGTAAAAGCCAAATTGTTGTTTTTGAATGCTGACTCCCTCTTATTCTTACTTGTATGACCTTGAGCAACTGTGCTTCAGTTTCCTGCTCTGCTAAATGGGAATGGTAGTAAGAGTTACCACCTACCTCACAGTGTTATTATGAGGACCAAGTAAGTTAATTCATGCCAAGCAATTAGAAGGATACCCTAAACAAATACCATATGCTAACACATATATATAGAATCTAAAAAAAAATTCTGAAGAACCTAGGGGCAGGACAGGAATAAAGACGCAGACGTAGAGAATGGACTTGAGCACACGGGGAGGGGGAAGGGTAAGCTGGGACAAAGTGAGAGAGTGGCATGGACGTATACACACTAACAAATGTAAAATAGCTAGCTAGTGGGAAGCAGCCACTTAACACAGGGAGATCAGCTCGGTGCTTTGTGACCACCTAGAGGGGTGGGATAGGGAGGGTGGGAGGGAGACACAAAAGGGAGGGGATATGGGGATATATGTATATGTATAGCTGATTCACTTTGTTATAAAGCAGAAACTAACACACCATTGTAAAGCAATTATACTCCAATAAAGATGTTTAAAAAAAAAAAAAAAAAAGGATACCTGCACAGAGAAAGCATTCAATGCATGTCACATATTATTATTACCACACAAATGAAAGGGTGGCCGTCATTCTTTGCCTTTTAGACTGTAAGTTATTTGTTAGTAGAACACTTGTTTTAGACATCTTTTTATATATTTAGATAGTTAGACTGAACCGGTTAAAGGCAAATCATGGACTTTAGCCATCATTACACCCCACGGACCCAGCGATGGGTCTGGTACATAGTGTTTAATTACAATGCATATGATGCCTGGCACGTTATAAGTATCACAGATTCTTACTGAGCAGACAAATGAATGTTCAAAAATGACTTTTATTCACTTTTCCTTTAAGTGGTCATGTGCTCTGTTTCATAGATTGTGTTGATGAACAAGCAGAGACTTAGGGAGGAGCGTCCTCCCTGATCAGGAGGCAGGGAAGGACAAGATGTGGAATTGAGAGGAGAAGAAATTTCCTGTTCACGTAAGAAGAGACTATATCCACCCACCCTCCCCCCCGCCCCAGTTATGTATCTTTTGTTGCATGTTTTTGACTCTGGAGACCACAATTAAGAGGGGCCCCAGCAAACCACTGTGTTTTAAGGGAGGTGATGAGGGTGTTGAAGATTCTGGAACACACGTGGTATGCGGTGACTAAGTGCCTTAGAAGAGGGGCTCCTGGAGAAGCAGGAGAACGATGCTCAGGCTGCTGCGGAATCGGGAGCCACGTTCTCTGCCACCTTCCAGATGCAACGGTCGCTATGTTCTGTGATCCTGCTTCCAAACATTTCTTTTTTTTTTTTTTTTTTTTTTTTAATTATTAATTTATTTATTTATTTATTTTTGGCTGTGTTGGGTCTTCGTTTCTGTGCGAGGGCTTTCTCCAGTTGCGGCGAGCGGGGGCCACTCTTCATCGCGGTGCGCGGGCCTCTCACTATCGCGGCCTCTCTTGTTGCGGAGCACAGGCTCCAGACGCGCAGGCTCAGTAGTTGTGGCTCACGGGCCTAGTCGCTCCGCGGCATGTGGGATCTTCCCAGACCAGGGCTCGAACCCATGTCCTCTGCATTAGCAGGCAGATTCTCAACCACTGCGCCACCAGGGAAGCCCCACATTTCTCTTTTTTAATTGAAGTATAGTTGATTCACAATGTTGTGTTAGTTTCAGGTGTAGAGCAAAGCGATTCAGTTATGTATTGTATATTATATTCTTTTTATATATATATTATAATATATATATTCTTCTTCAGATTCTTTTCCAATGTAGATTATTACAAGATATTGAATACAGTTCCCTGTGCCTCCACATATTTCTTGAATTCAGCACTGCCTCGGCCCCAGATTCCAGGTTCTCCTGGTTGTCATCCTGCTAATGCCGGTACATTCCTCACTTTTACAGCTCCTCTCCTCAGCAGCCTAAAGTTCAGACCTCTCGGCACGGCACTCAAGGTCCACATCAACCTCACTCCAGCCCACCTTTCCTGAGTTATCCATTCCTTCGCACCCCTGCTCTGTTTCAGGTGTGCTCTGCAATGGATGATTCTAGTTTGGGGAAGGGCGATTATGTTTTCCTTCCTCCCCAGTGGATTCTTCTGCCACTTTTTCAGGTTAATGAAATCTGACCCAATCTCTCAAAGCTCATTTCTGAGGTCACATCACCTGCAAAGTCTTCTCCCACCTTCCCTCACAGAACTAAGCACTCTACCACCTGTGTCCCCCCAGGAACTTTGTGCATTGTACTCTGTAACCATGTCCATCGCTCCACTCTGAACCCCTTAAAGACAAATCCTGGGATTTACCCAGCTTGACATCCCATGAGCCTAGCAGCATGCCTGGCACATAATAGGTACTGAACAAGTAGGGAATAAATAAAAATTGGAGGTAATTTCCCATTTAGTGAGAGAGAGATGTTTTAATTATGAGAATAAGCCCCCAAATAAGGTATGCTAGATGGGTACAGAGACCTGTGATTCCCATACAAGGATGCTGTAGAAGAGATTTCCATATGAAGGAGAAGGTTGAACCAGAGGGCCTTTAGGAAATTTATCAATTTAGGCTTGAGAATCAAGGACACTATGGAATTTGCAACTTCAGCTCCAGACCTTCAGCCACTTCACTGGAAAGAGACATACAGAAGTCTTGGTCCTGGGACTTTGCTATCCCACAGGTGCTTCTCTAGGAAGTGGATGCTTTTCACCTGTGGGAAATGAAATAAATATGAAAGTTTTAAACTCTAGAGCAAAAAAGAAGGATTGTCTAGCCATGCTTATAACCTGGAATGTCTAAGACTTTCTCCAAAGAGATCCAAAGCAATGAGCTTGCTTCTTATGTATATATTTTTTAAAAATGCCTTTATACCCTGTGTTCTCATAACCAAAAGAGGTAGAAAACAGGAGGGGGGGCAAAACATGGCCTTCCAGATGTGTCAGAGTTGTGATAAGTCATGTTTAAACTTTACCCAAAGTGAAATAAAGTGTCAACAGAAACTGCTGCCCAAACTCTCTGATCAGATCAGGCAAACAACCAATAGAAAAAAATCAATCAAATGTGAAAGGTGGCTTAAAGGGGTGAGAACGCTTAACTCTGTGATTCCCATAGGAGCCAGGTCTATTTAACACGTTTTCTGCCAGCTGCTGCGTCTCCTCGTAGCCATGAAATAGCCAGAAGTCCACCAGAGGCTGTTGTTTTGTGAGCTGGCTTGGTCATGAGCAGAGTAGGAACTTGGCAGCACTGGCTGAGGATGCAAGAAGGATGCTGGGAACAGTGGGCTCAAGACAGTTGGAGCAAATCAGCCCCAGGGCCAAGGCTTTGGGAAGGGAGGTGACCAAAACTCCAAAGAGGAATAGAAAATTTGACCTCGATCTGGGATACAGTACAGACTCAAGGAGATTGGTTCTTGTGGGTGGGACAGAGGAACCAAAGTTTCTAAGTTGATGTGACAGAATGACAGCAATGTGTTTCCATGTGGCCCATCCAGTTGGAAACAGACTGCATTTCCCTAGGGGTAAGGGATCAGCAGGGACCAGACAGGGTCTCCAGGCCCCAGAGAAGTGGGCTAATGTTTAGGACAGGGTTTCCATTGCAAGGAGGAAAGTAAAGTGTAAGCCAGGAATTGGGGAAGCAAAGGTCCAATAATTATGGTGACATAAAATGGGTTTGGTGGGCAGGAAGGTGTTTGGGTGACACCACCCACAATGAACCTGATTCTAGACCCCCAGAGCAGGTGGGACTCCTGATGTACACCCAGGCTCATGAAGATTGGCTCAGGAACCTCCGGTGGTTTGGGTTGGATAAAGCTAGAAGTGGGCAAGGATTTGACATGGCAGCCAGCTCACAAGCCTCCGCACTCAGACGACTGACACCCTCCCCCCTGCCCTCTAATATTTTAACTTTTTATTTTATATTGGAGTATAGTTGATTAACAATGTTGTGTTAGTTTCAGGTGTACAACAAAGTGATTCAGTTATACGTAGACATGTATCCATTCTTTTTCAAATGAGCTAAGACTGCAACAGAGGGTAAGAAGCTGCACAAACCAACCAAAATCTGATTCAAATAACAGCACTCAAGGCAGAAGAAAAATCGGTACGAACTCTCTGGAAAGTAACCTAGTGACCCATACTGAGATCTTAAAAGATGTGTATTTGCTTTAACTACATAGCCACAATTCTAAGGTCTTATTCTCAGGGGGAAAATGCACTAATGACAGCAGGAGAAAAGTAGGTGAAACGAGAGAGTTGGAAAGGACAACAGTTTGAATGTTTATCACTATTATATTAGAAACTTTACATGGATCATCTCATTTCATCCTCACAAAATCTACAGGATTGGGACAACGATGCTCATTGTAGCCTTGTTTATAATCGTGAAAAATTGAAAACAGCCTTCTTGTATAACTGCTGAGAGTAACATTATGCTGTGGCCACGTAATGCTTTACCACCAGACCCTTAAAACTGTTTATAAAAAATTCTGTACTGACAGGAGACAATGCTCAGAGCATAATGTTAACAAAAGTATACAGAACTGTATATGCAATAGAATGACCAAAGCACTTCTATTTTCCTTGTTTATATGTGTGTGTGTGTATATGATATAGTTACATATTCACGTATCCACGTGTATATCTGAAAGTCAACAGTGTTACAAATGGGTGATGGGATCATCAGTTGTATTTATTTTCTTCTTCACACTTTCCAATGTTTCCCCCAGTTTTTACAATGAGCATAATTACTTTAATTATCAGATAGTCAAAATATTTCATGGAAATAGCTTATTTATCATATGCTTTTCATGCAGATCTCTGAACACATATTACTCCTCTGCTAAAATACCATCAGCAAAGGAATTCAAGTGGCCATATTTGTCTAACAAGGACAAATTACAGACAATTGGAAAACATCTAAAATACGTCCGTAACTGCTCTGCTGCTATAAGTCTCAGAAGATACTTCACATGTTCTCACAACAAGCAAGGTGTGTGACCCCAACACCAGCAAATATGTAGTCAATGTATTTCTAGCCTGAAAGTAGCGTGACCTGCTAACATTCTTTAATGATGTTGAGAATACTTTGGGCTGTCTTAGAAAACGATTAGAACCATGTATGTTATTCCCATGTTTTAAAAAAATCAAAATGGTAAGTTATAGTTTACCATATGTTTTATTAATCGATGACAGTCCTAACATCATAATCCTAAGCAAATAGTGTTATAAACATCTAAGAACACACAGTAAGTAGGGGAAACTGATAGAGCAGAGCTTTTTTTAAAAAATTTATTTATTTATTATTTATGTTTGGCTGCGTTCGGTCTTCGTTGCTGCGTGCGGGCTTTCTCTAGTTGCAGCAAGCGGGGGCTACTCTTCACTGCGGTGCGCAGGCTTCTCATTGCAGTGGCTTCTCTTGTTGCGGAGCACGGGCTCTAGGTGCGTGGGCTTCAGTAGTTGTGGCTCGCGGGCTCGGTAGTTGTGGCTCGCGGGCTCTAGAGCGCAGGCTCAGTAGTTGTGGTGCACTGGCTTAGTTGCTCTGCGGCATGTGGGATCTTCCCGGACCACGGATCAAACCCGTGCCCCCTGCATTGGCAGGCGGATTCTTTTTTTTTAATTAATTAATTTATTTATTTTTGGCTGTGTTGGGTCTTCGTTTCTGTGAGGGCTTTCTCTAGTTGTGGCAAGCGGGGGCCACTCTTCATCGCGGTGCGCGGGCCTCTCACTATCGTGGCCTCTCTTGTTGTAGAGCACAGGCTCCAGACGCGCAGGCTCAGTAGTTGTGGCTCACGGGCCTAGTTGCTCCGTGGCATGTGGGATCTTCCCAGACCAGGGCTCGAACCCGTGTCCCCTGCATTAGCAGGCAGATTCTCAACCACTGCGCCACCAGGGAAGCCCTAGAGCAGAGCTTTTGAAGGGTGGTTTTCTTTCTCTAAAACAATGCCATAAAAGATGGGGGCAGGTCTGGAGAGATGAAATGGATTTTGGTTCATCACCGAGAACCCCAGTCCTAGTCTTTTTCTTAGGGAATTCGGGGGTACGGGGAAGACAGGCTCTTGAACTTCATTAGACTTTCTATTCCCTAATCAAGAAGGTGCTGCCTTCCTTCCCTCTGCTGAGCTCAAAGCCAGAAAGCAGTCCACCTCATCTATAGCCTGTAACTCTACATCAGAGAAGGCTGGAAGAGTGCTAAGAAGGCACCCAGGAAGGCAAATCATATTTAATTCCAGGAGACTCAACTGGTTTGCAGTTTAGCAGCTCTAAACCATAGATATTCCCAGTCAGTCCAAATGAGATATTTTTCCATTACATTCAAGAGTTTAGAGTTAGGCAAATGTGGTGATGTTATCTCGCGGACTCCATCCTGTTAAATATTCAGGTGTGTTTCCAAGGAAGATTATACAATATCTTGCTCAGAATGTTAGCATCGATAAAGTCGCTATTAAGAGTAGGTAACTGCCTATAAACCGCAATTTGAAGAGAGGTATAAGAGCCCCGTAATCAAAAATGTTTTCTTCCTTTGGGTATTATCACACCTAGGGCTCCACTACTGGAAAGTGGGCTAAGCTGTATTTTTTCTTCAAGAACTCCATTTCCAAAGGCTAATAGAGTTGCTAGTGAGAGCAGGATGAGTTGCTGACAGTCGTGCGTGAGATAACCAATTAGATAGCGTTCTCCCGTAGATGTAGGGATCCAAATTAGCCAGAATACTGCTCAGAGTAGAGGAAGAAGGGTCCAGAAGAAAAGAAGGCATGGGGAGGGATAAATTAGGAGGCTGGGATTAACATATACACACTACTTTGTATAAAATAGATAACCAACAAGGACCTACCGTACAGCATAGGGAACTATACTCAATATTATGTAATAACCTATAAGGGAAAAGAATCTGAATAGGAATATATGTGTGTGTGTGTGTGTGTGTGTGTGTATAACAATTGCTGTGCTGTACACCTGAAACTTACACAATACTGTAAATCAACTACACTTCAATAAAAAATTTTTTTAAAAAACATTAAAAAAAGCAAAGAAGGCACCAAAAAGAGTGCAAATGATGGAGGGAAGTGTAGACAGACTGAACAGCAATGTTGAAAATTGCATAATTCATAGTCTCACCTTGGATGGTCCCTGGGTTGGTGCTTCAAAGCAGAGGCATGGATGAAACGGTCATTACTGGAGCCCTCACTTCCAGAGTTTCCTCATCCAGTTATCGTATCATATCCATTGTTTCCTATCGTATCCTTGGGGAGCCTCTCAGTGGCCTCCTTCCTACCTCCCACTTGTGCATGGACAGAAGACTCACCAGAAAAGGGGGGACAGACATATTTTGAAGCCACTTTTGATCAAGGAGGGGTTTCCCTTCACTCCACAGCCAGCCAGTCTTGTCAGCCTTAAGCAAAACCGAATATGGTATAAATGATTGAATTTGAGTCTTCCCACCAAACAACAGAAAAGCTTTAGCCCATCCACCACCACCAGCCTGCTGCTCTGGCACCTGGAATCAATGAACCAGAACTCCTCAATTATAGCATATTTGGGACCAGATAATTCTGTGTTGTGAGATGTTTAGTAGCATCCCTGGCCTCTATTCACTAGGTGCCAGTAGCACCCATCGCCCCCTTTGACAATCAAACATATCTATGAATATTGCAAATGTCCCCAGATTAAAATTGTCCCCAGATGAGAACCCCTGCACTAAATGGACAGAAATCTTCATCCTCAATGAAAGGAGGGTAGGTAAATCCAATCCCATTCTATTCTGTCTTATATGCCAAAACCCCTCGTTGAACTTTCAGCATGACTTTAAACCCAGGGGTAACACAAATGGATGTTCTTTCTTGGTCTGTGCAGAAGCTTAAACAATAAAATGACATTTCCCAGGCTTGGGAGAGGCCTTCCCGAGAAGCCTACTGGCCATATGTTCAAAAGCCATCAGGTTCTCTGCATCTTTGATCCTAATAGGAGATCTGAGTAGTGTCTATAATCAAGGTATCTATATCTTAGTCTGACTGCCTGATAGTGGGCAGTTGTCTTCTTCTTAGGGGACATCCCATGGAAGAATAACCAAAAACATCTCCATGGTTTCCATGGTGTGTTGCCACTGTGATCCCTGGCTGGGTTTGAGAAGATGTAAAGGATAGTGCAAGAACTCTCCATCTTGTCCTTGTACCACTTTCCAGATGGCTCATCTGGTGTTAGAACACACCTGTGTCTAATTCCGCAGACTCGATGAGGTATCTTGAAGTTAGAGACCATAAAAGTCAAAGCTGGAAACAACATAAGAGACCACCAACCAACCCCTCATTTTATAGCGAGTTGGAGACAGTCATGAGCTACTTAAAGACACAGTACAATGGGCTAGTCACAGCTTCAAATGGACTGATCAGGTTCACGGCAATAAAGAAAAAAAAAGTGTCAGAGCAAAGAGAAGCCTCAAACTAATGAGAGTCAATCCTGCTTGGTTAGGTTCTAGCTCCCTGAAGTATAACAACAATACTCTCAAAACTATTTTTTAAAATATTTTCACCTTAATGGGCATCATCAGAAAATCTACAAACAACAAATGCTGGAGAGGATGTGGAGAAAAGGGAACCCTCTTGCACTGTTGGTGGGAAAGTAAATTGATACAGCCACTATGGAGAACAGTATGGAGGTTCCTTAAAAAACTAAAAATAGAATTACCATATGACCCAGCAATCCCACTACTGGGCATATACCCAGAGAAAACCATAATTCAAAAAGACACATGCACTCCAATGATCACTGCAGCACTATTTACAATAGCCAGGTCATGGAAGCAACCTAAATGCCCATCAACAGACGAATGGATAAAGAAGATGTGGTACATATATACAATGGAATATTACTCAGCCATAAAAAGGAACGAAACTGGGTCATTTGTAGAGACATGGATGGACCTAGACACTGTCATACAGAGTGAAGTCAGAAAGAGAAAAACAAATATCGTATATTAACACATATATGTGGAACCTAGAAAAATGGTACAGATGAACCAGTTTGCAAGGCAGAAACAGAGACACAGATGTAGAGGACAAACGTATGGACACCAAGGGGGGAAAGCGGGGCAGAAGAGGTGGTGGTGGGTTGAATTGGGAGATTGGGATTGACATATATACACTAATATGTATAAAATAGATAACTAATAAGAACCTGCTGTATAAAAATAAATAAATAAAATAAAATTCAAATAAAAAAATTTTCACCTTAAAAAACCCATATTCCATAGGTCAGTTTTTGAAACTCCAAATATTTAGAAGGGCAAGCCTTCAGTCACTCTAAAAGCACTAGGCAGATGGATGGCACAAGGGGAGGCAATGGGTTGATTGTCTGGGAGCCAATCAGTCCTCCCTGCTTCCCTGATCCTTTCCCCCTCCCCACACCGTCCCCTGCTGTCATTTATCAAGACTGGCCTGATCCTGTGGAATTCCTCTCATTCTTCGTCAGGGCTTTGACCTCGTCCAACCAAACAAGCAAGGTACATGCTGGGAGAGCGCTAACACCAGGGCACGGGGGTGATGAGGAGGAAACAATCGATGCTCTAGGACTTTCCCACACTTGGGGGGAACAGTTTTATCGGCGTTTGGACACTGGGTGTCAAGGCTGGTCAGATGGAAGCCAAAGGTTCTGTGGGGGAGGGAGGCTGAGAGAAGGCGGCTCCTGTGGCTTCAATCATAGGACAGCTTCCTGGAAGTAGCTGGCTCTAGCGGCCAGCTCATTCAGAAGGGACCGCCTCTCACACTCCACCTGTGGAGATGCTGTGGGTCCCTCCTTCCCTCTAAAATGTGAAAAAGGCCCCAAAGGTCCCAACAGGCCCTCTCTACCTCGGAAAGCCACAAGGAACTATGGATTGGTTCCAGAAAAAGGCAAATGCCAAGGGTACTGGGTCCTGCCCTTCATAAGTAAATCAGGACTGTTCATGTATCCGTCTTCTCTCAATTAACCAAGAGCTGATTATCCCAATGGCGTGTTGTCCAAATCTGCATTTCCTCTCTCTTTGGTTGCTCTCTGGGATAGTGATGATGATTGCTCTCATCAGAGGTGAGCACAAGGGGAGACCCAAGCCGGTCAGGCTGCTCCCTGGTAGCACATTTGAGCAGAGAAGGAGGGTGAAGCAGCTACCTTAATGAAGACCCTAAGCTTCTCCACCTATTCTTCCCACTTTCTCATGTGCACCAGGCTGTTCTATCGCTCTGGGCTTCGAGTCATGTTGCTTCCTCTTCCCCCACCCCCTTGACACCCACTGAGCTCTCATCCTTATATCAGCACTTACTGATGTGTCTCCCTGATGCGTCCTAGTTAAGGTACCTCTCCCTCAGCTTTGTTCCCACTTTGCCAGGAAAAAAAAGTGGCTCTAGTGCTCTATTGTACACACTTAATAATATTTGCATTCCCTTGGAGACAGATTCTTCCTTACCTAATTCATCTTCGTATCCCCAGACCCTAGCATGGTGAGTAGCATAGAGTAGATGCTCCGTAATTATCTGATGAGCACATGCATCTGTATATTTATATCGTTGAGAGTCTTTCAATTCCTTACAGTTCCAGAAACCTGAGCCATACGTGGGCATGAGTGCTTCTCTAGACCAATACGCCGATTGTGGTACATGCAAATGATATTGGTGTGCTCCTTCAGATATTCTGTCAGTCTCCTCTCCACCTGGCTGCAGCTCAGCCCAACTGCTATAGAGTCTCTAGTACCTGCGTGGCCGGACGAGAGGCACTAGCACCACCACGGGCAGCTCTGGGTGCTGCAGTCTCCTTCGTCTCACACCAACCACACTCTCTTCCCCAAGCAACAGGACTGCACAGACAAGGGAGAGGACCTAGGAAATCTGAAGTCCCAGGGACTCCCATGTCTGCAGGACCCAAAGACTTCATATTAAATCAGCCTCTTCCTGATACCAAATGTCCCTACGGGTGACTGGCGCACCCTCTGGTAACCTGAAAGAGTCCTACGTACCTGTGTGAGGTAGTCCACTACTGTTTCTCAGCTCCAAAACTCCTGTACATCGCTTAGGGTGCTAAGGGGTACTCTGCAAATGTTTTTTCACCGCTGCTGGCTGCTTCTTGAGAGGTTCTGGCAATAGGGGACACTAGAGAGAGACTGAAAGCAGGACAAAGAAGAATGCACCTCCATTTCCTTTTTACTTGCCGTTCTTGCCGATGCTGCCTAGCAGCAGTGTTTTCTCTGTCCCCACGGCAACAGCTGGACATGGCCTCCATCTCCCAGAGCCAGCCCCAAGTGCTTCCTCAGAGGTACAAGTCCCCACAAGGCAACAGTACTCCTTCCTCAGAGATCTGAATTCCAGCTCCATAGGTCCCTTCCTCCAAGCTTTGCAGGTGCCATCAGCAGCCAGACAGAACCTCCCCCTCAGAGCTTTAGGCTCTACCTTCTCAGGGCCCTTCCTCTGATCTCTTAGGATCCATAGACTTAATCTCTTCCCATATTGCCCCAGCCTTTGGCGGGGAGCCTCTTCCATCAGCTACTGTGTTACCTCTCTGTTCCTATTTCACTTTTTCAGTCCTCCAACACCTATATAACCAATCCCCTATATTAAATTCCCTCTGTTGAAATACCTAATGTGCTTTCTGTTTTTCTGCCCATACCCTCAACTAATACAGTATCCAACGGTTCTTTCTGCTTGTCACCTAGGGAAAATCTGAGAATCAGATTCTTTGCTCAAAATGACAGCAGAGTCTAAGAGAAGAAAAAAATTTTACTATATGTTTGATATTAGTTTTCTGAATAACCTACAACAAGTCACATTATCTTCTTGAGGCTCTAACCTTCAGACCATAAATGGGGGCAAATAATCTTAGCTTCTTGCTTTGTCCTAGAAATGCAGTGAGAACTACAGGGAGTCTATGTGAAAGAGCTTTAAGGTCTATGTTAGAAAGGCATCATCGTCTGTACAAAACGACTTTGAATATCAACAGGCTGTGAAGACACTTCCTAGTTTTGATCTCAATAGGCTCTCCTAGACAGCTCCTCCCACCTACATCAACCACATAGGAAATAGTCCAGGTTTGCTGCTTTGTGAAAGACTCACCTTGACAGACAGAGGTTGAAATCTCTTGTTCCTTTATTGGTAAAATCATAATCACCCATTTTCAAAATAAGATTTATTCTGGATGTTGCAATGACAGGTTGACCCTTTTCTGTGCTGAGAGAAATATTGGGAGATGTGGGTTTTGAGGAAAGGATAGGAAGCAGAAGGGAGGGGAGAAGTGGGATGAGGATGAGAGAATGTATTTCTTTCATGTTTGGAGTCATGCCAAGGTGTCATATTCCTGTGAAGAATGGTTAGATCTGGAAGAAACTTGAGGGATTAGTGGAAAGTGGGGGTGGGGGAAAGAGGCAGCACCATCAATTTCCTAAAATTGGCCCAAACATGTTTCCTCATTATTCTGCCAACTGGTTTTGCAATAAATTGGAGGAAATTTGGCAAGATATTCAACCAGAGCATGGACAGTGTATTGGGACCAAAATAAACAACCATGAAGAAGTTGGCAGTTTCTCATTGGATATTTCAGAAGTGAGTTATGAGACACCAAGCTGTGAGTTACTTCTTATAAGTTTACCTAATGAAAATTAAAATTAGGCCACAGATATCAAGTTTTGCCCTTGACCCTTGAGAAACAAACAGTAAATAGGAAATACATTTAGGAAACACACAAAGAATTAGAGAAAAATAGAATTAAATCAAATATTTAAGATAATTCAGATATAGTCAACACATTGAACTAAAGAGATTTAGTCCAGAAACTCCACAATATAGAAACTATTCAGGCTTTCTTGTAACTGGGGATCTTTTTCTCTAGAAAGAGATATCCCTGAGATCCAGCTATTGCTATATTTTCTTGACTGAGTATCTATGAATGAACAGAGGTTAACAATTTGTGTACCATTAGCCCTTTTGGAAATTTGTTAATGGCTTTTTCTAAGAATTGTATGTTTAAATACATAACTTGAAATATATATGATTATAAAAAATAAATTATACTGAAATGCAGTTATCCAAATATTTAGAAAACAAATTTGTGATATGTGGTAGATACACTTCTTTATTAACAAGATAAACAGGATCTGACTCTGGGACTACTAACGGTTTCTTGCTAATGTGAATCAGGTAATACCATACCCTTACTAAAAATTCTCATTGTTCTCTTTTGTCTACATTATATTCTAAGTCTTTAGCATCACATCTATGCACAACAGGAAGTAGATGACACATTTGAAAAAGGACAATTTAAGAAAGCTTTATCTACACAGCGACCATTTACAAAGGTGTGCATATAGGAGAATCACAAGAGACAGTGCAGAAACCTAGGGTTTACCATTTCTAGACCCAAAAAGATGAGGAGAAGCAGCAGTTACCTGACCTTTAAAGGACAAGCTGAGTTGACCAGGTTTAGAGGGCCAATGACTTTCCATTGGGAAAAGCATCCATCCCAAGATGGAGGATGGAGGATCCCTCCATTCTCATGGAGGGAGCCAATGGAGCAAAAACTCTGACCTCACTCTCCTCCCTTTTCCCAATCTCCTCCCAAGGCTCTCCATGGGGGGAATCCAACCAGAAGCCAGAGGGCAAAGGAACCCATTGATATCTTTCCAAGAACAAGGAGGGCAAGGGTGGAAAGTGATGTGAAGGGACAAACAGAAGAAATCAGCACAGTATTGAAGACGTTTCAAGCTCTGGTCCAAACTGTTCCTCCTTCCTTCTCTACCCCTCACTCACAGATACCCTCCATGATGGACATTCCAAACTTCCCAAATATGCCAAGTTCTCTAAGTAGTCCTTATTTTAACACAGTCTAGAGTAGTATGCCATTAGCCTCTTTCTCCAGTCGAATTCCTCGTTGAGTTCTTACTAAGTCTTCAGGATCAAGATGAAAGGTCACCTCCTCTTGGAAACCTCCAATATTCCAAGGCAATTTTAGTCAATGCTGCCAGAATATTGCATCACTTCAACATTTCCCAAAGTACTTCCCTGAGAACGTGAATCCTGGAAGGTGTTATTAGGTGGAATGTGAAATACCAATTTACACGGGATTGATGTTCCATGGAATACATTTTGGGAGATGATACTTCACTGCAGCAGTTACCAAAGTCCTTTAGACTCAAGACAGAACATTCCCAGAAGGAGGGGACTAATGTATCTGAAGAATGATCCAGATAGCAGTGGAAGTGTGAAGCAAAAATTAAACTATGTTAATTACAGATGCTGTATCATCACAAAGAACAAGTTTCTTCCTCGGGCTCATAACCCTGTCCTCAGAGGACAGATGCCGAGGAATTCATATATTTGAAACAAACAAAAAGAAACCGTCACGTGTAACTTTAATCAGAGCAGGAAATTTAGGCCGACTGGTTTCCAAGGAGTAAAAAAGTCCCAGACCAGATGGGACAGAAGCAGGAAACCAGAGAAATGAGGACAAAACCTATTGGTCACATGAGCTATTCTATGGTGATATTTTAGTTTTCTAAGAATTATTTTTGGAGACTCAACCAATTCGTGTTATTCATATATATTTTTAAAATTTGGGGGCTTCCCTAGTGGCACAGTGGTTAAAAATCCACCTGCCAATGCAGGGGACAGGGGTTTAAGCCCTGGTCCGGGAAGATCCCACATGCTGCAGAGCAACTAAGCCCATGCGCCACAACTACTGAGCCTATGCTCTACAGCCCGCGAGCCACAACTACTGAGCCCACGTGCCACAACTACTGAAGCCTGCGCACCTAGAGCCCGTGCTCCGCAACAAGAGAAGCCACCGCAATGAGAAGCCTGCGCACCGCCACGAAGAGTAGCCCCCGCTCGACGCAACTAGAGAAAGCCCACGCGCAGCAACAAAGACCCAACGCAGCCAAAAATAAATATATAAAGAAATTAATTTAAAAGAAAATTTATTGAAGTATAGTTGATTTACAATGCTGTGTTAATTTCTTCTGTACAGCAAAGTGACTCCGTTTTATATATATATGTGCGTGTGTGTGTATATATATATATATATATATATATATATATATATCACTATTTTCCTTTTCATATTCTTTTCCATTATGGTTTATCATGGGATATTGAATATCCTTTCCTGTGCTATACAGTAAGACCTTGTTATTTATTATTCATATGTTTAAATTTTTTCTTCTGATAAAAATCTACTTTAAAAATAGTGATATTTTGAAAAATTTTAGACTGTCTTAGTTTTGAAGAAAGATGGAAAAAGTCTCCTCACCCTCCCCAACTCCTCCAAGGAAGAGGGAACATCATCGCCATGGGCTGTGACCACCCCAGCAGCTGCCAAGAGGAAGGCAGAATGTAAGGGGTAGAAAGTAGGAGGCTCTTAATTTTGCTGTCTCCATCACAAGCTTCTAATTTCTCGTCCCTCGTCAATTGCGGGGGGGCGGGGGGCGTTGTCCGTGATGGTCCCTAACTCTGATGCTCTTGCTCCACAGAAATGCCCAACCCCAGGCAGCAGTGGTACCCGAACCATCTCGGTCCCTTGTTGACACTATTTTTCGTACATGTCCTTGTCCTCTAGGAATCACCCAGTGACAGCTGGACTAGGGATGTGCATGATCACCTGTGGGTGTTTTCTTTAGCTCCTTCGGTGGATGGTATGGATACTGCGCTTTCATAGCTGGATTGTCAGGGGAAAGTTTTAAATCAGGGGTGATTTTCAGGAAGTGTGTCTCTGCAGCAACCTGGAAGCATGATGTACAGACCTGTCACACACATTTAGGATCTCCATCAGTGGCTGGTCTGGTGTTGGCAAGGTCCTGAGAGGGACCCCTGTGACCCCCTTGCTAAACTACAAAAGTAAATTAATCTCTTCCAAATGCAGTTCCTTACATTTGGCTATTAAGGCCCAAGCAGTCCAGATGGCTGGGTTAATTGAAATGAAAACCATTTTTCTTGGGACAAACTCATAGTTTCAAGTCGAGCAGACCCAGCAGACTTGACCTCTTTTCTACTCAGGCTCATAAAGAGGCAACAGATCTTCAGAGGGCTGAGCATGCGTGCATTTCCTTGTTCATAAGAGAAGATGAGCCAGAGGGAATGGGCAGTAATGAAAATTCTCTGGAAGCATTAGGAACTTGGATCATTCCGTTCCTGTGAGCAGGTCCTGACTTCTCTGCACCTGGAATTTTCTATCTGCAAAGCACACTTAGCAAACATGACTTCTGAGCTTGGGAAGTGACGTGGGTAGAGGGGGACCCCAACAAGGCTGAGCCTTGCTCTCCCCCTGGTCATTATTCACCTCAGCTGGTCCCAGTACCCCTTGCTTTCTTTCCCTGTCCATTTATGCATTCCCACCTTATCACACTCACATACAAGGAGCTATACAAATTCTAGATCTGGGTATTTAGGATCCTTCATCAATGTTTTATTCATGGAAATGGTGAAACAATCTATGCCTGGAAACTCCAATACCTCAACCTCAAGTATGGACTCTGTGTGTGTGCACGCACACGAGTGTACACATGCTTTCCAAATTGCTTTATTCTTTTTTTTCTTTTGGCTGTGCCACTCGGTTTGTGGGATCTTAGCTCCCTGACCAGGGATCGAACCCGGGCCTGTGTCAGTGAAAGCGCCGAGTCTTATCCACTGGACTGCCAGGGCATTCCCCCAAACTGCTTTATTCTTACGTAGTGGCTACTAGAGCTACAAAAAGTGCAATCAACTTTCTGTCCACTACTTTACCTTTTACTTGGGACCAAAAAAGATATAAAGACTAAATCTCACCCATGTTTATTTTTCTTCTGAATTGATAGGGCACAGTGTATCAGTGGAATGGTTTTGGCTGCCAACACCCCACTAAAAGTGGTTTAAATGGTAAGGACACATCAAAAGACATGGGGTAGGTTGTCTCCAGGAGGGGTTAATTCAGCGACTCAATAAATGGTCTCTTTCAGAGTGTCTTGGCTTTCCCTAATAATTGCAACTTATAGCAGCTTCAAGCATTACTTCCTACCTGACAACATTCAAAGCAAAAAGGAAAGACCTATTTTGATGAATCTTGTTGTGCAGTATTTTCCCAGAGCATCTAACAGATTCCTATCATCTTTCAGATGCCCACCTCTAAGCCAATCACTAGCAAAGGGAAATTTAGGAATCTCATGATTGGCTAAGATCAATCAAGTTGTCTCCCTTGAAAACTTCCTAGTCCACCCTCTCTGACACATTGCCTCCCTAAACCTCAACCAAATCAGGGTTCTGTTGGGAAGACATAGCAGGGATTGGGGCCTGAGCTGTTGTAACCAACAGATGCCCAGTTACAATATTTCTTTCATTGCTCAAATCTGTCTATTTGAACACAAACTATATAAACTTTCTTAACTCGATAACAGATGACATAGTTATCTGTAATTGGAACAGAAATCAACTATCTATATAACAGGTATGTGGAAGTCTTTTATTATCACTTAAAGTGAATTTACAGCAAATTTTCCAATTATTTCTAACATTTTTGTTTATCATATCTAGAGTATTAAAATCCTACCATTCTTACCAAGCTGATCTTTACCCCAAGGATCACTCCTTTTGGGGGGCCGTGAGACTGAATTGCCCACCAAAGATTTAAATATGTACCATCATGTGACTAGGGGTCCAATCACCTTTCTTCACCTCAGTTTTTACCATTGATATCTGGCAAAGAAACCAGGCATTGCTGAGTTTGAAATGAATATACCTAAGCTCAACTTACCGTGTAGTAAAATGTTCTGTGTGTATGCATATCTATCAACATATGGGGAGCGAGTGTGTGTGAGGATGTGTAGTATGAGTCTTAAACTCCCCGAGTTGACAACACATGTTCGCAGTATGGCTTGTCGATATGGTTCTTGATTCAAATAGAGGTGCGCCATGTTAGTCCCCTAAGGACAGCCATCAGCAGTACCCCTCAGCTCAAGAATAGTTTAGATATTTTCCCAGGGACCAGGCAATGTGTGTAGTCAACAATGTGTGGCCTTATTCTGACATTGGAATCAAAACCAACTTCACAGAAAAGGGGAAAGCAAATATATTTAGAGAAAACACTCCAGAATCAAAGAAGGTTTCATGCCAACTGCAAACTCATTTGTGAAGTGAATGAATGTCAGCTCTCATACTCCTTTGTCCCTTTATAGAACTGGCTCTATTGGTGTCCTCCCCTTCCTAGCCCCTAGTGATTGTATGCTGAGTCCCAGAGACCCCGAGCTTCTTTTCCAAATAGGCTATTATATGCAATTGGTATCTCCACCTTCCTTCCTCCAAGCTTACCCATCCTGCGTCTTGTTCCAAGGTGACCCTGCTTGAGGGGATGTGAGTTACCCCTAAAGGTGAAGTAAAACGATGGTGTGTGTTCATGGCCGGTGACGGCCTTGAGAGGACACTTTTGCAGTGGGGCAGCTGACAGTTCATTCCTGAAAGGGACAACTCTGCCAGAAGTTTGGAGGCATCTCAGCTTGGGAGATAGGGAGTTCTATTTGGGACAGAGAAGATCAGACCCAGGTGACAGCTTCTGACTCAGTTTAGGGTTTCTAGCCAGTTCTGATCATGAGGATGGAGGTTTGGTCACAGGACGGTCTTGGGCCCACGTCTCTCCACTTTTAAAATAGACAAGTGATCGGGCCTCAGAACCTGAAATGCAAAGGCTCAGAGTAAATCCCAGACTCTGCAATTCACTCTTCCCCACAGGCCAAACAAGAACTAATTTTAAACAAACCACCATGACCGAGCCTGGGGGAAAGGCCAGGTTCACAAAGCAATGGAGCCGGCAAAACTGCACGCCCCACCCAGATTGTTTACTTCTCCCGAGCCTTTCAGGGATGGAACACAGGGCTGGGGTTTGGGATGCCGTCCATCCTACCCCGAAATTCCCTTTTCAGGTTAAGATTAGGAAATCCTTCCCCACACCAGTCTCCACTGAGCCAGAAGCTCCTGCCTTCATCCTTTTTGGTTGCTTTCATTAAGAACTCAAGTCTGGATTCCTATAATAGATAAGCCAAAAAAAGCTTCCTGCTAAAAATTATTTACATACATGTTTAAGTCATGGGTTTTTATGTCAGTCAGTGTTTCAGAGAAACAGGAGGAATAGGACATTTTATATATATATATATAATATAGTCACCATATATTATTATATATTATATAATGTATAAATATTATATTACATTTATTATATATTTTTTATTATGTTATTATATATTTATGTTTATATATATTTATATATATTTCATATACATACTTTAAATATACATACATATTTAAATGTATGTTTTATATATTATATATAAATATATAAATTTAAAGATATATAATTTTATAATTATATACACATATGTACATATTATATATATATGTACATATATGTATATACAAAATACACATATATACATATATAGAAATACATACATTTATATATATATTTCTTCATATATAGACGAAGAAATTTGTTTCAGGGATTGGCTCATGTAATTATGGGGACCAGAAAGCCCCAAATTCATAAGGCAGGCCAGCAAACTGGAGACTCAGTTGTGGACTGATTCTGCATTCTAGAAGCAGAATTTCTTCTTTTCTGGGAAACAGCTTTTGCTCTCAAGTCCTTCAACAGCCTGAATGAGGTCCACCCACATTACTGAGGTGATCTCCTTTCCTTAAAGCCAACAGGTTTTGAGTGTTAACCACACCTACACAATACCTTCTCAGCAATATTTAGATGAATGTTTGATTAAATAGCTAGGTGCTCTAGCTTCACCAAGTTGACACCTAGAATTAACTATCACAGCTTCTGACGGCTTTGCTGGCATCTGAACTTCTATGAAGTTCTTGTATCGTAAGAAGCTTTGGGGTTGTTCAAACCTCTTGGCTATGGAAAGCCAAAGATTTTGTGGACCTGGGATTCACGGCTGCAACTTTACCCCAAGCCAGGCAGTGCCACCCCTGAAATGGGGGTCTCACTGTCTCAATCAAGTCATAATGAAATTATGAAATTATTTCATAGTAAGTTACATGCTTATTATGTGTTAGGCAATTTGCTAAGTAGTTTAACAGCATCATTTGACTAAAGTTATTTCACTGAAATGAATCCTCACATTATTCCTTTGCAGATGAGGAAAATTCAGAGCTCAGAAAGGTTAAGACACTTGTCTGAGGTCACACAGTGCTTTCAGTGGAGGATCAATATTTTTTTCTTAATAGCTCTTTATTGGAGTATGATTGCTTCACAATACTGTGTTAGTTTCTGTTGTACAACAAAGTGAATCAGCCATATGTGTACATATACCCCCATATCCCCTCCCTCTTGAGCCTCCCTCCCATCCTCCCTATGCCACCCCTCTAGGTGGTCACAAAGCACTGAGCTGATCTCCCTGTGCTATGCTGCTGCTTCCCACTAGCTATCTAGTTTACGTTCGGTAGTGTATGTATGTCGACACTACTCGCACTTCGCCCCAGCTTCCCCCTCCCACCCCGCTCCCCGTGTCCTCAAGTCCATGCTCTATGTCTACCTCTTTATTCCTGCCCTGCCGCTACGTTCATCAGTACCATTTTTTTTTTTTTACAATGGAATATTACTCAGCCATAAAAAGAAACGAAATTGAGTTATTTGCAGTGAGGTGGGCGGACCTAGAGTCTGTCATACAGAGTGAGGTAAGTCAGAAAGAGAAAAACAAATACCGTACGCTAACACATATATATGGAGGATCAAGATTTGAACAGGACTGTTCTAACTCCTGCACCTCACATGCCCCGTAGAGCAGGATCTCCAAGACCAGAAGTGGATGGATTAGGGATTTCTTCTTTCCTCCTTCCCTTCTGCCCGCCCCTCCTTCCCTGCTTTCTTCCCATCTACCTTCCTACAATTGTCTTAAATGTCTACTCTGGGCATAGCCCTTCTCTTGGAAATTTGCAGCTGTCTGGTGGGTGTCAGGGGGAAATAAAGGGAGGGGTGGGCAGAGCTGAGATGCTGAGAGTTTTCAACCAACAACTCATCAGGGTAAAGCAGGAAGAGACGTTTTGAGTTGCAAAACGTGTTTTTGCCAAAACTTAAAATTTGGCCCTGAACAGAGCTAAAATGTTGCCTCGGGCCAAAGATGCCCTGGGAGCATCTACCTACATTCACAGGCCACTTACCCAGATCACAGTGTGATGTCAACTTCCTCCCAGTCCCAGGCCAGAAGAGGCCAAAATATACTGCCAAACTCAATCTGTCTTCTTCTAGATCTCCACGGAAGAAGAGTCCACATCCCGGCTAACCTATCTGCCTGCCCAGTAAATTACGTATAAGATGGTCTTTGCAGCTTTTCTCCTCACCCAGCCTTAGGCAGGACTTACACGTTCACTGCATGAGCCCTACTGTCTGGTGCGATGCTCAAAATCAGAGACCTGAAAACACTGCCCCTGGGAAAGAATGATGGAAACAGAGTCCGCAGCCATCAACCAAGAACGGTTTTATTTCACACACGTCGGGCAGTTTCTGCCACAACTTCTTCCTCCGAGTGAATCAACACAAATGAAAACGGGCTGATGCTCTGGTCCACCAGAGACTGTAGAACAAAACCACGAAACGGAGGCTGCCCGATTCTAGCTTAATTCAGAAGAACAAAAAAACAGGGAATCACTCAGCAGACCTCAAATCCCCAGTCAGAAGAACATACCCATGGAGCCCATAGTTTTATGGACCATCTACCCCATCTATTCCCTCTTGCCACAGCAAGTAGATTAAAATAACTCACAAAGCCTTGCCTTGGTGAGTGACATTTTCGTTATTAACATTGTTGCCCCTGTTGATCTTGTGTTCTTTTTTCATATAAAGTCAAATGCACAGTAGGAAGAATTTATTTTACAAAATAACTACAGCACTTCTACTATGTGAGGCTTGCGTTTTGTCTCCCTCCTTCGTGTCACTCAACTTCCTACTCAAATGCCACTTTCTCAGAGAGATCGTTCCTGGTCACCCTCTCTAAAATGACACCCTCTACCACCCAACACTCCAAACCCTCTAGTTCTGCTTTATTTTTCTTCCTGGCATCATATCATATATGTGTTTGTTTCCTTATGATCTATCTCCCCTGCTAGAATGTAAGCTCTATGAGCCCTGAGTCATTAATTAGTTTAATCACAGCTGTGTTTCCAGCGTCCTGAAGAGTATTCAGCACACAAGAGATACGAGGGGCTAGATAAATATTTGTTGAATGAATCGATCAATGGATCATTCGCTTAAAGGACCATGCTGAGAATGAGCAGTCTTGGAGTTTGATATTTGAAATTCTCTCGTTGGAGAACAACCCTGAAAATTCTTACCTTCGGCAACGCGTAGCTTCAAATCCCATGGGTTATGCTTAGGCTGATGCTAGGGAGTATCTGACTTAGCTGCTTAGAAAACCAGCCGTGGAAACGTTCTGTGTGTCATGTGGACACAACTGCCCTTGAAGAAGTATCCAGTTGAAATTTAGAGATCAACAGTTGAAAATCAGATTGCCCAAGTCCAACTCCTGGATTTGGCATTTCCTAGATGAGTCACCTTGGGATGTGTATTTTAACATCTCCATGTTCTTAGTTTCCTTGTATGTAAAACAGGAATGAAGATACTTCATAGGGTTTTATGCAAGGAAAAATAAACAAGTACATGTAAGTTACATTTCCTACACATAGGGAACACTCAATAGGTACTAGTTATTGTTAATTTTGTTATTTGAAAAATTAATAAAAACACTATGCCATTCAGGGCCAGTGCCTGGGTGAGGCAGTGGAGCACCTGTGACATGAAATGTAAGTAGGCAGTCACTGTCAGATGCCAACCGCGCACCTCTTCCTAGTCCTGGATCTGTAAGAAATGGACAAGCAAGAAATAAAGCTAGTGTAGAAAGAAGGTTAGATGCAGTTTGTCTCGTGGTGCAATGACGTTTACAGAACATGCATAACTCTCAGAGGAAATGTGATTCAAGAGAAGAACAGGGTCCATACAACAGTAGGACCAACATTCATGTTTTGGCAAATTTAGGGGTTCCCTGAGGTCTCTGGACAAAATCCTCATTGACAATGAGACCGCTGGTTCTCAGAGCTAATCTTCAGACTTAGTTGCGTTCCCATGGGCTTCTACCTGGTATATCTATAGGCTGGTCCATACACATTGTACAAAGAAAGGTCTTTTAGATATACCTATAAAGACCAAATTTTATCATGACATCAAAATGCATTGGTGAATGGCATGTCAATGACAGTATACTCCAAGACTGTGGACAAGATGAGAATAGTATTGGGTGGGGGGACTTTGGGAGGAGCCCCAAGTCATCAGATGCCCACGTTCCCCATACACATATAAGGAAAATGGCTAAAAGGGTTCATTTCTACCCTACGTCATGATATGATGTAGGTGCTGCCATGTTGTGTGGATAAACCAACCCTGCTCTCTAACCACATACAACTGCTCCACTGAATGGTCAAGAAGCCAAAGACAGCCACATACGGACAGGGCATGAAGAAGTCTGAATGTCTCTGGAGTACATTGCTCCCCAGTTCTGCCCCATAAGGCTGTCTAAGTAGGATGGTGGCACACGAGCCCAATCAAATCCTTTCTTTCAGGAAGTACAACTGTTAGGCAAATAAAGAGAAGACTAGTCTCTGAAGTCCACTTCTATGTGAGGGTTGACATACCTCACAGTTCTGGGTCTACTAAGATCCAGGCAGACACCATGATGGAAGAGAGAGCATCTCTTTCTGCCCTGAACACACACCAACCCTTGTAATTCATCCCCCTTGCTGCAGGTAACCTGTCAGGGGTCTCGCAGGGATGGACACAAAGTCTCAGGCATAATCTCCAAATGGTTTAATACACTTCAGTAACAATACAGCTATCAAAGTGAAGGACAAAAAAGGCTGAAATACCAAGAACAAATACATCTGTCATCACGTCGTTCCAAACAGATTACTGGTTTTTAAGAAGTTAATGTAAAGATACCTACCGTGATATTCATGATGCCTCCACCTTTTCAATTATTTCTCCATCGTGTTTGTAAGAGAACTGGAGCTCAGAGTTATAAAGTAAATTTGTTGCTGTACAAAACTGCAACTCCATAGGTTTGCTTAATCTCATATTGCTCTCACCCTAAGTTAACCATGACTTTTAACACAGATAAGATTTAGGTCTTGAAATACATTGAAACTGAGAAAATAAAATGGAAGAGAAATCCGTAATTACGATCCATCTTTCAAATATACCACTGGGGCTGTGAAACCATCTGACAAAATTAAAGGCAGCACAACATATTCCACCATTTTTATTCCTTCCCCCTCTTCCTTTGGCCAAAACGTGGTGGTAGGTTGTCATGAACTGTCCCTTCAAACATGGATGTCAAAATGTTCACATTCAGGTCCTAGGTGTCCTGGTTAAACAGCTGCGAGTGGAATTTGACTCTCATGGAAAGAGTTTGAGACACGATTTAGTCATTGACCTCCAGTGTTTGCTCTGACTTCTTACAGGCCAGTTCGAAGTGGAGCTGTGAAGTTTCCCAAGCTCCATTCAGGTGACGAAGGTCCACCCTGCAAACAACAGTCCTTTACCTTCTGAGACCTGACCCCTATGAAGCAGCAAGGAAGGAATTTTCTGGCTCTGCTTCCTGGCACAGTCATGAGCCAGGATCTTTTATTCTGATTAGTGGACCTTCACAACTGAGCCTCAAGAAATTTGTAGTTAGTGATCTGAGTGAATTGGACAATTGGATCAGAAAAAGCATCAAGCATACCTCTCTTTCTGCCTCTACACTGACCTGCAGTCTCTGGAGTGGACCAAACAAAGAGGAGCTGGTGAGACTGACTTCAGGGAAGAGCAAAGTCAAGAAGAGAGGTCAGCAGACTTGACCCATTTCAAGTGTAATGTACCCAATTTGTTAAATGCCCATAAATCTGTCACTTAACTGTATATTCTGCTGTGGTGGTGATGGAGACCCCATTTAGGGATGTAAGTGCCAGTAGGAGATGAAGAAACATTTCTATTTTGTTGTTAAGTACTGAGGTGCCATGGTTCTGTTCAGCCTTCGCCTTCCTGATGTGCAGGAGGAGTTATAACTGTGGTGAAAAATCACTCAGGGTCTCACCTCAGTATCTGCACCCAAATGGCTTCAGCTATACATTCTCCAAAACACAGCATCAAGGCTAACAGTCAATGGGCTGAAAGTCCTAAAACTCAGCATCTGTCTTTTTAGTGTCCCATAAATCAAAAAAGGGGGAAGCACAGGCCTGGACTGAAAGTCAGGAAGGGAGCACGTGTTCTCATGGGGTTAGGGCAGGGCTGCCCCATCCTCTGTGGTAGCTCAACTCCTAAAAGAGGAAAATGGTATCACCCTTAGGACTAATCCCCGGAGTATTGAACCACATCATGAAAAAAAATTCCATTGTTCTCACTATCTGAGTGAGGGCTGGGGAGGGAAGGGAATCTAGGTCTGCAGCATGGGACGTGGTCTATTACTGATACATCAAGCATCCTCGTTCTAAAATGTAAATCGGATCATATAGGTCTCCAGCTGCATAGCCTTCATTGATTTTGGATAAATTCCAAAGTCCTTAACACTGCATGTAAGACCTTTTCTGATCTGACATCAGCCTATTTTTCCAGATTTATCTCTCACCCCCAGTAACTCTCTACATTTGATCCACCCTGCGTTCCCAGAACCTGCCAGCTTTTCTCTTGATACCTGGGTCTTGCCCATGTTGTTCCCTCTGTCTGGAACTTATTTGCCCCACCTTCTCTTTCTCTGGCTAACATCTACTGGACTAGAAAACATAGGGCAGAAAACAAACAGTACCAGCTCCCAGCTGAGTTTTTACATTATATTAATACTTCGTTTCTCTGAAAGCTCCCAGAACTAAAGAATGTGCAAAGCCACAAATCAAGCAATGCCATATAGGAAATAATTTTTAAGCAATAAATGTTAAATACAGTTTACAAGTACTTGTACAAGCTTGTCAAAAACATGAACATCAATTACTCAAATTTTAAGGTGCATTTGTAAAAAATGATCCATATGTAATTGGTAGATCATCCTTTTTGAAGTCAGATATACATGGCTTTTCGGTTCAGCTCTGCCACTTATTAGCAGTAGGACCTTGGAAAATTATCTACCCCCTTTTGGCTCCGTCCTCTCATCTGCAAAGTGGGGATGACTTTAGCACCTGCCTGATAGACTTGTGGTGAGGCTCAAATGAGATAATAAGGATAAAGTGCCTAGTGCTATTTACCAGGTGCAATGAACTGAATGTTCCTATCTCCCCAAATTCGTATGTTGAAATCCTAACTCCCAATGTGATGGTATTAGGAGGTGGGGCCTTTGGGAGGTGATTAGGTCATCAGGGCAGAGCTCTCACGAATGGGATTAATGCCCTGATAAAATAAAGGAGACCCTAGAGAGACCCCCTCACCCTTCCCATCATGTGAGGACACAGACGAAAGCTATGAGGAAACCAGCCCTCACCCCTGAATCTACCAGTCCCTTGATCTTGGATTTCCAGCTTCCAGAACCGTGAGAAATAAATTTCTGGTATTTAGAAGCCACCCAGTCTACGGTATTTTTGTTTTCGTAGCCTGAGCGGACTAAGACACCAGGCATGCAGTAGCATTCAACCAACTTAATGACAACAGTCCCCATCGTCAACGTTATCGTTTAACATCAAAATGCTAAAACAGCCCTGCCGCATCTCTCTGTGGCAGCTCCTGGTGCTGTAAAACTTGAGTTGGTACCATTTTGCAGCTACCAAAACCATGTAGGGGGTAAACCTAGCCTAGATCACTCCAAAGATCTCCACCCACCACCTTCACGTTTGGAAAAAGGAAAATGCAGGAGTCTTCCCCCGTGGGTATGCCCAGGAGGGGGGAAATCCCTAGGACATTCTGGAGGGTCTAGCCAACCACCGAATTAAAGAGGGAGGCAGCCCCCTTTTGCAATCCCTAAAAAGCACGTTGCCCTTTCCTAAGGCTATCCTCATTCCTTCGTCCAACCTGACGGAGGCAGGGCAGATATCACTCTTATAATTTTAAGTGAGGAAACTGAGTCCCTTAAGGCAAGCTGCCCAAGCTCACAGGAGTAAACTCTTCCCCATCCCCGTCCCCACTGCCCACACGCCCAGGGCAGCAGCCCCTAAACTCAACATCCTCTGCCCTTCTCAGAGGCGCCACCGCGCTCCTTTCCACAGTTTAACTTTCCTGCTCCTGACAATGGCCGTCTGTGAGCGGCCCTCAGCGCCTGGAATTCGAAATTGTTTTTCTTCCCTCGCTTCCTAAGGACCAGATTGTTCCGAAGCCCCAGGCTGCCTGGCCGGGGCAGGCCTGGCAGGCTGGCACTGGAGTTGCATGGAGGACACGGATTTGTTGTCTCAGGATTGCTGACGAGCGATGGAGTGCTGGCCTTGGCTTCCTCGTGAGAGGTGCAAGGCAGTTAGGCATGCATTTGCAGGGAAGTAAACTTCAAGGATAAACAGAAAACACACACACTCCACATCCTGCCAGCCAAGCCCCGCTCTCCTCGTCCTGACAGGTGATCCATTCTGACTTCCTTAGAGATGCACACCCAGCCGACTGCATGCCTTGAAGCATGGCGGGCGGGAAAGAGGACAAACTTGGATTCTCCACTTTCTAGCAGGGTGGGCTTGAAAAAGTTACTTACTCTCTACACCAGAGGCTCCACATTTGAAAGCTAGTCAGCATTCTTTTGGTTCCTCCAACATACCAGAGTCTTCGCCACCCCCAGGGCCTTTGAATGCACTCGTCTCTGCCTGCGATGCTCTCCCCACGTCCCCCGACTCTCATGAATGGCATCCCTAATCCTTCAGGCTTCAGCTTAAACACCATCTTCTCAAAGAGCCTTTCCCCAGCTACCCTGTCTAAAGGAGGTCACCCTCCAACCACCCCACACCAATTATTGCCTATCTTGGGCATTCATTGGTTTTCTTCAAGTATTTGTCACAATATCGAATACCCTTTATTTGCTTTGTCTTCCTGTTCAAACTTGAAGCTCCTTGGGAGCTGCTTTCTGCTGTGCCAGCACAGTACCTGGAATGTGATGAGGACTCAATCAATATCTGTTTAAATCATAATAAATGTCCTTGCTTTGTCCAGGCTTAATTAGTTCAAGGGAAAGATCAATAACAGCCACCAGAACCCAGAATCCCTGATCCTGTGGGCAATTTTATCTTCAACTGAACTCATGTGAATGATAAATAACAGTGGCAGAAAGATGTGTAGCCCAAAAGGCCAAGGAGACTAATGATCTTGTTGCCAGAAAAGACATCACAAACTCTTTGCTGTGTGTTCTATAATTTGGGTACTACACCAATTGTATAACATTTTTCCCACATCTGTTTGGGAATCCTCTCTACCTGCATAAGTATGGAAGTGTGTTTATAAAAATATCTATCAATAAATCATCGAAGAATTTAACAGAAGGCTGGATGAAAAAATATTATCAGTGACAAGCTAATACATGGGAATTTACAATTAAGTTCTATTTATATGATACAGATTTGTGAAGTGTCTGAGTTATAAATAAATGAATGATGCAGTTCTACACTCAATAGCTAATAAACTTGCTCAGAAAATGAAATATATACTTATGAAACTATTCTAGGAGCCTATTTAAAAAGCATAAAATAGTATAATGAAACTATTTAGTTAAATGCTTTGAGTTAGAATTAGGAAAAAATTAAAAGAAAAGGGTTTTGGCTAAAGTCTTGAAGAAAGTGATTGAATAGGGATTGGCACAGAAAAAGTATAAAGTTTTAGAACCAGAAGAAGGATTTGTTTTATTAGTAAATAGAATCCCCTTATTACAAGTGTTTTTTTTAAATTTTTTTATTGGAGTATAGGTGCTTTACAATATTGTGTTAGTTTATACTGTACAGCAAAGTGAATCAGCTTTACGTATACATATATCCCCTCTTTTTTGGATGTCCTTCTCATTTAGGTCACCACAGACTTCCCTGTGCTATACAGTAGGTTCTCATTAGTACAAGTGTTTTTTAAGTGAAATATATTTGACATATAACATAGCGTAAATTTAAGAGGTACAACATGTTGATTTTATAGATTTATATATTGTAATATGACTGCCATTGTAGCAGTAGCACCTCGATCATGTCACATGATTATCATTTCTTTTTTTATGTTGGGAATAATTAAGATCTAGTCTCTTAAGCAAGTCTGACGCTTATAATACAATATTCTCATCTACACTCATTATACTGTGCGTTACAACTCCAGGACTTATTTATCTACTAGTTGCAAGTTGGTAACCTTAAAGAAACATCTCTCCTATCCCCCCACCTCCCAGCCCTTGGTAACCACCACTTTCCTCTGTTTTTACAAATCTGGCTTCTTTAGATTAAACATATAAGTGATATCAAACAGGGTTTGTCCTCTGTCTGACTTATCTCACTTAGCATAATGTCTTCAAGTTCTAACCATGTTGTCACAAATGGCAGGGTTTCCTTCTTTCTTATGGCTGAATAATATTCCATTGTTCAGCCACACACACACACACACACACACACACACACATATATATATATGTATGTGTACATACATCTCACATCTCCTTTATCTGTTCATTCATTGAATGGATGGGTGAGGGCACTGAGATTGTTTCCCTCTCTTGGCTATTATGAATAATGCTGCAGATGTCCTTTCAATATCCTGTTTTCATTTCCTTTGGGAGAACCCCTTATTTACACGTGTAGAAAACGAGGTTCAGTGGGATTTTCCCCCTACCTGGTTCCTGTAGCAGAGGAGGATCAGCAAGTGAGGAGCCCAGGTGCCCAGTCTTTCCACTACATCATTCTGGCCACTTTAGGAGGAGGTGGGGCAAAACCTCGGCTGAGGCACCAAACTGAGTGAGCAGGATGTGGCCGTGGCCATAGCAACAGGACTAGGCTAGGAATGGAGAGACGTGACAGGAAAGGTTTGGAGGTGAACTGGGGGATGGCCAGTGGCTGCTTTCCTCATAGAACATCCTTATTTTGGGCATGTTGACTTGCTAAGTGGCTCCTGAGTCATCCCTCTCGAGGCTAGGAACCAACTCAAATAGAGGAGCTCATACATCACGCCTTTCACCTTGGGCATCGTGGGTACCCACCAAATATTTGTTGATTTGCTTTGACCATGATGCTAGACCTATAAGCGTGCCACGGGAGAGTCTGCGTGTGCCATGACCATAGAGTGTCCTATTTATCTTGGGAAGGTTCAGAGCAGGAAAAAATAAGTCACCTCATTACTGATAGCAGGCATTGCTCCTATTGAATCAAAATGCTCTCGTTGACTTGAAACAAGAAACAGTTGAGCTGGAAGAATGTGGCAGAGAATGGAAATGTAGCAGGAAGGTACCATTTTCACCCTCCCTCTGCTGATTACAACTACACCCAAGCAGGGCCCCATGGGTGTGGTCCCCTTTCTCTAGCTGGAGAAAGAAACTCCCCAGAGAACTGTGGATTCCAGCTCCACTTTTTAATACCTGTAAAATCTGGGGCATGACGTTCACCCCTTTGAGCCACAGTCCCCTCATTTGCTAACACAGGTAAAGCACTCAGCATGATGCATGGCAAAGAGCAGGTGTCCAGGAAATATAAGTTCTCCTTTCCCTCCAGGGAGAGAGAGCGGGCTGCACAGAGAAAGAGAACAAACTTGTGTGGTCTGGTGGCGGAAGGACGGGAGCTTGGGGAAGAGAGAATACTGAGGAATTCTCAAATCATGAGGCAAGCCTTGAACCTTCCAGAGAAAAGGAAGGAATAGAGACATGGTATGAAACAAAGAGAAAGGTTCCGAATACGTGGATTCAAAGTCCACTTTAAGGCAAGAGCATCTTGGGCAAGTTTGATTCACTCTTTGGAAGTCAGCTTCTCAAGTAAAAATAAGGAAGCTTTAATATTAATCTCTGAGGGTCCTTAGAGCTCTATGGTTCAAAGGTTTTAAACACTAAGATGGCAAAAAGCAAGGGCCTGGGCAAGAGAAATCTCCTCCCTGGTTGTCCTCCCCATCACAGAGCAGAAGCTAAGTAGACAAAGAAACAAAGACATCAGGACTATTTCAGGATAGTAACCGAAAGATGAAGGTGAAATACACTTGCTATTTTCAGCCCAGAGGGTCTCCACTTCCCCTGAGTTCCAGTTACTTTTGGGGGCAGTTGCATGGGAGGGTTGCCAAAGGGAACACTCTAATCTATTTCAAAGGGCTGTAAGATTGGTCAAGTAGGTAAGAAAAATCCATGAAAACCGTCTGTGGCTTTAACCATCCTTGACTGTAAAGTGAGCCCCAGTCCTGAGTGTTTATCTCTTGGCTGCCCTTCCAGGGTGAAGGGAGTAATGATACGAGGATGAAGGAGAGATTCAAAGTGGAAATCCATCCTCCCATACGGCCGTCTCAGCTGCATACTGACCCGTTAGTAATGCGGCCTGAGGCTCGCTTCAAGTTGATTCAGTCCCCTGAAACGCAAACACCCTCAAGATAGGCCAGGCACTTCTGAGACGTCAGTCATCACCGACCGAGAACCTCCCACTTCCCAAGTTGGAAAATCAAAGGACGTATGTGTTCTTTGGTCTGGGGAGGCTGACATTTCTATTCCCGTCCGAAGTATTTGGATCTGTAGAAGCTGGGTGTATCAGTTTCCTCGGGCTGCCGTGAAGAAGTGCCACAAACTGGGTGGATTAAAACAACAGAAATGTATTGTCTCGTAGTTCAGGAGGCTAGAAGTCCAAAGTCATTGTCTGAGCAGGGCCATGGTCCCTCTGAATGCACTAGGAAAGGGTATGCTGCATGTCATTCTCCCAGCCTCTGTAGCCTCTGGTGTTCCGTGGCTGACAGATGCATCAATCCAATCCTCTGCTTTCTCCTCCCTGTATCTTCCTTTTGTATATATATGTCTGTGTCCAAATTTTCCCTTTTTAAAAGGACACCCGTCCTATAGGATCTCAGGCCCACCCTACTCCAGTGTGATGTCATCTTAACTAATTACATCTGCAATGACCCTATTTCCAAATAAGGCCACATTCTGAGGTACCAGGGCTTAGGGCTTCCACATCTTTTAGGAGGACCCAATTCAACCCATAACACTAGACTTCTCTAACTTATGACCAAGAGGCCAAGATTTGAAAGTAACTTTCCCCAAAGATTGAAGACCGTGAACATCTGTTCTTTGCGCCCAATACTCCTTCATGAGAAATGATACATTAAAATGGACACCAATGTAGGCAGCTCCAATGGGTAACTGGCCCATAATCTCTCTCTCCCTTCACCCAACCCACATCTTAAACCTCCATGAGCTTCCAGACACTCATAATGCACTTCAGTTACAGAGTAATACACCCCTCAAATAATCCCACGCCAAAGCTGTTTATGTAACACTAAGGAGACTTGATGTAGCTGCATCCAAGTAGAAATAAACATTCTATTCTATTCAGCAAAGGAAGGCTTCCTGGGGGAAGTGGTCACAGAAGGCTGAGAACAGAAACAGGCATCTAGGAAAAGACATGTATGTGAATAAGGCCCAACGCTGAAAAAGTTTCATATCAAATCGTTACCCGTTTCCCCAAATCCCCACAAAGAAACATTCAAGCTAGAATAGTTTCAGGGGGATAAAAAGCGCACAAAACAACAATTTCATTTACTTCTGCCTGGCTTCAGGTACAGAAAGTTTCAGGGGAGGGTCATACAAAAAGGTTCCCTTTCTCCGTGTCTTCTAACATATTATTTCTACATGAGTACTATCAGGCTAGTTACCCAAAGACTGATGCAGAACAAGAAGCCGATCACATTTCCCAATCTTATTTGCAAACAAGCGTTCATTTCCTGCTTATCAAGGCATCATGCGGGCACTTTGTCTGTTCAAATCATTGTCTTAAGCCAGTGATGCAAACCACTGAGCAAGGCTGGCCCCAGCCAGAGCCCGGACGCTCAATGTCATTGAGCTCAAGGAGCAGATAATTAGTATTGAAAGGTGTGATTGCAGCCCACTCAGCCAGGTAATCAGCCCCTGATTTCTCTTCAAGATTCCAGACCAATTGGAAATCTTAGCCCAAGAGGAGGCTGGAGGGAATTATCCTGGAAGTGTAGTATCCCTTTTCAAATATAAACACTGGACAATTATCCCAGCCAGTTAGCCCTTCCTTGCTCGGCACACGGCATCCCAGGCGGTGAGCGGAGGGGACCATGCTCTTCCCAGGCAGGTCTGCCTCCTGGCCCCGGCTCCCATCGCCCCTCCCAAGACTGTCGCAACCTTGGGATGTCTCTGGAGACTGCGTCTCTTCATCCTGCTGCTTGTTTTGCAAACATTTGGCTGCTTCATGGGTACCTGCCCCGACCTGAGGCCCGAACTCCCTCTTGGCTGGGATGGGGAAGACTTCTTGAGAAGGGCTGATCTCTTTTCCCACTCAGATCCGATGGCTTCGAAGTGAGAGATTGGACTGCGTCTTTCTGTTATTCCTTCAAGGACGGAATTCCACTTCTCCGTTCTCCGACGCCAGCAGCCAACTTTGACAGAAAACTTGGTTAAATATTTCAATGGGCGTCGGCATAAAAACAAAACCTCTAAGCAATGAGTTAAAGCCTCAAAAGAGAGCTCTAGTCTCCTTTCTGACGTAGGTGGGCCCTCCTCCGTGGACAGGGATGCCATCTGACAAGGAAGATGCATATAGAAACGCAGTTGCCTCTCTATCAAAGGATGCTTTCTCCATCCCTTTACAGGGCTTTGCTTTAACCAAACTCACAATGGCCAACATAGTTAGCAAAATAAACATGATCGTCCATAAAATACCGACTCTTCCCGGCTCTGATGGAGGCGGTGCAGCCAGCTACCTGCCCCCAGACTCAGAGGGAGGGCCCAGCATATAAACAAAGTTTGCATGCAAGACTCCATGTATTGTCAACATATCATGTTCAGGTTCCTACCAACCTCACAGCAGGCACATAACTCTACATTATGTAATGCGGAGAGCAGCAAGGTTCTGGGAAAAGAGGCTTTTTGTTCCTTAGAACCTATCTACTCACTTGGGCAGATGTCTTCTGAATCAGGCCAAGCAACTCTCAGGAGCTGAGCCCCCAGAAAAGGTGCTCAGAGCTCCAGGTCACTGCTGTTCTTTCTTGCCTCTAGAAAATGCTGAGATTACAGTTTGTATCGCTGGGCAAAGGCCCTTTTGCCTTCTGCACAAAGCTCATCTTGCTTCAAATGCACCCTATTTCCCCCTACATTCTATTATGAAAATCTCAAATATCCAGAAAATTTGAAAGAATCACCCAGTAACAACCCATGAGACATATTTTTAAGTTACTGCCCTTCTCCTTCATGGCTCTTGTATTCCTACCCTCTTCTCCAAGCCACTTTTTTCAAGAGACTTGTCATGGGAAACCTATGACACGGGAAATCAGTACTCCGTGGTTCTTCAAGGTGATCTCCAGGGCTTCTGGCCTTCCTCTTTCAGAAGGGAGAAGAGCCTGGGTTACCGTTATACACAGATCTGGTTTTTGATCTCAACCCTTCCACTTACCAGCTGTGTGAACCTGGATGTGTTATTGTATTGCTCTGAGCCTCAGTTTGCCTTCAATTTATGATGAGCAGAGAGCTCACCCAATGAACCTAGGCTGAGCATTTATTAGACTCCAGGAACCCTTCCACATGACATCCACTAGCTCAGATGCTCATGAGGCCTCGTGAGAGGGGCCCTAGTGTTGCCTCCCTAGTGTTGTAGAGAATCAGGCTGGACATCCAGGTCCTCTACCTTGTGGTGCCCTTGTAAAAGGAGCCATCGTGAGCATGGCATATTTAGTACAAAGTTTTTACTCACTGTGGCTTTTCAATGACTAATTCAAGGATTAGTATTAGCAGACGTAGTATTTTTAGAAAGGGTCCCAAATCAGCACCCAGTTATAGATGAGAACATAGCCAACAATAAGTGCTTCTCATTGCCCTAGATTCCTATACTCCATTCATTTAACAATTGAGGCCGTTACTATTGCCGGAGCACTAGGGATGCTACCCCCCCTAACCCAGGGTCCCCTGGAGAGCTGTTTTCTGTCTAGCTGGCAAAGACCTTTCTGCAAAGCACTGCTTTGAGTGCTCAGATTTTAAATTCAGAAAACTGGACAGTACGGTTGTGATAGGAACCAGAGAACATTAAAATGCCATAGTTGGGTAAGGCCATGCTGTATCAGACAAATAGAATTCAGACACCAGCACTTGTTAAGGTATATCTTTTATTGGCTGGATCACCTTTTTTTCTTTTTTTAAGTGATGGAAATTTATCAAATCTAAACTCTGTCCATATGCCCTGCTGTAAACATGGCTATTTACATTGTGGAAATATTTCCAGGCGGACTCATCCCTCATCTGTTCAGCCCAAAGATATTTTCCGTGGTGGCTGCCATACAAATTTGAAACCCTGAGAGTTCTGAGGCTCATGCCCCGCAGATGATTAGCTCTTCTCTGTTTCTAGGGGAAGGCATGGGATTCCTTAAGCAAATGGATTGCCATCTTTCAGGCCAAAAAGCTCTTGACAGTTTCCACCCCTTCTCTGCTTCTAAGCTCCTTCACACACAACTCTAACCAGATTCCTCCATAAGGGAGCATGTCAGAGATTGCTAAGGTCAGTCTTCTGGCCTTGGGAAAGGCAAAAGAAGAGTGAGTGCATGCTAACTTTTGATGAAGAACTGCCTTCGAGTGAGAGATGCAACTGAAGCCCAGACATGTGGTATAGCTTTTCTAAAGTCACAGAGCAAGTCAATCAAACAAAAAACAAACAAAAAAAAAAAAAAAAAGAGAGAGAGAGAATTTATGAGTTCTGAATCCAGAGTACTGCTGTGCATTAGATAAGGAATAACGCCCATTTGCATAAGTCCAGAGACTCGAGAACTGAAACAAATCCTTGGAGAACAAGCGTTTTGGAAACAATTGAAAGCACGCTAATGACATTGTCTTTCTCAAAGAGTGCAGTTTCAGATGCACCAAGATAGGACACTGTTGATGAATCTGATACATTTTGCATCAGATGAAAAAGAAGGGGCATCTTCTGAGTCTTCGCCATTAGTAGTTGAAGAAGAAAAGTTAGAGTTTGGCTAAGAGATGCCCAGCCCAGGAGAGAGACAAAGGTCCACAGAACAGATGGACATGTTCAGAAGGAAAGGGACCACCAACTGATCAAACCGTGAAATTCTCCCCAAAGTAGAGTCACAAGCAACTCCAGAGCTGTATCTACAACCATACAAGGGTTCTTGCTAAAATCTAAAGAGAAGGAGAAGGAGTGAGGGGGGGGGGAGGAGGGATGAAATGAGGTAGCAGTGTCCATCAGGGGCCTACACACATTTATGAGAATTATATTTAAGAACTTGCTTTGGGAAGGACTCTCCTGACAAGTCATCTGGGCACATTAATCCTTCCTTGGGCCGTGGAAGTTCACCGCCAGCAGCTGACATGGCCTCGTAGAGAAACAATCAAGGACGGGCGAGAGAAAGTGATGCTTTAGGTGGGCTGGCAGAACAACTTCGTGGGCTGCTGTGTTTTTTAACATACTCACAGAACTATGTGAAGCCAAATGTTCTTCAGGCCGGGCCAGACGTTCTTACCCCACCTTGGGGGTCTGCCAGTTTTTGCTGGCTCTCTCTCCACTGTCAAGCCTTCTTGTGAAATGACTGGTACTTCCTGCTTCCCGTCGCACCCCAGACCCAGACACGCTACCTCTGCCTGGGTAGCCGCCCTATGGTTTTGTGAAACGGAGCCAAGGGGCTCTTGAGGACATAGGAGCCCTGTTCAGATGAGAACAAAAAGGAACAAGGTCATTTCCCCTGCTGCTTCCTAGTTTTCTTCTACCTTTTTCTGCTCCCCCTCCTCTCTGACCATGGTCGCTTCTCCCTGGCTCTAATTCAGCGCCACATTCCTGCTTCTTTGTGTCCCAGCCTCCCAGCTACAAGGCCACGAGATGTTCAGAGAGCTCTGGCTCCAAGAAATTCTCATCTCCATAGACCTGTCTACCCACCTCCCACCTGCCTCAGAGAAACAGCCAACATTCCTTCAGTCCCACAGAGAAAGGGTGTGACTTGGATTACTCAATGAAGCCTCCGAGCCAGCATCTTATGCCCCCAAAACAACAGCGTTGTATTTTTCTTGGACTTGCTTCGTTTTATTTGGTTTCTCCTTTGATTAGCAGGAAGAACTCCTCTCCCTCCCCCTCCTTTTTTTTTTTTTAATCCACCAGCCCAGTTCTTCCGTTCTTCCAGTAGGATCCCAACCCCCAACCTCAATAAGGTGAAGCCCTGGATCATGAACTTGAGTGACATCAGTGAGCTTGAGAAACGCCATCCGTTTCTCCCAGGCTGTCTCACACATGGGAATCATCTCTTGGGAGCCTACAGGCCATCTGTTTGTTTTGGATGCTAATCCCAGGACGCTGGGTGAGGTGTTAGTCAGACTGACCTTTCCCATTTTCTGAGTCAGTGATCTTAGATCACTAAGTCAGGCTCTAAGTGTTGAAAATGAAAATCAATGTGTGGGCCCCGCCAGAGGGAGCCGGGAAGGTGGGAACAAAGGGGTGAGAGGGGAAGGTGACACGTTGGTTTTGGTTGAGACAAACAAACACAACCCTCTATCTGCGATCAAATCCATCCTCATCAAAAAGGCTTCTGAGCGTTTGGGATGAGGCTCATATTACAAAGAGTCTTACAGGGACTTGACCCCCTCTAGACAAGTATTGCCTCTGAAAGGGCTAGTATCAGTCGGAAGTCTCTAGAGAGCTTCCATCCATCCCCAAACAACCCAATCTCCTGGTATTCACGGAATTTTCTGTTTAGTTGTCTATTGAGTTGGGAGGTTGGTTGGGCTGCAAGAGATATTTATGGAGTATCTTACCTCTCACCAGGCGAGGGCATTTAGGGCACCCACCAATTCCACCCCAAGCTTCTCTATCAAACAAATAGATCTAATGGAATAACAATGCTTATAATGCCAGGTGCTTGTTTGGATCGGCTTTTTAAATCCAGCTCTTATCTCAGAGGTCAAAGTCCCTAGTAAGCCTGAGGCAACACCGCTTAAATATCAATGGAAACTCAGACAAGGCAACTTCTCATTTTTAACAGGAGAAAACAGGCTCCTTGAGAGGCAAAGTGTTTCTCAAAAGGTCACACAGCATATTTACAGGAACACAGAGGTCACATTTTTGGTCTAAGGAACCCTGGGTTTAGGATTATTAACGGAAAGGTATATGGAGGTTGCATTGTGTTGGCGAAAGTTAGTTTTTAGGTTTAACCGAATATGCTGACCATCCCCTCAAGCTCTGTTGTATTAGAGTCTTCAGAACTCACCTATCTCCCAAATAGTCAGTGAAACATTTTTTCTCCTACCTAACCAATTCCAGCACACAATCTGGACTTCCTTTCACTTAAACATATCAAGCATAGCAGGTGCAATTCCCTTCAACAAATATTTGTTGAGCACCAATTACCTTCAAGGCATTTGCTCAAATCAGATAAAAAATGCTAAACCCGCTTGTGAAGCAAACCATCCCTTATCACACTCTCTCTCTGTTTCCAAAATTCAGCACCTCACTCTTTTCTTTTTTTTTTCTTCTACCATCCTGTTCTCAAGAAGCGACAACTTGATTATAAAAAGAAAGAAACTATCCTTATTTTCTTTTCTCAGAGAACGCGCATACACAGACACACAGACACATAGCCACGCACGCACATCTGTATAAAATAATTATTTGTCAGTAAGATCTCCCCCGACGTCATGGATGAAAATACACTAGGCCCGTGTAAGCTGCGAGTATGCATTTTTTTTTAAGGCTCCACGAAAAGAAAAAGAGAAAAGGCAAAACCCAACAGGACCCTAAAGGAGTCAGATCCCTTTCTATATTGTCAGGTAATTGTTAGCAGAAATCGGCTGTAATAACAAGCCATTTTAAAGGAATGCCAATTCAACTCACTCCTGCTCAAAGAAGATCCAGAGTCTGCCTTTGTTCCTAACCTGGGCAGTTTTGAGAAAATAACAATACCTTCTTTTAGAAACTGTGGGGAATCTGCAAGATAGGGCTTCTGCTCTCCCAGATAAGGGCTGGCAGGAACGGTGAGTGCTACCAAGGGGAGGCTGGTGTCAGTTCTTGCTGGGGGGCAGCCAGGAGCCCCTGGAGGAGAGGGCCATCCTCCTGGGAGGCAGGGAGGTTTGGGGCGGGGCTGGAGGGGTGGGGGAGGCGGGGTGAGGGTTGTGGCAGGAAGAGAGCATCTTGCTTTCAGAAACTTAAAAAAGGATCTCAACTCCTCGGTGTGGACCGGCCAGCCCAGGCCTCCATAGTGGCAGAAACACCAGTCTCTTCGGAAACAGCTCCCTGCTGACGGTATGTTTGCAGTCTGGGACAGTTTTACACCACTGGTTCCTTCCAAGAGTCTGAGGTTTAGGGTTTGGGTGAGCTTGAGGGTTAGTGTTTTTTTTTTCTTCCCCCCTACCTTTTTATTCACAGTTTCCAATACACAAAGCACTTTATACCATCCATGGAAACCCCTGTGGCCACAGACTAGAAAAAGACTATGACGAGTGTCCGACACACGCGGGGAAGGCAGAGGGCAGTGTCCAGTTATGTGGCACGGATGTGTTGCTTTTTTAAAAAAAATCAGGTCCCCAAAGCGGCATTTCTTTGCGAAAGGCTGGACAGGCAAGGGCTTCAGCTAAGAGAGAAGCACAGCCTGACATGATGGATTAAGAAATGAAGTTGCCTTGAGTTGGTCCATTTGGGTAGTTGTGTAGCACAAGCCAGGCCTCTCTTAGACATTCGTGAAATGTTTGTGGAGTGAATGTGTGATGCTTTTTTAAAGGGCTCTGTGTCATTGTTAGAATGTACTGGATGCTTCCCAGAGGCTGGAGTCCTAATGTTTGAATCTGTCATTGTTCTCATCCCCACTAGACTCCCTGGCTCCCCTGAGAAGGATCTGAGCTCAGGAAACATCAATAAAATGTGCTACTAGGGACTTCTCTGGTGGTCCAGCGGTTAAGGGGGTCGGGGTTCGATCCCTGGTCAGGGAACTAGATGCCGCCTGCTGCAACTAAGACCCGGCGCAGCCATATGAATAAATAAATAGACAAATAGATAAATAAATAAATGTTTTTAAAAATAAATAAATAAAATGTGCTACTAAAATAACTGATCTTTGTTCTTCTCTTGAGGTCTTCTGTCCCTTTCTGTATACTCTCTGGAGATAGTCCTGTGCAATCACCTTTACCCACCTTTCCTTTTTTCCAACCAATTATACCGGAATGATTGCCAAAAATGAAGACTGAGCCCAGTTGAATTCTAATCTGGCTCCTCCATAGAGAAAACACTAGAGAATGGTGGAAAGGACATCATCAGGGAATCTGAGCTCCAAGTCTCCGCAGCACCTGCCCACCCCCCTCTTTGGAGCATGAGCTTCCTCTTTCCTTAAACCAGCATCACAACCCTCTCCCCACGTGCTGTACACCATCAAGTCTCAAACGTCAATCTTTGCTGTACAAATGAAATGTCTTCTCATACAGACCAAGTTTGAACCAGAGGATTCTAATCTTGATTCCTCCCCAAAAGAATGCATTCTTCTCTTACACTGTCCTTCTCCAGGGTCTGGGCAGGAGGGGAGAATGGCTATAAGGCAAACAGCGAGTACCAATGGGAAGTGAGATCACCAGGTTACTGAATCAGCCGTGACTTATGCAAAACGCAAGACAGCCATTTGAGAGTCAGAAATCCCAGCAGCCCCTCTTCCCTCCCAAGCCCTTCTCTTCCACTGACAGCCTTGTTTGGGAACTTTTGTCCCCAAATCTGGGTTGCCTCATAAAACACAGAGTCCAAAGGAAATAAGGCAAGGCCAAAAAGAAACAAGGCTATGGGTAAAATTTCCCCCACTGGAGAAGAGAGATGACAATGGCGTAGCCCATCTGGTCTTCTGAGTTTTTACACAATAAGCATCCAAGCGTTGGTGGCTATTGTTTTCTTGTTTCACTGTTGCTGTTAGTGTGGGTTTTTAGCCCTTTGCCCTTAGAGCTGTAAAAGTTTGGACAAGTGACTTAACCATTCTAAACTTTATCTCTCTCATCTATTAAATGGGGGAAAGGAAGAAGTACCATGAAAGGTTTTCTTGGGGGGATACAGGTGACATATCCAGGTAAAGCCCTTAGCAGATTGCCAAGCACATGGTAAGGGCTCTGCAAACACTTCCTCTTATTAATAAATGACCCAATGGAGCAAAAAGGGACAGGGTGATGACACAGGGCCCTGCCTTCCAGAGTGGTGAGGACTTCTCCAGGATTAGGGGGACAGTGACCTCCCATTTCTGCTATGTTGAATGAAATGATTTTGAAAACCTGGACAAGCCTGGATCAAGATGTAAAAAAGCTGCCACCCAACCCAGAGAAGAAAGAAATCCCAACACACGTCAGAGTGAAATGATGGCTGTGAAACGAAGTCAACAAAGGCACCACTTCTGCAAACCCAGAGAGGTTCTCCTGAAAAGGAAATGAAGAGGAGGAAAGACAGGTCAGATGTGCAAGGTTCAAGTCACACTTTGTTCTCTGCTCCTGTGAGACAAAGGTGGCCAAACCCTGATTAGGGGAGAAGGGAGGAGATAAGATCAGAGACACATTTCACAAAAGGGTAGAGCCCCCCGTCTCTCCGCGTGACCCAGAAAAGAGCCAGAGCCCAAGGAGATCTCCGGGGGAACAGTGAGAACGTGGGGGAGTGGTCTGCTTGGACGAGGCGGCCTGCGGGCCTGGGAGCCAGAGTTCCGTGGAAACAGCGGTGTGTGGCACTCTGCGTGTGTGGGACGCGCCAGGGGAGGCAGATGCGACCCTGGCAACACGGGATCCAGGGACCTGCCTCTCCCCTTAACTGCGTGACCTTGAGCAAGCCACACGCTCTTTTCAGGGCTTCTGTTTCCGAACACGAAAAAGCAGGGAGAATAATTTCTTCCCCTCACAGCGTCCTAAACATGTCCAGGGAATACAGCTGATGAGTGGATGTAAGGGCACTTCAAAAGCAGAAGCAGGAAGCAGCCGCAAGCAGTATTCATTAGCGGTGAAATTATTTTTCAGTAACAGGTGAGAAGGCACAAGAGCCGATTCTTTAGAGTGATGCGTGTGTGCGCGTGTGCGCGTGTGCACGTGTACGCGTGTGTGCGCATGTACACGTGCGCGTGGGAGAAAAAGAGAGAGGGGATAGAGTGTGAACCCCCAGGATTCCTGCCCCGGAGCGAGTGATTCCGCAGCGTGTGAATGGGCGTTCGGAGGGAACCGTGTAGAGCTACGATGGGTGAGTCTGGGTAGTTGCTGGTTTTGTGGGGCGGAGTGATGGAAATCACAGTGTGGATGGAAATGGACACAGTGCACTGAGTAGGGAGAATACGGGCTCTAAACAGACTGGAGGCTTCTCTTCCCCAAGCCGGGAACCCCACATTTCCTACACGGGGTGGCCGCCCACTGGCTGGAAGACAATGCCCATCCTCGACCCCTCACTGCATCACCCCACCCGTATGGCACCAAGTTTCACCCAGGAAGAGCAAAGAGCCCTGACACTTTGACACTTAATAGCTAAATAAATACATGTTGAAATTAACTCCTCCCACCCCGCCCCACCCCACCCTCAAGCCAGTGCAATAGTTCCCAAAGCTCCAGTTTCTCTCCTCCTCCTGTTTCTCCTTGCCCTCTACCTCTCCTTCTCCCCTTCTTCTTCCTCCAAGTTAGTCACCGTTTGGAATGAGGGGCAGGAGTGGAGATGGGTGATTTTGTTTTTCAAGTGCCTTTGGTTGGAGAGGATGTAGGGTGTTAGGTCCAAACATTACCGCAAGAGTCCCCCAAGTCCCTAGACATCGTACATCCACGTTACACACACTTTCATTCTCTCTTTCCCTTTAAATCCCCCCCACCCCCAAAGAGGAGTAGGGGAGGGATTTGTGCTTCTGGGGCTCCTGGGACTGATTAGCCTGCAGATTTCAGGTAGCTCCAGCCACATGTGCAGCCCACATGACACCCCTAATTCCATACCCACAGCCCTCCTTCTACAAACAAACAGCAGCGCCCTTGGCAGAGGAAAGAAAATGCCTTTCTTAGGGGAGCTGCAGAGGAAAGCCAGGTCATAACTGTCTACTCTGCTCTGGACCACCCCCCTTCCCCACTATCCCCGCCCACCATTCATTCGACAGGCAGCCACACCGCGCGAGAGGCTCATCCATGAAAGGACTGTACCTCATGCTTAGAAAAGCAAGCAAGAAAACCAGGAAGAGAAAAATATTTATTATCCTTGTATATTTGGGTAGCAAGGTCTGGGGGTTTTAGAGGTTCTGATATGTTAATAATGATTTCAGTTTGTGGTTTGTTTTCTCAGAACCTGTAAATCCAGGCCAGAAATGTACAAAGATTGTAATCTAAAAGCTTTACATCCATCACTCCAAAAATTCTCCAAAGGCATGTCTCCAACACTCTTTCCTATAGGAAGAAGTCAGAGGGTAGGAAATTTAAAAGAGGATTCCAGAACAAGGACAGACTTTCTTGTGAGTGGCATAGGCAGCCGTCTACGGGACACATTTTGGAGGGGAGCCATAAAGATATCTCATCCGACCAGGCAAGGTGTCCCACCACGTGATTAGCAGAAATCTACCATTAGATATTCATTGCTGTGGCTAAATTTTGGTCATTCATTCTCTAAATGAATCTTTATTTGGCAGATTCTTTGTGGCATATAGACTGGGGATACAAAGAGGATAACACTCTGTACTTGTCCTCAAGGAGATCACAGTTTAACAGTAAGCATATCCACACAAAGGACAAATGACAACACAAAGAGGCATGAACAAAATGTTATAAAAACAGAGAGATAAGAGCAAATATCCATTCCTGGGGAGACCTCAAGTCTTCACAGAGGGGTTAGATCTGTGAAGACCTCGGATCTCTATCTCCTGTTAACGTCTGGCTACCTCTGAGACCGAGAATATACTAAGTATATAGTCATTTACTCCATAGTCTGAATAAGGCTCACATCTTTCCCAAGAGAACAGTAGATGAGGGCAGCTTTTATCTGAGAGAGACACCCTTCCCTGAAAAGGGAGAGGTGTGCTGCCGGCAAGCGTAAGGAAGGCTCCCCAGTCCATGAGAAAGGAAACTCCTGAAGATGAGGGATAAGCCAGTACATAAATCCAGGAAGGCTGGGCCGGTTCAATACATGAGTCATTGAGGAACAACCAAAAAACATGGAAAAGACCTGAGGAATTAGGACTACTCTCAGGAATGAGCAAATGAAGGCAAATCAATAATTCTTTCTAAGGAAATTCCAAGGAAGCTTTGCTTGGGATTTCTTAGAATCAAAAGAGAACCTAGTCTTTTCTCTGAACCCATTCTTAAGTCTCAAATGCAGCCTCACCCTCACTTCCTGGTTTGTTTGACTGAAAATCAAAGTGCCCTTGGCAGAAGTGGGCTGGCGAAGCCTGGGGACAAAGGAAGGGGTCGGTGACCGTTCTTGCCATCCTCTGCCTAACCTGTCCGGTCCTCTTGGCTGATACTAACCCAAGACTTGGCTAAAGCAGGTCTCAGGCCTTGCTGAGCTGAGGAAGTGAGCTTGGAGGCAAACACCTCCACCAATATCACTCTGAAACCCCGCTTTCCTCAGATCTAAGCTCCTGGAGGAGAGTCAGAATCAAGAGAGCCTCCTCCGTGCCAGGAAAATAAAAAGCAATTAGTGACTTTTGCTTTAGGCAGAATCGAAAGGGGAAAAAGAAATCTTGGAGCCTCACAAAACCCCACCTTCCTGGGCCTCTCCGGAACCACAACGTTCAGCCCACTCAGCGTTTGGCCAGTGCCACCCTCTCCTCCCTCAGAAGATTTCTTTGCTCCTGGAAAATCATCTGGAAACTGTCATCACCACTGTGCTGGTTGGCAGATGTCCTCCAAAGAGAGAGTGAAGCGTATACCCCACACTACAAGGCATTTCTGGGCTTGGACCAAGAAAGGGGGGGCGGGGCGGGGAAAATGATGGCTGAGGCACAGGGCAGAACAGCATCAGCGGGGACAGAAGGAGAGAGGTGAGCTCTGGGGGCAAGAGGGAGGAGATGGAAAGGGATTGGACACTGAGCCAGGAGCTCAGGACAACTTCTCCCTCAGCACTTTGATGGAGCAGCAAGGATGGGAAGTAGCTCTCTGTGACCCATGCATTCTTTCAGGGCAGGAAGAGGGGAAATCATGGCAGAGGCAGAGAGAGCAGATCTCAGAACATAGTGAGCCCAGAGGACAAAGCAGGGAATGGGTGGAATTCAGAGGCTGAATTCTGATGGAAACCAGACCAGGAGACAACAACAGCAGGCACCCAATCTTGTCCCCTTTGGATGTTCAGGCACATAGCAGGCCCATCAAGCAATGTCCACTGAACTGATTTACGTGGGAGCTGAGGATGACTAAGGTTGGGCTCTCTGGGGCAGAGATGACAAGGGAAAGAATGACCGGAAAGGGTATGGGAATGGAGAGAACAAGATGTCCCCACTGTGCTGTACTTCCTCCACCCAGAACTGTACTCCACTATCTGGGGTCCTGGAGGCAACACTCAGACCTATGGAGCCCATCCCTGCACAGCCGTCCGGGGTCACCCACACCTTGGAAATTTGCAAGCACCAGAGGCACCTGGTTTGCTGCCCATGATACCTCATGTGTTTAGGACAGTTGAGATTCAAACAACAGCTGGATTCGGGGCTCCTTCCCAGGCCAGGCCTCTGGGGGGGGGGAGCAGACCCTGGAGGCAGGGGGTAAAAGCCAGGATAGAGCATGTGAGCCAAGACTACCCACCCTACCTTCCTTTCCTAGTGGAGATAGAACCCTCCTTCCATCAGACACCACTTTTCTGAGGACAACCTCCCAACCTGTGAGACGTCACCACTGCTCCCAGAAAGGGAGTATTTAAGGAAAAGGTGCCTCCGTTTAGGGCTCTCTAGGACTACCTGTCCCTTTTGAAGAATAATAAATGCCCTGAGATCCGAATCTCCAGTAACCCTACCCTTAAATTATACGGAGAACTGCTATTTGTCTCTTCGTTGTGCGTGGTTATGAAGGCAGGTGAGACTAAAAGGACAGTCCTCGTCTGTCAACCGAAGCTGGCAGTTTTGTGAGCTTTAGGGGCACCGGGGAGGGAAGTCGTTTCTGCCACCACTCCTGCCTCGTCCAGGCTGTTGGGACTTCTCTCATGTTTCCTCCCACCAGGAAACTGGGGGAGCGGCAGGTTCCAGCCCAAGAACTCAGTGAGACAGAAGCAATCTGCACTTTCCTATTGGAAGTACACACGTGTTGTTCTAAAGATGGAGACATGGACACTGTGAGAGTTTTCTGGGTCTTAACGATGTAAAGGCGAGGATACAAAAAACAACCACGACAGCACCAACACAGCAAAACCCCTGTTCTTCTCATCGGTGCCAGGCCAAATCTCACGCTCGTCAAAAAGGGCGGGTGGGGGGGGCATTTAAGAGTTTACTTACTCCTTTTACATCAGTGAAAGGACCTTGGGAGAAAAATGTCATGGAGAGAAGAAAAAAAAAAAAAAAGAAAAAGGAAAAGAAAAGAAAGAACCTGCTTTCTCAAAATGCCTCATCTGCCTATTGGAAGCTGGGAGAGAACAAGAGACACCCCTTGCTTCTCCCTTGAAACAACCCCGAGAGGGAATCAGGTAATCATGCTGCCTGTCTTTCCTGCAGGCTTGCAGACAGCGACGCGGACCAAGAAATTAATTTGAAATAAACAATGACAAGGCAGGAAGCCCAGCGGGTCCCCCGGGTTCCCTGTGGCCCCCACTTGGAGAATCCCCAAGGCTGTTTAACCAGGCTCTTGGTCCGCCTACCCTCTACAGTTTTTGCGACGTCACCGCTCTGAGAACCCTCCGCTTTAAGACTTCACTCCGGGGAAACTCGAAAGTTGGGGGCTGACCTCATGGCCTTGGCCTTCCCGGGGCCCTCGGGGCAGAACGCGCTACCGCTGCCGCCTGAGCTCGGACCGGAGGGCAGGCGACCCAGCTGCGCTCTCTGCCCTTGAGCCTCGCTCACGCCGCTCCGAAGCGGGGCCCAAGTCTCGGCAGGAAGGATGTCCGGCTTGGCCCTGAGAACGTAGAGGTGCCAGAAACCCGGGCGATGCGCTCTGCCCCGGGGATAGAAAAGGACTGCGAGAAAGACACAAGATAATTTGTCTTTAATTCTGACAGTTACCTGCGTGATTGTTCAATAACAGCATTTCTCCCTTTTCGTAGTTGGATGGAAACATTTCCCAGATTCATAAAGATCCGAAATAATCGCCCACCCTTGAGGACATCTTAGAGGGAGCGGCTAAGAGTCCCCTCAGGCTGAGATTAAGTCCTCGCTCTAGAACCCGCCGTCCCTTTGGGGAATCGGCACAAAACTGAGAACCTCAGCTCTTTTCTGTCGGTTCCTTCCCTGGGACCGAACACACCCTGAACCGAAAGGGGACCCGAGGGGAGGCAGGTGAGAATCTGATCTACAGAGGAAACTCCTGGGGGCTGAAGTGAGCGCCCTGACCCTGTGGCGCCCTCGGCAACCGAGGCACCGCTGCGTCGAGCGCTTATTTTATTTGTGTTTTTGAAACATCAAGGCAAAAGCACCTTCAGCTGAAAATGCCTGAGAGATTTTTAAAAGAGGAAAATTGTGGAGGGACGGAAAAACAAAAAAACAAAAAAGCAGAAAACACTCGGCCCAGGAAATTTCCCGCAGGCCGTCCTAGGGATGCGTGGAGGCAATCCGAATGACGCGCGGCTCCCTTGTACCTTGACTAAAAACAGATATTTTCGAAAAAGTAAGGTTAAAAAAAGAGAGCACGCTCCCTTTGGAAGCCAAGCCCCTTTGGGACCGGGACTCCCCCACTCCCACCCCTACGTTCCCCCTCGGATAGCCGGCCAGCCCTGGACTGCCCAGCTCATCCAGGCTCTTGCTTTGGCTCGGGTCCGCGCCCCCGGGGCGCCGCGCTGGGTGCCAGCCGCCGCTGCCCCAGGCCCGGCCGGGTCACCGGGGAGCACACTGACGGCTCGTGCCTCCTTCCCCCGACACCTCCTCCCGTCCAGCTCACCCCCTTTTCTCTTCGAAAACAGAGAGGGGAAGAAAACTGAAATGCCCCTCTCGGCCTGCAGTTTTAGGGGCGCTGGAATTATATAGTCTTGGGTGACGCTGGTCGGTTAATCTCCCAGAGTAGGGCGCCCGTTTGGGGAGAAATTTACGTGGAGAAACATACAGTCACATGCGTTTATGGAACGTGTTGCTGGGAGGTCTGGAGGCCTGCGATGTCCAAAGATCACATTTACTTGGCCGGTTAACAGATATTTATTGCGTACCTAACGAAGCGACCTGGGACTTTCCTCTGCCCTCTTGCTGTTGCCGTCCGGCCCAACGCTTGTCCTGGGACAAGCTTACCTGCCGCTCCTTTTCAAAGAGAACTGGTGTCGGGCGCGAAGAGCGACAGGCAGACAGGATCCACGCCCAGTGAAGAGTGCTAATTACCGAGGAGCGGTTGGCAGCGGAGGGAGGGCCAGGGGACCTGAGGGTCCCGCCAGGGACTGGGGTCTTTGACCTCAAGGGAACCAGGCCAGGGGAACTGGCGCAGAGAAGGGGCATCCCTCGTCCTGGGCACTTATGTAGAAAACGTTGCCCGGGGCTGAGATCTTTGGGAGACGCTGCTGCTCTCACCCCGACCAATTTCCTCCAGGACGTGCCTCCCTGCAGAAAACGGATTTAGACACAGTCCCCACTTTTGCTAAGGAATTTTGTAGAGGGAGGTCGTGGTCCTTAATTCCCCAGGCAAAGGGAACCCATCCGCCCACACCGTCCACCCCATCCGAGACGGAACCCCCCCCAGACCCCCGATGTTTGCGCCAGCCCCCCCCTCTCCCCCGAGCCAGGGAAACTTGCTCAGCGCCAGCACCCCTGGGCTCCTGCCTGGGCTCCCGCGTAGACGCGGAGGGAGATTGGCCGCCCGGGCTGGGGAAATTGAGCCCGGCGCCGGCCCCCGACGCCGAGGAGAGAAGCGGGGGTGGGGGTGGGGGGGGGAGGTATCCCAGACCTCGGTTTCCCGAGGTTCCCCTTGGGATCCGCTCGCACCTCCAAGGCTCCGCTCCCGGCGGCAGACCTCGCGGCGCTGGCTGCGGAGCGGGACCCAAGCGCGCGACTCGGGATCCGTGGAGTGCGGTCCATCGCCTGCCCCTTTTCTTGATCTGCGTCCTTTTCCTCCCTCAGCCCCACTAGACTGTTCAGCTCCCAGGCAGAGCGCTCTGGCTGAAACTGGGCCGACAGCCTCAGTTTCCCGATCTATAAGCGGAACATTGTGAAACGGGTTTCTTTCCCTCGGGTTCTCTCTGACTCAGGTGCTCCGGTCGGGGACTGCGAGCGTTCTTCCCTGGGCAGGTTAGGGAGGTCAAGGGCGACGCGGAAGAGCCCTGGCAGAGAGGTGGAGGAGTTGGCACCCGAGCGCTTGCAGAAAGGCAGGATCGCCCCCGCTGGCTAATGGACGGTGCCCACGGGTCAGAATTGGCCTGGTCCCGGCACGCCGAGCAGAGGGCAACGCTTGGCACCTGGGAGCCCGGGGTCATTGTGGTCTCGGTGTCCCCGTTCTGTGCAGAACAGAAACGTCAGGCATCTCGAACGCTTTTTTTTTTTTTTTTTTTTTTGCCCCGTGCCCTATAGACACACACCTCCCAGTTCCCCTAACTGCGATGCCCAGAGGTGGATCCGCACGGGAGGGAATATCGAGTAGGAATTTCTGCCGAGATAAATCTCAGCAGCAACACGCAGTCCTGACTGAATGGAACACACCAACCCCCCTCCACCACCATCTAAGTTTTCCGCAGTTTCTGTGTTAGACAGTTTCTGGGCTTTTGGCGCCCCCTCTGGATACAGCTAAAAATTGCAGTCCGTTTTTAAAGTCAACTGATTGTTTACCATAGGTTTTCAAAAAGATACAAAAATGCTGGCATCAAACGAACAGAAAAGGGATACACCCCGGTAACTTATGATTTAAAATGCGATATATTACGTATCTCCTATTACATAATTGTACTAAAAATATATTATGTGTACGTATTTATCTTGACAAATATTTAGTGAAATCTTCCAAAATATCTTAAAGTCACAGTCGTCTTCACTGCCTTTATGCCAGTAAACATGGGAATTACAATAAAATGCGACTAAATACAGACGGCCTGGTTAAAACTTCTGCCTGAAGTTCTGGTCTCTGAGTCCCCTCCTTGGTCAGGTGCCTGCGAAGGCACAATTATACTAACAGCTGTCCCCTCCCTGGGATACAGAAATCAGTCCATACTAACCGGGATTTTTTTCTCCTAAGAAAGGACGAAGTTGTTCTTATACTTTCCGAGCGTATTCACGGAGCCATGAATACAAGGCTATTGTATGATGTCTCTCAAACGGGTAAACAAGCTACAGGGTACTAAAGACATCCACTTGTGAGTTACATTCGTTTAAAAAGTAAATATTGTTTAACAGGTTTGTAGCTGACTACCTTCTGAAGAGTTCCATTTCCTGTAACAAATGTTGACTTCTTCAGAAAGACGTTCTTTTAAAACGAGATTTGAAAAAATTCTTCAAGGAAAACATTCTTTGAAACCTTGCAATAGTGTCCGCAATTTGCAAATTAGAAATAAGAAGTCTTTGCTATGATGCGGGCCGATGGACACTAACAATAATTTAATTCGGAGGCGAACATTGGCGAGAGCCAGAAAGGAGTGGGGGGAACGTTTAAAATTGAATTTTCCACAGTTGTGCGTTTATTTGTGATTCTGGAGACATGTAACCCGCAGGCGACTAAGATTTTTCTTCTCTCCCAGAACAGAGCCAACCAAGCTGTAAGCAGTTCGTGTAAACACAAAGGCTGTGCTCAAATCACACTTGAAATACATCAGAGACACCCCCAGCCCCCTCCCCAGAGCTCCCGAACGTCTGCAAGTCAGAAAGGACCCGACTAAAGTCAGGACGACAGGCACTTCACCGCTCCAGGTGTTTTGTAAAAAAAAAAAAAAAAAAAAAAATGGGCGAAAGCAGGCAAGCAGCACGACTCCACCAAAAGCGGAGTGTTTTGTCTGCAGTGGTGCCCATTGGTTTGGCCTTTTCAAACCAAGGCACCGGCCTCAGCCTCGCGGCCCAGGACAGCCACACTCGCAAAGTTCGACTTCTCAAAGCCAGAGCAGTATGCAAACTCTTTCCAGGGGCAACTCTGCTGGCGTTCTGATTCGACCAGAAGTGAAAAGCAGAACCTCCGAGCAGTCGCCCTGTCACGGAGGAGGGTCGGCGGGGTGGGGGGCTGGGGAGGGGGCGGCTGGAGAAGGACTGGTCAGAGTTCAAGGTCGGTGAGGCGCGCGGGACGGCTCCCGCGAGCGCGGGGCTGCGGCGTCGCCGCGGCCGCCAGCCTGAGCGGGGACCTCGCTGTGGTTTTCATTGATTCCCTTGGCAGGAGCGCAGCCGAATCCCGACCAGCCGCACCAGCCCCGGCGAACCAGAGCATGTTAAATCTATTTATATGCATTATTACCGAGGAACGGCGGGCGTTGAGTCACCAAAACTTTTGCTTCGCAAGACAATTTCTAAGCGCTTTCGGCGGAGGCCGGCTCCAGGCGCGGAAACTGGGCTATGATTTAAGTCAGGAGCGACAGCTTTTCGAATACAGCAAACTCCGACTAAGTCCCCGGGACCGCGGAGAAAACAGCGAACAGAAATGCTTGGGGGTGGGGAGAGATCCTAGTCTACACACACACACACACACACACACACACACACGCGTGCGCGCAAAGATTCGCGCGGAGACGGCACCGAATTCTGACATTACCAGAGCACGGCAAACTTACACACTTGGACGTCCCGGGTCCCCCGCCTTCCCCGCAGCACCCCCCCCCCCCACCAGCGGACCAGCGGCTGCGCTCCCCTCCCCGCTCCGCCCCTCCCCTCTCATCACCCTGCCCAGCGCCACAATCCTCCTCCCCCCCAAAGTGGACCCAATCAGCTGTCTGCCAAGCCCTGAAACCTGAAATGCCGTGCTGTGATTGGCTGACGTCTCTAAGGTGAGGGGGTGTATTTATTAAAGAGCCGCTGGGCTGGGAGTTGGAGAGCGGAGTGCGGAGCTTGAAACTGACTGGGAACTTGAGTGGCGCCGCGACTTGCCAGTTTCACTCCAGGAACTTTTCTTTGCAGGAGGAGGAGAGAAGGGGTGCAATCGCTCCCCGCTTTTTGCGCTCTTTCTCCCCCCCTCCTCCTCTCCAATTCGCCTTCCCCCACTTGGAGCGGGCAGCTGCGGGCTGGCCCCCGCGCGCCTTCCTAAAAGCTCGCCGCTGCGGCCGAGTGACGCGCCAGGCTCCCCGGGAGCCGCTCGCCCCGCGTCCGGGCAGCCGAGGGGAGAGTAGCCCGCGCCTCGAGCCCACGAGCCGCCGCGGCTTCTCGCCTTTCCCGGCCACCCGCCCCCTGCCCCGGGCCTGCGTATGAATCTCCTGGACCCCTTCATGAAGATGACCGACGAGCAGGAGAAGGGCCTGTCCGGCGCCCCCAGCCCCTCCATGTCCGAGGACTCGGCGGGCTCGCCCTGCCCTTCGGGCTCCGGCTCCGACACCGAGAACACGCGGCCCCAGGAGAACACGTTCCCCAAGGGCGAGCCGGACCTGAAGAAGGAGAGCGAGGAGGACAAGTTCCCCGTGTGCATCCGCGAGGCCGTCAGCCAGGTGCTCAAGGGCTACGACTGGACGCTGGTACCCATGCCGGTGCGCGTCAACGGCTCGAGCAAGAACAAGCCGCACGTCAAGCGGCCCATGAACGCCTTCATGGTTTGGGCGCAGGCGGCGCGCAGGAAGCTCGCCGACCAGTACCCACACCTGCACAACGCCGAGCTCAGCAAGACGCTGGGCAAGCTCTGGAGGTAGGGCGGGCGCGGCAGGGTGGGTTCCGCGGCGGCGGCGGGGGGCGCTGGCCGGGACCGTCTGTCCGCGCCCCGCCTCCCAGCAGGAGGGAGTTGCCGGTCCCGGAGCAGGCGGGGTGGGGCGGGGGGGAGGCGAGGGGGAGGAATGGGGACGAGGTATAACTTGGCTCAGAGTTTGACAAAGTTCTTGGATTGCTCTTGGGGAAAGGGGGGAGGGGGTAGGTGGAGCGGGGCGGGGCGGCGGGGCGGGGGGGTGGTGAAGATGGCCAGAGGAGGAGAGAACACCAGCAGGAGACTCGGTGGGAGAGGGCTGCCGGCCGGATCTCCCGCCGCAGTGAAGTTCAATCCCAAGGAATTGAAGTCTGCCTCCCCCTCCCTCGAACTGCGCTCCCCCGTGAAGCCCTTCGCCCACGGAGATGGGATGCAGGGTGGGGGGAGAAGCCGAGGCTAGAGGGCCCTGTGGCAGGAAGGAGGGGGGAGAAGGGAGGCTGCTGGAAATAGGTGGGGGCACTGTGTGTGTGTGCAGTGGCGGGGAGTGGGGGGCAGGAAGAGCTCCTTGCAGATTAAGTGGTTTTTCAGAAAGTTTTTAAAGGGTGTTGCGGACGGAAGGGGGGCGGGTATAACTCCAGTAGCAAAGGCCCGGAGAGCGGGAGCCGCGGAAAGCTATTTTCATCTCCAGGGTTTCCAAAAGAGGAGACAAGGAGAGAGGGCGGGGCGGGGAGGGTCCGCTCAGGTCGGACTAAAAGAACGGAGATTTTTTGTTTTGTTTTCTTTTCTTTTACTTTTTTTTTTTTTTTTAAAGAAAAGTTTCGAGTTGCGGTAGTGGCTGGAAAGCAGGGAGGAGGGAGGAAGGGGGGCTGTGTTCGAAGAAGCCGAGGGGTGGGGGTCACCTCCTCCTCCCGCCGACCTGACAGCTCAGCCGGTTTCACGGAGCGCCCCCCCTCTCTCTTTTTGTCTGCTACCCCCCCACCCCGCCCCCAGACTGCTGAATGAGAGCGAGAAGCGGCCCTTCGTGGAGGAGGCGGAGCGGCTGCGCGTGCAGCACAAGAAGGACCATCCGGATTACAAGTACCAGCCGCGGCGGAGGAAGTCGGTGAAGAACGGCCAGGCGGAGGCCGAGGAGGCCACGGAGCAGACGCACATCTCCCCCAACGCCATCTTCAAGGCGCTGCAGGCCGACTCGCCGCACTCCTCCTCCGGCATGAGCGAGGTCCACTCCCCCGGCGAGCACTCCGGTGAGTCTCCTCCCGGCCCCGCCCCCCCGTCCCCCCCTTCCCGGCCAAGCCACCACCCCCCAACCCTGGCCTGGCCACCGCGCCCCGTCTGGCACACCCCCGGGCCCCCAGCCACCTAGTGGGCTCTGCTTAGGGACCTGGCGCTCCCTGGGGAGGAAAACACACTAACCACTACGCCAAGCCCCTGAAAACACACACGCGCGCGCACACACACACCCACACCCCAACCTAATCCCTGCATCCTAACAGTAATTTTTATTGCGGGGGTAAAATGCCTTTACAGCTTTACAGGACTTCTCCCTTTTTCTCTTTGCTCCCCCAGCCCAAAAGCACACACAGGGCTCTTGTACAAGTAGCAATTTGGTCTTCCGGACCCTCCGGGCCTCAGACCCTCCCCTGATAAGAGGAGACTGCCGAGTGTGTACCGGCGAGTTAATCATTCAGCGATTTCTCTCGGGCGCAGCGCGCCTCCCCCGCGGATACGGGACACTTTAGCGGAGGCGGGGGAGGGGGTCCCAGGAGGGTTCCTGAGACTAAAGCCTCCGTACAGCCCTGCTTGATTGCCCTCTGCTTCTTCCTCTTTTATCGCCCTCAGGGCAATCGCAGGGTCCACCGACGCCACCCACCACCCCCAAAACCGACGTGCAGCCGGGCAAGGCTGACCTGAAGCGAGAGGGGCGCCCGCTGCCAGAGGGGGGCAGACAGCCCCCCATCGACTTCCGCGACGTGGACATCGGCGAGCTGAGCAGCGACGTCATCTCCAACATCGAGACCTTCGACGTGAACGAGTTCGACCAGTACCTGCCGCCCAATGGCCACCCTGGGGTGCCGGCCACGCACGGCCAGGTCACCTACACGGGCAGCTACGGCATCAGCAGCACGGCGGCCACCCCGGCGGGCGCTGGCCACGTGTGGATGTCCAAGCAGCAGGCGCCGCCGCCGCCCCCGCAGGCGCCGCCGCCGGCCCCGCCGGCGCCCCCGCAGCCGCCCGCGCAGGCGCCCCCCCAGCCGCCCGCGCAGGCGCCCCCGCAGCCGCCCGCGCAGGCGCACACGCTGAGCACGCTGAGCAGCGAGCCGGGCCAGGCGCAGCGAACGCACATCAAGACGGAGCAGCTGAGCCCCAGCCACTACAGCGAGCAGCAGCACTCGCCTCAGCAGATGGCCTACAGCCCCTTCAGCCTCCCGCACTACAGCCCGTCCTACCCGCCCGTCACCCGCTCGCAGTACGACTACGCTGACCACCAGAACTCCGGCTCCTACTACAGCCATGCGGCGGGCCAGGGCTCCGGCCTCTACTCCACCTTCACCTACATGAACCCGGCGCAGCGGCCCATGTACACCCCCATCGCCGACACCTCCGGGGTCCCCTCCATCCCGCAGACCCACAGCCCCCAGCACTGGGAACAGCCCGTCTACACGCAGCTCACCAGACCTTGAGGAGCGCTTAGACAGAGAGCGACGATGGCCGTGATGATCATAAAAGGAACCCAAGAAATAACGCAACCAACCAGAATTTCCTTTGGACATTTTGTTTTTTCTTTCTTATTTTTAAAGACATGTACGCTGAAGGCAACTCGAACTCAGATTCCAAGACAGAAACATTGACTATCCAAACGCGTTACCACCTTGTTGCGAATCAGTGGCCAGGCCACTCTTGGCTAGATGGACCCGCGGAACCGACGGGAAACTGGACTGCAAACCTTCAAAGCAAGCGTGGAGGATGATGGAGATGCGTGTGACCAGTTTGCTCAGTCTCTCTGCCTGTTTGGACTTTGTAATTATTTTTTAGCAGTAATTAAAGAAAAAAGTCCTCTGTGAGGAATATTCTCTATTTTAAATATTTTTAGTATGTACTGTGTATGATTCATTACCATTTTGAGGGGATTTATACATATTTTTAGATAAAAAAATTAAATGCTCTTATTTTTCCAACAGCTAAACTACTTAGTCGAACAGTGTGCCCTAGCTTTTCTTGCAACCAGAGTATTTTTGTACAGATTTGCTTTCTCTTACAGACAAACAGACAAAAAATAAGTGTGTGTGTCGTATTAACCTACAGAAGCCACAGATTTGTGTTACGTGATCAGTTTGGGGGGTTAGCTTTGCTTAATTCCTCAGGCTTTCTGATTCAAGGAGGAGTTGCCTTAGAAAAATCAAGGCCTTATTTTGCAAATACGGAAGTAAACAATAGTCTAGAGACGATTTGGTAAGCATTTGGTAAGCTTTATCATATATATGTTTTTTAAACAAGAGAAGAACACCTTAAAGCCTTAAAACCATGCTGCTGGAAAATCCTTGTGCCCTCTTTTAGTGCATTTCCTGTTTTGCTCGCTCACCGCAACCTTAAGAAAGAAGCAAAAGGCAAGGAAAGGAGACGAAATCTGTTTCGGGAATGTTTCAGCAGCCAATACTGTGCCCCAGCACACTGCCCCTGGTTGCCTGCCCGGGCCCCATGTGGAACACAGATGCTAGAATCCTCTCACTTACACTGTCACCTGTGCCTCTCTGAAAACCAGCAGTTAACTTCAAGACATTCCATGTGCTAAAATTATTTATTTTGTAAGGAGAGGTTTTAATTAAAAACAACAAAAAAAATCTTCCTTTTTTTTTTTTTTTTTTTTTTTTTAAATTTACCTTCTTTAAAATAGGTTGTTGGAGCCGTCCTCAAAGGGTATGGTCATCTGTTGTTAAATTATGTCCTTAACTGTAACCAGTTTTTTTTATTTATCTCTTTAATCTTTTTTTTTTTATTAAAAGCAAGTTTCTTTGGATTCCTTGTCCTAGATTTGTATAAATGCCTTTTTGTCTGTCCTTTTTTTTTTTTTCCTCTTTGTTGTTTTGTTGAAAACAAACTGGAAACTTGTTTCTCTTTTTGTACAAATGAGAGTTTGCAGATGTAGTGTATCACTGAGTCATTTGCAGTGTTTTCTGCCACAGATCTTTGGGCTGCCTAAACTGTGTGTGTGTGCGTGCGTGCGTGTGTGTGTGTGTGTGTGTGTGTTGTGACTCAAAACAATGCAAGCGTGTGTCATCGATGTTCCCCTACGTGTTCTCTTGGAGAGGGGGAGGAATGGGGAGGGGGGTCAGCCCACTGACAGACCTTAATTCTTAATTCTGTGGCTGGAGAGTGAGGATTGCTTTTTAAAAAAGACAGCAAACTTTTTTTTTTTTATTTAAAAAAAGATATATTAACAGTTTTAGAAGTCAGTAGAGTAAAATCTTAAAGCACTCTTATAATATGGCATCTTTCCATTTCTGTATAAAAGCAGATCTTTTTTTAAAAAAAATATTTCTGTAACTTAAGAAACCTGGCATTTAAATCATATTTTGTCTTTAGGTAAGGTTTGGTTTGTGTTTGTGTTTTGTTTGTTTTGCTTGTTTTCCCCCCCAAACCTTTTGTTTTCTCTGTGAAACTTACCTTTCCTTTTTCTCTTCCTTTCTTTTTTTTTGTATATTATTGTTTACAATAAATATACATTGCATTAAAAAGACAATGGCCTATGGACTTATTCATCTGGTTCTCCTGTTAAAAGGATGGTTTGAAGAATTGGGACACCAAAGAGATCATGACATCCCAATCATTGTGATGTTTTTATTTTTTATGCGCACTTTTGGCAATCCTAAAACCTGCTCTGAAGAAAAGACTGTGTCCCCAAAAATGAAAGCAGAAAAATCTTGAAAAGTGCCACCCCATTAGGTCACATAGAGAATTACATGTCCGTAGCTGCCATTCTGGCAAAGATGTTTGTTGTGGTTTTAACACCCTCATGCTTCAGGGCAAAAGCTGCTCCCTTGAAGAAGTCAGAGGGGGAATATTAGCCCTGAAATCAGTAGCTTGTCAGAAGACAGAACGCCAAAGGGGGTGACTTGCCTGTCTGAATGTAATAGAGCAAACCTTCTGTGATTATGAACACATAGCAAAGAAACGGGGTGTCCATTGAAAAGGCAAAGGAAGCCAAAGTAAAACTGTCCAAAGGAGACCAGGGGGAAATCTGTCCCATTAAGTCTCCTGGTTTATCTGCAGGCACAACGACATGAGATTCCCTCCTTTTTCTGTTCCCTCCGGTTTAACTCATTCTGAGAAGATGCAAAGCCATCGTAGAAGTAATAAGACCTAATCCTGTTTTCCTTGGCCTCAGTTACATGGGAGTTTCCAGGATCAGAGAATCGTTCAGGTCATTTTTCATTAAACAGATGAAATCACTCCTTCCCTCCCACCCCCAACACTGAGACACCCCACCTCCCCCCGACATACACACACCCCAGCTGATTGGGGAAGTGACTTTAAGGAGGCGAGTCTGCATTCTCATCTCAGGCTGGTTTCACTACTGGGCCCATGTCTCTGCCAGTCTTAACCAGCGTCCAAACTTGGTTATTACCTCACATTGTCTGTTTTTGCTTATTGGATTCCTGGCTTGTGTCCCACGCGAGGATCATGGCAACCAGGAAAATGGTAGTTATCAAATCGAGGCAACATTATACTCTCCTCCTTTGCAAATTCCTTCAACAAACACTGATTGAGGGCCTATGACCTGCGGGGTGCTGTGCAACTCCCTCCCTGCCCCCCCAGACGGCAGACTCTGTTCCTTGTTTGTGCCATAGCGTCCGTTCACTCAGGCCCAGAGTCTATCCTCCATGGGTACAAAATCTCTATTTTTCCCCCTTGCCAAAACTCACAGCGTCCTTTTCAAAAGTCTCCGTGCTGTTCATTAGTTCTCGTACACCCTTATGTGCCCTAAGTCTGTTGTCAATTAAAATCAACACATTCCATCCCATCACGACCACCCCTTTCCCCAAACCTCTACTGTTTGTCAGATTGCTCTCTCTTCTCCTAGAAATGTGCTCTTTTCCTCAGTATGTAACCTTTGGCAGACCTTCTTAGAGCCAGAATGTTCTGTTGAGACATAAACTTGCCAGGTGACCTAGGGCAAGTCTCTTACTTTCCTGTTCCTCGGTTTCCCTTTTTGTTAAGAACGTTTATAATCCCTCCCTCATGAAACAGCGTTGTTTTTAGAACAGTTTTTAGCAGGGAGCCGCCTGGGAATTGACCGCATCAGAATTGACCTGTCTCTACAGGACTCCTCCTACATTAGAACAAGAAGGAAAGGGCAGAAAGGTTTTCACAAGCTCCCCAGGTGGGTCTGATACACAGGAAAACACAACAGACACTGGAGTGCAGAGCACGCTTCTGAATCGGCTCACCCCCATCCGCCGGATCTGGTCAAAGCCCAAGATCACCAGATTATAAAATACGTTAGAGGAATTTTTATTCTAAATCCAGAAATGCAGAGCTTATCACCTTGACAACAAGATCTTGATTGGAAACAGCAGAGTCCTCCAGACCAGAAAAAGCTTGTATGCAGATCCAGGGTTATTTGTTTATTTGTACTCAAAATAAAATCTCTCTCTCTTAACTATTTTAACAAAAAGGGATTTTTTAGCAAAATGGGATAAACAAAAGGGAATTGAAAAAACTCATTTAGAATCAGCCTTTTGCACTTTTATTAAAATGGAACTTATGGATTAGTTTGAGCTGTGTGTTTGACTTTCCCACCTCAACGCCGTCCCTTCCCTCTCCTTCCCCTGACTTCCAAAATGAACATTTTTGAGGCACCACGGTGGCACTTTTTAAATTAAATCAATTGATGAACAATTGCTATACCAGAGATGGATTTCCTATGATGCTAAAGAAGCTTAACCTTCACACAGGCTCCTTTGAAGGCCCTGTACTTAAACTTGTATTTTTAAAATTTATATTCTTTTCTTAAAGAGCTCACCCCTCAAAAAAAAAAAACAAAAAAAAACTGTATAAGCTTCAGGCCCCACAAAACCTAGGTCTGCCCCTGACTATAGCTGCTGGGCAGCAAACCATGACATCAGAGGCCGCAAACAAGATGCTTTTCTTTCTGTTCTCAGCAGTGCCTGATACACAGCAGGTGCTTAATAAATACCAACCTTTTATCATATCCACGGACCTGATGGCAATGTCACAGAACACGTTATTGGGAACCTATACCATAGCATTCTACCCCTTGACCTTACATGATTTTCTTATCCCTCTGAGACTCAAATGATTCTCATTTCTCGAATGATACTGTCTCGTGGGCATAATAGAGATTAAATGAAGTAAAGCCCACAAGAAATGTTAATTACCTGTCCTTGCTCATTCTTTCACTTCCCTCTTCCTACTCATTTCTTTTTTCCTTTCTTACACCACCTTTCCCCTGTGTTTTCTTAGGATCTCCCATTGCTTCTTGCAGCTGAAAAAAAAGTTTGCTGGGCCCTGACTGGGCTACTCTGTTTCCATCACTCACAGACTAGAACTGACTCTGGATATCTGAAGAAGAATCATTTTTAGACCAATACAACATGGGACAGGCAATGTCATATGTGCATTTATTTAAAATAACCAGGCAAAATGTGGGGCAATATGAACATTCCCTTGTAGTTTACTGCTAGATACGTTTCTTGAAATTTCAGGACTTTATACTGAACTTAATCCAGTTACCGTAATTTCATGCTGCCATATTCCACTTTAGGAAGATTTATACTCCCATTCTTCTCCTAAACATTTTTGGAACATCTCCTGTGGGTAAGGATTCAGCAGTGAACAAGACAGACATAATCCATGCCCTCATGGGGTTTCCATTTTGGAGTGAAGAAGGCAGGGGAAAACAAATAGTACTCCCTGATATTTTCTTGTTCACGTGCTATGAAAAAAAATGCAACTCATTAGGGCCAGTTGGGAGGTTATTGTAGCCATCCAGGTGAGAGATGATGGTGGCCTGGTCTAGGATGGCAGAGGGTCAAAGTAGATGATGGATTTAGGAATAACTTTGGTGGGACCTTCATGAACTCGCTTTTTCTCTCCTGATCTCCATCCATTTTTCACTGACATGAAATTTACTCTGACCCGATTTAGATAGAGGTGACCCACTCTATCTTAGCCATTCCCTCCTGCCCACCAAGAATAATCTTGTATTAGTCTCTCTACTTCTTGATAAAATACAGATTCATGTATCTCACAATCTTCTTTTTCACCGGAGACATCAAGAGAAGGATCCAGTCCCTGGAATCCAAGAGGGTCTCTTGATCTCCAGAGACTTGGTTACTGCACCCCACAGGTTTATGGAATCAGAAATTTGGAAGGTATGATGAGAAGTCTCTTAGTTTGGTTGGACTCTCATTGCAAAAGTCCTTTATCAGCATCTCAGCTGTTGAATGACTCCTCAGTGTTTCCTAGAAGGCTTGCATTGATTGACAGTTCACTTCTCCTGTCAGGGAGATTTTTTTTTTTTTTTTCAGGGAGATTTTTGATGCTGGAAAATCTTATCTCTGCAGTTTCCATCCAATGGTCCAAGGTGACCTACCTCTACACTAACATGATATGAGTCTTGTCTTTCTTCCAAATGACAGACCTTCAACTATTTGTACAGTTTTCAAGTTTTCTTTTAGTTTTTTTTTTTTACCGTGCTAGAATTTCCAATACATTTTACATTATGATATGGTTCCCAAGCCCTTTCATATCTTGCCATTTTTCTTTGCGTGTACTTCACTTACCAAAATTTCTCTCAATTTAGCATGCCCAGAATTATTTCCAGGACTCCAAATATGGTTTGACTAATATGGAATACAAATAGATTCACCCCTTTTGTCACCGGAAATTGTACTTCTATTAATTGAAATTTAAATTGTATTTGTTGTTGTAGTAGCCAAATCACCAGAAAGCCCTCACCAATCCTGTCATTGTGCAACTGATTTTTTGAACTCAGTTACCAAGCTTTACATTTACCTCTGTCTTGACGGGAGAGTGACATATACAGATTCAATGGAAGGAAAAAGAGGAAAAGGGAATGACATCATTGAGCCCTTACTTTGCCAGGCACTGTGACAGATGTTTTATATACATGATCTCATTTAATCCATTTAATAACCCTTAGAGACAGGTGTTAATATTACAGTTTTATTAAGTAGGAAACTGAGGTTCAGAGAGATTAAGCAATGAACCTAAGGTCACGTAACTAGTAAACATTATAGACAATTTGCATGGACTCCCCCACCCCACAGCCTGTCTCCCCTGCCCCCCAACCTAATCCTGTTTTCAAAAGAGAATTTGAAATAGAGTTTTTAATGGAGAAAGGAGAATAAATTCTTTTGTTGTAGATTATGTTACAGGAAATATCTTTAAAGCAAAATTTGACCTCTGACACACATCCCCACAGCCATAGTTCAAAACCTTCCAATGGCTACTTGGAATAAAATCTAAATTCCTTATCATAGGCTATCATGTCCTACTCCAGGGGTTTGCAAATTATAGCCCACGGACCAAATTCGGCCCACCACTTACTGTCGCAAATAATGGTTTATCAGAACATAGTCACACCCGTTAGCTTACATACTATGAACACGACTTTCATGCTATGATAGCAGAATTAAGTAGCTGCAACAGAGGTCATGGCCGGCATGGCTTAAAATATTCACTAGCTGATCTTTACAGAAAAGCTTTGCTGACCCTTTTTCTACAGAGTCCAGCCTTTGCCTATTTCTGTGACCTCCTCTCTTACCATCATCCTCCTTATTCCCTATGTTGCCACCCTTCTGCCTTCTTTCTCGTTCTCGAATCTGCCAAGCTCTTTGCCACTTAAGGGCCTGTGCACTTGCTACTTCCTCAGCCTAAAGCACCCTTTCATCAGAATTTTCGGTTGTTTCCTTTCCATTTATCAGATCTCACCTCAAACATCACCTCTGCCAAGGGATCTTACCTGACCGTCCCAGATCAAAGAGCCCACACTGCTATCGCCCCAGTCACTCACTCATTTTTCTGTATATTTTTGTAACACCATCACTTCCTGAAATGATCTTTGCCGTTTACGTTCCTCTCCTCTGACTAAGGCTTTGAACTTTGCCTTGTAACCAACTTACCTCTAGTACCTAGAAAAGTGTCTGACGCATAACAGGAGCTCAGAAATTGTTTACTGATGAATTCATTAATATTTCAAGTCGTTTTTATTGCCCTAGATTCTGAGGTAGGAATTGAGAATTAGGGGTTCAAAGGCCAAAAGTCATCAATTACTCTGTAATTAAATCATAAATTTAGTGAACATTGGATGAGCGTTCGCTAAGTGCCAGATAGGATTTGGGGACTCCAAAACGAATAAGAGAAGGAGCTCACAAGGAAAAGGATGGAGGTAAAGTAATTAAACCAACAATAGTGATGAGTGTTAAGTTAGAGGTGTGCACAGAATCCTATACAAACACAGAAGCTGGAAGCAGAGGGAGACTTCTGGAGGAGGAGGAGGTCGATTAGCTGAGGGGAGACATTTGAGACACAGAGAAGGGACTTTCTGAAGCAAGAAAATGGAGATCGGAAACAGATTCTCACTTGGGGACAGCTACAGTTGGTTTGGTGTGACTAAGACTGGATGTGGGTAGGTAAATGGCAGAGAATTAGTTGAGAGATAAGCAAGGGTAGAGTCCTAGGGAACTTTAGGAGGATTTTAACCAGGGTGGGCACAAGAGCAGTTGTGTGCTTTAAAAAGTTGGGGTGGCATCATTCCAGCCCAGACTTTTGACTTTGCTGTCAAAATCCAAGAACGGGGAGACCACTTAGGAGTCTCTTGTTCAGTCTATCGGGGAAGAGTGAAAGCCTGAGCTGAGATCAAGGCAGTGGCACTAAAACTAGAGAGAGGATGACGGCTCTGAAGAGACTCAAGGGGTTGAGGTGGAAGGGTGTGAGAACTGGTGGGATGTAGACACAGAGGATGAAGTCAAGGATAACCTCTGTGCTCTGTCTTCAGTGTCAAGGTGAGAGGTGGTGCCATTTAACCAACACTGGAATATAGGAACATGCTCAGAGATACTCAGTGGGCACTTGGACAGACATGCCAGCTATAATATTGAGCAAACATAGCATGTGGATTGGGATCAACACACAACTTTATTTTTGCCCTTACTGTCTCTTTAGACTTTATTCCAGAGCTGGGATCTTCCCTTGGCCCTGAGTGACCCTTGAGGGTGGAATTGGGAATTGGGGCCATAAGAACGGAACTTTTCCCAACATTCTCAGAAAATCAAAAGTCCTCTGGTTATTTAGTGAAAAAATAAATAGTCTTGTTTCAGTCCTTGAAATGTCCCATCCCGGGAAATACGTACACCGGCTTAATATTAAATCTTCTCCCCTCCTCAACTCATGATTGTTTCAGGATGGAAAGCTGGAGTGGGGAAGAGGGATGGTCCTACTCTTCTCTGCACATCCCGTCTGCTGTGTTCTGTCTGCCCAACAGATTCGAAGGGGATTGGACAGGTAGGGGAGACGAGGAAAGGGAAGGGAAGGGGACTTGTGTCTGGATGGCATCACACTCTTGGGTCCTCGTAGATGGTTAAAGGTGGTATCCCTGGTGGGCCAGGCTCTTGATCAGAGCTGGTTCTTTTTCTCCTGGGGCACTTTTATGACTCCTTATTCATGCAGTTGTCTTAACTCAGAAAGATACACTGCTATTCAAACTGGTAGTTTTCAACCCTTACCCCACTTCTGAGCATGCTCAGAATACCTCTGGCCTCGTTCAGCAGTGAGGTCTCCTTGCGCCTGCAGGAGACTTTGCTAAACAGGATCTAAGGTGACCCCGTGCTTGCTCTCTCTCCCAGAGAACCACGTTAGGTAAGTGGAAACACACCACTTAGCCAAGAGAAGTCAGCACCTCTCACATCTTACCCAAGTTACCTAGACTCTTAAGTCAGGCACCATTTCTCTGTGTTCCCCACCTATAAATACTCATTCCAAAGCTTTATGAGCAACCTCTTTAAAGGCCCATTTGCTAAACTTAGGGTTAGTGAATAACACCACCCCACCTCTCCATCGAAGAGAAGATGAATATCCATTGCATGGCATCGACTCTCCAAAAATCAGCCTTCACAGATTTTCTTCTCCCTTTCTGATCCACCCCTCCTTTATTTTCTAGAGGCAATTTTTTTTTAAATTACATACTATGAAATGCATAGCTCTTAAGTGTATAACTCAATAATTTTTGATAAACGAATACATCTGAACAGCGACCACCCGAATCCAATTATAGAACATAACCGTCACCCCAGAAAGTTCTCTCATTCCCCCTTTCAGCCAATCCCCATCTCCCACAGACAACCACTGGTCTGATTTCTATCACCACACATTAGGTTTGCCTGTTCTTGAACTTCATACGAATGGAATCATATAATATGTACCCATTTATATCTGGCTTCTTCTGCTCAACAAATTTTCTATGAAATTCATCAATGCTTTTGCATGTATTCAGTAGTTCATTCTTTTCTCTTGCTGCGTAGTATTCCATTGTATAAATATACAACTGTGTGTTTATCCATTTTCCTCGTGATGGACATTTGGATTTTTTTTTTTTTTTTTTTTTTAGTTTGAACTATTGTGAATAAAACGAATATAAATCTCTCTTGGGCAAACACCTAGAAATGTTATTGCTGGGTCATAGAATAGATAAATGCTCAGCTTTGTAAGAAACTTCAAAACCATTTTCCGAAGTGCATAGATCATTTTACACTCCCACAAGCAACCTAAGAGTAGTCCAGTTCCTCTACATCAATACCAACATTTGTTGTCAGATTTTAAAATTTTGACACCTGTTTTTGCAAGTGTGAAATGGTATCTCATGCTTTTAATGTGCATTTCCAATGACCTCTCTTCCTCCAAGACCTGTGTAACTCCCTTGCACGTTGTTTTGCGTTACAGAATTCATATGACATCAGATCTGATGACCTCCTACTCTTTTGGAACCCAGATGTTTATTTCCTTTCACTGGATGGGAAGAGTTTGAATATCCATTTTTCTTACGACTTTTCATTTTTGCAGCTGCCTCGGCACTGTATGAATCCAGCTAGAGCCGTACAGGGCATGCCAAGCACTGTGAGGGAGCCGATTGTGCTGGCTTTCCAGGTCCATCTGGAGATTAATAGGGCCGGGAATCCAGGAGCACCTAATGGGGGGCTCTTAGCTCCTTTACAGGCAGCTTGGGAGGGTGGAGGAAGTCAGGATAAGGGAGGGAAATGTGAAAACCCAAATAAACGTCTGAACTTCTAGGTGGTGCTTATTCAAATTACCCCAAATTCTCTGACCTGTGGGGAGCTAACCCACATCTATGCAGATAAGGGGCCTTACAGAAAGACGGCGTTTGTGGGGCTTTCATACTTTATAGCTTAAAGCCCCTAGAAAGGGTGAGATTTGCTCCTTTTCTGAGTGTCCCACGTCTCCGTAAATTCAGCAAACAAGAGACGCTTCTTTTCTAGGGTCCCCCAAAACAGAGATAGGGCAAGGAGTCTGGAGCCTCATTTCCCCTTAAGCCTGAGGCCCCTGAATCCCAGAATGATCAAGCTTTAGTCGCTGTCTGCCCAGTCAACGGCTCTGCCTCTCTCCAGAACCAATTTTGAAAGTCCCTGAAATTTCTGAAGCCGTCACTGAACATGAACACACATCTGACCTCTGAGTTGATTTCATCACCCAGCTGGCCCCTGTCTGAACCCCTGCCTCCATGGAGAATTCTTGAAATCCATCCTATTCTCCACCTGCAGCTGTTTTCTGGGATTTGAAAAAAAAAAAAAGATACAGCATTTTTAAGTCTCCCCAGTGTCCCTGCTCCTTGATCTCCTATTCCCACCAAGACTCTTTCCACTCCAATTTTCAACTGTGTTACCTGGTCATTTCGATTCAATCATAGTGCGAGTGGTTAACTCTTTATTTATTTATTTATTTTGGCTGCGTTGGGTCTTCGTTGCTGCGCGCGGGCTCTCTCTAGTTGCGGCGAGCGGGGGCTACTCACTGCGGTGGCTTCTCTTGTTGTGGAGCATGGACTCTCAGCACACGGGCTTCAGTAGTTGCGGCACGTGGGCTCCGTAGTTGTGGCTCGCGGCTTCTAGAGTGCAGGCTCAGTAGTTGTGGCGCACGGGCTTAGTTGCTCCGCGGCATGTGGGATCTTCCTGGACCAGGGCTTGAACCCGGGTTCCCTGCAGGGATTGGCAGGCAGATTCTTAACCACTGCGCCACCAGGGAAGTCCCAGTTAACTCTTGAAACCAAGCCTGCACCTCATGCCAGGCAGCAAAATTAAGATGGCAGGAAAGTAACTTGAGCCAACAGAGCATCCAAAATCAGCCATGAGCAGTAGCGGATCAATGAACGTGAGGCCAAATGAAATTCAGCTGTCCAGCTAGAGGCCAGCGCCCACAGCGATTCATCAAAACAGCCCTCATGGGCACAGAGTATAGAAAGAACTGTCTTGCTCTGGTCTACCCAGCCACATTGCTCAAGAGGTCATAATCGTCGAGACAACAAATGTTTCTTTCTCATTTACCACCTGACAGGCTCAATGCTAGAAGCCAGTGGTACAGAGGGACCTCACACCTAGTAGGGAGAGATCCCCATTCAACAAGGATATTTAATAAATTATGGAGAGTTATGTTCCTGGATTAAATTTAGTCCAGGGAGTTCAGTGAAAAAAAAAAAGAGCTTAGAGTCAGGAGTTCCCTAGTTTCTAAATGTCTTCATCCGAATGTGTATTGCTTTTAAATACCAGATGAAAAATGAAAGATTCTTTAATCCATAAATAACTTGATTACCAGAAAAATAAAATCAATATCCTGGTTTGTAGAGCCATCTTCCATTTGATGGGCATTTAGATTACCCTATGTGGCCTACGTGGTCACACGTACCCTCCGTGTTATACTTTATTACAACTTTAGTGATTTAACGGAAACTCTAATTCCCGTTCATGACCGAAGGTGGAGTGGCAAATTCCTCGCTTTCCCAGAAGCTCCGTCTGGTCTCGTATGAGAGCTACACTCTTCCCCAACGTTGCCACATTTTCCCCTCTTGATTTCTGCCCAGCCCAAAAGTCCCTCTGGAGAAACAGTCCAATAGCTTTTGACAGGGAGCCAGTGATTATGACTAAATGTCTTTTCTGCTTATTCAGTGTACCATCCTGGTCAATCGTGGACAAAAATGACATGGTGTGCCAACTTGCTGTCAACTTGATGTGCCAAGACACTGACAAAATCCAGGTTTCAACAAAGTTGGGGGATTTATATGATGTGGAAGAAGGAACAGCCGCCCTGCACAGTTAACTACCAGCCTCAGTGAGGGGGCTTCTTTGCACATCTTCTCCTGATACATTAAAAGGTAATTCCATCTGTCTTGCAGTCTGGCTTGGAGAGTAAGGAGGGGAGGAAGGGCGTAGGGTCGATCTGATGACCTGCGGGGTGGGCAACAGCTATGCTGAGGACATTATTTTGGGTGATGCCCGCCCCGCCTGGGAGCAGAATCTTGACAGACTGCAAGCCCCTCAGGCGAGGACCCACCCCACAAGCTGCTGTGGTCCTGCCACAGCTGTTTCCGTTTTTTATGACGATTTTCTCCGCGTTTCATTTTTCCAGGCCAAAAAGAAGCTCAGGGGGGCCCATCTGTTTCTCTCTTGTGCTTTTCCCCGTTCCCAGGAGCAAAGCAGACGCAGGCACGTGTGCACACACACTCCACACCAGGCACCTCCAACTCCTCTCCGGACAACAAAGAACGGAACCAGCAGTGAACTCTCTCCATCCACCCTGACGACACTCCAGGCACCTGTGATGAGAGGCACCCCTGGGAGAGGAGGTGGTGTCCTCAGAAAGCTTTAAAGGAAGAGTGTCTGTTGACAGCAGCCTCGGATGCAGGAGCAAACCTTCCCCTGAAAACAACCTCTTTTCTTCCTAGGAGAACTTGCAGCTTTGTCTTGATTTTACTTTAACTTTTCTACTAAAAACAAAAACAGAAAAACGAACAAAAACAGGCCTAATGGTTTAAGCCCGCAGTGCAAATTCACTCAAATTCCAGAAAGCCTAAGAGAAATTATGCCATCAGGTTTAGGAAAAGTTAGAAACGAATGGAAAGACCAACTTGCCCCTCAAGAGAGAAAGGAGTAGTGCCATCCCTGAAAAGGGCACTGAAAGAGCTGGGCAATGTCTCTAAGGCCCCAAGGACAAAGCTAGGGCTTTGAGGATGTCGTCACACTGAAGTACCCAAACCGGACTTTTTATGACTATTTTTCCTTCACTCTGTGACAGGAGGATATCTCCACGTTCTCCACCTAGAAGAGCTGTTGCCTCTCATGCCGAAGTTGGTAGAATTCCCTTCTCGCTTCTGCTGTCATCAGAGTTTTCTGGAGCACTAACTTTCTTATGTTTCTGGATCGTTCAAGAACCTCCAGCACTGGATCCTAAGAACAATCTCAGCCAAGTAAACCTTTAGATTCTTTTAAGCCCCTCTCCTCCTCCTTTCCCGATGGATCCATCTCCAGTCATCTCTCTGGATAATCTGTCCTTCACCCCCATCACAGTGCTGGATCATTCATCCTTGTACATCGGGGTTTCTCAACCTCAGCACTATGGACATTTTGGGGGTGTGGGGGAATGTCCTGTGTATTATAGGGTGTTTAGCAGCATCCCTGGCCTCTAACCACTCAGCTCCAGTAGCATCACTCCCCAGCTGTGACAACACTTAATAGTCACTAGATATTGCCAAATGTCCCCTGGGGCAGGGGAACAGTTGCCTTGGTCTAGAACCATTGCTGCGGGTCTATGTTCTTGTGATTCTTGGTCTAGAGCATACTCCTACTACCTCCCCTTATTTAAATCTTTGAAGACTTGGTTCATGTCCTCTGAAGACCTTGAGTGAGTCACTCCTGAGCTGGTGTGTCCTATGCCTTTTCCATGCTACCTCGATAACACCCAGGTATTTACTTGCATTTTACTTTTACTTTGTCATTGATTCCCAACTGTTTTATGTGGATTTGTTTATTTTTTACAGCAATAGTTTTCAAGCTTATAGATGACTAGAGTTGTGCCTTACATTTTTTTTTTTTTGGAATCACCTGTAGCACTTAGCAATTAATACAGTGTTGCATTCATCACAGAGTACATGGCACATAGTAAGCCCTCAATAAATATCAGTGAAAGGAAAGAAGGAAGGAAGGGATAAAGGAAAGAAAGAAGGAGGAAGGAAGGAAGGGAGGAAGGAAGGAAGGAAGGAAGGGGAGAGGGGAGGGAGAAAAAATATTTAGTATCTTCTTGTAGAATGAGAGAATGAATGGTATTTCTTAATTATCTTACCCTTGCCAAGGTATTCCTTTGTCCCCTTACTAGTAACTGCTTGCCAAATCACTGAAATCATCATCAGAAAGCTGAAGTCTGGGTAGCCCTGACTTTGGGCTTGGATGCAAATAGGACCCTGCTTTCTGATAACTTCTGATTTGAAACTTCCCCAAATGCAACCATCTTAAACCAAAAGTGATAGCATGTGTAGTTTTGTTTTGTTTTTCCATCGGTGAGTGCACTTAGGAGCTCCTGCTGCAAGTATGGTCCAGACCTTGGGTCTCCTCAGCACAAACTCAGAAGAACCTCCAGATGGTCTATGAAGGTGGATCAGCGGTGAAGATAAGGAAGGCATGAAAACACCTGAAAACCAAGCAACCAAAATGGACAACCACTGACCACACTCTTACAAGACCCGTGCATGTGGATTAGAGTTAGGGCGAGGTCTATCCAAGCTTGAAATGGGACTGAAGGGAGAAACTGAGCTGGAGAGTAGAAGACAGAGTCATCTCATTGATGACTCCTAAATTGCCCCCCTGGAGGTTGCAGATAGGAAAACGGAAGCAAACAAACAAAAACCCAAGATGTGTTAGCCTGGGTCTTCTGAGAAGCAGATGCTGAGATGGGATGATGTGCAAGGACGTTATTAGAGGACATGCCTTTGTGAAGGAACATGGGTGGGGGGGGTGGGGAGCTGGATGAGCTGGGAGAGCTCTCAGACCACCAGGCAAGTCTGACCCCAGATGAAGCAGAGGTAAAAGCATCCTAGGCGGCCGGGCAAGGCCGTATGGGAATTATCCAGCCAAAGTCGGCCTTCACAGGAATGCTGGGTCTCCCAGGAGCAGGTCTCCCTCAGCATGGTATCCTTGCTGGGCTCAGCCCTTGGCCAGAAGCAGCCTGAGGGAGGCGTGGCTTCGGCAGCAACATGGGGCCGGGTTTCAGAGAGCAGCCGCCAAAGCCTTTGTACAACTACACTCCCTGTAGGTGGAGGTGCATTCTCATGGGAGACAGGGAAGGGGGACATTCAACTGAATTAAAGGAGATTGTGTGCATCGTTGGTGAAGAAAGGGATGGTACTGACTCAGCCCACAAGCTCAGGAACGCTTAAAAACTCTGGTCAGAGCCATTGCCTTTTCTCACCTGCTCTCTGAGTGCAAGTAACAACTCCTCACATGGTGAGCTACTTGGCTGTATGCAGAGTAAAGATCCTTCATTTTCTTTACTGCTGTGACATTTAAATTTTTCTTTTTAACTATAAAAATGCCCTGCTTGTTGTGAATAATTAACAAATTGCAGATGTGTAGAAATAAGGCGTGGAAGGGCCCACACTCTCCAGCTTCCAGTGGAAACCTCTGTTAACCACTGCACGTGCCCTTCCATTGCACATGTGTCCGGTAAGTGCAAGAATGAAAAGCAGGGCAACGTGATTTACTGGACTTCCATCTCTCTAGCACTTTGTGCTGAACACCTGTCTTTTTTGATCCTCCTGATGACCCCAGGAGGTAGGAGGGCTCATTAGCCCCACGTCCCAGGTATTTGGATGAGAAGGCAGCAGTCGGAGGAACCAATGAAACACTGAGAGGCAGGTGGGCTGAGAGTTAAACTAGGGCCAGAAAGCAAGGAGCTGACAGCAGAGAACCACTGACCAGATTCTCTGTCATGACTCTGAGCTTCCGGGCAGAGAACCTGCAGCTCATACCAACGCTGATCCTGTTCCTCTCTCCCAAAGATTATGCTAGAATTTCTCTCTCAACAAGATATCTTATATGAACTCTGTGAAAGGTTTCCCCACTCTCCCTGGGAGACAGATTGGGTGTCTTCCTTCCATGAGTGTCAAGACTGCATTTTGACCCAAGATTCAAGGGGGAAAAAAAAGATCTGTCCATTCATCTACTCATAATAAATTGCCTGTCCTACCTTTCAGAATAAAATACCATAGAATAAAATAAATACCATAGAATAAAATACCATATCAGGGAAAAGTTGATTCCTGAAAATGCTGCAGAGCTCTCATCCCTGTAGCATACAAACAGACTATTCCATAACCTCCAAATCTTACACTACTCTCAGCTGGTTGTACATGCTTTTGAACAAGCAGACGCTACCCCAGAAGGAAAGAAAATAATACCACCAGGGTTGCTAAACTTGCACCATGTTTACATTTGATCATCTCTATTTACAGGGCTGTGAGATCTGCCCACTGGGCTTTATTTTCTACCTAAGGGATGATTACCCTGAGTTGCCGGGGCTCTTGAGTTCCTCATCGCCCCCAGTGGTCTCAAGTCATAAATTCCAAGTCGCTGTTAACGTGGCAAGACAGATTTTTAAGACTCCTATAGACAGCAGACAATTAACCATCTCCCATCAGCTGGAAAATCAGCTCAACGGTTATTCAAGTTCATGTCCAAACTCCTTTACATTAAGGAAGGCTTAGTAAGGTTCCTCCAGTTTCAGAACTAGAATCCCTCTGAAGCTATGGAGACAGGAAGAAGTCCAAAATGGGAGCCAGCCATGAGGAGGAAGGGTTATGCAAAGTCCTATGTGCATGTGGGTTGTAAGTCAATTACCATAGTCACTAGTTGCTTTCTTTTTTACCCAAATCACTTTATTGGAGTAGTTGTGCAAATAAGTCCTACAAGATAGCAGCCTATACATTTTTTTTTTCCAGTTTGCTCTGTCACTGGAAATTTATGTGCAAGTGTGTATTTACCTGGGGCAATTTGTAAAATGGCCAAATGGAGATGCTTGACAGTGGCTGGGGCACCAGCATGGATCACAGATCATTCCTGCAGGGAAGCAGAAGGAAATATTGGTGCACAGAGCAAGTCTTCCACCCTCGGTATTGGGGCGCTGGCCACCAACTCAGAAGGGTGGTGCCATAATCAAGCACCACCAGGAGGGATGCTGAGAACAGATTCCTGTGTCATCCCAGGGAACATGGCGGGCAGGACTGATTATTGCTTGGAAGACCTCATGAGTGAAGATGGCAGGGAACTAACACAAATAAGACAAACAAGTAAGCCTTCCGTAATGTGGACTCAATTTCCATTGCTGACTTGATTTCTCAAGAGTCTCCTTTTCAACCGTTCTATGCTCCATGAATGACCGAGTCCCCTCCCCAATGCCTTTCCCCATTGCTGTATATGCAAATTCTATCTGGAGTTCAAGAACCATCTCGAATGTTACCTCCTTCACAAAGCCTTCTGTTAGCCCTCCTTTATCCCATTTTATGGCAAGTACGGCTTGGGGTGGTACTCTTGCCTAAGGAGTGGTCATTTTAAAACAATTCTGACTATACCAATCTCCTACGTTAAAATATCTCAAAGGCTCTCCTTGTTTATAGAATAAAGTCCGATCTCTTTTATCAAACCTGGAAAGCTCTTTGTGACCTGGCCTCTCTCTATTCTGAGCAGCTTTATCTCTGCCTCTCCTGGCTTTGTTTGCTTTGCTCTTTAAGTGAAAGAAATACCATACTACTTGTCACTCCTCGCCGTTTCTCATAACTGTGCCTGGACCTGAATGGGTTCTCTTAGCTGATCTCTTGACCCCTTCACTTGGGTAACTCCTACTCATCCTCCAAGCCCTAACTGGGAGTCACCTCCTTCAGGAAGCTTATCCTCCCCTGAGCTGGGTCAACCTGTTCTCTGTACTCTCAGAGCATCTTAACACCCCCTCTTTGCTAGCATTTACCACACATTATATTGCAATGATCTGTTGCCATACACGTTCTTCCCATGGGATTGAAACTTCTGTGAAGATGATGTCAATGTTTTATCTGCAATCCAATACCTAGAGAGCATTTTTTTTTTTTTTTTTTTTTTGTTTGTCACTGCTGTGAATGTAATTGGGGCAATATAAAACTTTGGTGGAATGTTTTATTTCCTAATCACTCTGATTCCCATTCCTTTGACAGAGTCCCAAGGAAAACAAAGCTCCAAGAGGCGTCAGGGTTCTTGCCCACCTGGTACCTATCCTTGTATCTGGTTCCTCCTGGCATTATTGGGGTTGTTGATAGAAACTGTCTTAGTCAGTTTGGGCTGCTGTAATAGAATATCATAGACTGGGTGACTTATAAACAACAGAAATTTATTTCTCATAGTACTTGAGGCTGGAAAGTCCAAGATCACGGTAGAGGACCATCTTCTTGTCTTCTTGCTGTGACCTCATAAGGCAGAAAGGGGCTAGAGAGCTCTTGGGGGGGTTGTTGGAGGAAGAGGGGCCTCCTTTGTAAGGGCACTGATCCTCTTCAGGAGGGCTCCACCCTCATGATCTAATTACCTCCCAAAAGCCCCCACCTCCTGATGCCATCACATGGGGGTTAGGATTTTAACATATGAATTTTGCAGGGAAACAAACATTCAGTCTATTCAGAAATATATCAATTTCCATGTACCCAGGCCAAGGAAATCTTATTATGAGATGACTTCATTAGTGACACAGCATTATTTTAACCATATTCAAAACTTAGGTGTGTCAAGAATTAGAAAGTTAAAAAAAGAAAAACATAAAATAATAATTTTAAAAAATCCACACTGAAATTTCCTCTCATTAAGAAGGAATTTCAACACTCTAAAAACTAGAAAGTAACGTTAGGTTGCAATGATTTCCATTCCCAAGCCTGGAAATGACAACGGTAACAGTGAGATCTAACAATTCAAAGATCTATGAAGGAAAAATAAAATATTACTAAGTCTTGAAATTCCTGTAGAGTGCAGTCTGGGCCTTGAACTTGTACCTTTTATGGGAAATCTATTTGAATGCAGATTATAACTTTCTACCTGGGGTTACTGATCTGTTTTGCAGCCAAATCAAATAAGACAGGCTTTTTCCAAAGTGGGGCCTGGGCAGGGTTTGAATTTGTCATCCACCTCTTGTGCCTCATTCTCTAGGTCTTTCTTGGTGATGGCTGCTCTAATGGCCACCTCTCCTCCTGCCCGCAGCCCAGCTGTTCAGGAACAAAAGAAGTGGGGCATATTGCATGACAAGAGTGTGAGGAAATGAAGAGCAGCATCTGGGGAGGATGAAGAAAAGCAAAACAAGTGTAAAGTCTGGAAACAGTTAGACCAGAGTTGTCTTCCTGTCTGCAAACGGGAATCAGTTATTATTTATGCTGTTGTTCAGCTAGATTTTATCTGAATCTGTATCACAGCCTGGTGAATTGATAACAATGTTTCTAGGGGAAAAATACATTCTGAATTCCAAACAAGGTTGTAAATGAAGGTTTGGAAAAGAGTCTGTTCTTACACTGGAAATGACATGTATTTTTATTCACAAATCTTAAGATTGGAGTCAATATTTTTAGGTGCTTTCTCAAAACTCTTAATTCTTCCTGAGCTTGTCATTAACCCAAATATCTCTGTTTATGCCCCCAAAAGTGATCGCAATTGATGGTTAAAACTAACATTTTCAGGACTTTACTTTCGACCCCGTTGAATTTCATTTGGCTTATTTGGATCCATTCCTGCTAACTCTCAGATCATTCTGAGTTTTGATTGGTGAAGTTATCAACATTAGTTATGCCTTTCAATTATTGATCACAAACACGTCACAAGCATTTCTTTTTTTTTTTTTAAATTAATTAATTAATTTATTTATTTTTGGCTGTGTTGGGTCTTCGTTTCTGTGCAAGGGCTTTCTCCAGTTGCGGCGAGCGGGGGCCACTCTTCATCGCGGTGCGCGGGCCTCTCACTGTCGCGGCCTCTCCCGTTGCGGAGCACAGGCTCCAGATGCGCAGGCTCAGTAGTTGTGGCTCACGGGCCCAGTTGCTCCGCGGCATGTGGGATCTTTCCGGACCAGGGCACAAACCCGTGTCCCCTGCATTGGCAGGCGGATTCCTAACCACTGCGCCACCAGGGAAGCCCACAAGCATTTCTTTTAAGGCTTCATCTAATTTTTCTTGATTAAAATGTGGAACGGGACTGAGGCAAAGTAGAATCCAAATGATCCTCCTCTGGAGATTTTCTGTCATGTTAACTCCCATTCAGTGTTGAACAACTGAAATATGTTTATGTGAAATGGCCATCTTGAGCACAAGAACAAATTGGTTTTATATCTGTTTCAAGTCCATTTTTTAATATTATTTTATTTTTTAATTGAAGTATAGTTGATTTACAATTTTGTGTTAGTTTCTGATATACAGCAAAGTGATTCAGATATATATATCTAAATTTATATATCAATTAAAAATTATAATATAATTTATATATATATTTATATGTTTTATATAAATTATAGATAGATAGATATAGATATAGATATGTATATATAAAATTCAAGTCCATTTGCTAATGTCATCCTGTCTTGGGTACCACTCAGTTATGATGCTAGAGCTTCATGAGTCAAGACCGGACAGTTGGTTGGTCCTTCCATCGCGCCCTCTAATAAAGAACTCACAAAAAGTATATTTTAAATTACCACCTCTTTGCTTTACATCTAGTGAAAATATCTATTTTGAAATATTAAATTACAGTATAGGAAATCAAATATTGATATTTCTCGAAACTGAGCCTCAGTTTTTTTAAAAAGTGTGAGAAATGCTGCTAAAGTACCCAAGACTCATCCTCCAAGCCAGTGGATAAGCCATGTGCTCCTTACTGAGATGCCCTATTTCTTCTCTGCAGGGACACTGTGGGGCAAAGCTAAGCAACTCAAAATTACTTTTAGAAGCAGTCCTTTCAACTCTGGCAATCAAATCTTGTTCTGGGGAGGAGAGAACACTTTATACCTTGAGACACATTGTAGATAAGCCTTCTAGAACTTGCAGCAACTGCAGTAAAATGAGTTAGTTGGGCTCCTCAGCTACCCTACTAGATACAATGTGACCAAACCGGGACAGTCCCTTCCCAAGGGCACTATGTGCTCCTGGGCTGTGCGGTCCCACGGTGGTGGTAGTGGTGGGGGACAGCAGGGGAGGGGTGAGGGTGGGGCTGTCAACATAATCAGACATCTACCAGCCTAAGGGGCCACCTGGGTTATTTTCTAAAGGGACATGGAGACAATGGAGGCCACTGAGTGGGAGAACTAAGTAGAGGAGAGAGGAAGGATGCTGACACCTGACACTTATGGTCCTTACAGTGAGCCAGTGGTGTTCCAAGCATCTTCCCTAATGGGAAGAGACATTAGGGTATCAATTATACCTATAAGGATACTGGGGCCACCAAGACTTAAGTCACAGTGCCAAAGTCAGATGGCTGGTAAAAAGCAGAGATGGGATTTGAGCCCAGGTATTCTGGCTCCAAACCCTCCCCTTGAATTCTACAGCCTCCTAGCGTGCAAGTGAGGGAAGCAAGACTGAACAGCTGCATGGTGCTACATTTTAAGTCCTTCTTCAGGGGAGCACTGATGAGAAAGCTACAAGAGAACAGCTTGCTCTGAAATAGATGTCCAGGTGCTTAAATCAAGTCCAAGCCCCTTTTGTCTCCATCCTTTCCCCTGGACCCCGCTCCCACCCCAAACCTTGGTATCTTCTGCCCCACCTGCTCCTACGGCAGCTTCTCCCCAATATCACCAATCCCCAGGAGGTTGGCAGTCTTGAGGATCTATTTGGTTTTTAATTAAACTACGCACACTCACACTTCCTTCTTGATCATTTTGTAAGAGGTGGGAGGGAGAACAAGGGTCTGGGGAGGTGTTGAAAAACATTTCTTCCACCTCAGAGGACTCTTTCCATCCCACTAGGAGTGCTGGCCCCCAGGGAATATTCCTCTGGGTGAGGGATGGATGGGGGCTTCCCGCTGTGAGAAGGAGGAGAGGGGGAGGAGAAAAGGGGGGGAGGGGAAGGAGGAATTGGAGGGGGAGGGGGAGGGGCAGGAGGGAGAAGAGGAAGAGGAGGGGGAGGGGGGAGAAGAGGGGGAGGGGGAGGGAGAAGGGGAGGGGGAGGAGGGAGAGGCTGCCTCCTCAAAGGAAGACCCTTTTCCCATGGAAATGCACTGGGGCTGGTGCCATTAGCATCCCTATGCATAATGAGGGTTTGGCCTATTGTCATGCAAATTAATTCAGATGACAACACTCTCTCCTGGACAACACACCCCAGCACAGGAAGTTTCTCACACTGCTGGGCCAATGCTAACCGGTGGCCTCTACACCATCTTTCATTAATTATTTTCCCCCCCTTCGCTCCTGCAAGGTTTGTTTTCAGCTACAACCCCCTTTACCTCCCAGCTGCGGCTGCCTGCTTCTCATTCTGGAGCCATCGAAACATCCCCACAAACAAAATAACATGTAAGAACAATAAATAAAAACGAGAGGAAGATCCGCATTTCAGTTCAATCCTGGAGAAGAAGGGTTTGACTAAACAGAGAGGTGGAGTTCTTGCCAGGTATCCACGGAGCACAGGCTCCTTTTTTTCTTTCTCCCCTCTTCCACTGTGGTGAGCTTATCTAAGCAGTATCTCTTTTCCCCAGTGAGCCCTGTTCTCCTGTTGGTCGTTCAGGGCCTGATAAGATGGATTCTTTGGGTTTCACTATAGAGGGGCTGACTCATCCTTGCCATTGTTTGGCCTGCCAACCTCTTTCTCCAGGCCACTGACCAAGTACTTCCCACTTCCCACATCAGCAGACTTCAGCTTGGGTACTGCCACAGACTGAGACCAGTTCTTGCCCTGAAAGGAGTCCACTGTCAAAACAAAGAGTAAACACCCGTGGCTTCTTCAGATGATGCCAGAAGAGAACAGAGTGAAAGCAGAGCTACAGTGTATTCATGCTGCCCGTCTGGGCTCTGCAGCCTCTTTCTACCTCCTGATGCCCCCCCAACAGGTCCAGACTTCTTGTCCCCAGCCCTCTGCTGGCCGGAGGATCTATCCCTGCAACCTTGAGTTCAGAGCTGGTCCTCTCTCTCACCTCCAGGACTCTGCCTTCTTGTTCTGTACACAGCATAGTAGACTAGTTCCATCCCAAGTCCTGATTCTGTCTCTTTTCAAGCTGCATGATCTCAGGCAAGTTACTTATCTTCTGTGGGCCTCAGTTTAATTATCTAAAAAATGGGGATAACAGCCATACTCACCTTGTAGGGCTGAGATGGTGATTAAACACATAATCCATGTAAAGCACTGAAAACAATGCCAAGCACACGGTAAGCGGTAAGCACGCTGTATAAGTGTCAGCTACTGTCATTAATTAATTTTCCCAGACTTTACTTTTTGTTGGCTTATCTGGCTAACTCTCCCCTTTCTAATTCAGCTGAGTTTGCTCCTCTGCATATTGCTTGCAGCCCTCCAGGCAACTCTGTCCTGGTTTCTTCTGCTGTCCAAGATGTCTTGTGACAATAAAATGCATAGTGACATGCAGCATTGCTGACACAGAAAGTGTGTGACCCAGGGACTAACCTTGTCCCCTGAAAGTCCAGACATTTCCACCCTATACCTGAGTAGACAGGGTGAGGAAGGACAGGGGAGAATGGGACATTCTGGAAATCAACTTTAGCTTTGAACAACAGACAGGCTTTGTAGCTGGATGCAAATGGTATGCAAATGATATGCAAATCTGAATGTAAATACTTGGGGCCTGGGGAGAAAATCCTTGCGGAGACAGTCCCGTTCTCTTCTCCTCTACTTCCCAAGCTGCGTTTTGTTTCTTGATTGGTTAGTTTGGAATTCATTATGAAGATTCAAAGGTGCATATGGTTCTCCAAAGCAGTGTTTTTTACCTGCCGGTCAGGGGTCTGAGGCTGAAGAGACCTTGGGAAGCAGATAGTACTGAAGGGAGATCTGTGTCTACTCCAACACGAGCCGTGAGAAAGAGGAAACATCCATGTCATGGACCACAAGCCAAGGCAACTGCCAACGTCTCAGGGGCCTCCAGCAGGTCTGGGGAGGGCTACTTTCCCAGGGCCACCGGGCTGCCCCTTCCTGAAATACGGTCACCAAAAAACACTCTCACCCGATGCTCACTCTACTGGGGGCTGGTTCACACTATTCGTTTCTTTAAGCAGATTTGACAGGAAGCACAAACCAGCTTAGTTGGGGGTGGGGACAGGGAGTGGGAAGGGAAAGAAAGAAAACAGAACTACGTTATTCATTCATTCAACAAAATTTTATTAGGTGCCTCCCCAGCCATTACACAGAGGATGTCACCTAAGTTCTCAGAAGTAGACATTCCGCCCATGGGAAAACTCGGGCTTACAGAGCATCCCTGGCTCCAAGTTTCACATCAGTACAGTTTCTGGGAGAAAATCATATAACTAGACTGTGGTCATTATAAATGCATGATTCCCTAACCTCAACTGGGCCCTCAAAATGGCCAGAAATTATGTATGTTTCTTTAGTCAGCTCGCTTTCCAAGTCTAGGGAATGGCTGTGTCTGATCTCCACCTTCCTTAAGGCTCCCGTTTCCCTTCTGCGCCATCATTCCAGAGCGATAATCATGCCTCATACTTCAGAGAAAGCAGAAGTCATTCCACTGAGTTTACAGATAAACCCACACCTCACCTGTCCTCTCCTCCCCTAGGGCTCAGAGGAGGACACAGCCCTTCTCCTCCAAAGACCAGTTGCTCCGGATTCTCCCCAAGGACCCTGCTCTCTCAGTTAGACCTCTCTCTGGGACACCTTCAAATTCCCCTTCACTTCTTTTGCTGGCTCTTAGCCTTCAAACAAGTCAATAAATACATTAAATGGATGACTTCCATCATGCGCTCAGAATAGTGCCTGCTATGTAGCAAGCATGTCTAAGAATTTGCCCTAATTATTCTACAAAAAGCAGGCCCAGCTCAGTAGTATCAGAGACATGCATCCAAAACAATGAGATCCTTTTTTTTTTGGTCCAAGAGTAGCACGGTCTAGTAGAACTTTCTGTGATGATGGAAATGCTCTCTATCTGTGGTACATAATACGGCAGCCACTAGAGCCACGTGTGGCTGCTAAACATTTGAAATGTAGATGGTGCAACTGAGGAGCTGAACTTTTTATCTTACTTCATCTTAATTAATTTTAAACAGCCACACGTGGCTAGCAACTACTGTATTTGATAGCATGGGTCGCAATATCTGGCAAAAATGTAAAGAGGTGATATTATCCGGAGTGTGTGGGAGATGGGCACCCCCATACGTGGTCAATGGGCCATGTCAATAATGACAGCCTTCACAGGGCAACATGGCAGGGTCTGGCATTCTAAACGTGCCTGCTTCAAGTTCTCAGGATCTAGACTGAAATGAGCACATGTGCCCAAAATAAGGGTGGGGAATTGACAGTTTGCAAAGATGTGTGCTGGTCTCCAGCTTTCCAGTAGTGCAAATCATGCTGTCCTATACATCCTTGCTCCTCTGTAAGCTGAAGATAATCATCATACCCAGGGGTGTTGAGAGGCTAGGAGCTAATTTACCTAAGAGCCTAACATGGGTTCTAGTACAAAGTAGATGCTTAATAAATGGTGACTATTATTAGTTAATAGTAATAATAACTAATTACAGAAGTAACATTGATAGGGTCAGTATTGGGATTATAGCCTTGTGACCCCATTTTGAAAGCCTCCCAGTTGTAGGGGTGAGCAAAATTCAGGGGGTCCCGCCAGCTTGGTGGAAGCAGCGCCCCGGGAAGAAGATGTGTTGGAGAAGCATCAACTGTGGATGGGCACGCAGCTCAAACTCGACAGTCAGCTCAGTATTGGGGTCAAGGGGGCAGAGCGGTGGGTCTCATCCTGGGGCCTGTTTGCCCCCAGGGGTCATCTGGAAATGTCCGGAAACATTTTTGATTATCACGACTGGGAGAGGGTGTGTGTTGCTGGCATCTAGTAAGTAGAGGCCAGGGACTCTGGCTTCCCATCTTCTTTCCATCCCACCTAGAATCTCTGGTGGAAATAGACTGAGATTTGGGAAGGCCACCAGACTTGGTCTACAGGCTTGCCTCATTTGGTGGGCATAAACAACCTTGACCTGTCTTGGTGGGGGTCTCCCAGCTTTGAGAATTCCTCTGGCTTCAGTGGGTCCAAGAATGGACTTCAACTCGGTTGTCCTTCCCTCTCCTCCACGGATGCAATCGTCACGGTGGAAATTTAGATTCTGGCATTCTTTCCAAAAGCCATTTCCTTACCAAATGCACTTTTCCCAAGGCCAACCTTCCACTGTCTCCCTCTTTCTTCTTCCCCTCCACCCGCCACCATTTCACAGGTAGGGGATGCATGTGATACCTGCATCTCTTGCCTGCTTCTAGCTCTGCCAGGAGGATGTAGAGTCCCATGAAAACCTACCACAAAGGGGAAGAAAGCAACCATGGAATCTAGACCATGGGGATTCTTCCCCATCTCAGATTTCCAATGGTCGCTTTGCCGGCTTTCTCAGACTACCTGAGCCTGTTGAATAGCGCCCATTTTCAGCGATGCTCCTTTGTGCCATCGACAAAGACAAATGGTTGGATCCACTGGCCACCTTCCATATGACTTCATTTGCAAAGTCCAGGGGAAAGGACTGGGCATCACATCACATCCCCTCATCAATGTGGGGATGGGCAGGGAAGGCTCACTGGGCAGAGCGAGGGAAGGCAACCCTGAAGGCAGCTCTTCCACCAAATGCCTCCTGCTTTGGATTGTGCAGCTCGCACAATACATCTCACCACGCCTGCCAATCGCCCCGGCAGGGGAGTCGGGGGTAGTTGGTGGGGGAGAGAAAAGCAAAGGCACGGTTCAAGCTGCCTGCCCCTGGCCCGTCATTCCGTCTGTGCGCGGACTGTGCTTCTCTGTTCTCATAATTCACTTCCCCGAGGCGTCACGGTGTGAAGGGCTGAGGCATGCTTCCTCATGGTTCCCCTAATCTGCCCGTGTCAAGTAACATATGCATCACTCCCTCACCCTCAACACAGTTTTGGCAGATTCTCCACCAACATCTGTTGCCCGAGGTCTGCCCCATGCAAGCTTCCCCCTCATCGAATGACAGGGCCAGTAGGCAAAGCTTGTCTCTTCCTTCCCCTTCCGCCAGCTCGCAGCTTGGGGTCCCAGGGTCCAGCACTGTAGCCGTCAAACAAGCCTGGAACGGGCCAGGAGGCGGCGGCGGTCCCAGGAGTGGACCACCAGAGACATCTTCCTTCCCATCCCCCAGTAGAATGACGCCTGGTGACCTCCCCAACTACATCAGTAATTTGTCTTGGAGAACCGCCATACCTACAGCAAACACAGGGAGGATTAGGACACAGCATATGCCGTGCGGCAACAGAAACGAGCGAAGGTCCTTCCTGAGTCTGAAGGATTACTGAGGGGGAGGAAAGGGAGAGACACAGAGCGAGAAAGATGCATGTGGCATCAGCGAAACCCCGTGTCTTTATCCAGGATTGAAAGGAAATGGATGCCTCCAAACTGGGTGTGTTGAGGTCAAATCCGATATGGGCTTTGAGTTGCAGCCGCTTTAAAGCCCGTTGGTGACAGATGTGGACTTTTGCCAAGTCAACCACAAAATAGGATCAAAGGAAGTTGAGAAACAACAACAACTGGGACCCCCCAGCTGAAGTTTTTTGCTGCCCTTGGAATGTTAGCCCCGTGGACCTGGTCAGGAAGCGGAAGAAAGCCCGAGGACTACATTCAAATGAGTTGGGAAAATATAAAGATCCAGAAACCAGGCTGGTGCCTCGAAGGATGTGGGGTGTTCTCCATTGCAGCAAAGAAGCAGGAAACACTGACCGGGGTGAGGAGGGACACCTAGAGCCAGCACTGCTACTTGGAGAGGAAATCTCTTCACCTGCGTTCAAGAAAAACAACTGTTGAGTCATAATTAATGCATTTTAAAGGTGAAAGGGACAGGAAAGTGAGCCGGGCTTCAGCTTACTGGCTTTGAGGTCATACTCGTTGAGCTCAAATCCAGGTTTTGCCACTTCATAGCTGTGTGACCCTGGGAAAGTCACTTACCTCCCCTGCGTTTCATTTTCTCATCTATAAATAGGGTTGATGGTAGTACCTGTCTTGAAGGGTTGTAAGAATTCAAGATATACATAGAATGTTCTTAAAACTGTGCCTGGCAAGAGCACAAAGTCAACAAATGCTAACTATTATTGTGACCTTTATTTGTAAGAGTAAATGTACATCTCGTAGAATGTCCGCCTTAGGGAAGATGAGAAGATCAAAAGCACTGTGCCTGCGTTCGCAATCCTAGACTCAAAGAGTATCACGTGACAGTAATTTGAAAATGAAAATTGGGTTGTACAAGCACGTGTGAATTTCAAAGAACTCATTCTTCACATCTAAAGCCAGGCTCAGCCACCCATCCAGTGAAGGTTGAAGGCAACTAAAATAACAAAAATAATTGCCTTGAGAAGAAAACCATACCCCAGAAAGGGTTAACACATTTGCAAGAACTTCCTCGTTGTGGCTCTCTGTTCTAACTTGTTCTTTAGCCAACGAGGAGAGTTAGAAACATCAACCACTGTTTAATTATCTGGCTGCTCTTACCGCCAATGGAATATCACGCCCTGTGTCCCCCTGTCTTCCAAATGGGCTCCTCCCTATTCTCACATAATCTAAAGATCTGGAATTCTCAGGTCCTTTCAGCCCAGCTCCATGGGATCAATTCCCCAGGTGTCACGCTTAGTTATGCTGGAGCCCTGTGGGAAAGGGGATATGCTCTCATTGCTAACTCTGGGGCAAAGTCTCTTTAGGCAAGACATCCATCCTATTCACCAACAAATGTTCCCAGCTGTGGGAAAAAGAGTAGGGGCTTTCCACGTCACCCACCGGCTATTCCTCTCTGCAGAGAAGCTGGTACCTCGCCTAAGAGCATCTCCAGGCAGGGCCAGCTGAATGCACCCCAGGCTAATAATCGCAGATTTGGGGGGCACATCCCATACAGTCTCTGACTCTACAACTTAACAGAGACCTTTTGGTGGGGAAATGGGGGAGACTACGTTTGAATGGAAATTTATCATCTTAGAAAAAATTAGAATTTAATTGAACGAATAGTGTTCTGGTTTTTAGATCTATTCAAAGAAAGCAATGGAAGACGTCTGTGACAGGCGTGACAAATAAGTTTCATCACATCTCGGCAACCAACCCTGATGGTTTGGTAATAGACTCTGGACGCGCTCTGCTAAGATGGATTGTGAAACCATAAGCCAGCATTAAGTTGGCTCTGATTGATTAGCAATGTCTGCCATGTGCGTGGGAGGAAGTGCACGGTGATCAGTTAGCAATGTCTGTCCTGAGGGGTGGCCTCAGATATGCACCTCAGATAGTACAAAATAAAATTCCTAGTTTTTTTAATATGACCATTCCAAGGAATATTTGAACTGTTTCTTAAAACTCCTGGGCCTTCATTTCCATTTTTGTAGACTCTAAAAAGGAGAGGAGAAGAATTAATTTTTTTTTTCATGTTTGAGTGAACTGGTGTCTAAGGTCAGTTTTTACCTATACATGTGAAAGCAGATATGAAAACCCTCCTCTCCAAATACCAGGTCCAGTCCTAGACAGGTTTGTAAAAGTTGATTTCTACGTCTGTAACAGTTTTCATTTTTTGCCTCCCTATAATAATTTATTGATAAGCTTGACTATTCAGCCACCTACCCCATTGTGGGCATTCTTGCATTGCCACGTGAGAATCTGAAATATTATCAATGACTGAGGTGCAGGACCTCACTGGGAAAGCAGGTATATTCACAGCAGGCGATGTTAAAGATATGGCTGGGGAATAAAACAAAACAAAATAAACAAACAAAAAATATTAGCTTACGCTGACTGAAATAGATCAAAATACCTCTCTCTATGTCCTGGATAATCCCTCTCTCTGTCTCTGTCTCTGTCTCTGTCTGTCTGTCAATCTGTCTCTCTCTCTTCTCTCTCTCTCTCTGTGTCTCTCTCATCTTTGGACGTCTCCTTTTCAATCTATAAGAGACATACCAGAGGAAAGGAGGAAAACATAACCCTAACCTATAGTCTAGGGTTCCCTCTACAAGGAAGTAAGGAAGAAGAGAAAGATTCCAGAAACATAAAGGAGCCCAGAATTTGGAACAAAATGTAGATTACATTGGCTTTACCTGAAAATAATTGTTCGTCCTGATCTATATCTTAAGATTGGCTTTTGTCATCCTGATAAAAGGGACAGATATCTCTAGTGCTATTAATTTCTTCCTTCTTCTTGCCTTGAATGCAGATGTAATGCCTGGAGCTGCAGAAGCTGTTTTGTGACCATGTGACAATGTCCATGAGGGTGAAAGGCCAAGCTAGGGAAGTGTAGGAAGGTAGAAGGAAGCGTGGATTTGGGGGTCATTATTGAGTGCTGAACCAGCCCTGTGCTACCATCCTCCAGACTTCCTTGTGAGATAATTAAATGCCTTTACTTTTGAAACCATCCTTATTAAAGTTTTATTATGGCAGCTTGAAGTATTTCTATACAACTATTTACCTCAGTACTATAATTCGGTATTTTTTTTAGGCATTGGACCAATATTGATTTCTACAACTGCCTTACATTGGACCTCAAAAAAAGAATGCTAAAGATATAAATCTAAATTGTCAAGGGGTCACAGAGAAAAAGTGAGTCATGCCAGCTAGCATACATGGGGGTGTGGGAATCAGGGGATGGGGGTCTATAAGGAGAGGAAGGACAGAATTTCAGTCTGATTGAGTTTTCTAACATATTCTAAATGATGAGAACACAGTCTAGGCCATCTGCCAACCCTTTCTAAATAGAGCATTTCCCAAAGCTGTGCCCTAGGTGTCAACACCTTTGAGACGTGAGTCAGAGAGAGAGCCATCTGTACACACAACCTCCACCCACCTTCAGCTTATCCAGTAAGCAGAGAATAATTGAGTCAGCTCCCAGCACCTGTGTTAATAATTTGGAGGGCACACAGCCTGCCTTTCTCTCTGTACAACTCACGAGAACAACCCAGCAAACTTCTATGGCTTTAGAAGTCAGTGGCCAGAGCTCGTGGGCAGTACCATTCTGTGCCCTTATCCTTTCTAACAGAGCCTGGAAACACAGTCACTGAAGCAGTCAGAAAGGGCTCAACATGAGCTAACAGTCTCTTTCCGAACAGCTAGATATTACTCATTTGCCTTGAGAAGGTCAGCAAAGAATGCAAATGGCACCTCCTCATCTCCTGATTTATCCAATTAAAACCATATGTGGACCATCCCGCATCCTCTTTTCCTGTGGGCTCTCAGAAACAACTAGCAGGCAGGAGGGGTAGGATTGAAAAGTGAAGGGAACATTTCTTGAGCCTCTACTCTGTGCCTGGCACTGTGCTGGTGGGTACTTTCCTATGCGTTATCTTATTTAATCCTCATAAGAATTCCAGAAGCTAGGGGATACTGTCCCCATTTTATGGATAAGGAAGTAAGGTTTGGAGGGAACTGGTGATTTGTCTGAGGCCCACAGCTAAGGGTGTACAGCAGAGATCATGAGCCTTCACCCACATTTCTGTGCATTTCTACATTTCCCAATCTTCTTGGCAATTGTGTCGATCATGTTACTGAGTTCTAGACGGAAGCAAGGCACACCCCCTCTCAGCTGGATGACTAACCATCTTGCACATTCTTGCACCTATGAGTGGAAGCAAAAGATTCCAAGATGGCCGACCCACAAGATAAAAGGAACCAGGATCTTTGAGTCACCACTTGGAGGAGAGACGGCTGTCATTCTGGATCGTGCAAACAGATATTCTTAAATTAGTTACTAAACCACGATCTATCCTACTTTGTCTTGTACGAAGGTCCCATTTCAAAGAGGGTCTGATACAATACTCTATGGAGACGTGGAGGAATCTTTGAAGAAATGGACACAAATATTAAACAGGTCTGTGGTGTCCAGTACAGCAACTGAGCAAGTGAAATGACCCCAAAATGAGTCAGAAGGATTGCATGTGGACAGATGTATTATGGTCTCTCTAGAGCATATGCGTGTCTGCTTCCCCCCTCATCTTACATGCACACAGACATAATCAAATCCAGAAAATACATGTTGAAGCTAATCCCTTGCCTCAAGTCGGGCTTGAACGTGGTGTAATAGCCCTTGGTAAATTCCTTTCAAGGTTCATGTCTCAGTTTCTTCCTTTCTTCAGTGGAATAAAGCCCATGGGTCTCCTTCTGGAGTGTTCTTAAGGTATACGAAAACCGCAAAGCAGACACTTGGTCAATCTAAAAGGAAAGAAGCCCAAGAAATCCAGGACATTATCAGCAGAAATGACTTAAAGAACCACATGCATGTACAATTTCTCACTCAGGTACATATTCCAGGCAGGGTTAAACTCTGAGAAGCCAAACTAGTGATTATCCCAAGGAGATCAACTTCTTTTAAGAAGCTGTCAAAGAAAAGTAGGTGGAGAGATGGATTAGTGGAATGGAAAGGCACTGGAAGCTGCTGGTGAAAAGGAACAAAGATTTCGAGGAGAGGATTTTGAATCCTTAGACCTCCTTCTCATTATATAGCATCTTCCATGGTATGTGACTGTTGATAAATATTCATTGAAGGGGGAATGGACCTAATGTAATGCAAATCACATGCAAAGCAACATGTAAATTGGAACCATTATATGAAGTCAATAGGTGAGGTACTATGCATATTAAAAGTACAGGACAAGAGCTCCAAAAGCCCCAGAAGAGGCCCGTACGTAATACTAACAGGGGACCTTCCATTCCCAAAGGAATCTGATGGTCAAAGAGAGAGCCTGGCTATCAAAGAATGTCACCAAGCATGAAGTAGGGACGGTGAGGCCAGGACAGAGGGAAACAGGGACGGGGACAGCCTCCTGCCCTGCTCTCCCCATCCCTTTCAAAGCTGTATTCAAAACAAGTTCCCCTTCATCGCCTTCCCATACCGATCAGACCTGATACTGATTGATTGGTCAAATCCACTTAGTGACAGGGAGGCCGTCTGATCTGCTTGTCCATTCGCCACGCTATTCAGGATGGCTCCGGCAAGCCTTCCAACAAAAGAGCAGGGGACCCTGAGACTGCCCGTGAGGCTGGTCACTTTGAACCCGTTGGCACCACAGGCAAGACTTTTACAAGCTTTTATATCCCCCCGAAAACGCTCTTCCTGTGAGTGGCGTGTGCTCCCGCGCATGCGCATTTGGCACAGATTTGCACGCCTCTGCAGAAAGGCCTCAAGTACAAAGACGGGCCCAGAGACTCTCAGACTTTTCCACCTAAGTCCTAAGGGAGTTGCAGGAGTTTGACCATCGTGAATGATCTGAGCCAGGGAAGGTCACAGGCTGTTTCTGATTGGAGCCCTCCACTGTGTTTGCTTTCTGTGCCCCCATGGACCTCCTGACAGGACTGGGGGACATGGAAATAAGTCAGGGGTGACCCTTCTGGTGACCCATAGCCTCGCCAGCCAACTCCTGATTGCAACCTTCTGGCTTCAGTAACAGCCTTTAATTCGGGCCTTCTGGCTCCACTGAGGCCAGAGCTGCTGCAGAGCTGGTGGCAGTAACCACGGCCAGGCTCGGAAGCTCCGTGCCTTCTCTCCACATGTGAGACAAGCCAAGGTCGGTGGGATGGGGGGCACCATACAACGGGAAGGAGCAAAGGCAAAGGAAGACGGGAGAAGCTTCTGAATTCAGCGGACACTCTCCCTTTGGCTACTGTGCACCCTTCTGTCTTCAGTATGATGCTGGTACCCAAGCTCGGACCTGCTGGTGTTCAAGTCAATGGATGCAAACCTCATAAGACCGCCTGAACAATTGCCGTACAAGTTCTGCCTTCAAATCCCTGCTTCTCTGACATTAGGTTGTAGAAGCCCTTCTCACAATTCCCTGATGATATAATAAAACACAAATGTAGATGCTGACACCGCTTTCTATACCCACGGCACACACATCGCTTATAAGCGGTCCCCCCTGCCCTCACACACAAACCTCTACATATGGCACAGTCAGGGCAGCACTGTACACCAGGCACACGTGGCTTTTTCAAAAAGGATCTCATGTTAAACAATTGACATGAAAGGGTCAAAGCAACCTCCCTGTTATTTGCAACCTTACATGTGGGGCTTTCTCCCCGACACAGACAGGACATCTAATAGACTCTGAAATTGATAACTCCTCCCATCCAATTGTCTCCATTTACAGATGATAGATCTGTAAGAAAGAAGAAGTGACCTGATCAGAGTTAGTCACACTGCTGAGTCATGAGGACAGCAGGGCTGGAATCCCAGGGACTGGACTCCCGGCCCCGTACCCTTCACCACCACACGCATTCCCAGATGGCTGGCCAGTGTCTAGTACCTCCAGCCACTGCTTCCACAAGCCCTCCCCATCAGAGTCCCCTCTCTCCTACACAGGACTCTTGCAGGAGTGTTTACAGCAGCCAGATCCTAAATAAATAGCAGTGATGACCCAAAGAGAGGTCCAAGTAGGAAGCAGAGGTGAAAGGCAGTAATCCAGGCTGGACCTCCACTGGCCAAGAGCCCAGGTCTGATCCAGGTATGTCTGATAGCCAGGTGCCACCCCCTCCCCCAGCTTCACAAATCCAAATCCAAACATATCCTATCTTTTGGAAAACTTGCTTTTCAACTCCAAGGTCCTTTGAGGGTCAAGGAGTTCAAAGACATATAGTATAAAAAGATGAAAGTTGATGGAAGGAAGTCCGCGTTGATAAGCAGTTCTTTACAGGGGTGTAAACCCGGCTCCTCCCTCTCTCTAGGGAATCAGTAGGATTGCCTTTCCAGTCCATTCTGTGGCTCAGCCCCTCCCAGCCCAGCACAGAATATCAGGCTCCCCACAGAAGAAAACTGGCTGCTTAAGACCCCTGCTGCTTATACACATTGTAAACCCACTCTGTCAAAGTGATACGGGCTTAGCATCTCACCTGCTTTCATTTTTCTTTCCTTTTGCAGTAGTGGTGGTATTTTTTTTTTTTTTAATTTACTTCTTTTGAAAATTTCAAAATGAAGCCCGTATCACATTATTTAAAAAGTAACTGGCTAATCATTTTCAGGGTTCCCTTTCAATGATTGGCATGGTGTTGAGCCTAAATGCTCTTTTTTTTTTTTTTTTTTTAGTTTTTTAAATTATAGTTGATTTACAAGGATTCAAGTGTTATTACAAGATATTGAATATAGTTCCCTGTGCTATACAGCAGGTCCTTGTTGTTTATCTATTTTATATATAGTAGTGGGTATCTGTTAATCCCAAATTCCCAATTTATCCCTCCCCCCCTTCCCCTCTGGTAACCATAAGTTGGTTTTCTATGTCTGTGAGTCTGTTTCTGTTTTGTAAACATATTCATTTGTATCTTTTTTTTTTTTTTTTTTTAGATTCCACATGTAAGCCATGTCCTATGATATTTGTCTTTCTCCGTTTGACTTCCTTCACTTAGTATGGTCATCTCTAGGTCCACTAAATGTTCTTTCAAATGCATGCTTTGCTTTTAAAAAGTGGACCCTTTTCTGTACGTTTGTGTGGAAGCGTTATTTAATCAAAGCCTGAGACTCAGACTCACATTCAGGAAGGGCTTCAGAGGAACTCCTTTCCCAGAGTTCATGACCTTCAGTTACCAAGTCACCACAGGATTAAGAGTTTCTAAGGCATCATCTCCTTTCTGAAAGGAACTTTTAACCTTTTCAGTCCTGGGTAGTTTATTAGAAAAGGACCCCTCCTTGAACCCCAGATTGGAAGGCTGAGCGGCTGAACATGAGGCTAGGGTAGTTTTCCAACTGCAAGCTCCCCAAGTCATCCATCCATCCATCCAGTCAATCAACAAACATGGTGGGCAGATAAACATAACCCCTGACTTCAGAGAGCTCACAACATAGTCAGGGAAACACAATAACCAAGGGCCAAAATTGATGGAGCTTAGTTGCCAAGGAAGGGAAGGGTACAAGTTGAATCTGAGAGTCAGGCAAAGGCTCATTCCTCAAGGCCAGGAGGCCCCAGAGGCCATCGTAAGGGTTTTGGTGTTCAGCCTAGAAGAGTGGGAGGCCCTGGGTCCTGCTTCCTCCTTTCTCCTGCCCTCATGCTCTTCCAGAGAAGACACACCCTTCTGCTTTGCGTTAAAATTTTACTTCTATCCACACTAAAAGTCTCTCCCCCAAACCAAAGAGTACTTTTCATGTGATGCCACCCACAAGAGCCCCAGACACCGCAGGCCCTGCATGAAGAAGACAGAGAGCGGGGTCAGAGTCTGAAGATCAGTGTTGAGAAGGCTCAAAAGAGTGGAGGTTCCCAGACTTGACCAGAACTTCAACTCAGCTGGAAAGCAAGTGTAAAGGTGATCCAGTTGTAAGCTGGCCAGACTCTCCTGTTCTGTTTGGAAACGTGTCAAGATGGTGTAATAGTAGTGTTTAGAAGCCGAGATGGGTCACTGACCATCCCATGGTGGGGCTAGCACATGCTCACTCGGGCAATGCCAACCATTCCCTGCAAGTTCTGACACAGGCAGCAGGCTCCTGCCCTATGGAAAAGTGGTTTTGCTAAGGGTCACCCTTCCCAGTTCCACAGGAGGCAAAATAAGCTGCAGTGTAATTAGCAAAATGATGGGAAAATATGTAAGCAATTCAAGTACCATTACCTTCCCGCTAAGTGAACACATGAACAGCATTCAGTGCATGGGTGAAGGGGAAATGCAACTATCTGACCCCGCTGGACAATTTTGCAAAGATCTTTCAGAAATCTTTAGATTGTCTTCTTTAAGAATCCAGCTCAGAAAACTGGTTGTCACCTATTCCTAAATAGGATGAAACTGTCATCGATATTATCTTTTCCTGCTGGTCTTCAGAATGCAGGAGCTGCTTAGAATGGTTTTAAAGTCAGGCTGGTGGCCAGACTGAGTCTCCAAACCTTTCCTCTCTGAGTAGCAGAGGCCCTGCACCTAGAAATAGATGTTCTTATTTTTACACATTGTCTGATTTATATTCTTCTAAGGTATAGGAAGACTTGACTTTGTCTAGGAAGTGGTTTCATTGGCTGGGAATCAAAAAGAAAAAGGGACTGGACTTATTTACAAAGCAGAAACAGACTCACAGACATAGAAAACAAACTTACGGTTACCAATGAGGAAACAGGGGCGGGGGAGGGATAAATGAGGAGTTTGGGATTAACAGATACAAACTACTATATATAAAATAGATAAACAACAAGGACCTACTGTATAGCACAGCGAACTATATTCAATATCTTGTAATAACCTATAAAGGAAAAGAACCTGAAAAAGAATATATATATATATATGTATGCACACACATATATATAACTGAATCATTTTGTTGTGCACCAGAAACTAACACAACATTGTAAATCAACTATACTTCAGTTTTTTTAAAAAAGGGAAGAGAAAAATAGGAAACAAGTCAAGTCAACTTTCGATCAGTCCCTGACGTTTGGGGTTGAGATCACCCATCGTTTTCTTAGAGGAGAAAGGATATTATATAAAACTTTCCCTAGATCTGGAGTGACTTCTCAGTAGGAACAATGGCCAGGAAATGGAAGAGAGTCCAAGATGTGCCACCAGCCAGTGAAAGACAACATAGTCATTTTTTTCACTATTTTTCTCTAAAGAAATACTTTTTTCCCTTCACTCTATGTCCTAGTTAGTGATACCGCCAGCCATCAAGATGATCAAGCCAGAAAACCAGGCACCATCTTAGATCTTTTTCCTTATTTCACTTCCCAAAGCTAAAAGTCCTGTCAATTTCACCTCCTAAAATTTCCTGTCATCTCTCCCTACCATCACCATCTAATTTGGGCCATCCTTATTCTCATCAAAATATTTGTATAGTTTCCCCCAAATGTTGCCATGGCTGGATCCCTCACTTCATCCAGCTCTCTGCCCCAATGCCATGTGCTCGGAAAGCACTTCTCTGGCCACTCGGTCTAAACTGTGACTCCCCATCGCTTTGTATCCTTACTCACTTCAGTTTTCTTAACAGACCCAACTCCCACCTTTCATCATATCACACATACATACATATATACATATGTATCACATAGTTACATATCACACATTTATATATCATATATTTAGTTGTATATATGTCATATATTTCTTGTTGGCTTTCCCTTCCAAAAAATAATCTTGTCTTGTTCACTGCTGTATCCCAGGACCTGGAATGATGCCTGGTGCACCAAAGGAGCTCTATCAGTATTTGCTTAAGGAATGAACGAACCAGGCTCCCTGCTTCCACTCTCACGTATCCTCCATATCGGTGAGACTTACTTTCTGAAACACAGATTTGACCACATTATTTGACTGCTTCAAATGCTTCCATGCCGTCCTGTTGCCAGCATGTCACCATGGCAACCATAGTAGCTGTGGCCTGGAGCCACCACTTCTACAGACTCGTTTCCCATGCCCACCTCCAACTCCCCAGGCCTTACCCACCCAACATACCAGCCATGTGCAATGACTATGGGGTCCCCAAACATGCCATGCTCTTTCTGCCCTCAACACCTTCATGGGGGACTGGGCCTTGACTCCCTTTGACTGCTGGGCAAACTCTGAAAAGCCATCCCTCATCCCCTGCTGTATCCTGCACAATACTGCTATCACAAGTTACAGAACCTTGCAGGGTGTAGAGTGTGCACGTGTGTCTTTGTCCGTATCCTTCCTTGGTTTAGGAGCAGAGGCCATATCATAATCATATTTTGGTAGACAATTTTTCTAGCATTGGAAAACTTCTTTCATGTTGGTATCTCTTGTGAAATAGGACAAAGCTTTTGAAAGAGAAGAAGAAAAACTCTTTCAATCTCTCAACTCTGCTCTTTTACATCCTTCCCCTGAGATTTCTTTTTTATTCAGAAAAAAAATAGAGAGAGAAATCACAAAGAGGAAAAGAAAGGAAAAATAAAGAGAGTAGTGAGAGGTGAAATTTTCAGCCAAGTGAGAGAAAAAAAGTAACTGGCTTTTGCATTGCATTGATTACATAACTGAAGCCTGAACTCAGATGACAGAGAACTTGGCAAAATGACTGTCCCCACCAAGACGAGCTGCCGCGCAGGTCCAGTGAGTGAAGACGGAGAGAAGCCAGAATGGACCGGACATCACTTTGGGCTTTGACTTTTCTTTCTCTGGAGTGACGGGAAGACTGAGCTGGGAGATCAGGGTGCCTCAGATCCAGCCCAGGCTATACTGCCCCCGCTACCAAACCTGCGCAGGCAAAGCTGTTACCAACCCGACCCGGCCTGCTTCCTCCCGCTCAGCTCCTCTCCTCCCCACTTCCCAGCTTTCCTGTGAAAGCATTCCGTCCGTCCCAAGACCAGTTTCCTCTTCTTTGCTCTGTTTTCTTTCATGAGCTCACGCTGAGTGCAGGGGGGCAGCTGGGAATACTGACCGTCAGTGAACGTGTAGGCACTTGAGTCACCATTGTTACCTCTGCTTCCACCACCCAGAGGAGTGAAAACAATATACAAAAAAATAAAACATAAAAATACACTTCACTTCAGTGAAAGGGAAAGTGCACTAAAGATTTAAAGGAGAAAAGAACCTGGATTGGAACCCAGTGGCCGTGGGCTGTTCCCTGAAGGAGGATAAACTTGAGGGCCGTCTTCAGCTCCAGTCTCTGGTAAAGCAAGAGGAGTTGGGTGGGAGGGGTTCTTGGGGTTGAGAACCCCCCCCAAGAAGAGGGACCCTGGGGGTGATCATGCCAATTTGACTCGAGCATATTCCCTGTTCCATGCATTTGAGCGGGTAACTCTATCTTCGAAACTTGAATGTAAAGATCTCTGGTTTGACCCCTGTTGCCAGGTCTCCTAGAAAAGTCTGGAAATGGGGCAGGTGGTATCCCTAAGCCTCCAGAAAATATTTTGGCAGGACAGCCTAACCCAGGAGGGACATCCATTCTTTCATTCAAAAAATATAGTCACTATTATAAGCTCTGATATATGGTGAAACACACCCTCCTACACACAATTCTTGCCCTCTAGGAACTTATTTTCATTTGTGGGGAAAAGAGAATAACAAAATTTTTTTAAAAAAGAAATAGTTCAACTATATGACATGCCAGATAGTGAGGGCTAAGGAGGAAAATAAAATAGAGGGAGGGTGTGTGAAGTGCTGGGTGATTGATTGACTTGGGTCCAAGAGGGCTGCCCCGGGGAGGTGCCATGCGAGGGACCACATGAGGGACGGTGCAAACCTGTAAAGCAAAGGTTTGGGGTTATAATTAAGCTTCCTGGGTGTCTCACATTCTGTCCCACCCTGAGGCATGAGGAGCAAATAAAAACAAGAAGGGAGGAGGAGAACCGGAAACCACGTCACCCACTGTACTTGTTGCCATCTGGTGGGCCCTGGAAATCATCAGCGCATTTGGTTACTGTGTTTACACAGCCGGCAGGACACACATTGCTTGCTCAGGGCTCCCCAGAGCGGCCGGAATGGTCCCCGCTTCCCCGGATTCCTGAGGCCCCCGCATCCGGGCGCCGGGGCTCCACCCCTCACAGGGTTTTAAAATCCCCTTGGGTTGTCCAAAGACAGGGGCCTCCAGGAACTCCCCAGACCAGGTTCAGATCTTTATCTGGACCAAGTCCTGCGCCTGGGGGTCAAGTTGTGGAGGAGGGCTTTGGAAGTCGTTTGCTCAACCAGGAAGGGAGACAAGGCTGGGCTGAGCGGGCCACTGGGCTGAGGCTAGGAAGTGAATGAATCATGTGACATCTACCTGCAGTGCCTGACCCGTGGGAAAGCACCCTGGATGTTAGCTCTTGTTAATAACAATCGCAGTCACAACTCTGCTTCAGGTACGTGAAGTATATACCTGCACCCCGAGGAAGTTACATCCAAGTTTTTTTTTTTCCCATGACCTTCTATTTTTGACCGATTTTAGACCAAAGACACTGAGGTTTAGAATGTTCCATACCGCTCAAAAACTTGCACGGTTAATAAGTGGTGGCCAGAATTTGAACTCAAGCATCTCCAGTCCTAAAACGGGCTCCCAGTCTCTATGCTTTAGGCTCTACCTACATTTAAGGGATGAAATCGAGGCAATACCTCCTGGTCTCACGACAAGCCTGACTCTTCTCTTCCTAGGGAAGAGGACAGTTTATACACTGAAAAATCAAGGAAGGGCGATACCCATGTACCTCAATAACTTCTAGTACTTCTTCTCCAAGAGGCTCTATTTCTTTCAACTGCTAGGTATGGTACTTAGGATGCTGTGGAGAACAGTCAGGTGGCTTAGAGTTTAAACAAGTATAAGGTCCATCAGAGGACGTGCCCAGTCAGGCCTGAATCTTGTAAACACGGTGGCCTCTGTGAGCCTTGACCGTCATGGCATGATCTGCCTAATGTCTCGGATGAAATATTTGTAGCAATTCTGGGACTTGTTTCTCATTTCAGTGGCACTGAAAGCCACCGTAAGAAAGGCTCCAACAATCTGTGGCTTCTGTATAAAAGTAAGCAGACAAGAAGCCAGGGAAGTGAGAGGCCCTGTCTGAAGTCACTCACCAAGTTCACGAAGAGCCTGAAGCCGGGGAGGACACAGCTAACTCCGGGCATCACAGGCCATCTGGCTGGACACACAGGAACCGGACTGCCTTTTAACCCTTGGGCTAAATCATCAGGCCAGCAAAGAAGATCCGCATTTAGAAGAAGAAATATGTTCCAGCGCACCCTAATCCTTTCCCACCACCTGTCACCCCAAACCCCCAGACTCAGAGCCGCTGCATCCGAGACACATCCAAATAGACCTTTGAGGCCGGGCTGGGCCCGCTCACCCACATGAAAAGGCAAAGGTAAACACTTTCCTCCCAAGGACTGGCCAAGGCGGTAGGTGGACCAGCCTGGGCCAAGCCAGGCAGGGACAGGGCATCGGAGGCATTATTGACAAACTGGGTGCGTTCATGGACCCGAGAGTGATGGATGGACGCTCCCGAGAGAGTGTAAGAGAGAAAAGAACATCCAGAATCTCTCCTCCAGCCTCAGCTCCCCGGGTAGGACCCGAGGGTGTTTCACGTCCCTCCCTCCTCGCTTTCCTGCCTTGCTCAGAGAGCTGGGCCTTCCTTCAGGCTGGCTGTTTAACGGGGCCGGTAGAGAATTTTCAGCCGGGGACTCATGTGTTCTAATCCTATTAAATATGCACCGGCTTCCAAACTCAGCTTTTAAAAGCTTGCCTCCCCCCCTCCCCCGCTTTGCCTTACTTAGTCCGACTTTGCTCCCTTCCAGCCTGAAAAGCCATTGCTCAGTTGTTGGCAGGGGTCCCACCGGCATTTTTGCAAGGATTTGGGCTGTGATTCAGCTACCTGCAGCTGTTCCCCGGTTACCACCCACGTAAAGGAATTTCTGATATTAAAACTGGTGACAAACTTCCTCCCCCCTCTTCCCCAAACACATTAGTTTGATTGGCATCCTCAGTCTAAGTGGCCAAGTTCACTCTCGCTTGGTTCCCCATGTTCTCTTGATGATACATTTAATTCCACCCAGCCATCGCCCCACCCCCGCCATGCCTTATACCCACGTCCCCTCACCCTGAAGGATGCCCTCTAATGAAGACCATTGAGATACCATTGCTGGGGGGATATTTTAAAAACAATCTACTAAATCTCTCGAGAACTAAATTGTGTTCTCTCTTTAGTTATCAAACGAAATCCTCTTCCCACCATTGCAAGAAATCTTCCTAACTTCTCCCCCAATGTGGAATGTCATCCAATGGGAGTGGGGAGAGGTAGGGCAAAGAGAGAGTTGAAGATTCAAGTTCAGAGAGCTCCATGGAGCCTCTCAGAGCTAATGCTGGGGACCACCTGCTTCTCTCCGACAGCACAGAGATGCCGGGGGTTCCTTTGGACCAGATGGCGTTGTCTCCACCAGGGCACACTGAGAGGGTATCCCCAAAGCTGCGCACAGGTCTGAGCTTCCTGGTTCTGGCTACTTCCCTTTGTGCGTGTGCTGGGGTTGGGAGAGACGGGGATCGGGGGACATGCAAACAGTGCAGATGGCCCCATCCTCCTTCTGGCAGAAGTCCCATCTCACCCTGGGCTCGTCAAAGGAGGAAGAGATGGAGGCCAGCACAGCACTTACATAAACATCAGCATTTAGCATTCTAGGTACCTACCTTGAGAGCAGACACTCAAAGGCGGGCTTTTGAGCACTGATTACACTGGAGCCCCTGGATGGATGCCGAGAACCTGGGCTTTCTCTGAGTTTCTCCATTCTGCTTGGCAGACACTCTGCGGGGAACAACAGAAGGGTCCCACCCATCTCATCCACCCCGAGGCCGTGTCCCCTTGCTTCTGGGCAGTAGCCAGTAATGTGATCCTTCAAGGCCGTGCCAAACCCCCCTGTTGGGAATTCAGCCAATCTTGGGGCTCTTCAGGGAAGAAAAATTCCTTTCCCTGACCTCTGCAGGTGATCGGATTGAGGTCCCTGCAGCTTGAAATTTGATTTGATCTTTGATCTCTGCTTGCACAGCTGCGATGGTTATTATGCACCATAAAGGGTCCCGGCGCCCTTTCTCACTCACCTGCCCTCGGTAGCGAGTGCTTGGGGCCAGGTATTCCTGCGCTGGGGCCGAATATTACTTCTCTGCTTTTCTCCCAGTTCAGTCCTGCTTTCTCATTCCCCTCATTCCCAGGACTTAACCCCAAATTCCAAGACCCTGGACATTTTCAAGTCCTTCTAAATGAGAGCATGTGGTTTCAGGGAAAAAAAATACCACTGTGTGTTAAGAGCCAAATACTTAAACGAGGTCATAGTCCTAGAAAAACACGGCATGTGTCTCAACAAGTTCTTAGAGGAGAGTGGTCCTCAAAATGAGTTTTCCTGGGTTTAGTCTACTCTGTCACGGTGAGGTCATCCCCTGCAAAGTGACATATTTAAGACTGCAAGTTTGATGGTGTTCATCAGACCTATATTCTTTTTTTATTAGTGGTAAGAGACATATTGAGAGGTGATATTCATTGAAAGCTGACTGTGTTTTAGCCATTATGCTAATGACTTTACCTTCATGGACACTTGTAAGCCTCAGAAACTCTATGAAGAATATAATTTATTCTCTCAGTTCACAGATGAGGAAACTGAAGCTTGGAGGGGGTTAAGCAGCTGGCTTAAAATTATACAGGCAGTGCGCAGAGCTGGGATTCCCTCATGGGCCTGCGTGATCCTGAACTCAAGTTCTGAACCAAATTCATAGACTGTCCATCTTAGGAAACTATGCGACCAAGAGAACCTTGATATCTTGTCTATGCTGTTCCCCCAAGAAAACCAATTCAAGATTTATTTTGTGGCTACCTTGCTTTTAATCTGAAAACAAGATCAGAATAACATATTTCACCCCTTATCTTTTGAAATTAATTAGGAGTTTGGGATTAACATATACACACTACTATCCATAAACTAGATAACCAACAAGGGCCTACTGTATAGCACAGGGAACTATACTCAATATTTTGTAATAACCTATAAAGGAAAATAATCTGAAAAAGAACATATATATATGTGTGTATATATATATGTGTGTGTGTATATATATATATATATATATATAATTGAATCACTTTGCTGTATACCTGAAACTAACACATCATAAATCAACTATACTTCAATTTAAAAAAATAAAAAATAAATTAAATTAAATTAAAATTGAAATTGTATTCAATAGCTTACAAGAATAATAAGAGGATTAAGTCCATCTTTTAAAAGAAACATCCAAATGGGTATAATTTACCTTCATCCTAATATTTAATTCCTGGGTCCCCATGTGAATCTTACCTTTGAGCCTAGACTTGATAAGAATATTTCTCTAGCTAGCTTTTTTTTTTTTTTTAGTCCCTATTAAGTGCCCAGCATTAAAGCGTTGCAGTTGCTTTAAAGCTACGACTATCTTGCATGACTTTAAGGAACGGAATCATTCCTGTGCCTGCTTACCACTCCCTCTGTGGTGGTTTTGTTTCCCCCCATTCAGCTGCTTTTTCTTCCATGAGGAAGAAGCATAGAGAAATCTGTTGTGTTTTGTCCCTTTGCCTACTGCACGAGCCCTGAAAGATCGTCTTCCCATTTACAAGTTGTCTCCCAGCATCTAGCTCTAGCCATCTTCTTTCCTTTTATTTTTTATTGGGTGGATGTTTGTGCTAAGTTTTCCCCACCTCTGATCGAGAACTTCAATAGACCTTCACTTACTAAAATATGATTGTATGCATTACTCTTTGCATCTGGCAACCTTTACAACTGAATTGTGACAAAGAACTGAGTTACAAAATTTCAACTTATGCAAGTAACTACATCCTTAAAAGGGAGGTGACCGTGACCTTTCCACTCCAAAGCATTTTCTCAAATTTTCATATAAACTTACAGGAAATTAGAAATAGTATAGATAACATCTATATAGTTGGTCCCTAGACTCAATAATCATTCATAATTTTGCCATATTTGTTTTGTCTCTGTGTGTGTAATTTTTGGTTTTTGTTTTGTTTCTGGACCACTTGAGGATAAGTAGCAGACTTCAGGACACGTCACCTCTCAAAAGCCTAGAATGTTGGCATCCTCTACGTAACCATATAGCACTGATGCACCTAAGAAAAACTCACAGTTGTTACCCATCATTACCTGCTACCCAGACCATGTGAAAATTCCCCAACTGTCTTACAAATGTGTTTCAGAGCTGTTTGGGTTTTTGTTTCTGCTTTTTACTCTGAATTAGAAGTAAGATGACAACTCTCTTGGTTTGGATCTATGTGTCCCATCCTCGGGAAAGTCTGGGGAAAGTCCCTCCTGATTCCATCCTAGGCAAGCTGGAGATGGTCAGTCCCCCTCACCAGGAGACAATCAAATTTCCTGCATTGCACTGGATTATTATACCTACTTCGTATTTAATCTCTTTTAATCACATGTGTCACCAGACTGAACCCAGAAAGTTCAAGTTTTTCAGTTCAGTATCTAAAGAAGGCTCCTTATACCTAGGGCGAGTCTTGTTTGGGGTGATGGTGGTTTGTCCACAGAGAGCTGGCACAGACATCCAACAGATCTGGTCTTACCAGTGAAAACCTTCTCAAATGAAAACTGTTGACTGTCACCCCCAAAATAGTGTTTTTCTTTTGTTGTGCTTTGTTGTCTAGGGTCTGATTTGTTATTACGTTTCAGAAGCATTTACAGGTGAGTTGATGGATGGAATCATTGGCAGAGGCAACATCAACAGGTAAATGACCCGTTCAGACGCTGGACCTGGTCACTGGCCGCTAACGCTGAGATATCTGAGTGCTCCTGAAACCCTTCCTCATGAGACTGCGTCGAGGAGGAATCAAAGGGTGGCCATCAGAGAGCCTGCGCCTCTCGTACACCATACCCTTTGACAGCACGTTCAAGATGTTCCTGTCTACAAAGCCCTCCGTGAAGAAATGTGGGAACCAAGGTGACACCCAGCCTCAAGGTCCAGCTCTGCATACAGTTGAACGGTACCACCTTGGTCAGAGCATCTCCCTTCTCCGAGGCTCTGTTTCATTATCTGCAAAGCAATGAGCTGCTCTAGCCACCTTCTTCTTGGCTGGCCTCACTTCAGGCTCTCCCAGGAAGGAACGCCTGGGGCTCTGAGCACTTCCTCAGAATATAGTTAGAATTTCCTCACTCATCTCCAGGAAGTCACCTCTCTGACGCACACCTGACAAATCAGTGGAAGGTCAGGAGACTGGCCATGAGCAGGCTTCGAGGGTCTGCTATGCCCTCTTCCTGCCCCAGAAGAGTAGTACAAATGATACACCTGGCCCTCAACCCTCAAGAGCAGCCCTACCTCATCCACTCTTTTAGCCCCTTCTGTGCTTCCCATGGATTGGGAAGACCTCGCTTCACTTCATCCAATATCTTTATGAAACGGTGGGAAGTTCAAGTAAGAGTTAAGATACCGGCCCTAAATTAGCTGAGTGCTCTGAGCTCTAAACCTGTCCATTGGCTGCCTCCCCCGCATCTCCAGCTGGATGTCCAAGAAGCATCTCATTCTCAACTTTCATTATGTCTTCAGCACAACTCTTAATGCCCTTTAAACCACTCCTCCCCTAATTTTCCCCAAAGCATAAAACCCATGGCTGTTTACCCAGTTGCTCAAGACAGAAACCTAGGAGTCATTCTTGATGCTTCGATTTCTGCCACACCCCAAATCCAATCCATGCACCTGTCAGGTGAGCTCGACCTTCAAAATACAGCTGAGATGCTCCTTCCCACCAGCCCCACTGTTGTCCCTCTAATTAAAACTGCCACTGCCTCTTGCCTGAGCTACTGCAAGCATCGTCTGTATTTCCAGCTTCACTTTGCCCTCCTACTGTCTAATCACTGCTCAGCAACCACTGAATAATCTTTTCAAAACCATCAATCAGACCAGATCTCTCCCTTATTTGAAATCTACAAAGAGTTTCCCACCACATTTATGATAAGTTCTCAACACCTCGCCTTGGCCCTTCCTCTTCCTCTGTTCACCTGGGCCATCTCACCTCACTCCACTTTCTCCCTTCCCGGCTGCAGCCAGCTACAAAAGGCATCTCGCTGTCCCTAAACACATCAGGTCCATTAGACCCTTTACCCCTGCTGTGCTTGTTCACCTGGGCTACACTTCCTTTAAATGGCAACTTTGCCACCTACAGGCCACCTACCTGCCACCCCACGCCCACTATCCCTGCCCCACTTCTCTCTGCCCTCCTGCCCCACATCATATTATGTGGCCTATGCACTTGCTATGTGTCTGCACACTGCGCCCTGTGACAACAGGTGCTTGGCTTGCTTTGTTCAACACCGAATCCCCGGTGCCGAGAACACTTCCTGTCTCGAGGAGGCCCTCAATAAATCTTTACTGAATTCATGAATGAATGGAACATCATTATTCCAATTAAGACAAAGGAGGATGCAGGGGATAAGCAAAAATACCTTCTGTACTTTGCCATTTTGTGTCACTGCCTTTCATTCACTTAAAAATAAGATTTAACTGTTACGGAGTCTTACCAAACTGGTCCCCAGCGCATTTCTGTCACAGTAGAAGATCACGCTGTTCGTTGTCTTCCTGGCCCTTCTTACAACTTGTAATTATTTTATTCGTCACTACCCCCTTTTCGTCTGTCTCATCCATTTTAGGATATAAGATCACGAGGGCAGGCTCCTTCTCATACTTGCCCCAGGCCGCGTCCCCAGCACCGAGCTGTCGGCCGGGCACACAGGACATGCTCAATACACGTGCGTTGAACGGATAATTAAATAAGAAAGTAACCAGAGCTGGAAACCTCATGAAAAGAGATCGTGAGCTATTTAAGAACAATAAGCAGGTTTTTTCTTCTTTACTCCCCACTAAGAGCCTAACACAGTGCTTTGCACTTAGTAGGAGTTCAGTAAACATATTTATTGACTGGAATTTCACTGAACAAGCCAAGTTTCAGAGAGGTTCCATGCCCTAATTAGAAAAACTCTTCTGGAGAGGGTAAAGGCTTGGAGGAGGAGGTGTCAGGAGACCCACGTTCCCAGCTTGGCAGGATACAGACAAAGGGTTCAATGAGCTCATTTGCATTTGTTTTGCATAAATATGCAAGCTGAGTGGCTGAGATGGTGTCTCTAAGTATGTCAAATGGCAACTGACTGTGTTCTCAAATAGGATATTCAGGATCTTACAAACCAGCAGGAGATTCCCACCCCCAAAAGAAGGCGCTTCGTCTGTGCTGGTTATGGGGAGACACCCCGAATTTGGCTGAGCAAATGTCATCTGACTGGGTCCTCCCCATGCCCTGGCCACTGCCAGCCACTTCCCCATGCTCAGCCCCCGCCGAGACCTTGGCGAGCCTGTCTAAGGTGTGGTAACTTCCAACAGGGCCCCGTTGACAGAGCTTAAAACAAACATCCCTGTTCACACAAGACTCCGCTAGATGGAAAGAGCCAAGCTGGGCTGTGGACTTGGTACTGGCTAAGGCTCCCCAGTGCAGAAGAGAAGTTTCTAACAGAAAACAGTACCTGAAAAAAAAATCATCTTTTCTGGAGCCAACACAGAGTGCTGGGAAGGCTCAGAGAGACCATGGGATTTTTTTTCTTCCCAGTTCATCCAGTTGCCCTGATTTGCATGGGATTTGCATAAACAGCACATTGTGTTCAAGCAGCCCTCACTTCAAGGGCCAAGATTAAGGCTGCGGATTTGTCCCACCCACAGTAGTTTTGTTCGACTTCCACTGTTGAGAAGCTCAGGGATACCTAAAATAGCTCTTTATCTACTGACCGAGGTGAAAAGGATACAAATGATGATGGAGAATCGGAGGGGCCTGGACCCAGGGGATGGAGCATTCTGTCTTCTCTCCCAGGAGGGGAGGTTGAACAATATGAATTTTAAAGTTGCTTCTAGTTCTGGAATTCTGTCAATCTCTGCAGGGTGCCAGGCACCAAAGGGCTGGCCTCGCCAAAGCCCGGGATGACCCTGGGAGCGAGATGTACTGCGGCCAGATCCAGGCTGAGCTGATATTTGTGGAAGGCTTTTCTGTGACAGCCGCTGTCATGTGGGAGAAGGGAGGAGATGTAACGGGAGTGGACAAGGGGAGGGATGGGCAAGACGGAATGTGGAATTCTTCCACCGCCCCACCACCGTCGCCCTGCAGGCCGTGAAACTGGGAGAAGCCCTCTAAAAGGCTCTCATTTACAAACGTCTCTCAACTCCCAGTCATCAGGCCTTACCTGGTCCTTGAATAAGAAACAAGAACTCAGAAGCACTTGTTGGCACTGGCCAATACTCATATTCCATCTCCCAATGTCAGCTTGACTCGGAGTACTTCCATGTGGCCCTTCCCACCCACAGTTGGCTCTCCCAGTGCTAATGGGGTCTTTGGAATTCCCTGTGTTTTTTAACTTGGAGGAAGTTGCTTTGGCCCAAGCTCTCTCGAGCCCACACCCAGATGGCCCAACCTTAGCTTCTGCATTGTGTCAAGAAAGATCCTGGAGCGTACTAGGCTACCCCAGGTAAAATGAACAGAAATAATAACCTTCCAAGAGCAGATCGGGCAAACCTGCAGGACCCTCACGAAGAGGGATGGGGGAACAATGTCCAAGGTCCCTGTTTCTTTCTCCACAACTTCCGCCGTATGTGCAGAGTACTAGTTGCTGAGTACTACTTGTACAACTGAGCACCTGACACACGCAGCTTCTAGGAAAGCCCTGCCCTGAAAAGGGGATAGAGGAGGGCAGTGAAAGGGAAAGCACTGGGGCCCTAAGATCTTCCTGACTTGGCTTCATTAAGCACCACTCACTTTATCTTCATAAAATCATGTAGGTCATCTCTCTTTTCCGGAGCATCACGGCCAAGGGGAAAGAAAACTGGACAGGAGTGAAATGAACAAGCAAAACCAGAACACTGGTGTCTAGTCTTAACCCTAAGGCTTGAAAGTTATGGAACTTACTCAAGGCATTTTAATTCTCTAGGGTTTTTGCTTATCCATCTTCTTTATAAAATGGAGATTTTAAAAGTCTGCCCTACTTATCCTCCCAAGGCAGCTGAGAATCACAAAAGAAATCACACAGGTACTGATGGGGACAGACAGGTGTCAAGTACTGTTAGTCCTGGCCTAACCCATGCCCAGAAAAACAGACATCCCTAAAGTTTTTTCCAACTTGTCCACAGATACAGAGTTATTCTGATCATCCTGAATTTGATTTCCCCTAAACATTTTATGACCAATTTCATTTTCTTCTTTTATTTCCTTTTTTTCTTTCCTGGAGGATATTGGAAGAAAGGAGCTAGCGATTCCTGGAGTTTTTCTATCCACATGCAGCTTCTTTAACCGCCGTTAGGATATACACGCCTGACCCATGTGAACAATAATTCATTATGACCTTATGGCTTAAGAAAACCCTTTGTGATTCGGTGACTCTAAAATAAAGAGGATTTTCCCAAAAGGAGTAGGGTGTTTGGTTTTCTACAGTCTTAGGATGCCCAGGAACCAAACTTACCATTTAAAGATGTGGAACAGAAGGTCCAGTTCCCATTTTTGATGCTGACCTCCTATCAAGCTTAGATGTCGGTGGATTACCTAGCCCAACTTTAAACAGTTTCTAATAACATTAATTATCCTGCTTCACTTCTCTGTCTCTCTTTTTTAAGGTAGCCAGGAGGCTCAAAAGATTAAACTTGAGGAAAATTTCCCAATGCCCTTAGGCTGGTTTCCCATTTAAAACCCCATTTTTCTCTGAAATCCTTGGCTCTCCAAGGCAGATGAACAATATATTTTAGGCCCCCTTCAGCTTGTACCTGAGACCAATGTGCGTCAGCTATTTATTTACAGAAGGTTGGGATGCTCTTCTTTCCACCATGCAATGTTGCCAAAGTCCAGAGACTACGGATATGGGGAGGGAAAAAAACAAAAAACAAAAAAACCCATATTGCTGCAATCCCCTCCTCCCCCTTGGTCATTAATTGTATCCTGCTGGGAGCCCCCCTGTGCGCTCCGGGTGAGCATGTGTCAAACACATTTCCCTCTTCCCAGCACTTGAGGCCAAGGGTATGTTAGCCTCTTAGTTTTGAAACCTCCACTTTGAGACAGAGGGAAAGTCAGACCAGAGGAAGGAGGGAGAGGAAAAGATTACAGCGGTACAGCGGGCTGGGGTCAGGCTCTGGGCTAAAGCCTGCAAGTCTCTTTTCCTCCTCGGACAAAGGAGGGGGGCCCGTCAGCTCTTCTGCAGGGACCAGCTGGTGGCTGGGCAGGCAGAAGGGACCCACTGTGGTGATCGGCAGTGAGGAGGCTACAGACTCAGTTGGGGATCTCCTTAAATGATGGAGCAGCTAACCCTCTCTTCACTCGTTCTGACCAGCCCCCCCTACCCAAACACTGCTGCTTCCCCTCCCAGCTGTTTTGAATTCTTCTGAGAGAGCAAAGTAGAAAAATCCTTCCTGGATATTGATTTCCCCCAGGAGGCCACAAGGTACATCGCCAAGGGACCAGGAACGTCTGTTATTTTCTATCAGGGGAAGGGGCAGTCACACTCTGGGGTTTCCTCAGTCAGCTCTGCTCACGTGGAAGGGTCTTGCATCTCAGAACTGCTCCCCATGCATGAAATCCAAGTCAGCCTCAGCAATTCCCCTCAAGGAACTGGAGGCATAAGGTTGTCTTCTGCCACCCGGCTTAGCCCTCTCTTCCGTTTGGCCCCAGCAATGTGGAAAGAAATCAAATTATTCTTGCAGATCAAGGCTGACTTGAAGAGATGCTGTTTCTCCAAGATACTGAAGGATCTTTTCCCAGGATCCGGAGAGGGAGCTATCAAGCCTTCATTTGGTTTCACCCCAACCTCTCCCTTTTGTAGTATTATACACAGTATCTTCAACTCTCCATTGGTCTCATGCCTGCCTGATCCTTGGGATAAACTGTAAAACTTGCTGGGAAGTGGTTATCAGTATAACAGGGTTACTAAGATGTCAGGCTTAGAGGCAGAGAGATCTTGGTCCAAATTTTCTGTCTTACTCCTATTAGCTGCATGATCTATCTTATCTGAACATCGTGAGCTTTAGGGTCATCATCTCTTACAGTTATTTAAAAATTTCCTTTTAAAAGACTGAGTGAGATTATGCATGTAAAGATCATGTATGTAAAGTATATAAAGGGCACAGGATGCTCAAGAAATCTTACTTTATTATTGCAAGAAGGTTAAAAGTGGTTATGTTACCGACCAGGGTTCTTGGCCTCCTTAATCGATAGAAATTGATCAGAGGCCAGACAAGAAATTCAGGCGAGGCTTTATTGGGGTCCCTGCTGCAGCAGAGCGGAGTGAAAATAGGTAACAGGTTCCCCTGCTGGTTCCCTGTCGGTGGGGGGGGGGTATGAGCTGGTTCCTTATATGGGGTGAGGGTGGGGTATATCCAGGGGTCGGGCCGGAGGGGTGGCTCAGGCGTTTTGCCCATCCCTTTGGTGATGCTGTGTGCAGGGGGCCTGCACAGTACCCTGCCTTTGCTCCCGACACCCTGTTTTTGCTCCCAGCCCCTCAGAAGTCTTAGTTGGGTTTTTGGTCTTTTTGTATCTTGTTGTCCATAATTTGCCCCAATTGCCCATGCACGCAGTTATTTTTAGTCCCTTAGAGTTTCTTTGTATTTTGTTGCGTGTGTCCAGGTGCAAGCATTGCAGCAAACGGTCCCAGTTTCCAGCTTGTCTCAGTAAAAGTAACATCTGCAAGCTCGTGTTGGATCGGCCACATTTTCCAGTGCCATCTCCTGGCCGTATTGCTCCTATTGCCTCATTCAAGGTCATCTCCTCTCTGGGCTGAGAGCACACGCATGCCCATTAGCCACAAACCCTTCATCAACCCAGGAAAACTCAACCCAAATGGAGACAGGCAAAAAAAAAAAAAAAAGCGCCAAAGTCTGGCTCTCCGTGGACCCTCGCTTTACTTCCATTCGGCACGTCACCCACTTCCGCGCTAACTGCACAGCTGCCCTTCCCACCACGCTCAGCCCCAGCATCTCGTATGCCCCCACAGGCTGGCACCCTGAACCCAAGTCACAGCTGGCTCCTTGAGGCAGCCTGAGGCCTGACACCACCTGTGAGGAAAATGCTTCTCTCCATTGAAACTGCACAGGGCCCCCTCTGCCCCATCCCTGCCACTCCCCCGACGTTGTCCTACTACTGTTTCCGTGTAGCGCATCTGGCCAAAGCAAACAGGTCTCCGGAGCCAGCTCTCCAGCAAGCAGCTGCAATACAAAGTTGGCAGGCTGTTTCAGGAAGCCTCGGCCTTCCCCCGCCTCCTCACCCTGTGAGCGCTCCTGGAAGACACAAGAAATGAGGCCACACCTTTTAACTGGCCTTCACACGGAGCCTGACCTCATTCTCTGGAGGAACTGGACCTCTCCCCGCCCCCCACTCCACTCCCCTGCCATCGCTCTCATCCATCTTCCATGTGTTGGGTGCCTGAAGCCTGGGATTCACTTCTGTCCTCTTTGAGGAAAGGGATCGTGTACTGTGGGCATGGGGTGATAGGAGCTAAAGGAGTAATTAGGAGGCTCAAATGAAGGAACTTTTTTTTATTATTCCATATTAATGGTTCCGTTTGCAGTTTGGGGATGGGTGAGGGTCTCAAATCTAGGAGTAATGAGAAGAGGAAAAATTGGAAGAATAAAGAGAGGAAAAGAAAGAGGGTGGGAAGGAAAAAAGAAGGGATTTTTAGCATCTTTTATAGGTTAGGCGATGTGAAAAATGTTTTACGTGTGTTTTCCCCTTTAAACTCTATAAGGCCATAGGTATTGATTACCCCCGGTTTTATATATAAGACACTGAGGCCCCAAAGACAAGTGTCTTGCTCAAGGTCACTCAGTTGGTAACAGGCAGAACCTGAGTTTTCTGGCTCTGAGGCCAGAAACTTTCCATCAAGTTGCTGTTGCTGCCAGTAGCTTTGGGATTGCCTCTCTAATTTACTTATTCAGTCCCATCATCTGGAAAAAGGCATCTATAGACTCAGTGGTCTCCATCTCATTCAACAATCAGCATGCATCATTTTGGCCCAGGTTGGCAGTCCTCAACTTTGGGTGTTCCTAGGAGCTCCTTGGTAGTGGCAATGGTGGTGGTCAGGGCAGTGAGGGCGGGGAGGGAGTGGAAGTGGTAGTGGTAGCAGTGGTGGTGGTAGTTACGGTAAAGGTGGTGATGATGGATGGTAGTAATGGTAATGGTAACGGTGGTGGATGGTAGTGACGGTGGTGATGGTGGTGGTGGTGGTGACGGTGGTGGTGACAGTGTTGCTGCGGATGGTGATGATAATGGTGGTGGGGATGGTGGCGGTGATGGCGCTGATGGTGGCGGTGATGGCAGTGATGGTGCTAATGGCGTTAGTGGTGGTGATGATAATGATGATGATGATTGTAGTGATGATGAGTTGATGGTGGTTGTGATAATAATGGTGATAGTGGTGATGGTGATGGTGGTGATGGTGGTGGTGGTGATGATGATACTGGTGATGATGGTGATGGTGGTGATGATAATGGTGGTGGTGCTGGTGGTGCTGATGGTGCTCATGGTGGTCCAACAATGATGATGGTGGTGGTGGTGGTGGTTCCATGATCTTGTCGTCACTAGTGGCAACTGTGGGGTTAATACAAGATATAAATAAGCCAACTAATTGGCTTTCTCTGTCTCTAAAATCCTCCCTTGCATCCCACATGCCACCTCCTCATCTTCTGACTTTGTAAAAAGTGTCCAGAGTTCTGAACCTTTGTTTGTTGGTAGGAGCATCTGTAAGATGATATGACAGCCTTATATTTATTTATTTTTGGAAGGATGTAAGGGAAACAGCTCCCCTTATGTAAACAAAACACAGAGTCCCCAAGGCTTTACAACTGGAGGCCAACTCTCCAGGTGGGGAGGGAGGGCTGACCGAACAGAGATGCCGTCTCTCCTGAGTCTCCTCTTTCCTTCGCCCTTTGTTCCCTGTGACTCCTCTCCCACAGCCCTGTCAGCCCAGCTGAGTTACTGTTCGTCCTTCAGAGCTCGGGCCCAAGTGTAGCCTGCCATCCGCTCCCTTGATTCCCTTAAGCCCAACTGAGAGACTAGAATTTAAATGAGCAAGAGACAGAGACAGAGAGAGAGACAGAAAGACTGAGAAAAGAAAACCGAAAGGAAAACAAACAAAACAGGATGTTTAGCCAACATCCAGGTTACAAAGCTTACTTTTCTGAACCTTCACAGCTAACTCAGCCCCAGGCTCCCTGGCCATGTGTCAGACCTCACCTTGTCTCATCAGCTCAAGGTGCTTAGGACCGTTTAGGAGACACCTTCCAGGGCTCACACACCCCAGAGCTCCTGACTTGTCTCCATGGGGAAGGGGTCAGAGCATTTATTACACATTCCTCTACCTCTAGTCACTTGGTGCTCTTGGACCCCAACCAAAGATCACCCATCTCAGCCACCCACCTGGGGTGCTCCATCCCGGCCCCATCGGCCCAGATGTCCGGCACCCCTGAAATAAATGAACACACCCTTTAGGTGCCTGGCTTGGCTCTTCTGATCTAACAGTACAACAACCTCAGAAGCACACAATCCCTTTCTAGTTAATTTCACCCACAAAGCAACAGAGCAGCCACCCTGCAGGAGGGCTCAGGGCAGTAGCAGGGTTGAAAATCTGGGGGCCTGGGACCACCTTCAGCCATCTCCCCTGTTCCCTGGTGAAGGCAACGTTGAAAAAGACTTAAAAGAACAGCAAACTTAAAACCCAAACGAGAATAATTCAAATGTCCCCAGGGCTGCAAACTGTTACTTTAATGACAACTGAATTTCCTTTTGAAGCATGAAACAGAAGGTAAATAGACAAATGGTACATTACACTCCCCCCCCCCTTTTTTTCCCATTAGTGCTGTGTTCCTGGGTGATTTGGGGAAAATCTGGGCACTGACTGCAAGCAGCCAGCTCCCCACCCAGGGGTCTCCCAGGGTGGGAATACCGACGTGAGGGTGTTGCCGGACCCCCGGGCTGCCCCTCTTCTGGCCCTCATGCAACTGCTCCCTTTGGGGCTTGATAAAGGACACAGGATGAGAAGATGGAAAACAAGCACGGGAAGCATATCTGGCACATTTTTTTTTTCTTCGCTGTTGTTCAAGCAACAATTTACGCCTGGTTAGTTGGGACAGCAGATTTTATTTATTTTGCTAGACTCCTACCCTATTCCCATCCCAGGGGTGGGGCAGGCTGATATTTTTCTTTCAAGGCTGTACTAAAAATTCCAGCCTCCCTCATGACTCTGACCCCCAGAATCGCCACTGCCGGCGGCCAGTACCTCTTTGTCCCTCTCAAGACGGATGCCGAGGCTGGCCTCCCCCGATTCCCATGCTATTTGGGGTGGCCTTGAAGCATTTAGAGACACATAAAGTACAAGACATTCTTCCCCTCTCCTATCTCTCCAATGTGTTACTTGAGGATTGCAATTGTTTCCTTTTAGGAGAACATCGCTGACAAAACTCCTTGGAGGTTATCGCTCCCCACCGTATAATGAGTCCTAATCTTTCTACAGAAGTAAAACTGTTGCCATGCCCCATCCCTCAGCTGGTGACTTCCAGGCCTCTCTCCTGAGAGTGAGAGAGGAGTTTGGGGGGAAGTCTGCAGGCTGGTACTGGGAGGGTTAAGTTAGCCTGGCCATGGAAGGAGAGAGAGGGACCACGGCATTCTCCTGATCCCAGCTGGAGGATGCTAAGTAACTCCTTTCAGCAAGTCAGCTTGTTTGGTTGTCCTGGAGTGTGTACTGGGGCTAACTCATCCTGGCCGGTCCTTCCGGATGTAGCCTTGCTCAAAATCAAGCCTTATTCCCCGGGGGCTGCCTCCTCCTGCCTTGATAAAGAGTCTCATCATGGATGATTCAAGGGCTTGAGATGCAAGCTCTAGTGATAGCCGATGAGGCCTCCAGCCCCCAGCTGACCTCACTTTCTGGTTGTTGACAAGTTCAGTCAGGCTGGCCAAAGAGCATCCCATCCGAGCCAAGACAAATGATCTCCAGCTCTTGCAGCCCCTGTGCCTCCAAGTCCTTCTCCTGGATGGCACTCCACCTCCAAGCCTCCCCATGGATCATCCCCAGGTGCCACTTCTTCCACAGGCAAATGAGCAGACCGAGATGGAGAAGGCTGGTTCTCCACTCCACACTGGCATCGCTGGCTGTCTAGGTAGAGCTTGGCCTGGGTCCTCTTGGACCCTCCTTACTTCTTCCCAGACTCTCTCCTTCCCACTCAAACAGTTCAGGACCTGAGTAGGTGGTTTTGAGTCTTGAGTCACTTAAAAGCACGCAATAGGCCCAATCCTCTTGTGTTTAGAGAAGACTTTAAACTAGGCAGGGACAAGCACGCGTGCGTGCGCGCGCGCACACACACACACACACACACACACACACACGCGCATAGCAGCCCAGCCGGGACTCTAATGGGAACTGGAGGTCTTTTTATCATCTGCACAGCCAGCAGCACTGAGGGTCCCCAGCTCCTGGGGTCCGAGTACAGCACTGGAAGAGGTCAGGGAGATTGCAAGGCAGCTCTGAAGTCTCTATGTGGGCACCAGACAGACTGGTCCAGGACATAATGTTTTTTCTGAGACTTCTAGAGTTAAGTAAGTATCTCTTTGGAAACACTGGAAGGGACAGAAAGTGCCGGGAGTGTTTGGGAGGAATCCTACCCCCTCTTCACCCGCACGGCCAATGCTTGGGGACCAGAGCTCACGCTGATGTACAGCTTGGGCTGTGTCCACACTGAGCTCGAGGCTGAGGCTGAAAAGGCTCCAATTCTGGTGCCAATGTAATCCACAGGGAAAGACCCAAGGGCCTCAATAATATTGATAATAAATCATACTCCCTGACCACCGAGTGATACTTTGCTGTTCTCTAAAGGTTTTTCATATATATTATCTGACCCTCATGACACATCTGTTAGTTAGATATTATTACCCCTCTCTCTTTTATAAAGGAGGAGACTTGGCTTGGTAAGAGCAGAATGAGGGCACAAACCTTGGACTTCTGACCCCAGGTCCTTTGCTCCTCCTTTGCAGAAGAAATTTAATTAGACTTGGAAATGGATAATAGTTTACCACAACATAGGGAGTTGCAGGCTTAAAGGCACAATGATGAGATTAACAAAGGCAAGGTGACAAAAGAGTGGAGGACATTTTTCTTTTAAGAATTTTTAAATCGTTCTACCTTGGCACATTGTAAATGTAATTATTCGTTACTTTATGTAGTTAGTCCATGGTTATTGTAGAAATTTTTTAAAATGCTGATAAGAAAAAGGAAAAAATAAACCATTAACTCTAGTTCCAGCCACTGTATGTGTGTACATACAGACATATGTACATATATATCCATGGAGAGTTGTTCTATTTCTTTATGCATATAAATATTATATATAAAGATCACACATAAATATATATTAATTGTACATTAGTATAGATCCCGGCATAGCTTCTTTTTTGCTTAGAAACATAGAAAAATGCTGGAACGATCTTCCCATGTCAGTGGATACGTTTATATTATTCTTTAATGATTGCCTAGTGTTCCATTGTATTGATATTATTGGACGCTGATACTGTTTTCATTTTTTTATAATTGCAAATTATGCTGTAATGAAGCTTCGTATGCACATATCTTTGTGCAGCTGTCTGATTATTTCCTTAAGATCAATTTCTGGAAGTGAAATAACTTGGTCAAAACACTCGAAGGTTTTCTATCTATTTTGCCAAAGGGTGTGTGCCTTTTTATAGTCCCAGCAGCAGTATCTAGGATTCAGAAGGCTTAGTCAAAGGACACGGGAGTAGGAGGAGAGCTGGAGGGTCAGAGAGCCAGCCGTGTTTAAGGGGACCTTGCGTGACATGAAGTAAAGGTTGGACTTTGATTTCTAGGGATTAGAGAGGTACTAAAGTTTTTGAGCAGAGATTGATTTGGCCAGAAGTGGCAAGACAGAAGGAAAGAAAGATTGGAAGGGGGGAAAAACCGGAATAGTAGAGAACCCTGATCTAAGAAAGGGAAAATGGAGCACTAGGGTACTGAGATGGGCTGTGTCAATGTGGGGGGAGGACAGACGAGGGGAAGAGATGAAGAAGGAGGAGGAGGAGGAGGGAAATAAGACAATTGGGAGTCAGGGCATATATGGAGATAATTAAAGATGATACAAAGCTTCTGAGTCTGAGCAACTGGGAGAACAGAGACGCTAACAACGCCAAAGAAAACGGAGGAAAATTTCAAGGGAAAGTGGGATTTGGGTTGAGGAGTGTGATGGTAACATCCGTGCAGAGCTGGCCCTCGGGCTGGCTGTGCGGGACGCGTCGGCCTCAGAGGCGCGGTCCAGGCGTTAGGAGGTGGCGACGTTGCAAGGAGTGACGAGCAGTAGGAAACGAGGGCCAAGGACAGATCCCTGGAGAAAACCAACTTTTTAATAGTGAGGGAGACAGAAGTGCCACGGAGGATCGTACAGAGAGGAAGAAGGAGAGCAGGGAGCGTTCTGAGTGATGGGAGCGGAAGACCAGAAGCCTAGAGGAGGAGTGATAGTATGTTGGAAAGGATGCAAAGGGGCCAGATAGAAAAATACGGAGAGGGAGCCATTCACTTTGACGCACTGGTGAGGTCCACATAGAATGAGACGGGGCACCATCCAACTTACCGTGAGTCCGGGTAGAACTTGGTCCCAGTCTTTGCTAAGGGCAAAGATGAGAGTGGAGCAAAGCAAAGAGTACACTGGGGCCAGGATGGTGGCAAGAAGGGGACTTCTAGGCCAGGTCCAACCAGGAATGTTTCCACCCAGCTGGCCTGGCTTGAACTATTTAAGCCTGATTGGGGGCGGGGTTGTGGTGGGCAAAAAGTCTTTTTGTGAATTATCTAAATGAATGCATAGCATCCAGGCAGGGTCAAAAATGAAACGAGATACACACATTTGCATGCTCTGTTTAAGGCAGTGATACAATGGTAGACTAATCAATTTTTTTAAGTAACATTCCAACCCAGAGTAAGAAAGATAAGATCTCATTCTCTGTTAGGGGGAGGTGGTAAAATTTTCTTCCTCTTAATTTCACAAAAAAGTTCTTTGGGTCGACACAAATACCACCCTCCCTCTTAAAACATAAAATCTTGAGGTACAGAAAAATTATTCTCCCGGAGAAGGTGAGCACTTGGTTATAATCTCCACGTTTTGGCTCTCTCTGAAGGCAGTTCCCGTAGCTACATCCCCCGTCCTAAGTACCAGAGGGCGGGAGCAACCCACCAGCTGGACCCCTCTGCTCTGCTTTGCCTTCCCCAGGACTCAATTGAGAACGCACACTAGGCAGAACAAAAGAGTGGCAACCGATGACAAATGGACTGAGCTGCCCCCAGGTCCCCCTCCCCACTCTCTGTTACCATGGTGACACCAGCCAGCCAAAGCCAAGAGATCAGGAAATATCCATAAAGGACAGTCTGGTGGACACAGGTGTCTGGGGAATCAATGTGAACCAACAAGATCCTTCAATCTATTGAGGGTCGGAGGGTGATAGGCACCGAGATGGGGAACTGGGGGCTAAGGTACCAGCAGGTGGGCTTTGTCCTTGAAACTAGAAGCCTCTTTTCTCTCCACAGGGAGATGCATCATTCTGATACTTGTTGACACCATATACCAGAGCTCTGTTTTCTTTTCCATGTTCATTTCTTCTTGTCGCTTCTACTTCACCTACAAATCTGGATAACATCTAAAATGGGCAGCTGGATATATGCTCAAGAAGGCATGAAAAGAGGCAAAATATTTGAAATACGGTCACTAGAACCTCCTTCAGCCACTTTGGAAAGTAGACTGCAAGGCCCAAATGCCACCCACTCTTCCCAGTTGGAACAAACGGTAAACATATCATCTAAATTTACAGGCAGAAAGGCATCTATTTGAAAGGGTAGTGACAACCAAACTTTGAGGAAGAAAAGGAGAAGAGGAGACTTAACCTATATTGTGGTTTATTCTTCACTATTTAGTTTTTTGTGTAACAGGAAGCCGATAGTCAAATATTAACTGGAGTTGTATCACAGCTCAAAAGGTCTGGTGGACATGATTTCCACCAAACAACCATCATCAAACATAAACATAGGAGGAAGGGAGGAAAGAATCTTCTCAGTTACTCCTACTTTTTAAAAAATGTAAATAACATGTTCCTACTTAGGTGCTTTGAACCTCGGTCATTTGAATCATTCAAATTCTAGGTACACATCAGGATTCTCGTAACAAGCCACCCTCCACACTCAGCCCACAGCAGCTGGAGGACCGATCCAGCCTGTTGCTCTAAGCATTCAGGTCATTGCTCTGTCATTGCAGTAGCCATAAAGGTGAAGACCAGGATTTTTGCAGCCAATTGCCAAAACCTATCAGGGTTCATTGCTTGTGGAGGGCACTCAAAATATGTTGGTTTATTGAATATTGAAAAATGTTTAAAGTCTTAACTGTAGTAGAAATTATAGCTGAATCTCCAACCATTCTTCTTTCCTCCATGGTTTAGCAGTCATGGAATTTAAGTGGAGAGGGACCCCACCAAGCTGCAAGTTTGGACCAATCAGAGATTAGATTCCAGTCCTCCTGTCACAATGATTGGTTCAGGTAGATGAAGTCTGATACATCAATACATGGTCTTTTCCCATCTGAGTCCTGAGGGCAAGATTGCTAGGACTTCTGAGAGAGTTTGTTCTTACCTTTGTCAGAGAGAGCCACCAAAACCCAACTCCTCCCTCCTGGACAGCATGATATGAAGACAACAATCCAAGAGATTTGGACATTTTGCCATCCTGAAGGAAACTGGCCTGAAGATAAAGGCGGCACCAATGAGAACAAAGAAAAGAGGCAAAATAAAACCAGGTCCTTGATGACTTAATTGATCTGTTGGATCAAACCAACCCTGAATTCCACTTTATCCAGTTTTCTTTCAATCAAGTAAGACAATAAATCCTCTTTGTTGTTTAAGCCATTTTGAGATGGGCTGTCTTTTCGTGTACTTGTTTGTTTTGTTTTCAAAACAAAGAGTTCTAATAAATTGTTTTAAAATCTTAATAATAAAGAGTCCTAACCAATATACTTAATGAAACTGTCATCTCTTTGACAATTTTGTTCTTAATGGACAACAAAAGTAAGTTTTGGAGTCCTGGAAACTGAAATAGCAAATGGAATCTCCTGTTTGGAGAGATACAAACTGGGAATCCACCAAACTGTCTCACCAGGAGTAACCTGTCCAAGGCATTGATGTTCAATCAATTCTTGATAGTTTTCTTGTTAAAGGGCATGGAAAAAGTCCGAGATGATGGAAAACATTTTGCAGTGCAAGGTATGTACTCTGAAAAGGAGATCCATCTTTATATGTAGATAAAGCTAGTATTAAAATGAATTTGAATTCTCTAAGCATAAAATGTGGACCACTGTGAGGACAGACAATGAAAGTGCTCAAGCATTCCAGAAAATAATAAGGAATTTAAAATAGAAGTGAATAATATAAAATGTAAATAATCCCAATGCCAGCTGCTGGGAGTCTCTAGGAATTCTCTTGAAATTAAACTATTTGCCATTTAGCTGAAAAGAAGTGTTAACTGACTATCAGTCTGCAAGAAGACCCCCTAGTTTCTCTGATCAGTTACACAAGTGAAAGTACTGACAATATGATGCCAAATTTTTTTTGGAGATTTGGTGATTTACTGGCTATATCTGTTTTCTGCTAATCAAGGGGTAAAGCTGTGTTTTGTTTTTTGACCCTCCAGAAATACAGAGTCAAGAAAATATGAGATGCTCAAGAAATAATGGTTAGTTGTATGGATGGATGGAGATGGATGCATAGATGGATGGATGGATGGAGAGATGACAGGTGGAGTTTTACTGGAAAGAAAACTAATCCATACCATCCCAGCTTGTCCTAAACATTCTTTGCAAAGGCAGGAACTAGCCTCTAATCTGTGATTACTAGCGATTACATTCTCCAATAGCATTTATCACTCACCCTGGTCCTAAAATCCCTATAGTTTTAGATACTTCAGCAAATGTCATGATAGTAGATGACCTGTAGTATCTTAGCCTTACATATCGCAGCATCTAACACATATATCTTCTTATTTATTCCTTCTTCAATGAGGACTTTTATGTGACTTATGTTTGTTGAGTTCCAACCAAACTATGTCCTTTTGCGGACCCCTCTAACTTTGTTAATAAAACTACCATTTTTCTTTGCCAAGAGTCCAAATTAGGAAAAATGGTCGTTGTTCCAGACTGCTCATTTGGCCCCCACATGCAACTTGCAAGCTCTTAAGAACCTATCTTTTCATTGTTTTACATCTTGTTTCCCCTTTTCCATTTCAACTGCTACCCTCTACTTCAGGTCTTCAGTAGCTTCTCACTTAAACAATATCAATTTCTTCTAAATTCATATCCTTATTTCCAGTTTTTACTCCATGCTTTTACATCTTACCCATCATAAGAAAACATGATACTGTCTCAACAGAACCTCCTGGTTTTTTTCCAAATTGAAGTCTTATATAAGATGGAAAAAAGCAAAGTTTCCTGGATAAACCTGGAATAGGGTTAGAGGAACAGACAATGCATTACCCTCCATGACAATCCCTACAGCAATTCTGCAGGACCCTACAGCTCTAGCTTCTCTTCTGATGTGGCCACTGGTGCCCTCTAGGAGAAGGCTGCTGAGTGGATGCAGAGAGCATAGCATCAACTTTGAGATGCTAAAGTGTATGGTGTCCCTTCATCTCCACTGGGCTGTAATCACATCTAGAGCCTGGAAGCAATGGGAAGTGTTCCCATTTCCCCAACTCTGGATCTCAGAGTGTCACCTAGATACACCTCATTTCTGACATTGAGTTTTTGCTTGCAGCTGCTTTTCCTATAAAAGATCAAGCTTGCGTCTGGGACCAGGCTAGGGAATGGTCACCATTCTGTTGGCTACATTATTCTTGCCTCCTCATCTCTCTCCCAGGGACCAAAACAATAAGATCACACTTCTCTAGATAGATAGATGATAGATAGATAGATAGATAGATAGATGATAGATAGATAGATAGATAGAGAAATAGATGGAAAGAAGGAAGGAAGGAAGGAAGGAAGGAGAGAAAGAGAGAAGGAAAAAGGGAAGGAGGAAGTAAGAAAAAGATATTTAATTTAGATATAGATATGGATATGCCCGAGATTTTCACTGACCCACCAATTTATCATACCCACCCAGACCAGGACTACTGCTACAGTCCATGTCTATAAACTTGTTTTCCAAATGGAAACCTGGAGGTTGACCTCAATATTTAATTTCTTTCATCCAATATATAGTTAACTGGTTCTGTTGATTCTACCTCTTAAATATTTCTCATTTCCATCAACTTCTGGCCATCTCCACAGTTCATCACGCTACTTTAGGCCCCAAACATCTAATGCTTGAACTGCTGCAATAGCTTTCTGACAGGTCTCTCTACCTTAAAAATCGTCTCCTTCCTTTCCATTTGCTATATAGATAGATAGATAGATACATACATACATATATATTATATATATATATATATACATATATATATATGTTTAATTCTTCAGCTTAAAATTGTTCAGTGGTTTTCCTTGGCCTAAAGACAAAATCGAAACTCCCTTAATTATCTGGTCCTTTCTCTGTAGCGGTTTCCTGTATGGTTGTCTCCCCAGAAACTCTTTTGAGAACTGGCCAAATCCCGCATCCCCATTCGTGGGGGTCAACCATGGTGAGTTAACTCACCAGGAACTCTGTGCAGTGTTAAACTCAGGAATCATTGTGACCTATGTTGTCCACTATGCTTTACATGAACCTGCTGTGAGATAGAATGATGGAACCAGCAAACACAGAGAAGTGGGAGTTTGCCCCAGAGTGAGGGGCCTGATCACTCTTGAATCTCTGGTCCTGGTTGTTCCTGAAGCCAGGCTACGTCCCTACTCTTCCAGGTGCATGGCTGAGAGACTCTTCCTTGGATCCCATGAGCTACACGTGTTTTCTTCCTTTCAAGTTCTCTTTTTATGCATGCCAATTAGAGTTGGGTTTTTATATTTGCAATCAAGAGTCCAAGCTATGCATCCCACCCTCCCAACCACCACCACTTCTCAGCTCCTTGAAGCCAGGTCTCAGGCATCTCTGTTATCCTCAAGGCCAATTTATTGCTGGCACAAACCGCTTTTTGAATAAATAACTGGTTTGTTACCAAGTATAAGTTTCTAGCAATCTCCTTTTGGCCGCCTTCCTAGCTCACAACCAAAGAGAAACTGAATAATAATTTGATTTACGAGACATTTGCAGCTTTCACCTCTTCCATGCTTCCTGGAGTAGACGCGTCTTCTCTTTGGAGAAAGTTTCAGGTATCACAGCAACTGCAGTGGACACTGACATCCACATGCGCTACTCACTTGATCCCCCCAACAATCCCATGGGGTCGTGCTGTTGTTACAACCATCTCCATTTCTGCGGATGAACCGAGGCCTGGAGAGATGAAACAACTTACCCAAGATCAAATGGTGACACTGCAACCCCAGCGTCGGTCCGCCTGGCTCCAAACCCGTGCTCTTACGATGTCGCTTGCTGGCCTTCTTCTTGGATCTCCTGAACCGATTGCCTCTGTTTTTAGGGCAGAGGGAGCCCCAGAGTGCGAGCAGGTGTTTACAATCCCTGTTCGTCGGTCTCCAGCCTCTTCTGCCAGGTGGAAACAAAGCCACCCGAACACCTGTGGAGAGGCGACCGGTCATATTTTGTGCTGGGCTCAAAGCAGATGGCCTTTCCTGCCAGCAAATCGGGACCGCGCGGGCCGGGGACGCTGTCGATGGCCCCAGAGCGTCCCGCACGTGGGATGTCACACGCCTCTCCCCCTTTCGGCATCGATGCCATCCTCCAAGCCCAGAAAGGTAATTTTAAGAGCTGGCATTTTGAGGAAGGAGCAGAAATCGGAGGGCCTTCAGAGGTGGGTGAGAAAGAGTTAAGGCCGCAGCCGCGGGCAGCTCATGGAGTGCGGAGTTACGTTCAGACTGGGCCTGCTGGAGACCAAGTCAGCTGTCATCGGAGAACAAAGCATCCCCCAGAGCCACTCAAGTTGTGTTACACCCGGGAAGCCCTGAGAGCTCCCTGAAGCTGAGTAACGATGAGCAGGCCACATTCACACAGGCCGCTGCCCCCCACCTCCACGCCCTCCCACGGGGCCCCAGAGACCACTACACCTCCATCGGCTGGGCGGGTGTCCAGAGAGCTCCAGCGGGGCGGGGGTGTGGGGAGATTTGCCGCGGGGGGGCTCCCGGTGCCCTCAGAGGAGGGGGACAGAGGAGGTCACTCAGGTGTGTGTGTGTGTGTGGGTAGGGGGAATAAAGAGGGATCCAAGGCAAGGACGGGGGTGCCCTGCAGGCACAACAGAGGCTCAGCTCGGGATTTGGGAGCTCAGATTTGGCTTTCCTGTTTCATTCTATCCAAGTCTGGGTGATAAAGAGTTTTGTGCTGGGCTTCCCTGGTGGCGCAGTGCTTAAGAATCCGCCTGCCAGTGCAGGGGACACGGGTTCGAGCCCTGGTCCGGGAAGATCCCACGTGCTGGAGCAACTAAGCCCGTGCGCCACAACTACTGAGCCTGCATGCCGCAGCTACTGAAGCCCGTGCACCTAGAGCCCGTGCTCCACAACAAGAGAAGCCACCGCAATGAGAAGCCCGCGCACCACAACGAAGAGTAGCCTCCGCTCACTGCAACTAGAGAAAGCCCGCGCGCAGCAACGAAGACCCAACGTGGCCAAAAATAAATAAATTAAAAATAAATAAATTAAAAAAAAAAAAGAGTTCTGTGCTGGAATCCTGGAAAGCTCAAATCCCTCAGCCCCAAACCTTGGAATTCCTCTTGGATAATAGCTCAGGCTCCCAATGGGCCCCCAGGCCCGTGGCAGTAGCAGAACCACTGAACAGAGAAGATTTCTTTTTATGGTCAGAGCCTATCACGAGATGTGGCACTGTTTCTGAAGCGCCTTAAATTCAGCGTTTTGACTTCACCCCCATGTGAGGATACACGTAAAATCACTGCAATCGTGAGTATTGTCAAATCTGTTCCTTTGTTCCATGTCAATGTTTTCAAAATACCAAACTGCCACAACCTTGAATTTGCATATATTTTTAAATTCAAGAAAAGGGCCGGCCGAACTCCTCAAACGCTGAGGGTTTTTTGGTTTTCATTCAAACTTGAACATTTTTCCTTTTTTTTCTCCCAACTGCCAAAGTCGTTGCCTGGTACAGTCTTTCAGCTCCAGGAGTCATGGGGTCCCTAACAGGGAAGCTCTGGGGGAGCTTAGGGGGATGTGTAGCTGCATCTGGGGCTTCTGGCCGTTTCCTTCTCTGCCTGTGTCTGGGTCGACTCTGGGATCTGCGGGTTAGTCATGGAGGTGTCAGCATTTATGAAGCCCACCCAGGGCCAGGCCTCCGTGGCATGACCCGGGGAAGCTCTGTCTGCCCTGTGTTCTCCCATCATGCCTTTCACCAATTGGAGTCCCAAGTAGATGTCCTTGCATCTTCAGGTCTCTGCTACACTTTTCTGAAGGGGATCATGGGGGAAGGCGTGGCCTGGACTCCCGGACCATCTCTTACAGCTCCAGCTCTGAGATCTGAAAGCTAGAGGGAAAAGGGGTCCGGTCCTTTGCAGCCGAGTAATTCAAGTGCTCACTGGTTTTCAGTTGTAGGGACCCTTCCAGGAAGCCGAGTGTAATCCACAAGTAAATATACCAAAGGCATCATAGCTCCAAGATTTTCCCAACAGGACATGCCCAAGATGGACAACCCATCACAGAATCCAAGCTCCGCAAAGACCCTAGTACTCATAACACCACCGTGTTAAGCGTTTCTTGCAATTTAGAGAGGAGAAAGTTGGGACTCAAAAGTCTTTTCGGGCTACATAAGTAGAACACAGAGCAAAATATTGACAGAGCCAAGATTTGAACCCAGATCTGTCTGCCCCCCAAAGCTCTTGATCACTGCATTTCCTGGGTCCTTTCTCCTCAATTGAATTCCCAATCTAAATTAAAAAGTCTTCAGTGTGCTACACTTACCTTCTGTTTTCTTCCTTTGTTTTCTCAGTGCTCATGAAAGATAGAACAAGATGGAATTATCACCACTAGAGGACATCATCACTGGTAGAACAAAGGGCATGGGTGCAGGAACCAGCCCAACTGGGTCCAGAGCTAACTCTGCTGACTACAGGCTGAGCACCTCGGGCCAATCGCCTACTCTCTCTGAGCTTCAGTTTCTCCATGTGTGAAAGTCTGGAGATAGTACCAATCTCACTGATATTGTGGGGATTAGAGGGAGAAACCAGAATAGAAATGCCTGACCCATTGTATGTGTTCTATAAATACTAGTTTTTTTACCTCTTCCCTCCACAGGCATAAAGGTAGCTATTAACACCTTCCTCAAATCACGAGGCTCCAGATGAAATAACCTCCCAGAAATGGTTCCATTTTTCAACTTTCCATTTTCTTTGCTCTTTTTTTGGACCATCTTTTATTCTCCCTTAACACCTTCTTGAATCCCGGCAGGACCAACTGCCAAGAAATGTTGTCTAAAGATGCGCCTTCATAAAAAGGAAGAGAGAGAGAGAAGAAAAGAATGATGATGTGGTCATGTAATGGATTCATTTTAAGACTTGGAAATGCATAAGTAAAGTAAAAAAAAAAAAAGATGAGTTTTCAGAACCCTGGACATTAGTGTTAAATTGTGTTACTTTCATAATCTGGAATGTAAGTCTCTCTCTCTCTTTTTTAAATTTTTATTTTATATTGGAGTTTAGTCGATTTACAATGTTGTGTTAGTTTCGGGTGTGCAGCAAAGTGAATCAGTTGTACATATACATATATCCACTCTTTTTCAGATCCTTTTCCCATATAGGTTATTACAGAATACTGAGTAGAGTGCCCTGTGCTATACAGTAGGTCCTTGTTGATTATCTGTTTTATATATAGTAGTGTGTATATGTTAATCTCAAACTCCTAATTTAAGTCTCTTAATTTTAGCAGAAATGCCTCTAAGCTTGTCACCACTGCTTCGGGATCTGAGAAAGGACGAGGCACTAAATGAGAGGGGGGAGCGTGTTCAAAGCAGGAGGTTCATCTAACACTAATGGCCAATGTGACTGCAAGATGCAGGCGGTGGTGATGCCCTTCACACCCTTCTCCAAAGTCCTTTTATGTTGCTTCAGAGTGAGGCGTCACACACAGGGTCATCAGGCTGGAAACTGGGGACCTCAGACCCTGGAGGGAAGCACTGTGTTCTCAGGATATTGGTAACTTCAGCTTCTGTTTAGGTATCTGAGCTCAGTGGCAGCTTGATATGTCTGGTGTGTTGAATGAATGAGTGAAGAATGAGTGAATAAATGACATGGACCCCTCAAATCAAGACTTTCTCTACCTCCAACTAACTCTTGCCCAATGACATCAAAGTATTATCAAACCTCTTTTCCCAGATTTCATTTTACAAAGTCAGCTCCGCTCTTGAAATGAATGAAACTTTCACATTGATGTTGGGAGATGCCAAGCAAAGGCATGAAAAATGATTGCTGCACCTTAATGACAGGACAGGAGAGCAGAGGTGTGACATGACTGGCCGGGGCGGGGGATGGGATAGGACCAGGGGAGTGAGGATGTGTCGAGCCTGGGAAGAAGAATGAATAATAGATCTGAGTAAGACATGATTGTCATGATCATTTTGTGCCGTTCGGCCCACTCGGCCACTTACTGAATGGGAAACCTCAATTTCCTCACCTATGGAATGTGGAAACAAATACCTATGTTTTCACAAAGCTGTTGTGAACACAAATATGGAGGCTAGCACAAGGAGACACTCAGTGAATGGTAATACTCTGGGGCGTAAAGATCTGTGGTCGTAACCTCAGCAGTGACTGTTCCACAGGTAAGAACGCTTCCTGCAAAGCTCCTCTCAAGTGATTAATTATGACATTTAAACCAATAAGAGAAAGAGAGGAAATACCTATTAACCCAGGGGAAAGAGAAGAGTGTGCTCTGGATGATCTCCAGGGTGGTGGCTTAGCCCCAGGAGAGGCCCCTCTGATGGCCACAAATGGCCCTGGGGGCCAGGACAGTCCAGGTGCAAATTGTGAAATACATTACATCTGACCTTGCTGTCACTGCCTTCCTGGTCTGTACTTGTTCTAACTCCAGATTTTACCCTTATTCCCAGAACCCAGAGATTTCACACTGTCCCCCTCTCCCTGACATAATGCCTGCTCTGCAAACATTCATTCATTCATCTAATGCCAAAACATAGGAGACGGGTGCCAATTTAAAATAGAAACCCACCCCACAGTTATTTGCATTGGAAAGCTAATTAAACAAGAGAGCTGATTTGGCAAACGTCTTTGGAACTCTGGTTTGTTCCAAGCACTGCGACAGACACTAAGGAATACAGAGAAATTCTTCGTTCCTGCTTTAATAACATGATATGGAGGAAAGGGAACCCTCCTACACTGTTCGTGGGAATGTAAATTGGTGCAGTCACTATGGAGAGCAGTATGGAGGTTCCTTAAAAATCTAAAAATAGGTCTATCATATGATCCTGCAATCCCACTCCTGGGCATATATCTGGAGAAAACTCTAATTGGAAAAGATCCATGCACCCCAATGTTCATAGCAGCACTATTTACAACAGCCAAGACATAGAAGCAACCTAAATATCCATCAACAGAGGAATGGATAAAGAAAATATGGTATATATACACAAGGGACTATTACTCAGCCACAAAAAAGAATGAAATAATGCCATTTGCAGCAACATGGATGGACCAACAGATTATCACACTAAGTGAAGTAAGTCAGACAGAGAAAGACAAATATCATATGATGTCACTTATATGTGGAATCTAAAAAAACGATACAAATGAACTTATTTACAAAACAGAAACAGACTCACAGATTTAAAAAACAATATATGGTTACCAAAGGGGAAAGTAGTGGGAGGGATAAATTAGGAGTTTGGGATGAACAGATACACACTACTGTATATAAAATAGATGAACAAGAAGGACCTACTGTATATCACAGGGAGCTATATTCAATATCTTGTAATAACCTATAATGGAAAAGAATCTGAAAAAGTATACATATATACATATATATATATATATATATATCTGAATCACTTTGTTCCACACCAGAAGCTAACACAACATTGTAAATCAACTAGACGTCAATAAAAAATTAATTAATGAAAAAACATACACTCCTCTCACAAGCTTTGTCAATGTGCTTGATTCTTTAAGGTCTATGCATGTTCTGATTATAGTTATAGCCCAAACTGGAAACTATCCAAATGTCCATCCACAGCAGCATGGAAAAATAAATTGCGGGATTTTCACACAATGGACTATTTCACCGCCATGGGAATAAACATTCTACAGCTTGATGCAACCATCAGGCTGAATGTCGAGTAAAAGGAGCCTGATGCAAAACCACACGTACTGTTGATTTCATCTCTATAAGGTTCAAAAATAAGCAAACGAGTTTATGGTGTTAAAAGTCAGGAGAGGGCTTCCCTGGTGGCGCAGTGGTTGAGAATCCGCCTGCCAGTGCAGGGGACACGGGTTCGATCCCTGGTCTGGGAAGATCCCACATGCCGCAGAGCAACTAAGCCCGTGCACCATACCCGCTCGCCGCAACTAGAGAAAGCCCACACGCAGCCAAAAATAAATAAAATAAATAAATTTTAAAACAAAACTAAACAAAAAAACATACAGATTTTACAAAGCAACTTTGAGGTTGATGGTATTTTGACTCTACTGCTGTCCTAAAACATGGAGATAAAGAACATGATGGGACATCACTTTGTTAAGAACGCTTGCTTTGGAAGAGTGGTTTTTCACTTCAGATTGTAAACGCCTAAAAAGTCGTTCTTGGCCCCATCCACGCTGGTGAGAATTCATTATGACATCACCAATTCAGCTCTAATTAACTGGACCTTTATAAAAGGTGTGCAGATTTTCTTAAAAAATAGGAAGAGAGCTAAAGCTGTTTCTTCTTGTTTTTAAATTATGTATTTTTAAGTATAAAATGACAAACCAATTAACTTGAGAAAATCAATACCGATTTCAATGCTTCCTTTTGAGAAAAAAACCTCTTTGAGATTTTTTTCCTAACCCATTCCCTGGACCTTCTCCCTAACATTTTGTCCCTCACAGTTCTGAGCCAATTCAACTCTGTTATAAAGGGAGACGTAAACATCCAGGGCCATGCCCGATTCCTACAAAATTCCCTCTCAGGCAAATCATGTCTTAAAGTCTGAGCGCTTAGAAGGTTGAGAATGAATAAATGTATTATTTATGCATAGATGCAGATAAGTAGATAATAAAGGCATGGTAGCTTTTCATAACCCTATTTAGAGTGAGGCACTCAACTTTTTAATGGCAATGGGGGACTTTCATTTTTGAGACTGTCTTTAACAGGAAAAGTTTCTCAGAATGTCCATTATCCTGCAATCACGTTTGCAAATCTACCTTGTAGCCTCCAATGCCTTGGAAGATGAATCTTCGTATTTGAACGTGAACTTTTTGCTATTAAAACCAATCCTCTTAAAAAAAATAATAAGTAGGCTCTTTGGGTTAATTAATTGAATTGAAAGTGTTTTTTTCTTTTTTCTTTTTTTTTTTTCATTTTCAAGTGTTAACCACTCCTAAGGCTGTTTAACTCAGAATCACTGTCTGCTTCCTAGCAGTCCAGCCTCCTCTCTCGGGAGGGCCGTGGATACTGCAGTGGGCTGGGTACTTGTCAAAATGCAAATTCCCAGAGCCCTCCCCCAAAGAATCTGAAGAGTCTCAGCTGGAGACCAGACGTGCATTTTTTAACGCCCCCAAGTGACTGCTGCAGGTCTCCCTTGGTGGACTCACTGGGATGCGTGCTATATAGAACCCCCTGGTTTCTGCATGAATCAAATAAGGAGGATCAGCTGCCCTCAGAGGCCTGGCCACTTCCTCTGTGCCCTGATTCCCTGCAGTTCCCATGTCCAGTCTACACACGGATCCCAATTTGGGAATAGATGGCATTCCAAGTAGTATTTTGTCAAGCTTAATTGGAACTAAGAGCTCATGTGGCTTTTTTGTTCTTGCCTTTTGAATGGTGCTTTGGTCCTTGGGCGCCCTTATTTAACCTATAAGGGAGCAAAGTTGCAGCAATGACTATTGTCTGCAAGGTTCTGGGAGCAGAGGGGTAGAAAAGTGAAAAGTCATTGTCAGAATTCCCAGACGGGAATGATCTTAGGCAAAATGTTGGGGGGACAGGGAAGAAGAGGGGGGGAGTTAGTTTAAAACCACACCTCTCCCTTTCTGCATTTCTCTTTCCTGGGGTCCTTTCTCTGAGGCTGTTAGGGCTTTCTTAGCTCTCATCCAGCCCATCCCAACTAATCAAGTCCCCATTCTAGTAATCAAGTTCCCATTACCTAGGGCAGCTAATACCCATTATTAGTTAAGAGAGAGGCAATTTGATGGGATCAGTTTATGCTCATGTGTGAGTGGCTGATACAACTAAGTGATATTTCAATAGCACAGGTCAAAGTGTCTCTGGGCCCTTCTCACTCCAATTCTCTGGTTTCTCCTGAAAGAAGGCCGCCTTCCAGCCCCTCAACTGTGTACCTAAAAGACATCCTACTTATCATCGGAAAGTTGGCCATCCCATTTAGAAGCCCCTTCCCACAATCTCACAGACATATTCCACTCACAACCAGAACTGGCCAGGATCTCATCTGAATTCTTGATAGCACTGCTTGTACACCGGTAAGGATCTGACCTGGCTTGTCCATAAAAATGCTACCATTTCCCTCATTTTTTTCCTATTTTTCCTCCTTGCCCATTTGTACATCAAAGGCTGTCCCACTTCCAAAACTCAATGACAATTATATTAGAAAACAGCAAAGACATTCCCAGCTGCCAATGCAAAAGTAATCACCAACCTGACTGCCACGCAGCTGGTCCTACAGACAGAGTGACCTCCGAGCAGCTCAGCGGAGTGTCGTGTCTCCCCCCGAAATCTGGGAGTAGGTCTCTCCATCCTCCTTATACTGGGATCTTCCTCAGCGTCTAAGCTTTTGAAATGCAATGGTACCGATAAAACCATTCTCAGGACAGACAAACGGAAAGCCAGGTTGAAGCAAACTTAGTGTCATTTTCAAATGGCAAAAAAAGGCATTGCATACTTTCTAGATTAGTCCCAGCATCCATGACAGATCTGAAAGAGAAATTCAAGACCTGGGGGTGGGCTCCAGCTGCCTTCATTCATTTCACTTAATCAACAGCTATTGGGTGATGCCCCCCAAGTACACACATTCTAAATCGACACTGGTCGGGGGCAGGTGGGGTGACAAAGGTGAGCCAGAGACAAACCTAAGTCTTCTGGGCTGGGGAGCGGGGTAAAGCGTACTCTGGAATCATGATTACTTAAGCGCAATGAAAGAGGTATGAAATCACATGAGAGGTCAGAGAAAGAAAAGAGTTCTTCCAATTAGGACAGTGTGAGAGATGCAATCTGAGCTGGTTCTCCAAGACCTGGGATGTAATTATATAAGAATCAATTATATAAGAATCAACATCGGGGAAGAGTGATTTGGGTAGAAGCGCCAGAAGGGCAAAGGGCAGAGAGAGAGGATGCTCCTTCAGACAGACACTGGGAACTGGAGAAAGCAAAGAGAGCCCAGCAACTCCAGGTGGGAAGTTTTCAGAACAGGTAAAGGGCGGGAGGCGGGGCGGTGGGCAGGGCTAAGATTACAGGTGGGCTGCCAGAGTCACAGGACTCAATGAGCAGAGAGAAAAGGCGGGTCCTGAGGAATGTGTCCCATTTTCCTGGCTCCTTGGGGACTTCAGGCATTCTAACAAGAGATGTGTCGCCTGCCAGCCAGCAGATGTGGCCCATGAATAAACATCCCCGCGGGGCCAGGGAGGTGGGGGGAATAACAGATATGAAGAAAGTGGTGGCCTGCCCCTCCGTGTCCCCCACCCCTGCTCCCAGGGCAGCAGACACGCTCGCTGGCCCGAAGGGGCGGACTCAGACGGCCTCGCTCGGGGCTGGGTAGGCCGCACATTAATCCGGGTGGATTTGGCCATCTTGTGACACAGCCAATCAGTTCGAGGGAGGGGACGGCAGGAACGCCTCTCCTTTCACGCCACAAAAGGATTTTCGTCCCTTGAGAGCACAATGAAAAAAAAAAAGCCAATCAAGGCGGGATCAGCTGTGGGCTGGTCGCTGCAGATCTGTCTCTCCCAGAGGGGGGTGAGGGGGACATATTGGTCCGTGTGGGAAACCCACAGCCTCGGCTTCTCACACATTGTTCTCCTTCTCTTCGACTGCACCCCTCCCCACCAGCCCGTACCCTCCCCTCTCCCCTCCCGAAAGAAAGCCGTTAATGCCACAAAAGATACTTTCCCCATTGTGCCCGGGACAGCTGAGAGGTCCCAGTTAGCCCTATGCAGCTGTGCATCCTCTCCAGGGAGAAGGGGCCTGGGCCATCCGAATGGAGAACGGGATGCTTATCATACAAAGGAATTAAAGCCACTTGGGCTCTCTCCTGCTAATCTAGGACTGGGGCTGGGGGCGGGCGGGGGTGGGGGGGGGAGGTTAAACACGGTTACATTTTCATTAGGTGCTAATAGCAAAAGGGCAGCTCTGGGCAGCAGGGACCAGACATTGTTATGCAGAAAGTCCCCCCCCAAAGGAAGGGCAGGGCAGGTGGGGGGGGGATGGAAAGGGGCAGCCAGTGTTAAAGCTTGGTGCAGGGAGAAAGCGGGGAGGGGGGGGGCATGCAATGGTGCGTTGTTGGCCCGGGAGTTCCATCCATGGGAAAAGTCATGTTTTCTCTAAAGGAAACAAGTTGAAATTGTTGGGGAGGGAAGGGCTAGTGGGGGGCTGGTGACAGACTAAGGCCACATTCTGCGGGGAGCATGGGGTCCCCCATCACCAGTTCTGCTCTGAGGCTTTGCCCGGGAAAGTGGAAGATTCTGGTGCGCGTCTAGGAGGTGGCGTGGAGCAGGGGCAAGTCTGGGGATGGGGAGAATGAAGGTGAGCCCCGGCTCTGCAGTTGTCTCACTGACCCTGTGGCCTGGACCATCTGTGTGACTCTAAGCCTCAGTTTCTTTTTAGTGCCAAATGGAGATAAATCCTACCTCCCCGGACCCTTAAGAGTCTTCAGTGAACTTCAAGTGCCGGGTACAAATGAGGGGCTCAAAAAGGGGAAAGGCTTTCTCCTCTCACCCTCAACAGAGGAGCCCCACTCCCAACAACTCCTAAGGAGACATTTGAAAAGGTGAAATGAAAGAAGGCAGGCTTTGATACAGTGGGCGAACGTCACCTCCCCCCCTCCGCCCCGACTCCCCTTCCCTCCCCACCCCCCCCCCCGCCCCCCAGTACAGACAGCATTCCTGCTTCTTCCACTTGGGAGCAAACTCTTCTTGTCTTCTCTGCAGTTTCCTCCAAAACCCCGTCCGGACCTCAGCTCCGCCGCCATGTCTTCTTGCTTAGACTTGAGTCCGTTCAGACATTACCATCTCCCAAGCCCTGAATACCTGTGCATAAATAAATCACGGGTAAGCCAGTGAGTTATCTTCTGCTTTGCGTTGCTCTGTGTACGTTTATGAACAAACTGTTACAAGGACGTCACTGTGGGAAGATGCTGTGCAGGATGGACTCAGGGGGGATGCAGGGAGGTCTGCGGGGGAGACAAGGAAACGAACCTTCGCACGTGCAGGTCTATCGCTCTTTAATTCAAGCTCCAAGCCCGTGTGTCTCCCATCCTTCCTCAGTGCACTCAGGAGTCCCAGAAACTCAGGATTGAATTGAAAGCTAAATAACAAAGTGGTGGATAAAGAACTGCCAAATCAAAAATACGAATGATCCTTTCTACATAGCAAATGAAAAGACAAGGTTCAGTCTCGGCAGCATGAATTCAGCAGAGGCCAAATTCGTATTGACATTGACTTTCTGGACCCAGTGGGGTCAGGGTGGGAATCACATCCTTTCACTCGTGGTGACGTCACCGCCGGCTACTCCCACTTTCTCTCCGGTACAGACCTCTGCGTACAGTGGTCTTGGATCCACATGGAGCCACTGAGTGCTTCTGATGAGGTTTCAGGCTCCCCAAGAATGCTTTTCAACCAGAACGAAGTGCCGAGTCAGGCTAACTGTCGCCAAGAGTTCCGACACGGGTTATGTACAGTGTCTCTCCATGGGAGTCTCTCTGTACTGACTCACACAAAAAAATTCATTCGGGATGTATGTGTGGATGGGGAGGGTTAGGCAGTTATTTCTTAAACTGGCCGAGAGTGTCTTGGCTGGTGCTAACATTTGTCTTATCATGACCGAGTTTTCTCTAGTCATTGCTACTTCGTAGAAAGTAGTTTGAGAATCGCAGAACAATGATAATGGAAATAATGGAGTCATCTACAGTATCGCTGGGATGAGAGAACGGATTATTCTCCAATCCAGGTAGCATTCAGAAAACCTCTTCACCGCAAATTCATAACCAGTGGTCTGATATGTAAAACCTTTCATAAGCTTCCTCTTACTTTCATCAAATATTGCATGTGATTTTTGATCTCTTAGTAAATGTCAAGGTCCAAACTAAAGAATTCGGAGGAAGCTAAGCACCGGGGCAAAATGAGGTTTCCAACTTCAACCTGGATTCCCCCCCCCCCCTTTGAAAGATGAGAATATGCCTCACCCAACTGGTTAATAAAATTAGCATTCAAAATCTTTCCAGGTGCAATGATAGATCCCTTTAGAGGAAACTGCTTCCCTGAAGCCAACAGTGCTCAGAAATTACAACCGGTTTCAGCAATTAAGAGAAGTAAAACATTAAAAAGCATGAGGCAAAGTACATTTGCATGCTAATAGCCCCTTCTGTAGTGCTGGGAAGCTGTGTTTTACAACAAAGCAGATAACTTTCCCACTAGAGCAATATTAACCCTTGGGTTCTCACTCTAACTCCTTGGACCCATTCTAATGTCTAGAATTCTTCTGGCCCTGGTTGGGGAAGATACGGGTTAACTTTGCATATCAATCCATCCACTGTGGCCTAATTCTCTCTGGCTTGGGTAGGAGAAGAAAGAGAAGGAGATTTAAAAGTTCTGAATGTCTTTAGGGGTAGAGAGAGGAGGGTGGAAAGATGGACCAGGGGGTGGAAAAGAACATTTTCCTAGAGAACACACTGGAATGTGTTGGGCACAGGCACTGGTGTCAAATGAGACTTGAACTTGAATCTGGCTGTACCTCTTCCTAGTGATGTGACATTGGACACATTACTCAAATTCTTGGAGACCCAGTTTGCTTATGGAATAAGGTGAAATGAGGATTAAATGAGGCGATGAGGGTAACAGTCCTCTTCCCCAGTGACTGTCTTGGTTACTGTAATGGGGCTGTAGGTGGCATTTGCAGTGTTCCAGGAGGAACATTACAAAGACCTTTTGGGTACAACAACATGAAAAAGTGCTATGACTTTATTGAAGATGCAAAGCAGTCCTTTTTGCTTCATACAGAAAGTTAATCTTGGAATAAGCGCCGATTATGTGTAAAGAATCCTTTTATTTCTTTCCAAGGTGGAAACCACCAACGTATTAGATTTCTTCAAAGGTAGCAATCCTCAAGAATATGCCATAGGCCCCCAGGAATCAGGAGAAAACTCTCAACCTCTATCAGAAGAAGACAAGACATTATGGCATATAGAGCTGGGGTTTGGGAGCTGGATAGACCTGGATTTGAGATCCACTTGCTTTGAAACCGCCTGGCTGTGTAACTTTGAACAAATTTCTTAACCTCTCGGTGCCCCAGTTTCCCACTGTAATGAGGATGATAAAAATCTCACACATATGAGGTAAGGTTTCTGTGAGTAAGCGCTCAATATGTCAATTATTAAGGGATATTTCTTGTTTCTCTTTTAAAAACACATTTTCCCTTGCCCTTCCCCACGACACAATGAGGAAGCAATGCCCAAAGTATGTCATGTCTTAGATACCAAGCCAACTCATTGAAGTCAAGTAAAGATGAGGAAAGAGCAGTTTCTGATCATCCACCAATGTCCTTGTCACTCACCGCAGTTCTCCTGATGGGAAAGAGAGGTCGCCGGAAGGAAACAAAAGTTCATCAAGGACTGGAAAATATTAATCTGGGAGCTCACGGATGGGCAGTGATGCGCGCTCCCCAACAGCGGGCACTGCCTTCATGGTCATGCTACCTGTGGCCTGAGCCGCCCGACCCTGGCGCTGTGGGCACTCACTGTGACAGGCCGGGCATCCCCGGTTCTAGATCCACTTCCAAACTGCTTTCCAAGACAGGGCTGGGGAGGTGGTAGAGAGACAGAACGCAGACTAGAAGACAAGAGAGAGCTCTGACTCTGCCAACGGCCCTTTTCTTTAGAAGGATGCATTTTTTCTCCCCCTAGATGGGTGGCTTTTAACCATGACTGTACGTTAGAATCACAGAGGAAGCTTTAAAAAAGTATGCTGGGGCTCTACCCCCATTGGTTATGATTCAATTTCTCTGAGGTGAGCCTTGAACATGGGTATTTTTTAATTTTCTAATAAGACTAAATTTATTCAAGACCCTAGTAAAAGTTTTGCTTTTAAGTACCCAATAGTATAAAAAGTACAAAACAGATTTATAGATTTCTGATATATTAATATAAAGTGCATGATGGCTACATACAGTACATCCTATAGGCAAAGAGAGGTGGAAGGGCAAAAAGAAGATTGTGGTTGAGGTCTAGTAATAAATAAATAAATACAGAAGTAGCGATGATCCATATTGTAGAATATTCTACCACAAATACTGCAGCCAAAATGTATTGGGTTGGCCAAAAAGTTCATTCGGGTTTTCTGTAAAGCTGTTATGGAAAATCCCGAACGAACTTTTGGGCCAACCCAGTACCCCCCCGCCCCCCCCTACACCCCAAAAATACCGTTTCAACATAACTCAGGAGGAAGATGGCAATGGCTGGGATTCTTGTAATACACCTCGAAGTCTATGGGAGAGCTGACCTAACTCACTGTGTAGTATGTGCATATGGTGGCTTGTAGTTTTTTCCAAAGGAAGAAATATAAAATGTTAAGTTTAGATTAAGAACTATAAAACTATAAGGTGCCCATAAAAAGTGGCTCACTCCTTATTAAATAGCTCTTCAGCGATTCTGATAATGGAGCCAGGCTTGAGAACCGTCGTCCTGCTTGGAAAATCCACCAGGAGCATCCCCACCGTCCTCTTTCTTTCCAGGATGTGTTTGATCTGCAGCAGTGCTGCTTGCTATTGGCTGATGTTAGGATTACCTGGAGGGCTTTTTAAAAATGAAGATGTCTGGAACTCACTCCCAGAATTTCTGATTTAATTGGCTTAAAGTGGGGTACAGGATCAAAGATACCTCCACAAGCTTATAATTCCATATATATAGAATTATTCATTACAGCATAATTTGTAATAACAAAGATTGGAGGCAACCCAAATGTTTATCTATGAGAGTCATTAAATAAATTCTGGTCCAACCTCAACCTAGAATACTACACATCTGTTCAAAAAGAATGAGAAAGATCTCTCTGCACTGATATGGAAAGACCTCTAGGATATACAGAAAAGAAAAAAAAAAGCAACAGCCAGAAGACTGTTATAGGGTACTATTGTTTGCATAAGATGGGAAGAAAATCAAGAATATACTTTTAAATTGCTTGTATTTGCATAAAGAAACACTGGAAGAATGTACGAGAAGATAATAAAAGTGGTGACTGGGGATAGGGGGTGACAGAATGTTTGGGGACATGGGTGGAATAAAGACTTTTTATAGTGTCTTGACTTTTGAAACATGTAAATCACCTCTTTTCAACAATAAAGTTCTTAAAAATTTCCTCATGTGTTTCTAATGAGTAATCAGGTTTGAAAACATTTATCTAGAGCAGGAGTCAGCACTCTATAACCGGTGGACCAAATCCAGCCTGCTTCCGGTATTTTTTTTTTAATAAACTATTTCAGAACAGTTTTAGATCTTCAAAATTATTGAGACTATAGAAATAGTCTCAGAAATTCCCCACATACCCTACACCTGGTTTCCCGTATTATTAACATCTTTTGTTAGTGTGATACATTTGTCACAACTAATGAGCAAATATTGATAAATCATCATTAACGGCAGGCCAGACTTCGTGTTTCCTCAGTTTTCCCCTCATGTCCTTTTTCTGTTCCAGGGTCCCATCCAGGATCTCACATTACATTTAGTCATCATGTCTCCTTAGACTCCTCTTGGCTACGGTAATTTCTCAGACTTACTCCCCCCATTTTTGATGACCTAGGACATTTTGAAGGACACTGATAATGGATTGTGCTGAATGTCTCTTAAATGGATTCGTGTGATTTTTTTTTTTTCATGATTAGACTGGGATAACGTGTTTTGCGAAGGAAGACCACGGCGGTCATGTGCTGTTCCCATCACATCATATTGCGGGTACACACTATCAACAAGATTTATCATTGTGGATGTTAATCTGAGTCACCTGGCTGACGTAGGGTTTGCCAGGTTTCTCCAATGTAAAGTTATTCTTTTTTTCTCCTCCCTTTCCATACTGTACTCTTTGAAAGAAAATTACTATGCATAGCCCACATTTAAGGGTGGAGTATCTACGTAAATTATTTAGAGTTCTTCTGCACAGGGGATTTGTCAGTTCACTTCTCTTTAGTTATTCAATCACTAATTTATGTCGTTATGAACTCATGGTTATTTATTTTATACTTTGGGTTATACATAATATTGCTCTATTTTCTGGCTCAACCATCTTTGACCGTCAGGAGCTCTTTCAGTTGGTTCCTGTACCCCTTTAACATATCCCATCATTGTGTGGCCCTTTTTCTGGTGCTGTTTTGTTTTCTGAGCATTTTCTTATTTTCTGGCACTACAAGATACTCCAGGCTCATCTTGTATATTTCCTGACCCACCAGAATTAGCCATTTCTCCAAGGAGCCCTGATTCTCTTTCCTGGAGAGAATCTTGTTATTAAGAATGAAGATCTGGGCATTAGGTGTGCTCATTGCTTCGGGGGTATCATGGCTTCTAGGTTCTCTCAGCTGACAGAGCAAAGAGACATAAGTGTATATACTAACCTGCATGTACACACGTATCTATAAATATTTCTGTATGCAATCATCTGTATCTATGGTGACCTAAACATGAGTTCATACTGATGTCTCCAACTTTATCCTGTTGTCACATGGATCATTCTAACCTCCTCTTCTTGCTCATGTGTAACCTCCCACTCCAGCAATGAAAACCCTGCTCCCACCAACCTCCATCCATTTTCTTAATTGTCCAGTCCCAATGTACGTACATAACAGTTTCAGAACTGTTAACTCGTATGCCTTTAGTCTTACCAACTCCACTCATTTCCAAACTTACTTAGGTCAGTACTTTGTTCTCTAGCGCCATTCACTGATGTGCTTACATTTGTAGTACACTGAAGTTCTGTGGTCACATTCCTCATTCATCCTAGGATCTCCCAAACTCTAAAATGATTTTTTTTAATCTGTATACATTAAAGTTTACTCTTTGTGCTGTAAAGTTCTATGGGTTCTGATAACTGCTTAATGCCTTGTACTTATCGTCATAGTATAATATGGAACAATTTCATCACCCTAAAAAACTGTGTTTCTATTCAACTCTCCTTCCCCTTCAAACTCCTGGCAACCCCTCCTCTGTTTATCATCTCTATAGATTTGCCTTTTCCAGAATGTCACATGATTAGAATCTTACACTGTATAGCTTTCTCAGACTAGCTTTCTTTACTTAACAATATGCAATTAAGATCTACCTGTGTCTTTTGATGGCTTAAAGGCTCATCTCTTTTTATTCCTGAATGATATTCCATTGCATGGATGTACCACAGTTTATTTACTGAAGAACATCTTGGTTGTTCCAGTTTGGGCAATTATAAATAAAACTACTATTCACAGGCATACTTTTCTGTGGACAGAAGTTTTCAAACCAGTTGGGTAAATACCTATGAATGTGATTTGCTGAAGTGTAGGATGAGATGCTTAGTTTCAGAAGAAACTGTCAAACTGCCTTCCAAAGTGGCTGTACCATTTTGCATGTCCACCAACAATGAAAGAGACACCCAGTTGCTTTGTACCCTTGCCAGTTTGGTATTGTCAGTTTTTGGACTTCGGTCATTTTTAATAGATACGTAGTGGAATTTCATGGTTTGAATTTGCAATTCCCTAATGACAAGTGGTATTGAGTATTTTTTCTTGTGCTTATTTGCCATCTATGTACCTTCTTTGGTGAGGTTCTGTTCTTATCTTTTACTCATTTTTAATTAGGTTTTTTTAATTGTTCAGTTTTAAGAATTCTTCTTCGTATATTTTTTGATACAAGCCCTTTATCAGACATGTGTTTTGCAAATGATTTTTTCCCAATCAGTGGCTTGTCTTTTTCTTCTTTTAATAGGATCTTAATAGCAGAAGGTTTCAATTTTAATAAAGTCTGACAATTTTTTTTTCTTTTCTGGATTGTGATACTGGTGTTGTATTTAAGGATTTATCACCAAACCCAAGGTCATGCAGGTTTTCTCCTATATTTCCTTCAAGAGTTAACTTTTGTGCGAGGTATAAGATCTGAGTCTAGATTCTTCTTCTTCTTTTGTTTGCGTATGGATGTCTAATTGTTCCAACATCGTTTGTTGAAAAGACTATCCTTTTTCCACCGAATTGCCTTTGTTCCGTTGTCAAAGGTCAGCTGACTATATTTGTGTTAGTGTTTTCCTGGGCTCTCTATTCTGTTCCATTGATCTATATGTCCATTCTTCCACCAACAGCACACTGTCTTGATGATTGCAGCCTTTGAGCAAGTCTTGAAATCTGGTGGTACAAGTCTTCCAACTGTGTCCCTCTTCAATATTGTGTTGTCTAATTGAGATCCTTTGCCTTTTCATATACACCTTAGAATCAGTTTATCAATATGCACAAAACAGCGTGCTGAGATTTTGACTCGAATTGGGGTGAATCTACAAGTCAAATTAGGAAGTATTGACATCTTAACAGTATTGAATCTTCCAACCCACGAACATAATATATGTTTCCTTTTATTTAAATATTTTATTTTTTTCAGCAGCATTTTTCAGTTTTTCTGCTTGTTTTTATAAATGAAATTTCATTGGTTCATAGCCATGCTCATTCATGTATGTATTATCTGTGGTTGCTTTCATGTTATCTTGTCAGAGTTCAGCAGTTGCATCAAAAACCATACAACCCATAAAGCCTAAAATACTTACTATCTAGCCCTTTCCAGAAAAAGTTTTCTGACCCCTGATCTAGAGTTTAAATTGTAGAACACCTTTTCTTCCATTCTGTTTTCTATGATCTCTTTCTTTTTGCTGGCTTTGGGAAAGAAGGCATCATCAAAAAAGGAATGAGAGCACCTTAGCTTCAGCAATGAGTTAAAAATTCTTTTCAGACGGACAGGAGATCAATAGGAGCCTTCTCTATTATCAAGATCTTGTGGGTTGAGTTGGGAAGTAGATTATTACCAGGTTTGTTTATGTTCTGAGCTCCGTGCAACTGACCTAGAGGTATCTCAGAATGCCCATCACAGCACCTGGAACACAGACGGTTCTTAACAAATGCTTGATTGATGGATGAAGAAGGAATAAATGATGTGTGACAGAAGACTCCTGCAGTGGTTCCTCTGGGGTCAGCTGAAGGGCAGAAGTAACATGCTTAGGAGCTATGAAACTGGGGACAAATGCAACAGACCCATGAGGCTGTAGCCAATGGCAGATACATAGAAAAGATGGCCCTTTGTCTGCCAAGAAAGCTAACAGATAACATGAACACTGCTTTCTACACTTAGCAAATGTAGTCTTGCGTCGAGTCTGTATCGGTACCAATGCAATGTGGAAGAGAATATGTATTAAGCATCATTTTGTTCCAGGTACTGACCTGGGGTCTTTACATATACTATTTCCAATCCACATAACAGTTGCAAGGTATCCATTAGTATTCCAATTTCTTAGCAAACTAAGACTCAGAGAGCAAAGTGACTCCCTTACAATGTCTTCATTTTGAAGTAATGGAGCCCAAACTAACTGTGGTGGTGTAAAGAAATCTTGAACCACGTCACGCTTTTCATCCACACTCAGTGTAAGCGCCAGCAAATAGCACGATACGTTGCATAGCTCCCTGCTTTTATTTGGGTGGCATTTACAGATGCCAACTCTGGGGATTTCATAGGCATGTCACAGATGTGAAGAAACTAGCAAACATATTTCCATGTCTGTGAAAGACCATCCCTACTCCTAGTTTGTTAATCAATTGGTTGGTCAGCCAGGGGCCGTGATGTCCAGTAGCCTTTCACAGTGGGCACTGAAGGGCATCAGCAAAGGGTGAGGCCTATTTCCTGCCCACAGAAGCCTCATGCTTTCCTGGAGATCATGCACCTCCTCGTGTCCCCACGGGGGGCTAGTGAATCCATTAAAAAGCACAGTCAGACAAATGATAATTGCTATAGATTTATATATATAGGCATGGACTCAGTGTGATTAAAAAGCTGTGGAGCCTTCAAACTCTTCAATTGTTTATGCATTCATGTATAGAGCAAATCCTCATCAGTAACCAATTTCCACCGTCCAAGTGGTCATCTTAAAAAAAAAAAACTAACATTTTATAGCACATTACCATTCACATAGACCTCACAAATGCATGACCTACCTTGCAAAGTAGCTGGGGCAGGAGTTATTATTGTACCCATTTCAAAGGTTTGTGTACTGAGGCTCAGATAGGTGAGGTAATTTGCCCAAGGTCATGCAGCTAGTAAGTCAAGGTCTGTCCACTAGCTTACCATTCCCTTCACTACTCTCATGTCCCCAAAGCTCTCAGGCTCTAATCTTTTCTCTCATTCCATGTGAAATCCACATGTCCCCCAAGGCACTGAGAATGTAATGATGAGAGTCTGCTTTTCTTCTCCTGGAACTTCGACACCAGATGGCTTTCCAAGAGGTGCTTGGTAATCCCCTTGCCCCATGTCCAGTGAAATGAGATGGCACCAGTTCCAAGGACCAGCACTGATACAGTCTGCCTGGCAGTTGTGCAGCATCTGCAGACTCCAGCTGCCCCAGCCTAGCTGGTGTGTCTCCTTCAGTGTGGAAAGCAGGTAGGCTCAGCAGAAGCCTTCCCAATGCAGCGGCCACAGAATCTTCCACGGACCTCTTAGCACAAGGCAAGTGCATCTGCTTGTACTCTATAAAGCTCTATGGCCCCAACCCACTCCCTCACTCCACGCCCAAACCAGTCCCGCATTCTCAGCTCTACCACTGTCTTCCCATACTCTGTGATCTTCTAGTGTCTTCCAGCCAAAGAGAGACCTACCCCTTCCAGGGGGTAAACAAGAGAGAGGGAGATGGAAGTGGGGGCAGGCTCCCAGAAAGGATAAATGGCAATTCCTGCACTACCTTCCTTCATCAGCAGCTAAGCACCCACCCGCCAATGTCTCACATCCTTCCTGAAGGGCAGGCTGCAGTGCAGAAAGGTTAAATGGATTCACCATTCTATGGACGGGCAGGGATCATGACCCAACCCCCCGGGATACTAAGGCTGACATCCAACCCAAGAGTTCATCTTGTAATTCAGAGGACTGACATGCTTGACGAATAAGAGCCCAGGAACCAGAACTGGGCCAGCATAGGCTCTGAAATGCATCCTACATCCACCAGGCTTACTGTGAGCAGGGGCTCTTGTTTCTTGTTCTACACCATCTCTATCTTTGGGCTAAGTCGGTGACATTGAGACCAAGCCAGATCAATGCATTTCAGTGGGCATTGAATGCAGGACCCCTGGCCACTTTTCCATGCTGCACTAACAACATGGACCGACACGGTTGTAACACAGATTCAGAATGCAGGAGGGGCGTGGGGAGGATTGAAGGATGGAAGGTGAGCAGTCATGGAGCTCAGAGCATCACACCATCGAGACTGGAGAGGACCAGCCTGCAGATGCATTAAAGATGGTCAAACTGAGAAGGTTCTGTGCAGAGGAGAAGAGTCTTGAGCCATTTCAGAACAGGCATTTCATTCTCTGATTCAAGATTCGTAGTTCTAAACGTCAACTTGTGAAACACTCAGAAGTAACAGATAGATTCCTGCTCCAGGAGCTCCAGGAGAGGAAGTCTTATTATTATTATTACTGCTGTTGCCGCTGGTGGTGGTGTTACTACTACCACTACTGCTACTGCTACTTTTTCCTTCTCTGACTCATTTTCCCCTTCAGCTTCCATTTCTTGCTGGAACTGCTCAGGAGATCATAAAGAAGGAGCTACCAGCACTCTCTCCCCACCCCGCTAAATTTGTTTAAAGAAATATGTATGAATCCATAGAGAGAGACAGATCACAATCCCAAGATTGGACAGAGCTACTGCAGCTGCAAAGTTATAAGCCCATAAATAAAGTTTATGGTTAAACTGGCCTGACCTGGCTTTGCCCCTAGTTACAGAAGCAGTATCTTGTCATTAGTATGCAGAACACATCAGCCTAATGTCTGCTCATTTGTTCGCAAGCCACTCTGCTCTATAAATCTTTTGGCCAGGGCAGAGTAGGGAAGGGGGAGCCAAAATGAGGGGCAGACAGAAAAAGGGTCCAGAGAGGGAGGGGGAGGGCTGCCAGGAGCGTTTCACTGCTGAAACCAATAGGCAGCCACTAGCTCCTGTCGCTCGGTGGAGAGGAAAGCCACACGTCACAGAAAGTAAAGTCTTTAGCTTCTCTGGTGATAGGTGGAGAAGTAAGAGACTGTGGGAAACAAAAATCTCATTCATAAAATATTTTTGAACTCTTTTAGCTCAAAAACCGAGTTCAAAATGATCTGTCCTATGCTTTTACTGAAGAAGCCAAGTCCCCTCCCTGCTTTTTTGGTTGCCTATCTTTGTTTTGTTTTTTTTGTTTGTTTGTCTGTTTGTTTGGGGGTGTTTTTTTCCCCCACTTTAAACAGAGCTTGGGGATTCGGCTTACCCACGCCACATGGGGGGCCCTTAGAGAAGCTGATGGGGCGTCTGCGGTATCCCCATCCTTGGCAGGCTGGCACGCCGCTGAGTGTGAACGCTGAGGAGTCCGTAAGAAAAGGATGGGCAGGCATGCAGGAACGCAGACCTTGAAAACCTCTCTGCACGAGGCATTACTGAGAATTGACTTGGTTTGCTGAAAACTGAGAGTTATTCCTTTGCTGGGCTGACTTTCCACCCATTTCTCCTGTTGTAAGAACTTAGGAATAAAGATTCTGACAGCCTCCTGCCTGGGGATTCTGCTCGGGGAGGGGAGGAGAGAGGTGGGTTCCAGGAGAAGGCAGCCCTATAGTTGCTGCCACTGCAGGGCTTTCAAATCTCCCACTAGGCAGCAAGCAAGGGGACATCTCTCCTTCAGCCTCCACCTGGGTAGAAGGAACACCTGCATACTGGAGAGGTGTGTACGGCTCCCATCAGGCAAGGACGGTGGCCAGGAAGGGCAGAGAGCTGGAGAAGAGGGCCCATCCCCCAACGTTGTTCTAGGCAAGAAAGATGGTTAGAATTAACCTTGGGGCAGCCTGGAAGGAGAAATCAGAGGCTGCGGCCTGCAGGCTCTGAGTGGAGGAGTGGGAGGGATTATAGGTCCCAGGCTGCCCATCCAACCCTTGATGGTGATGCTGGGGGCCTGAGGGTACTTTTAAGCTGAGGGTTTGTATTGAAGCCTCAAGCCTGTACATTAAAACTAATTTGTTTCTTCCTTTATTCTTGGGTTTCTCAACGGCAGCCATCTTTACATTTGGGGATGGATAATTCCTGCGTGCGTGCGTGCGTGCTTGCGTGTGCATGTCTGTAAGTTTGCAAGGTGGTCGGCAGCATCCTTGGCTCTTACCCACAAGATGCCAATAGCATCCCCCAACCAACTGTGACTACCAGAAAATACCTCCAGACATTGTTAAATGTCCCCCGGGTGCACAATCGTCCCCAGTTCAGAACCACTGCCCTACTCATCTTCTGCCTTGTGCCTCCTCTGGTCACCGCCATCAACTTCGACTGTGCTGGCCTTCCATGGGCCTTCCACAACAGGCAGGAGGGGCGGGGCCCCCGGGGACACAGAGAGGGAGGAAGCACAAAGAAAGATGCCCAGTTCCTGGCCTCAAGGAGTTTATTCCCCCAACGTGTTTTAAAACTCATCCTTAGGACCCAGACCAACGAGATACAAGCAAGATGACTCTTCAGGTGGGGCTATCAGATTTAGCAACAAAGACGACAAGGAGCACATTTTAAGTGTATGTCCTGTGTAGCATTCAGGACAGGCTTATACTAAAACATTACTGGTTGTTGATCTGGAATTCAAATTTACCTGGCCGTCCCGTATTTTATCTGGCAATATGGTCTTCAGGTAGAAGTAAACGCATAAGGAAAAAATCCAGAGAGGGAACAGATAGTCTCATGATGCAGGAATATGCCATTTTCTTGGAGCAGGATTTGACCTGTAACCAAAAAAATAATAATAATAATAATAATAGGGGACCTCTCCTTCATCTCACTTAATGAGGCTGGGCTGAAAGACCAGAGCATCTCTGAGTGATTGTCTAGATTCCTCTTCTGCTCCCCATTGGTGGTCTTACACGCCCCCTTCGGAGACTCTGTCTCTGGGCTCGGCTGCAAGAGGAAATGAGACCGTGGGCGGGCGAGTCTCTGTCAGGCTTTATCTGGAAGAGGGAGACGTGACCACGTCATAAATCCACAAGGAACAGGCACATTTGCTGCTGGAGCTGGAGGAGCAGGGGAAAACCTTCACTGGCCTTTTTCCTCTGCCATCAATCTTGCTTCCTCTTTGAAGGAGAGAGATCATTACTCACGGCCTGACAAAGTGAAAAGAGGGAAGGAGGAGCCGGGGGAGAAGAAGAGAGATCTAGCGTGGCAGGTGAAGCATCTGGGGACCCAGAGGGGTGGAGTGGAGAGGGACAGCCGGGGTGGGAAGGGAAGATGGGCACAGCCAGGGTCCAGAGCAAGAGTGAGGCTGACCATGAGGCAAACCCAGAAAATCTGTTGTGTCTGAGTTAAAGGGGGAAATCTACACACAGGGAGGAGGGAAAAGCAGGCAGGGGGCCACCACCAGCACAGAGACACACAAGTGCTCATATAGGTCCTTCAGGGCCATCGGACCCCGGCGTCAGCGTTCAGAAAGATGTGGCTAAAAGCCCTAGCTGGGAGTCAGGTCCACGGTCCAGTCTTGGCCTGCCTGGCTCTGGTCACTCACCTTCCCGTGCACGCCTTGGTTTTTTCATCTGTCAAATGAAGGTCCTGTTTTTTGGGGGGGTTTTAAAATAAATTTATTTATTTTATTTATTTATTTTTAGCTGCGTTGGGTCTTTGTTGCTGCGTGCAGGCTTTCTCTAGTTGTGGCGAGCGGGGGCTACTCTCGGTTGCGGTGCACGAGCTTCTCATTGCGGTGGCTTCTCTTGTTGCGGAGCACAGGCTCTAGGCTCGCGGGCTCAGTAGTTGTGGCGCACAGGCTTAGTTGCTCCGTGGCATGTGGGATCTTCCTGGACCAGGGCTCGAGCCCAAGTCCCCTGCATTGGCAGACAGATTCTTAACCACTGCGCCACCCGGGAAGCCCGAAGGTCCTGATCGAAACGATTCTTACAGTCCCTCTGGTTGTCAAAATTCTGCCTTGACCGGTTCTGTTTTTCTTTCCTTTTCCCTCTCATGGGACATTGGGAATGCCCAAGCTTGGGGTGTTCTGCCATTTTCTTCCTTTCGTGAAATTCCGAAGCTCTGAGAAACCCTAGGGAACCCTTGACCACTAAGGTTTTCTTTGAAGATGATGCAAAGAGATGCTATGTCCAACAGGAGAGCACAGCATGTCAGAGGACTAGCCATTGTAATCCTAAGGAGTGAGGAGGGAACCAGGTAAGACAGAGACTCAGGCATACCCACCTGTAAAATGGGGGAAGTAATCCCTGTACAGTTGAACTACTAGGAAAACAAAAGAGATGGCTGCTAAGGAAGCATTTTTTAAAATAGAAAAGCCCTACACAAATATATTACACATAATAACAAACACACACTCAAAAAAACACACACTGAGCTATATGACTCCAGCAGTCTCTAGCCTCCAAGAGGGGAAGCAAAACAAGAGCATGTCTGGGAGGGAGGGGGCAGGTCTTTGGGAAGACGCTGCCAGTCTGTCTTTCCTTCAGGACAACAGCTGAATTCCAGAGCCTCATCAGACGGGACCTCCATGTCTCTGCAAAACTAAACGGACAAGCATGACCTCCCCTTGGCAGTTAACCTTATTGAAGCTGTCTGGGAGGTGAGACATTTATTAACACAGATGGACTGCCTTCCGAGGGGGCCCCGCTGCTGAAGGCTCAGCAGAATGAATCCTTCCCCAGATGCAATAAGTCTCTGCTTCAGTGTGGAATTTGATAACATCCCCCTTGCCAAAGGGCCTTGATGGAAGGGAAGCCGTGCTTTTGACATGGGAATAGTCAAACCATGGGGCTGAGGAGCTCTACCTGCAAACACTGGTCCTGGGAGGCACATGGTTTCATAATTCTGGATGAGCAGCTGCAAACTCAATTTCCCTGTCTGGGATCTGGGTTAAAACTCTCTACAGTGGGGATGGGGGTGGGAGGGAGATGGGTAAAAATATCCCTGATGAGTCATCCATTCCAATGTTCTCTATACTGGAGACCCAGAACACATACCCGTATTTAAGATGAGATATTCGGGAAAAAATCTCTGAACCAGCTTAAGCAGCACAGAAAATGTATCAGCTATCTACTGCTGTGTAACAAACAATCTTAAAATTTGGCACTTTAAAACAACAAACCTTTATTTTCTCACGGTCTCTGTGGGTCAGGAATCCAGGCTAGGCTCAGCCGGTATCTCTGCCTCTGCATCTCCCAGAGGCTGTGTTCATCTCAAGGCTCCACTGAGGTGGGAGTGGGGAATGCTGTCTGAAGGACTGATATGATCTGACTGATATTTTAAAGTTCTGAGTGGGTGAGTATTTTACTTATTCAGTGAATATCCAGAGCAGTGGTTCTCAATCCGAGCAGTACATTGAAACCCTAGGAGAGTTAAAATAAGAAAAGAAAAGCTTACACTCCACCTCAGAAGGACTGAATCCAAGTCTGGGGGCGGGTAGCATCCAGGCATCAGTTTAAAAAAATGAAACATGGATGTACATACACTACCAAATGTGAAATAGATAGCTAGTGGGAAGCAGCCGCATAGCACAGGGAGGTCAGCTCGGTGCTTTGTGACCACCTAGAGGGGTGGGATAGGGAGGGTGGGAGGGAGATGCAAGAGGGAGGAGATATGGGGATATACGTATATGTATAGCTGATTCACTTTGTTATACAGCAGAAACTAACACACCATTGTAAAGCAATTATACTCCAATAAAGATGTTAAAAAAAAAAGAACTCAATGGTGAAAAAACAAAACAAAACAAAAAAAATGAAACAAAAAAACCTCTGAGAGTGATTCTACTGTGCAGTCAGGGTCCAGATCTAGGGCCTAGAGAAGGGTTGGCAAACTACACCCCAAATGGGCTTCTCTCCCTGAGTTGAAATGTCACAACAGCCTTTTCAGTCCCTCATGAAACCGTGGTGTGATGCCCTCCCACACAGGTTCCTGAGTCACAGCCTCTGAGCATTCAGAGGTTCAGAGGCAGCGTCACTGGCTGTAGCCAAGAGCTGGGACAAAGTGTGGACCATGTGCACGAGCTGGTTATGTCCTAGGGCAGGATGTGCAAGGCCCACACCTCTGCTCCCAGCACTGCCTTCTTTGGAGAGTTTTGCTCATGGGAACAGCCCAACATATGTCCAACACAAGGGGCGTTTCTCTGGTGCAGTGGCTCTCAGCCGCGACCGAGCATCCTAAGGACCCCTGTGCAGCTGAAGAGAACTAAACGGTAGTCTGATGCTGGGGCCACAGCAGACTCTGGGGAGTCTCATTCAGTAGGTCTGGGGTGGCAGCTGCGTCGCTGAATGTTGTAAACAGACACTCATGCCTGGGAATCATCGTATTAGACTCTAGCAGCTAGAGCAGTGATTTCCAAACATGAACATGCATCAGAATTCCCTGGAGGGCTTGTTAAAACACAGGTTGCTGGGCCCCATCCTAGAGTGTCTGGGAATTCTGGGGTGGGATCCATGAATGTGCGTTTCTAGCGGCCTCCTCGGTGTTGCTGAAGCTCCTGGCCTGGGGACAAGACTATGAGAAGCAGTTTCAGCGGATCGTGAGGTTCTCCCACGAAGGGGACTTGAAGAGGCGGAGGAGCGCGGGCTGCGTTCTAAGCACTTGAGTCCCGTTGCTAAACTATGCGCAAGGCAGACAGTGTCTCCAAATCTCTGTACGGTTGTGTGTAGACGCCCGCTGAGTCCCCTGAGGGGCTCAGCGGGGTAGCCTAACATCAGCTGGTCTCTCCTGGAAGGCACCAGAGAAAGGGCAAGGGTGATGAACGAAGGGTGAGGAAAACAAAGCCTTTCGAAAATGAAATTACTCAGAGCTCCTTTAAAACCCACCACCAGTGGGAACCCGAAAGTGTAATTATATAACCCGTGAGTGTCATTAGGCGTTTCCCTTCTGTCCCACCCACTTCTGCCAAGCTTTGTGTTTGGGAGAAGCAGAAGGGGGTCTTGAGAGCCTCCAGACTCACCACGTAACGCCCCACATTCCCCTGCCCTGACAAACTTCCTCAAAAAATAGGACTTGGATCTGTCTGGAGCCAAACCCCAGAGCTTCCCGTCCATCAGTTAATATTTATGGGGCCTTCACAATGAGCTAAGCAGGGATATAAAAGCAGGGATATAAGCCAAAGGAGAACAAGCACCTCGCCTTCCTTTTCACAAGGTGTTGGCAGCTGGGTGGTTTGTGTCTGGGTCAAAATGAGCATTCGACCACTCATCCCCTAAACATCTATTGAGCACTCTGGATGTCACAGGCTCTGTTCTAGGCTCTGGTGGTGTGGCCGTGAGCGAAACAGACAGAAACCGCTGCCAGAGTGGCGGGGAGAGCAGAGAGGCCCTAAGAAGCTTAGGGGCAGAAGCTAGAGGCCGATACCCACACTCGGGAGCCCCATCCTGTGACTGGGTCGGCTGGTCTGCTAGAGCGCTGCTTGTGCATTTCATATGCCCTTTTCCAAAATCTACTATTGGGGCTTAAACACCTGCAGTTTCAAGGCCAGTGGGCGAAGGGGTCTGAGTTTAGACACGTGAAATGCACTTTCTCCACAGAGGAATCAGATGCTTCTTGGATTTCCAGATCTCTTGCCTGAATGAAATATTCACTCTAAAGCCACGAATCTGAAGCCTCGACCACCCCCTCCCTCGCCCTGGGACATCTTCTCCGCAGCAACTCTTCTCCGCAGCATCTTTGTGCCAGTTCAGAGGCTGCCTTGACCCTTGCTGGAAGCTGTGGTCAGTGGTGGCTTCTTGACCTCCCATCCCCAAAGGGACAAGTGGTTTTCCTACAGGTAGTGCCCTTCTTGGAAGGGGGCTGGGTACTAAGGAACCCAGATCCCCAAATCTGAGCCTGACTGGTGTTCTGAATCAGGATCTTGTGAGGGTAAGGTTCACGGTGACAGGTACCATGTGCTTTGTCCAGTGTGGTGACCCCAGCGCCTAGCACTTTGCTTGGTTCCCAATAGGTGAGTGAAGAAATGAATGAATCAGAAAGAGTTCATGGAACTTTGGAGTCCCAAGGGCTTGTGCCAGGAACACTTCCCCACCCTCGTGCTTGTCACGTTGACCTCACCGATGACACTCACAGTGCCCATGGGGCATGGAGGTGAGACATGAGGCCACAATTGTCATTGGAGACCCACAGAATAGGAGAAACATCCACCTGACAACCCACACAATTGTCCCGCAAGGGATGAATGGAGGGATGAATTGTGAGCTGGAGAAAAAGCAGTGGGCCTCCTTTCCTTCCCTCCTGCAACCCCGCTTCCAGACATCAGGTAACAAGGGGGAGCTGGGGTAAATTTTGAAAGAGAAACATTTGAACTCATTACCTTTAAGAGCAATAGATCTGGGCTGAGTGGGGATTGAGCCCCGTATTTGGAGATGAGAAGGAGGAAACAATACATAAAAGAAGCTCAGCATGGTTACAGGGTGATACATGAATGTTTTTAGCATGCATAGCATGTTAGCATAAACACACCAGCCTGTGCAGAAAATGTATACAGAGCAAACCTAGTATATGTTCTACAAGGAAGCAAGAATCAAAAAACCAGGCAAGTTCATGAGAAAAGTCCCACTTGGGATAAACAGTTACCACGGACTTGTTCTCACTCTATGGAACATGCTTTGCTCTCCTCTACCTTGAGATCTTCACTCTTGGAGGTTCTCTCTTCCTGGGATGACAAGACTTCTCTCTCTGGAAAACTCCTATTCAGCTCTCAAAACTTAATTTTCATCTCCCACCCCCAAAAAGACTGCTTTCCCCAAGGACTACCATAGCACTCTGAACCTCTGCTATGGTTGCGTGTATAATTTAACACTGTGGTTGAACGTGTTACCCATCTATCTACTTTACTTGACTGTGAGTTCCTGAAGGCCAGAATCCTTTCCTATTTATGTCTCTCCAGTATCTGGCATGAAGAAGTCCTCAATACAGGTTTTTTTTGTTTTTTGTTTTTTTGATTAAAAACAATGCAAAAAGACTGTTATACATCATGTCCAATTTGAACATCCAATAGGGACACGTCTCTATGAGGAAGACCAAGTTTTCACAGAAAGTTGAAAAATACTCCCTGCATCCGGTCTTCCAAGTTGTGGACCATGGCGAAGACCACATGTGAACGCTGGGTGAGAGCTACCCCATTATTCAGGAGGCCCTCTCAGGAAGCAGGGAAGCTCACGGATGACTGAAAACTTGTTTGTATCAAATAAGCACTCGCTGGAGTGTTCAAAAACCAGCAGGTTCCAACTTGAACTTTCCAGAGAAATCATTACCATATACCCTACACTTGGTGTGACAACATGGGCAGCCAAACCGAGAATCCCTTTGCCCCTTGATGAGAGACCCATGGGAACAGCCGGAGCTCCGGTCTCAGCAAGACCTCCAAAACTTTGTGACGATAAGCCACTCCCTCTCGGTTCCCTGCCAGGTGTCTCAGTGTTGCTGCCTGAAAGAGCGGTAAGCAAGATGAAATAACTGTGGGATTTATCGCTGTGAGTTAACACCAAGGTGTTCATGGCTAATGTGGTGGTATTAAGGGCGTGGTGCAGTTTTGGTTACCGACTGCCTCCTTTGCAGGGTTATAAACTCCAGAAGAGATGTTCCCTCATGGCTGAAACTTGGCCGCTGGCCTGAGGTTCTTCCCTGTGGCTGGGGCCCGACCTGCCTGCTCATCAGCCTGCCGAGATCTGCCTGCAGGCACTGCTGGGGCCACGAGCTTCTGGAAGACTTGCCCATTGGAAGCCACTTCTGCTGTGACACTGGCATTTGCAGCCCCTAAAGCAAAGAATTAAAGAGTGAGATTGCCATGCTCTAGAAATGTCCAAGTCCTTATGAAGTCACCCAAAGAGCCACCAGGAGATTGTCCATGAAATGGACAAGGCTGTCGTTATAGGGCTGGTAGCTGCAGAAGTGTTAAATCAAGAACGAATCTGTTATTCTTGTGACTCAATTCTCCACCTTTCCAGCAAAAGCCCTCCAAGGGTTGCTTCAGACGAGAGGATTTATTAGGGAGTGCGTAGGGTGGTGCGTCTTTTATTTGGATTACGTTTCTAAGTTATAACGTTTCTCGTCCCTTGGGCAACTCTCACATCCCACGGTGTTTTGCACTTTGCCCATTCTCTTGTCCATAAACAAACTATATCTCATTTTAACTTTCCTCCCTCCAGCAACCCTCTGAAGTAGGCAACAGGAGGTATTAGGGCTCTGATTTTACAGATAAAGAAATCGAGTTTCGGAAAAATTCAAATGACTTTCCCAGATTCACACGGCAGTGACCAGATGCAAACCCAAATCATCTGACGCCAAGCCCAGTGCTCAGACTTTCCACCCTAGCATGTTCTTAAAAAAAAAAAAAAAAAAAAGTCAGCATTTTTCTCCCACCTGGTCCCACTTCCTGCAAAGCGGACGGGCAAGAGGGTCGATGGTACTGAATTATGAATTTCCCTCTGGGAAAAGGTGTTGCTCAGTGAGCCGCGACTCTCTTCCACTTAAATTTAAGAGCAGCTCGGTTCAGTTGAGCTCAGAGTTCCACTGGTTAGGGACCCAGGATGAAACGCCCTTCTGAACTCTGCCATCCAGGGTTCTGGATCAGAGAAAGAGAACCAAGGCAGATGACTCCAAAGACCATTGCCAGACCCTACACCCCAATTAGACAAGAGCTATATAATAACGTAACCTTATCCCACAAGTCCTCAAAAAACAATAACATGGTAAAAGGAACCAACAAATTAGTAACCCATTACCTACAGATTTTAATTAGTGTTGGGAACTAGATCCAACGTGAACGCCTCCCTAGAAATTCTTCCTGTTCCAACCACCTGGCAGGGACATTCACTTCGATCTGGGAGTGCTTTCAGGAAGCTAGCAACAACCAGCTCAACCTGCCGCATCCTCTAAGATGAAGAAAACAACCCTTGGATAAGCCATGGAAGCCCAGCTGATGACTCCAGCAAGGCTCAGAGACTCGTGGAAAAGGGCAAGGGTGTTGGTCACAGTTGCCTCTGATTTCTTAGCAAATTTTGGCTGAACCATGTAGAAACCAAAGACCGAGCGACACCTCATTTTCATACTTGGAGATTTAAGAGCTACTCTTGATTATCGACCTGAACAGAATTCACTAACATAGAGTGTGTAAAGAGGTATTTGTGTTGAATTTTGAGATGAACTAAATATGCTTTATTTTGCAATTGCTTCCCTACCTGCTTAGAGTTGCTTTGGCTCACATTTATGTCTTGTGTAGCCCTTGATCACACATCAGCCATGCAATGGGAAAAAAGAGCGATGAGAGGGGCACGTGGACCGAATATGAAGGATACAGCACGGGATTGCACACATGAAGCGCCTGCATGGCATATGGCCCTTGGTTCTTGCTCACAGCCGTTTTCCTTGCTGACCAATGAAAGGAGGAAGAATTAGTTTTAGTGTCTCCTATGTCCAGGGAATTGTCTCCGTCACTGCCAGTCCTCAGGCCCCATCACAACTGCTGCTTCGCAGAGAAGACTTGGCGGGTGATCCACAGGATGCCCGTGGGTGCTCTCTCAGCCCCAGATCCGTTGGAGCAATCCACAAGGTGATGGGAAGCAGACATCCCTTCTTTTCCCTGGGACCTAATTGAGGGTAAGACCAGCATTGTAATCCATGTCACCAAAACTTGACTTCTTCCTTCTGTCTTTCTGGTCTTCCCCAAACCAGAAAGATGTAGATCATGTAGATCTACATGAACATCTACATCTTTTCACAGAAGGGTCAGGAAGATCTCAGAAAGCAACACTGGGAACTCCACCTTACTTATTTCCTTGTACCACACCAAGAGGAAGGGGTACCATAGAGCTCAGGAAGGCAGGGGTCCCACATGAGTGCTCCCTTTTTCTGACCTGTCCATTTTCTCATTTTCCTCAAGAAATCCACCCTTCGACAGAGGAGTGGATAAAGAAGATGTGGTACATATATGCAATGGAATACTACTCAGCCATAAGAAGTAACGAAATAGTGCCATTTGCAGAGACATGGATGGACCTAGAGACTGTCATACAGAGTGAAGTAAGTCAGAAAGAGAAAAACAAACATCATATAATATTGCTTATATGTGGAATCTAGAAAAATGGTACAGGTGAACTTATTGGCAAAGCAGAAATAGCGTCACAGATGTAAAGAACAAACTTATGGTTACCAAGGTGGGAAAAGGGAGTTGGACGAATTGGGAGATTGGGATTGACATATACACACTACTGTATATAAAATAGATAAGTAATGAGAAGCTACTGTTTAGCACAGGGAACTCTACTCAATGCTCTGTCATGACCTAAATGGGAAGGAAATCTATCAATAAAAAAGAGTGGATTTATGTATACGTATAATTGATTCACTTTGCTGTACAGCAGAAACTAACACAACATTGTAAAACAACTATACTCCAATAAAAATTAAAAAAAAAGAAATCCACCCTCCTCCTCGTTCCCTACTTACATCTTCCAAATTTAGCATTCTACTAGATGCTAATGGAGGATCTATCTCGTCGACATGTGTTTGGAAACACAAGGAAATGAGTCCCAAGAGTTGGGAAGAAGGTAGGAGCTCAAGTTCACACTACACGTGCAATAGAAAGCTGAAGCTGATATGCTTACAAGTTGCCTAAGAAGCAAGCTCTCTTCCTCACAACCAGCATCATTATTTTCTTCTTAGACACATCCCTTATGGGTCTTAGATGAGGAAAACACATCCCTCCTAATAGTACAGCTTAGATTTTGTTCCTTTTGAAAACAATAATTCTGGAATTATTGTACTAAAATGTATTTGATTCCAGAGATTTACTTATATAATAAGAGTATATTATGAGTGGATGAAATTTACTCTTCCAGGTAGATGGTGACAGTTACAATCAGATAGTGCTGGTGACCTAATCTTTCCTCGGTTTATCTCACCGGAAACTGATAATTCAGAGGTGGTTTTCCAGAGTCTTCTTTTCATGAACAAAGCTTGCCTTGAGCTCCTTCCCATGATGAGATGAAATATAAGTAAAGTTAATAAAGGAAAAAACCCCGGAAGTTTCCCCTATTGTGTGATACGTGTTACATTGCTGCAAAATGACAGCAAGCAAGACGTGAGTGTTTTAACAGGCGAGGTCAGCTACTCACAGAGCTTGATGGGAAAATTGGCCTTCTCGGTGGAGGAAGAATGCCTCTTCTCAGCTGAGCCCACAGATGTGGGAGAATGTGTGTTTTTTACAAAATGGGATGCTCCCTTAGCCTGCCAGATTACTCGAATAACCCCTGTGACCAGTGGGTGACAGATCATTCTCACATCTATAAACAGATATGAATAGATTACATAGAATAGGCAAAATAAATCAAAATTGGTTGAACTTTTTCAACCAGCTATGAAAGAATACACGGAAAGCCCACAGGAATTTGATACTTCCCTCTGAAGAACTCCACCAGCAAATGCGATGCTTGCAAGACCAGTCACTATTCCATGCATTCATGTGATGTGTGTATTATTTCAAAGCCCTTTCACATCTCTAACTTGTTAACATCACAGTCTATGAGGCTCATTGTGAGGACATTTGTATCTGTAGGTTTCAAGTGATAAAATGGACAGCAAGGGTAAGTGACTTTTTCACGGTCACATGATCTAATTAAAGCTATGTCCAGGATTGTAATCCATGTCACTGAAACTTGACTTCTTCCTCTCCTCCCCAAACATAAGGTTCTGGTTAACTCATGCCATCTGGGTCATTCCATTTCCAAGGAGAATAAGTGCCTTTTTTTTTAAAAAAGGGAATGCTATTTATTTATTTATTTATTTATTTATTTGGCTGTGTTGGGTCTTCGTTTCTGTGCGAGGGCTTTCTCTAGTTGCGGCGAGCGGGGGCCACTCTTCATCGCGGTGTGCGGGCCTCTCACTGTCGCGGCCTCTCTTGTTGCGGAGCACGGGCTCCAGACGCGCAGGCTCAGTAGTTGTGGATCACGGGCCTAGTCGCTCCGTGGCATGTGGGATCTTCCCGGACCAGGGCTCGAACCCATGTCCCCTGCATTGGCAGGCAGATTCTCAACCACTGCACCACCAGGGAAGCCCCTAAGTGCCTTTTTAAGCTAGACTAAAGGAAATAATAATCTAGAACTGCTTTGTCCTCTTGACCTTAAGGCACCCTTGTTAAGTGTTGACAGGCATTTGTCAGAATGAATGAATGAAAAAGAGAGTGTGCCCATCTCCCCCTCTTCCCTTTTCATGTCCTGTGGTTATTGCTCAGGTATTTCAGCCCCTGCTGTACCAGAGAACAGGATTAGACAGGTTAGCTAGGCATCAGATTTCAGACTCTTCACTCTTTCACTTTTCTTCTCAGCACGTAGGCTTGAGAACTGACACCAAGACAGGAAGAGAGAAAGTGGCAGAGGCAAAAAGGAAGATTAAAAGTTGATAGACAACCCAGAGAGATAGAGGGGAGAGTCAGAAAGTGGGGACGTAGAGACCCCAAGGGATTGCATGTAGCCAAGCAAATCGTATTATGTGGTGGCCATGTCAGTGTTTGACCTGGAGACATCTGAAGCCTTAAAAAGGAGGGAGGGGATGAGGGATTCAGATAGAAAGCACACATGAGAAAAGTAAGTCTTATCAAAAGTGGGAGAATCAATACTGACTGTTAAATTCTGTGCATTCTAGTGCTTGATGAAAAATAGATATAGCATTTACTGAGATGACGATCTGAGTAATCTCCAATGGATAAAAAATAAATAAAGTTTTTAAAATTGTCTTGAGCTGTAGCAGGAGAGAATAGAGGAAAGGTGCCAGAAAAGATGCCTTATCAATCGTGAGGCTGATTTTAAAAGAGGCCAAGTGATCCAGGAGTGCATTAGAAGAGGGGACTCCGTTTATTGCCTGGATAAGAGGCTGAGCTGACCTCCAATGGCCCACTTGAATTCTACATTCCACAGCTGCCATGTGTAGGAGACAGTCTCCCAGCCGGCACTGAATCCCACAGCAAGGTGAGGTTAAAAGCCAAAAGGACCTGCTGATTGTCAAGTTCAATTTCTTCAGTATGATGATGGAGAAGGGCACAAAATTTGGAGTCAGAGACTTGGGTTTACTTCCTGAATCTTTCACTCACTGTGTGACTCTGGGTGAATCACTGGAAGTCTCTCTGAGCCCAGTGTTTCCATTGCGTATGACATAAATGATCATGCTCATCACAAAGTATCATTGTCAGCATCATACTTGCAGAATAGGAGTAAAAGTATTCAGTGCCAGAAGATAATTTGTAAGTGTTGATGTCATTCATCTTAGAGCGTCAAGACCCAAGGGGTAAATTAACGCTCAACTGGCTAGTTAATAAAATAGCCGAGACCATAACTTAGCTAATGCTTCTTGCTAGCTGAGAACCAGTGATTCAAGGGTGTTTATAAATGTTATAATGTGGTGATTTATTGAGATGCTCCCTTTTGCCATCTGGATTGAGCCGTGAACAAACCAATTGCCAAGGCATCCGTTTTCTTCCCACTCATCCTGAGGGTGCAGAAAAGGAGTGCTTTCCTCAGAGATCAATATGGCAGCTTCCCAAGGGCCGTGGGAGCTTTCCATTCAGCTTGGCCATGAGGAAGCAGCAGTGGGCAGCCTGGGGAAGGCATGCCAGCACGCTCGCAGAAAGCCTATCAAGGTCATAACAGAAATCTTCTGGGGTGCAGACAACCCCTATGGGGCTGAGAGGTGAGTACCATCTTAGGAAGGAAAACGGGACAAGTCACAAGCAAAGGCGCTCTCCTGCAGCTCCTCATGAGATTGCCTTGTGTTGCCTGCCCAGAATGCCAGCTAAGCCATAAATCCACCCATTGGGCGACTCCCAGCAACCTGTCCATCCCTGCTGGGAAACAGCACATCCGGCCCTTGACGGCACTCGTATGACTGCTTGGCTGAGAAGTGGTATTTTAAAGAAAGAGAGAAAAAAAAAACCACCCTATTATTTTACCTGGTAATTGACAACAAGTTTCTCATGAGTAATTTTATAGCACTCAGGGTGTGCCCGGGTTTGATTTAACTTCTCTTTACAGGAGCCTCAAACTTGCAGTACAAACACTATTTTGAATGGAATGAAACATGCTTCAAACATCCCGTATGGATCTTGTCAAAGTTTTCATTGAAATAGCCTGATCCCCTGCATCATTAAAGGCCTATTTCAGAGTTTTCTCTCTCAAATTTTACTCTGGGGAAGAGAACACATCTCAGATTGGGGATCCTGAAAGATTTTAACGAATATAACAACTCAAGTTGTTATGTCTCAAATCTAGTCTACATATATTTTTTTTTCCTTCTTCCCCTCCTAGTATCCTTATATCCATCAATGAAATCATTTTCTATGATTCCCCACCCCCTCTTTCCTTTCTCTTGGGTACTTGCTTTTGAAAACACAGAACTTTTTCCTTCTCTTTTCCACTTCCCATGGGCACTAAGTAATGAAGATGTGTCCTTTCTTCTTTGAAATCTCTTTTAGCTACACTTTCCTTTCCCTTTCTATTTGCTACCGATGTAGATGAGCTCTTACCCCTTGCAGGTGGATCGCCAGCCTTCTAAGTCCCGGACACTATTCACTCTTCCTGGAGTATTTCTCATACCAGGCAGAACCACGAGAGTTACTGCAAACGAAATTAAACTAAACTAAAACAAACAGATGCTCGGGATGCTGTGTATTTACTAAGTCCCCCAGCTAATCCTGATGTTCTGCCATGGCGCGAAAACACTGCCGCATTTGCTCTTGGTGGCAAGGTGGTCTCTGTGATCACAGCATCTCCTGGGACACGTTCTCAACCTCCTCATCAGCCACAAGGAGCCACATCTGTTGCCTGCTTCCTGTGTGCCAGGTATCTCCTCAGTGTTTGCTGCCAACACTGTTAAGGAGCTACCACTACACACTCTTCATGGAAGAGAAATCTTCTGCCATCAACATCTAAAACCTCAACAGAAGTGACTTCACATCTTCCCCATGAGCGTGGACATTAGGGAAGACAAACAACATTTGAGTGAGTTAAAATCTAAACTTGCATAGACATCGTTCTCTTTACTTATTTGAACATCAGTGGAAATCATCAAATCATTGCGGACAGCAAGTGAGAAGTGAAGGAAATGCATGTCTCTTTTGGACAGAATTGGAGGTAGCAAGCAGAGAAGAAAAATGGAAAGGCTGAAACAAACAAGTAACTGCCCATTTAGGACATGGGCACTGCCCACCGGTGCACTGGGACCTGTGGGCAATGTCAACCTCAATGTCAACTGAGTAGCTTGGCCTCGTTTTACGTTTTAAAGAAAAGCCTTAGAGATCGGGCCCCTAACCGAGGCTGTTTGGGCAGGGACTTGTTCAAACTCCCATCTTCCATGGAGTAGAGTTCTTGGACCCCTCCCCAGTTTCCTCCAATAATGCTGTCCACCTTCACGTCGGCTCCATCACATCCTTGCTAATCCCAGCAGAGTCTTCTCCCTGCGCTTGCCTCCCCTGTCACCCTGGCCCCAAGAAAAGCAAAACCAGGCAAGGGGGGACGGCAGGATTACCGCAAATGAAGTAAAGCTAATCCCAGGCAAGGGCCTTTTATCCAGGAAAAGTCTCCATCGAGCCGTCATCACAGCCCTCCACAATCTCCTCTTAATAACTCGCATGCCGGAATGTTGCAAAGATTAAACCTTTGGAGGAATGTGATGCTTTGTAGCCCTGACATGGAGTGCTCTGAGCCAGGGGAAGCGGGGGCAGGTGGAGGGCGAGACAAAAGTGAACAGACGCTGCAATCTTTCTGCTAAGAGCCTTTGTTCAGCTGGCACGTTATTTGGTGATCTAGATGAGGCGTAATAATGCGCTTTATCTGTTCAGTTTATTATGTGTGTGTGTCATAGGTGTACATGCACGTTACTGGCTATAAAATATATATAATAGGTGCCAGAAAGAGAGAGAGAAGAGAGAATGTAAATGCCTCTGACTCAGTGAGAGTTTGCTTTCTCTTAGGCAAGTTGGCCTCTGGCACCCTAATTGCCACTAGCATCTCAAGCCCAGCAGTGATTTTTGAGAAGAGGCCATTTCATAAAGTAGAAATAACTTTTTAAAAATAAAAAATGACTGCGTTAATTCTCGCGTTCCAGAGCTTGGACAAAGAACAAGCAAAACAACTTTCCATGACCTCTAGTTTATTTTCTGGAAGTTGCAATGGAGGAGAGAAAAATAGGATAAGAAAATGACCAGGATATTATTGAAGAAATTACATTACTGCATGTTCACTTCCTGTTTGCCAACCGACTATAGCAAATTTGCGGATTTTTATGTTTTCTGGAACATGTTCTTTATTAATGAAATTTTTATGGAGGGGCTTCCATTGTGGAATTTTAAAAAGAACTTTGGGGTTAAAGAAAGCTGGATTCAAATCTTGCCTCTGCCCCTCGGGAGCTGTGTGATCTTGTGTAACCCTCTTTGGTTCTTGGTTAGCTCGTTTTTAAAATGGAATAGCAATACCTACCTCGGAAGTTTCATGTAGAGTGAAGGTCATTTATGCACCCAATACACTGCACAGAGTGTTATCATTTCATATTTACAAGTATGCACCTGGGCAGTGATTTTGTTCCAGCCTCTGAGACAGTCCTTCCTACCTTCTGAAAAATAGATGGGACGACACCATGACAAGGGGATAAGATGCTGAAGGTGATTGGCTCTCTCTGACTGCCTTTGAGAAGCCATCCTAACCCCTTGCAGTGTCCAAGAAAGAAAGACAACGAATTCTAATCCATTAAGCTTCCCCAGAGCCTCAGAGTACATGTCATATCTTAGTAATGTAATTCTCTTACGAGAGCGGATTGACATCAAAATTAGTTAATTTAGACTTCCCTAAGAAAAATGGGGAGACATGCACAAAGCATCTTCAGGACCATTTGTTGCCTCTGGGTGAACTCACTATTTACAGGACATAGTTTAGAGCCCTGGATTCATGTAGGGCCAAGGCTGTGCTCTGTCACTGACCATCGGAGTCACTCCCCAGTCATCATAAGTTGGATCTCTATAGCCACACATTCATTCACTCATTCACTCAGTTAGCCACTGTTTGTCTGCTTTAAGAATACTCGTGGGAGTTATGATACGTGCAAAAGAGACGTGACAGAAGGACACATCTGCCTGGAGACATCTTAGAACAATAATAGACAATTTTGACAAGACTTAAAAATTTTATCCTGGGCTTTTCTTGCTGCCTTCAGCTGTTTTGACATCCATGGAGATCATCAAAGACAGGAGAAGACAGGGAGAAGTGAAATGCACATTTTTATTAAGCAGCATTAGAGGTACTAAGACGATAAAAAAGCAAGGATCAAAAACAAAAGAAACATCCTGTTTAACACACAGTCGTTGCCTTCAAGAGATAATTCATCTGGAATAGAGAAAAAACTGGGCATAGGTATATGAAGAAATCACCATTTAATGTAACAATTCATGAAAAGTCAAAGCACTATTCTTTCAACTTTTCTGAGGGTTCAAAATTTAAAAAAAAATAAAAATAAAGATGTTACATTCATTTTCACATCAGTGTCTCAAACAAAATCTGTATTATTGGAAGAGTTTAATGCAGGAAACAGTTGTCCTAACCTGAAATGCAGAGGAAATTATCTGTGAAGGAAAAAGGACTTGGGTTGAGTCTTTTGAGATAAATCATAAATCTCATGATTATTGATGAGATAAGGAACTTTTATTTCTCAAGTACGTAGGCTATGCTAAGCATAGGCTAAGACACTCTGCTATGTGCTTTATCAAAACTGCCCCGTGTACATCATCATCATTTCCCTAACATCAATAGCAATAAGTCAGATTGATAGCTCAGCAGTACCATGTGATTGTTTTTGAGGTAGATTAATGATTATGAAATATAATTACTGGCCTCAAGAAATTTCTGGACAGGAGAAATATTGAATGTTTTAATAGATAGCGTAAAAGGCGTGCGCTTTAATTCTCACTTGTTCCTCAATGAATTCTTTTTTTAAGTTTGGGGAGACTTCTTTTTTATTGTGGTAAGAACACCTAGCATGAGATCTACCCTCTTGATTTAGCCAACCTAAAAGAGGTCTTTTATATTTTCATTTTCACCACAAGAACTTAACATGGGCATTAAAAAGTGCTGCTTTTAGACGTAGAGAATGGACTTGAGGACACAGGGAGGGGGAAGGGTAAGCTGGGACGAAGTGAGAAAGTGGCATGGACATATATACACTACCAAATGTAAAATAGATAGCTAGTGGGAAGCAGCTGCATCACACAGGGAGATCAGCTCGGTGCTTTGTGACCACCTAGAGGGGTGGGATAGGGAGGGTGGGAGGTAGACGCAAGAGGGAGGAGATATGGGGATATATGTATATGTATTGCTGATTCACTTTGTTATAAAGCAGAAACATCATTGTAGAGAAATTATACTCCAATAAAGATGTTTAAAAAAAATAGATTATGCCCAGAAACTAAAAAAAAAAAAAGTGCTGCTTTTAAAGTTAAGGGCCATATTTAACTGGTGGCTTTGCAATAAAAGAATATAAAGTGGCAAAAAAAAAAAAAAAACTGCCTTGTGTGATCCTCATAATAATAACCCATGTTAGTTTTGCTATCCCATTTGACAGAGGAGAAAACTGAGGCTCAGAGGCATTAAGTCCAAGGTCTTAGGGCAAGTGAGGGGGGGAAGGCTGGGATCTGAACCTGGTGTTGAGCAAATCCAAGGTCAATGCTCATTTCCCTCATTTCTCTGAGAAGCAGAATTTAGATAAGTCAGAGAGTATGTCAGGCAAAGAGACCATTTTGCACCAGCATGGTGACAAAAATATCCATGGCTTTGAGGAACAGAAAAGGTTGGCTGTAGCAAGGATCACTAGCTGTTCCTACCTTCTTGCTTTAGTAAGAAAACCCTGAGTCTTAGCTGGGTTAAGGTCCCCCAGCAATAAACATACATTTCCCAGTCTCCTTTGCACCTGCATATGGTCACGTGACTCAGTTGTGAGCAATGAGATTTCAGTGGAAGCCATCCAATTTCCAGAAAATGTCCTCAAAGGAAAAAACTGTATCCTTCACTCCTTCCTCCTTTCTGGCTGGACTGTGGGTTTGATAGTTGGATCTGAAATGGCTAATCGTTATCCTGGGTGACCTTGGCACTGTAGGTCACACAAGGGAGAGCAACAAGATAGAAGCAGCCTGGGCCTCCAGGCACTTGGTGGAGAAAAACCAACATTCCTGTCCTGGGCTGCCTAGACTGGGTCTTTGAAATAAGAGAGAAATAAGCCTCTGAGTAGTTTAAGTCTCTGTTATTTGGGGTTACCCTGTTACTGACAATGAACTTAATCCTAATTAGAACATAGTCTAATTTGACTTGAGCCAAGCGTTTCTGCAGGTGATCGGTGGGAGAGCAGTTTGGAAAGACATCGAGATCACGGAGAACTTCTCAAGTCAAGTTAAGGCTTGTGTCACTCGTTTTGTAGGCTTTCCAGGCAGACAAATATAATAAAAGTGGCATTTCCAGAAGAATAAATGCTTTGGCTGGGTTGTGGAGAGTGTCCTAGTTTGGAGAACTAATGAAAGAATTTTAAGCATTTGGGAAATCGCTCCAATAAGCCAGTTGTGAGGTGTTCAGGGCCTCATAAAGGGATGGGGCCGAGGGGTCAGGAACTGAAGCTGTAGGATTTGGATGCAAAGTTGATATTGAGGGTCAGACTACAGAGTCATCAAAGATAACTGAGATTTCTCTTGGGGGGCCATGGTACCTCGGCAAAAACAGAGAAATCAGAAGGTGAAAGGACAAGCAAAGAGGGACAGAGACTTCTATTTTAGGCTTGTGGAAATCATGACAAGACATCTAGAGAGATACAGCTGGGGTGGCCATGCCTACAGCTCGTTAGGTGAAAAGTCTGAACAACGGTCAGCATAAAGGATAGAGCTGAAATTGTGACAGTAGATGAGTTTTTCAAGGAACGTGATACGGAAATCAGACCAAAATCATAGGTATAAGGACGGAAAAAGAGGCAGCAGAGAGAGAACTGGGGAGTCAAGAGGGAAGCGGTGAATAGGTATGACATACTGTCTTAGACACTAAGGAAAAAGCTTCCATCAACAATGCAATGTGCCAGAAAAGAACGAGAAGCCCCAATGGGAAAAGATGATTGAAGGTGACAATGAAGAGGTAGGTTATTGCTGACCTTTGAGTGACAGTGTCAATAGACAGCTGGGAGAGGAAGCCTAGTTTTAGGGGATTGAAGGATGAATGTCTTATATGGGAAGGGAGGTACATTGGAGAAACTTGCCTGTGAATTGAAGAAAGAAAAAGGAGCCAGAACATCAGGTTAAAAGGACTGTGGTGTCAAAGTCTTTATTGGGAGAGGGGATCCCCGTATGGATTGGTTAACAGTGATATAAACTGGGAGAAGCCACCTCTCTAAGACTTGGTAGCTTCGTGTGTCAAATGAAAGTAGAAATATCTACCGTGTGGGACCGCGGCGAAGATAAATTAACATCTGTGAAAAATACACAGCACAGAGGTAGTAGTTATCCATCAAAGGTCTACTTATTCCTGAATGCCTTCAGATGATTTCTTTCATTTCATCATGTATGTTTAGACCCAGCTAATTGGCCCTCACATGAGTCCTTATGCTTCTGGAGATCAGATGAGAGCTCGTCATAACCCCCATACCGAACATTTAAAGAAACAGTCCATTGTACCTGTCCCTTGGGACCTGACAGGGTCCAACAGATTTTGAGGATGTGTTAGGGAGGAAGGAACCCTCAAAGGCGGTGGCTCAAACAATTCCTATCGGTCTACAGCACCCAAGGAGCATACAGAGGTATAGGAATACCAAAAGCAATAGCTTGACCACGTGCTAAGCCAAAGCATACTTCATTTCACCGAATCCATCCTATGAAACTGATACAATAATATTCTCCATCTCATACCTGAGAAATCTGAGACTCAGAGAAGTTTAGCAAATGGTCATCTGTTGCAGAGCTCATGCGAGGGAGAGAGGGGTTTTGAGCTCATTCGGAATCTAGAACCCATGAGTTCTACCATCATTCTATGGATCTCTTTTGGCGTAGGTGTTTTGAGACCTGGAAGCTTATCTAGCGCTCTTTCTGCTTCCATGAGCATCTTCCCAGGAGGAGTCAGCACTGACTCAGATCCTGGGTGAGACAGTCACAGGATGACAGTGAGACTAGCTAGCACAGTTATGGTCAAGGGCAGCCAGAATGAAGGATGAGCCTATTCTCAAACAGGGAGAGGTCAAGGGGAGGTCAGTGACCCAAGTACCAGAGACAGCAGAACCCTGTCACCTTTTTCATCCAGAATTGGACCAGATCCACAGGCCATAGCTTGAACTTCCAAACAGTCTGGCAAATCATGAAAATTGTATGCCTTCCCCAAGGGCCCTTCAACCACCCAAAGCCACTACGCCAGGGAGCCAGAGACAGCTCGGACCTTCACACACCACAGTCATTGTGGGAGAGGCCGGCCCCCCAAATAACTCCACCCAACTCAGACACCTCCAAAGAGCTATTCTCTAAAGCACGCCCAAGACTGTTACCTCTCTAAATGAAGTAAGATAAAAGATGAAAGACCAAGGTGATCATTTTAGTCCGGCTTATGCATAATTATGCATTCATCTGTCAGAGCTCTGATTACCCGGAGATAAAAGTACCATTAGCGTTTGGGGGAAAAACTGGCTCCAGCAAAATGCATTTCTTTTGTCTCCCAGCCAGGGACAATGAACTTTTATCCTGGGAAGGGCTTAGAAGGGAGACTCCAACCTAAACCATAAAAGGCCCTCAGTCATAAAAGGTGATGCCACTGAGATGGGCACAGCGTTCTTGGGAGGTGATGCATGACCGGGAAGCCCAGAAGAGCTTCCGAGGCAAGGGCATTCCTTGAATGATGGAGAATGAGAAACGTCAGGGACGAAAATGGAGGTGTGGAAGAAAGAGGGAAGGGGAAACTTTGGAGCCTTATGTAAAGCATCACCCTGCTACTCCCTGGCATGACATGCAGAATCTGGGGTTCCACTCAAGACTTACAGTATCAGAATCTGTATCTCCCAGGAGCCCCAGGTGGCTTATATGTTCATTAAAGTGTGAGACGCGTTGCTTTAGGGATCCTCATACCTCAAGTGCTCATTATTAAAAACAAGGAGGTAGGCTTTGCTCCTCTCTCCTATTTATCTGTGTGTGTTAAAGAGGAAAACTAGAGGCAGAAATGTGTGTGTGTGTCTAAGGAGCGCTTTTCTTTTCTTTTTTAAACATCTGGCAGGAGGAATAGATTTTTCCCTTCCAGCGTTGTTCTAAAAAGGTAAACATAATTGAATGAGGGCAAAGTAGGGGCGGAAGTAAAGACCATAAAACACACACGATGTCAAATTGACATGATTAATAAAGCTGAGAGGCAAAGCATCCCCCTGTGTGATGTAAGATGCGACTGACAGGTCAGGGCAAACGCTAGCGAATCAATTTCAGTGCCTCTCGCCTAAGGGCTGGAACAGGCAGCAACAGAGAGAAAACCATTTCGCAATGAGGAGAAGAGGAAACTGGCAAGAAAGAGACCTCAGAAAAGCGGGGGACAGGGTGAGAAGGCATCATGTGGGGAGAGAAATGCCTTGGGTGGCGAGGTTATAGGTGCGGTGGGACGTTAGTGCAGCATCGAGACCACACCCACAAGATCGGATTAACAGACCGCAAACGCCAGGCATCCAAGCCCGAGTTTTGAATAATTAGCCAAAGTTCTAAGGTCTGAGGACAGATTTGCCTTCTAATCCCATCGCTGCTACTTATTAGAAATGTAAATCTGGAGGAAATGTAAATTTTCTCATTGATCCTCAACTTCCTTATCTGTGAAATGGGGGTCTTTCTATCAACCTCATAGAGTTGTAAAGATGAAGTGAGATAATGCATGTTAGACCTTAGCACAAGTCACAAAGCCACGCCCAGTTTCAAGGGGGTGGAAAAATATTACAGACTTCTTGAAGGGAGAAGCCATTTTTTCTGATTTATACAGGATATAAATGCATTTATAAACAAACAAACAAACAAAAAACCAAAATCCTTAGTACAATGCCTGGTACATATCACACTCTGAAAAAGATAGCTATTATCCTTTATTCTTTTCCCAGCAATACTCCCAGCATTACCAATTTCCCAGCAAATTTCTTCTCTTGGCCCTGACCTTAATCTGTGTTCTGAAAGAGGGATGAGAAATGATTCAATTGCTTTTATAAGCACTGTCCTCTGCTCTCTTAGGGCTCTCAAAGTATGATCACTTATCCCATTCATTCATTCTTTCAAGAATACCGATAGCTTAATGTATTAACCAACTCAATTGCACCCGTTGGCATCAAAGCATCAATGGGAAGAACAATGAAAACGCACAAAACCAGACAAGTGCCTGGTATCTTCTTGAACACATGCACCTGCATTTTCTAAATTCTCCTTAAATTACCCAGTTTGAGGGTGCCGTCTGTTCCTGCCAGAGCCTTGAATGATACAGAGGTAGTTACTAATATGATCCCCATTTTACAGGCAAGGAAACAGAAGCTTGTAAGTTTCAAGCTTACAAGCTTGAAGGCTCTTTCAAGGCTCTCAAGAAGTGCAGGAAAGGGTTTGAGTCAAATTCCTGGGCCTCCTGGAAGTAAATCTATGCTCTCAGGAATGACTCTAGTAGGAGGTGAGCAGCTCTGCAGTTCCTGCCTTCCACGGACCATCCCCCTCCTCGCCCTGTCCCTCTGATGAGGGGACACCGTGCCGAGGAAGCCAGGCTCGGTCACTCCTCGAGTGACTTTTCTGCACTGCAGTGCAATCTGCATCTCAGACCAGATCTGCCCCACACACACCTGTCTTTTGTCCAGATGACGGTGGAATGAGAAGGCAGGTGTAGCCTCACAGACCCCCTCTTAGGAGGCAGAGTGGGAGGTGGGGAGGCTACGAGAGCAATGCTCAGTGGCTGATGAGTCACGGGTGACTTTGTCAGACACTGTCAGCCGGATAAAGGACCTTCCAGAAGTGCTGAGGTGCAGTCAGCAACCATGAGGCTCTGAGATCAGACACACTTGGATTTGAATCCCTATTCTACCTCTTGTTGGGCGTGGCCCCTTGGCCTTAGTTGAGTAGCCTCTCGAAGCTTCCGTTTCCTTGCCTATAAAATGGGGATCATATTAGTAACTACCTCTGCATCATTCAAGGTTCTGGCAGGAACAGATGGCACCCTCAAATTGGGTAATTTAAGGAGAATTTAATAAAGGAACTACTTATAAAGGAGTGGGCAGAGTGTAGGGAAGTATCGGAGGGGGGGATAGTCCAGTACCCTAGGGCTGGAAAGAGTAGGGGCCCATCATCCAGGACGGGAGAGCAAGATCTCAGAAGAACAGTGATGCGACTTAGTAGTAGTTATGAACTCGAGAGACACAGCCAACAAGGTACCCCTGGGAGGCAGGGCTCGGCTCGATTTCCTCTCCTCCCCTCCTCGGCTGAGCCCAACTGGAGGCCAAGGGTAAGGCTGCCTATTGATGATGTCCCTAGAGCTCAGCCTCGTGGAGGCACAGAGCAGGGCACAAAAGAGTAGAGAGTGGATCTGAAGAGGAGAACCGAAAACAGCCAGCGCGGTCCAACTGGGTCATCGTGGGACTCAAATGAGATCAGACACATAAAGTGCCTGGTACAGGTGAACACGTGACAATGCTAATTCTAACAATGACCCTTTTCTTTTACCAGTGAGGAAAGTGACATTTAAGAAGTTTCAAAACTTTTTAAAAGTTATACGGAACGGGAACTATTACTGATCATCAGTCCAAAGCTCCTTGAATGCTACCTCGCAGGTATGGATACTATGGCCGTGACAAGGGGACTTCTCAGTGCAGGTGGAGGGAACACCTAGAAGAAAAATCTCACGCTATCAATAAAATTGGTCACCTACCCACCCTTTGTAGCATCTCATATTAGGTTTTGGAAGGAATTAATAGGAAACCTCACCATCTAAAGGATTTATGGCATAAAGAAAGGATTTGGGCTAGACATAAAGAGTCTACAAGGATACAAAGAGAAATATTTGCAAAATGCGGGTCTGCCTTGACTTGATCTGAGCAGATTTAGAGCTAAGCGTTGTCCCTACAGGACCAACACTTCTGTGTACCCATGAGCCCCATGCTGGCAGACCTAGGTGGCTTGTCAGGATTGGTCTGGAACTTGACTGGATGGTGGCAGTTGGCATAACCTGTGCCATCTGTCCCATTCAGGTGCATCAATTGAGGGTGGCTGCAGATTGGTTCATCCAGAAACTTGGTGAGAAGACAAACGTGAACTTCCAGGCTTAGAGATTTCCGATAGATTTCTCAGCCTGTTTCCGCATTTGTAAAACGGGGCCAATTACATGGCCTGTCACGTTAAGGAGGCTTGAGGAGTCAGCTAGATAATTCATAACACACTGAGTCTAACAGACTGTAGCATTCAATAAATTTTAAAAGCAAACAGGAAAGGGACTTCCCTGGCAGTCCGGTGATTAAGACTTTGCCTTCCAATGCAGGGGGTGCAGGTTCGATCCCTGGTCCGGGAGCTAAGATCCTATGTGCCTCACAGCCAAAAAAGCGAAACATAAAAAACAGAAACAATATTGTAACAAATTCAATAAAGACTTTAAAAAGAGTCCACGTCAAAAAAATCTTAAAAAAAAAAAGAAAAAGCAAACAGAAAAAAAATGCCTGAACCCTCCTCTTTTCCTTCCACCCCTAAAGCAAGTTAAAAATACCATGTTAAACACCAGAATGGTTTGTTTCCAGGCAGGAGTAGAAAAACCGTCCATCCTAGAGGCATTTCAAATGAAATAGGCATTTCACCTCATTGATATAGATGCAGAAAGAGGTGGCGTGGGGCGTGAGGGACGGGCCGATTTGACCAGGGGCCTGGGAGGAGAGGCAGGGGAGGTACCATTTTAGTAGCTCTATGGTGCTCAGATGAGGTTTGACTCAACTTCTCTTAACCAGTGAGATGCTGACTCAGTTGATGAAAGATGGAAACAGTGAATAGGAAAAAATGAATCCCATTAGGCCACCTCCTCTTGCGTGCTGGCTACAGAGCTAAATGCATCACAGGCTTCCAATAACTATGAACTAATAATCAAATTTAAAAGTGAGGAAATCATTGCTCTTCCCAACCTGGCTGCCCGCCCAGCTGCTGCTCCGAGGGTGATGAGCCTCTTTTTATCTGAGAGCAGATCTCCCCTTTGCCCGGAGAAACTGTTAGGAAGCCCATCCAGCTGGAAGACTTTTCTCAGCAGTGTTTGCTTGGACCGTGTCCTTTCTTTCCCAGCACAATCCTCACACCACATCCCAGGGAAACTCACCCTTGGCTTTTTTTTTTTTTTTTTTAATAAACAACTAGATTTGTTCCAGTTTCCTCAAGGATCAAAGTATAAAGAGTCTACTTTTGGCAAGTCTATATTGCCAAGACCGGAGTTATATTAAAATCGATCAGAGCCCAGGAAAGACCAGAGGAAAGATTCCACTAGTTCTTTAAACTAGGAGAGCCCTGGGGGTTCCATATTGACACAGACTTGGAGCTGGAAAGCACTCTCTTGTCTGCAGTGGATTTATTCCATCTCTGCCTAGCATCCCCTCGTCTCCTTCCGTTAGGTCCTCTTACTTTTTCCTGTGAAGTTGCTGACTCAATACTCTAAAGAGCCAAAGGGGGTTCTTATCAGAGATGGCAAAAAAGTTGAGTTTCTCAAAGGAGCAGGGGTCGACATATATTAAAGGTGATTCTAGAAACTCTTGGTTTCTTAGGAGTTTCTGTGCCACAGAAGCTACTAAAATACAAAAAAAAAAAAAAAAAAAAGAACTTCTGACAAGGGCATTTCATTTATAAAGAAGAAATATGACCTAAGCAACTTTAGAGTCCAAAAGAAAGGATGTCCACACATCTCCAAAATGCTAAGTGGATCTCAAAAGGAGAGGTATGAAGGTGCAATGCACTTTACACAGGAATCACCAAGGATATCCTCTGATGAGCGCCTTAAATGTATTTAAAAGTTTCCCACTTCAAATGTTCCATGTCTATACACACGGATGTCTAGGTTCCTGTCTATGGCCAAGGTAAGGCTCACATCTGTAGACACTGTAACTTTTCAGATGTTTTGTCTTTGGAAAAGAATATCCTATCGTTATCCCAATCAGTAAGAGAGTATAAATTATATTTCCCAAACATTGGGAGGAAGTGCAGAGTGAAGCCCAGGCTCCACCAAATTCTCCGAATTGCAGCTGTGGATTCCCTCCCCAATGTCCACCTTTGTGGCGCTCACAGAACCTGGAAAATGAGATTTCTGATGTTGCTTAAAGATTGCCCACACATCTTTAGAAGATGAGCTCCAGAAATCCCTATATCCGTATTTACTGGACCAATTTTTGGCACGCAGGTAAACTTGATGCTTCAAGCATGCAGCCTCAAAGTCCAAGTCAGAAAAGCAAGAAAATAAAAGAGCCAGGGAAGTCCAAGAGACTCACTGTTTTATAAATAAGCTCTTGGAGGTTTCTAGTGTCAACCCCTAGAGGGGACAGGGGATGTGAAATTGTTTCCTGCATCTGCTCTGGGCCCCTCTGGAGGAAGCTCATTTTGATGTTCCAGGGTCCTGCTGGTGTATGATCCTGGGGCACTAGGTAGACAATGGCTCACATTCTGGCTAAACAGACAAAAGGCAACTTAGGTGTCACTGGATAGGACCAAGAGTCATCAACCCACCCTCCAGTTATCGATAAAACTCAAGGACCCCAGAATGCCTTGGGCTGACACCTTAAGATGAATTTTCACTGACAATTTCAGAGCCAAATATATCCAAAGGTAAGAAATCTCTTTAAAAAGGAGTGAATTAATCCAGCTCAACTGTTCTTTACCTTAGGCTAGTGTTGAGAGAGGAAAGAGAAAAAGAAGAAGAAAGGAAGCTATCCCATAATATCCATCCTCAGGCCTCTGAGCCAGTTTACCTAAACGTTGCCACGGTGATGTGTATATGAGTCGGTCTTCACTCTGAACCACAATCGCTGACTTGACAGAGAACACCCGTCTGGACTCCACAGTCAGCTAACAGCCAGAGAGCGCGGTGGCAAAACTGCATTCAGGTTCAAGCCTGATAGTTCAGCTCGCTACAGGAAGTCACGAGGTTTTTGTGTTTTGTTTGTTTTTCTCTCTGTATCCCCCATCCTCTTTTCATCTGTTCCTCACCTTCGCAGGGAGAGAGGAAGAACAGGCTTCTTCTGACCCATGAATCCAGTCCTCCCTGCCGTCAGAGCAGGGACAGAGCCTCAGAACTGCCAGGAACCTGGGGGAGAAACCCTGTGATGGAAGTGACTTGCTCAAGGTCACTCAAAGACAGATTTTGTCTCCTGGCTCCCATGCAGGGCTTTTCTACAAAAATGACAAGGACCTCACCCAGGATTGCCCAGGAAACCAACATACTTCACGGAGGAAGCACGGTGCCGGCTGCACACATGGAGAGGGACAACAGATGTTTGATGAATCAATGAGTGACTATATGATAGAGAATGGGCAACTCTTTTTTTTTAATTTATGAGCTTTTGTTTTATCTTTCATTACCTATATATTATGACTTCATGTATTATCAAAAACATATTTCACAACACTTGATATGAATAGAAAGCCTATCCACATCTTATTTCAAAATGATAAAGACAGGATTTTTAGTAAATATGAGAAAGATCTTATTTTTCTGCATCCTGTGTTTCAGGAAACATAGAAAATATATAATCCATGAAGAAAAAAAAAAAGAGCATGGCAAATGTATTCTGAATTTAGCCCTTGATGTCCACCTTAATCTTCTGGGAGAAGAAGCCCTGTAATTATACTTCATCTGAAAAAAATAAAGGTCCATGGATGGCTTTATAATTTCTCTTTAATCACAAGCTTTCTTTTTTTTTAGAATGTTTCTTTTTTTGGGAGGGAGACACAAGAGGGAGGGGATATGGGGATATATGTATATGTATAGCTGATTCACTTTGTTATAAAGCAGAAACTAACACACCATTGTAAAGCAATTATACTCCAATAAAGACGTTAAAAAATTTATTTTATTGAAGCATAGTTGATTTACAATGTTGTGTTAATTTCTACTGTACAACAAAGTGATTGTTATACATTTATATCTTCTCTTTCATATTCTTTTCCATGATGGTTTGTCACAAGGTATTGAATATAGTTTCCTGGGCTACACAGTAGGACCTTGCTGTTTATCCATCCTATATATAATAGTTTGCATCTGCTAATGAGAATGGGCAACGCTTTCTTTTAAGGTTTCTGGATTCCAGTATATACTCACATCTACACAATAACCAAGAGCAAAGACTCTTGCATCTTTACACGCCCAGTTCACGACCCAGAGTCAGTCCTCTGCTCAGACCCCAGAAGTAGCCACCTCTGCTGAGATGAAGAACTGCCAGAGTTCTCCCCAGTGAGTCACTCCCCTGCCCATCACAGAGATATCAAGAAATTGACACACCAAACTGTCGTTCAAGCGTGCGGCGAGGGGTGAGGCAGGGTGGCAATGAGGAGGAAACTATTTGCACGTGCTGGGAGTAGACAGAGAGTGTCATCCTTACCCATCCTTCCTCCTAGCCCCATTTTGGACCCAGGCTATTCATTTATGAAAGTACCATCTCAGATCAGCAGTGCCTTCTGTGGCTCCAGAATAGAACCAGGCTAGTTAAAGGGGACCGAACCAATGGAGGTGTCCTTATCTTAAGTGAAGCCAATTAGATCAGCCAGTGACACACACATCATAGCTCCCCAAATGACATCCCCAATAACACCGCTCATCTATAAATATAAGAGCGCTGGAAGACACGTGAAGCTTCTGCAGAGAGAGAAGCTGCATGTAGAAACAAACCCACAAAATCCTACCTTCTCGGGATAAGCTTGCTGCTTCATGGGCTTTTGTCGACAAGCCCTGCTGGCTGGCAGCGTGCTTTGTCTCCTTAGTGGGATCCATGATGCATTTGGCTGGCTCTAGGCTTCCAGTCCTACTTGTAATCTGAATCGAGGGTAGATGGTCTGGGTCAGACAGCGAGGAGCCTACAGGCTTAGAGGGGAGCCTCCTTGCTTGGTGAGGCTCCACAGGGCGCCCAGGTAGGAATCTGCCGTGCTCTGCGTCCTACACTGGGTCCTTCTAAAAGTCTAGGAGAGGGCAGAATTCAACTCTGGCTTTAGAAACTCCCTGGGGCTGAGGGCACAACACACCTAGATACCCAACGGCTTGCTATTCCCAGAGCACCATGAAATGTCTTGTTTCAGTATCAAGGCTAAGATGGATGCTGTTGCCACTTGCTGAGAATCCCCAGGGGAAAGCAAGTCCAGTGCTCGGCACAGAAATATCTGTGCCATAAATATGTGTGGATTTAAACCAAGAGTATCTGCTTCTGCCCCCTTTCTGGCTTATCCTATTGCCAGACCAAAGAGGAAAGAAACAGTGGTAGTGGATGAATTTTTTTTAAAAAATGGAGTTGACTTTGGAACATAATATAGTGCTTTTTAAAGTGGTTTCATCAGATTTACTTTGTTCATTGTTTTGACCAGGTTGATAAAGAAAGCCATCTGTGCATAAGGCCACATGTGGATCATAATGAGGGGTGTCCAGAAGCCGACAGGTAGGTGTCTCTGGCTGAGAAGGTGAGTGGGTGAAGCAAACCACAGAAAGCAGTTTCCTTCTTGTTCTATGGAAGGGACGTGGTACCAGTCAGAAGGAAGTGGACGGGCTGGGTGGGGCAACGCGTGTTCCAAGACGACTCGGTGGGGATCAGAGCTCAGAGTGGGTCTCAAGGGTCCAGAGCCCGAAGAGCCAGGCAAGCCCAACTAACTCTCACTGACCCTCAGAGGAGCTTGCTAACTCAGACCTGCCTCTTCCTACCGCTGTCCTGTCAGGGAAGGCTTCAGGAGTGTAAACTCATCTTCACAGCAGCCCAAGAAACACATATACTCATGAGCGTGAGTTTACCTTCAAAGTTACGTACATATGTTTCCAAGCTAATAATTGACATTGTTTTTCTGGATTCTCTGCTGATCAAAATGATCAGAGACAGCTCGATCTCCCAATATTACCAAGGCTACAGGACTGGGGTTCAGGAGGCCTCAGCTCTGCCTGTTACAAACTGTGTAACCTTAGGAAGGCCGCTAAGCCTCTGTTGGAACCCTCAAGATTGAGGCATTTGTCACCTGTGGTCTAGGAACTGTGCTAGGTGCTGGGGACACAGAGATAGCCAGGACAGAGACCCTGTCCTGGAAGAGTCTACAGGGACCATTAACTCCTCAGCCAAGAATTCAAGATGACGTGGTCAGCAGTGAGATGTACTGGGCTGTGTGTGTGTGTGTGTGTATGTGCACACGTGCACACACGTGTGCTGTGGCGCTGGAGGGTAAGACTAAATTGCCGCCATTACTGAAAGCACCCTATACTTTTTTTTTTTTAATTTATTTTTGCTGGAGTCTGGTTGCTTTACAATGTTGTGTTAGCCTCCACTGCACAACAAAAAGAATCAGCCACACACGTACAGATATCCCCTCCCTTTTGGACTTCCCTCCCGTTTAGGTCACCACAGTGCATTAGGTAGAGTTCCCTGTGCTAAGCAATGTGTTCCCATCAGCTGTCTATTTTATACATAGTATCAATAGTGTGTATGCGTCAATCCCAGTCTCCCAATTCCGCCCACCCCACGCCTATACGTTTTATATCCACAACCTCATAGGTAGCTAATATGATCCCCATTTTACAGATGAGGACATTTTACAACTCAGAGAAGCAAAATAACATCTTAATATTATATAGTTAATACACGATTGGGGCCAGAATTCAAACTCAATTCTGTCTGAGCTCTGAATCCATGCATCATCTCTGACCTTGGGGACTTGAGGTCTGGAGAGGGGGAATGGGCAAAACGAGGTAAGAAAGAATGTACATCAGTGTGAAAAATACACATGCACGGATCAGTATTTTCACTTCAGCCTTATTTTCCAAGTTCCCCATTCAGATTTCCAGCGGCTGACTGAAAAATTTTCCTGTGGATGATGAGAATCCTATAGCCTCCTGGAAATTAGCTAACCCAACACCATCATCCCTCCCACCTCCACCGGTGCGCACACACCTGGTCCCCACTCCTGTATCCCTTACCTCAGTCAGCGTTATAATTGTTCAAACAAGTGTCTGCATGACCCTTCTTCTTGCCCCACGCACCCAAACCCTGCTGAGTCTACCTTCTAACCTGTCACAAAATTGTTTCCGCCTCTCTCTGCCCACTGGCATTGCCTTAGTTGAGACCACCTGACAGGTCTTCCTACGCCTCTCTCCTCCACGCTGTCGTCAGCGTAACTCTCCAACAAACCCGCCTCATTGCGTCACCGTCCTGAACTAAGGTGCCTCACTGGTATTCACCATGCCTTTAGAATAAATTAAAACTCCCTCATGTCAGTCTTTGCAGGCCTGCAATCCCATTCCAACATTCCGTTCTTCCCCCATCTGCCATCTTACATCCTACTCACTAATGACTCTGAACTTTTCCCTGTTCCTGAATCACATCCTTTTTTTTTTTTTCAGTTCAACAAACTTTACCGAGTATCCTTTTATTTGCCAAGCCCTGTGTTGGGCATAGGGATGCTGGGCAAGGGTTCTCAACTGTAGCACTACTGACATTTGGGACAGAGATTTCTTTGTTGTGGCAGCCTATCCCATGCATGATAGGATGTTTAGACCATCCTTGGCTTCTACCCACTAGATGCCAGTAGCAACTCCCCCCAAAGCTGTGATAGCCAGAATTGTCTCCAGACATGGCCAAATGTCCCTCAGAGGGCAAAATCATCCCCAGCTGGGAACCATTGTCTAGAATAAGACATGCTCCCTGCCCTCCAGGGACCTGCCCGTGGTTTGTTAGAAGTGGTGAGTTCGTACACTGTGCAATGCAGCATGAGGGATGCTGAGAATACGAGCTTTTAGACAGGCTCACTCTGAGTTAGTCCTGACTCTTCTGCTTCCTTCTGTGGGACTTTGGACCATTTCATTAACCTTTCTGAGCCTTCAGTGATGCATGTGCAAAATACGGGATCTAATTTCAACTTCAAGGCCTATTGTGTGCGTTACATAAGTGAACCCCTGTCAGTACTTGACATACTGAGACCCTCAAGATGTGATCTTCTCCCACCTTCACCCCACCCCTTCCACATCCTCAGGACACAGCCCAAGAGTAGCCTTCGTGCCTCTGCACATGATGCTTCTCCTTAGAATCCCAGCCCTTCTCCCCTTCCCACCCTTGGAAGCTCGGCTCTGATGTCAGCTCCGACCAACTGGTACACAAAGCTGGATCAGAGGCTCCGGGCTCTGTGCTCCCCATGCACTTTGCTTACATCTCTCTTAACTTAATGTTCACTTTGTTGACTAGCATTCCTCTAGGTCAAGGGTCAGCACACTTTCCTTTTAAGGGCCAAAAGTGAATATTTTAGGCTTTTGGACCACATAATCTCTGTTACAATTACTCAGTTAGCCACAGTAGGTAAAAGCAGGCACAAACAATAGTAAGTGATTGGGTGAGTTTGTGTTCTAATAAAGTTTTATTTATAAAATGAAATGGCGGTGTGGCTGTGTTCTAATGAAGTTTTATTTATAAAACAAGATGACGGGCTGGATTTGGCCAAGTCTAGGACCCCTGCTCTGAGCAGTGAGCTCCTTGAGGTCAAAGCCCGAGTCTCACTGACTTTCGTGTCTAACACCTCACACAGCACCTGGTGCATCTTAGACACTATTTAAATGATTAATAGATCAATGGATCCACGATAGTCATCATACCAGTATTAATACGACACAAAACTGTAAAATCTTTTGGAGTGCAGGCATTCAGGAGCTGACCAAAACGATAAAAACAACCTCTACTGTGAATTCAGTGAAGAACGAACACGCTTGGAAAGAAGAGTAGACAACCTCCCTTCTCTGGAGCTGGGAGCTGAGGTTTAGGTGTAAGATGGCCAGAGAAAGTACAGGACACGCCACCAAGTTTGAAATTCAGAGAAATAACAAATACGCTTTGGGCATAAGTATGTCTCATGCAATGTTGGGGATATACTTACACTAAAAAAAGTATTGATTGTACATCTGAAGTTCTAACTTAACTGAACGCCCTTTATTTTTCTTTGCACCTTATTTAGGCATCGACTGTTGATCTCTTCTGTTTCCTTCTCTCAGCCTTCCTGCAGGAAAGCTGGAAACCTGTCTGACCAGCGGATCCACCCTCCCACCCCCCAGGAAGAGGGCCCCCCCCCCGGCCCTGTACACCTCACACAGCAGCAAGCAGTTCTGTTGGAACTGGAAATTTAATTAACAAAACGCGAACATGTAATTTGGAGGAGGAGGGAGGAAAAAAAAGCGTTATCACGAAGTTAATAACAGAACTATTTTAATTACGGTATTTAACAAGTTCTGACCAGGCTGCTGTGTTCTCTGGGGAAGGATTCACATCGTTCAGGAATCTTGGAGCAGAGAAGGGATGTGATGGGGAGCAGAGGTGGAAACGTCACCACGCTGTGCTTTTCTGCCGTGTGTCTTCGGGTCCTCTGGCTCCGGCATTTAGAAGCCCCCAAGGAGTCGTGTTCTTCGCCTCCCGTGACTCAGAGAAGAAGCGAGCTGTCCCCATCTTCTACATCAAGTTCCAGCCAAACAGGACCTGGGGAGGCACGTAAAACCCAGAGCTGATATGCAAAGCTGCCCTTTGTCCCCACGTGCAGTGGAGGTGAAAGGGCTGGATTTTCTTTGGTGCCCTGGCTCCTCCTCTCTGTGATTCCCCTGCTTGCTCATCTCCCCGAAGTGGCACCTCTCTGTTCCCTTCCCCAGATGCACCAAACAGCAGCAGAAGCAATGGGCCTCAATGCAGGGAAAAGAGATGGTGGCAGTGTCTCAGAGATGTGACCTGTGGTGTCACAAAGCAGACATAGCCGTGGTGGCAGGGTCACATGGGCTTTTGCTCTCACAGGCTAATCCCCAATCAACCAGTGGCGGGAGAGGGCCTGTCCTCAGCGGGCAAAGCAGTGGATCCCACTCTTTCGCCAAACCTCAGGAGGATGAGGTTGGCCCCAGGGAGTAGGAGGTATGTGGCCTCATGGCATGAAACCAGCCAGGCAGGGGACAGGCATGGCCTTGGCGTTCCCCATCACTGATCCTGCGTGCCATGACTCCCAGGTATTTTGTCACAGAGGGGCTTCTGTGGGGGAAAGGGGCAGACAAAGAGCTGGGAGCTCAGCCTGTAGAAGTGGCCGTAGGGATGGGGAAGGGTCAGGGAGGTGGGGGCAGAAGGCACTGCCCCCAGGGACGTGCCTTCCCTTCCTGTCACCGAAGGAGGCTCTGCAGACCAGACCTGGGAAGTTAAGAAGCAAGGTCTGGAGTTTGGATCATGGCTGCTCAGGCATTCACGGCATCATTAAGGGAGGGAAGAAGAGAGAGAGAAAACATATGTGACATTAGTGTGATGTAGCTACACCCACACAAATAAGCCTCATAAGACAGATTTAATAGCTCAAACTGCTTACAGAGTTTCATCCATTCTGGGCTCTAAAATCATCACTGCAAAGACCAGGTAGAGCTTTCTCGACGCCTACCTTTTCTTCTTCCCCTTCTTACCTTGAACACACAGGTCACAAGCCATTGGTGAAGCTGTCCACGCTAGGAGGACAGGGATGGGCCGTGATGACCCAGGGTCCAGTGTCAGCCTGAGGGTTGATGAGGGTGTCTACACAGGAGGAGAAGCCCAGCATGGGGTGCTGGAGCCCATGCAAGATGAAGAAGCATCATGCGTGGGAGGGGGTGGCAATTGTGATAAGATCTGAGTGATACACGAAGGGGTTGGTCAAATGGGTAACTATACTCAAGGTAACAGAAGCCAAATTCTCACTGTTGGGAAAGAGAATTACAACTGCAGAATGGGAGAAAAAAAGAAAGAACCCTGTGGTGTTGGACTGAAAATTGAGATGATGTAAGGGCATGGCTTTCAATAGACAGAAATGGATACAGAAATAAAAAAGGATGTAAATTTGAGTACGTGTGTGTGTGTGTGCTGTATGCACTTCCACATATGTGTGTGCACATACCTTCCACTGAGAGGGTCTGGGAGCAGCAACGCATTAGAAGTGATGAGAACATTCCCAGAACTGCGTACTATTTTCCACTAAAGGGAACCAGGGATCCTTGGAGAAATCGCTGATTTCAGGGCTGGGTGGGGAAAGTACAAAGCGAGCCTGGATCACTCTATTGTGCCATAAATTAAGGAAGTACTCAAAAAATAATGAAGACATCTCAAAAGGGCCTCAAGTCAGCTTGGAGGAGCTCCCACTTGCCAAATCTGGGATCATTTGAGCAACAAAGTTAATGAAGGAATAGTTCATGGCTAATAAAAATAAGAATCCATGAGTCCAATCTGATATAAATAAATAACTCAAAAGTTTGATGGGAAACAGAATATTTGCGGAGTCTCAAAGTGCCTTCTCACACAAGAAAAATATTTATTCGCTACACAAGGAAAAAAGAGTAACTTTAGGATGGAGAAGTCTGGCCGACCCACATTAGTCAAAGGCTCAGCATTGTGTATCATGCATCAGGGTGTGCATAGCTTCTGTGATATCCTTGCCAAGTGTGCATCACCTAAAGGTAATCATCAGCCATCGTCAGACAAACTAAAGCTGAGAAATAGTCTAAGAATGATTGGCCTATAGTCTTTAAAGTTGCCAAGGTCATGAAAGCTGAGGAAAGACTGAGTAACTCATGGTTCAAAGGGACCTAAAGTGACGTGACAATGAAATGACAACTGGATCCATTCTTGGAACAATCAGTGAAACTTGAACAGGGCCCACGGTTAAGTTGGTAGTAACATGTTGAGAGTGTGATGGCTGGATCCTAGCTATGTAGGATACAGTTATGTATATGCAGCTATGGAGGAAGCTATGCTGTTCAGAGGAATTACATACTAATATTTTCACAGTGATGGGGCATCACGTTGGCAACTCTCAAGTGGTTCATGGAGAAAAAATAATATTCTCTGTATAGCATTCAAAATTTTTCTCTACACTTGAGGTTGTTTCAAAATAAAAATCTAAAAAATAAAATAGGCCCATAGGGAGACATGATACAGATAGCAAAATGTAATAGGAGCCAAAGGGGAAGTGGATTTGGGATTCTATCAAGACAGAGAGATTGATTACAATTCCAACTGGACCCAAACTTGAGTTGGGAACTACAGACTCGACTGTACAGCTTCCCAAAGCATGGAGGAAACACAGAAGGTTCCAAAGTGGAGGCCCATGTCCTCCTCCCCAAAGCGCACATGATAATTGATCATCAATGAACCCGAAGCAATTGTCTTGGTACAGGTTCAATGTGGGCATCCTTCTGCTACAGGGCAGCTTGCCTATGCCCTGGTTGTAGCAGCAGATTCCTGGGGAAGGCTCTGACCCCTTGCCCCTACACAGTGTGCTTCCCCAAGCCTGGCTGTGCTTGTAGCTGCAGCTCTCTGTCTTTCCCACCTCAAGGCTCTACCCACTCATCTCTGTAGAGCCTGGTGGCCCACTGGGGCAAAGACAAAGCCTTAGCAGGAAGCATCCTTTCTTCCAAGAGAATGAGCTGAAAATGCAGCCCTTATTTGTCCACTATTAGTAAGCCTTCTAGCCACAGTTGCCCAGATGTATTCAAGGCTCATCTAATCTTTTTATCCCTACTATTTTGGATCACCACAAGGGAGATACCGGGGAGATTCAGTGGATACTGGAATGAGATGGTTCTTCCCAGGCAGCCAGCCCTATGTCAGGGTGACATGTTTGAGGAATCAAAGTTGAGCTTCTTGATCTCTATGAAATACACATGTGCTCACACGAAGGTCACAAACACTCCCTAAAATCTGACCTAAATGCTTATGGAAATCATGGTCTTGTCTGATTGGCTAATAAAACCTCAGAACACACTGATGCTCCCTCCCCACCCCCCCCAAACCCCAGTTTCGGTTTCAGAGATGGCAGATCCAGCAGAAAAAGGAAGGAGAAAATGCCCAGAGGACCAGTGCAGGTGTCTTTCTGCATAGAATTCCCCAGGAGGGGAAGAATGTCAACTATGCTTCTCTCTCAAGTGCTGGCTAGCCATGCGGCATGGCAACAGGCAGGTCAGCGGGATGGCTCAGATCGCATAACACGGCCCTGGCACCCAGAACCACATGGCACCTTGACAAACCAAACACGAAACTGCCGGGCTTATTCTATGCCACCCGCGCTGCCGGGAATTCAACTCTCATGTGAAATGAGAGTTTGTTTAAAAGTGGGAGAGATCAGCCCAAAGGTCCCAGCAAATTTTATAGTGTAGCCTTGAGAAATAGGTGGCTACCATCCTTCTCGTGAAGTGTTGCTCCATAAAGAGCATGATTGTGATCATCCAGCTGAGACACAGAAATGTTAGATGACCAGCCCAAGCTCCTATTTAGAGATTGGGTCAGCTGGGATGCTTCTGGCCATGAGTTTAAAAAAATAGCCATAGAAAAAAATGACTTTAAAATGAAGACATTTAATTATGCCATAAAGCAAGAGGGATGAAGGTAGATGGTCCCAGAGTAGGTTAATTTGGCAGCTCAAATGTGTCAGGGCTCTGGGTCACCTTCCCTGACATTTTCTTCACTTGTCCTCATGGTCACAAAATGGCTGCTGCAGCTCCAAACATCAAATCCTGTATGAAGCACCTATCATCTGCTAAGCACTGTACAGGAATGAGCTGAAAACATGGGATCCCTGACTTCTTCAGGCTTACAGTCTATTTTTGGTCCAGAGACAGCCCTGGATCACTTCCATCTACAGTGATTTCTGTTCCTTTCAATTCTGTTTGCAGAAAGCAGCTTTGAACAAATCAATCTGTACTCATATATTGTAAAACTGAGAGGTAGTTTAAGAGCTAGCATATCCAGAATTCCTTTTCTCCAGGATTCCCACTTTCCCAATTCTCCGAAGGAGTGTTATTAAATAACTTAAAAATGTTAAAAATAGAAAGCAACTAGAACAGTGCCTGGAACATGGTGAGTACTTAAGTAAGTTCCCATCCTTGTTCTTTTCTTGATATTCGAGGCTCCTGGCCACCACCACTACATCTCCTTCACTTTCAGGAAAGAGGGTCTTCTTGTCAAGTTCTTAACCACACTGTTTCCTAGTGACATAATGGACCATGACCTATAGAGTGCCTTCTCTCCAAAGCTTCAATTCACCCACATGGGCACCTGAGCTAATTAGTGTTCTTGGAGCTTGGCTTGTACTGTGTCCTGGTCATGAAATCAATTCCAGATTAATTTTGTACAGAGCAAAAAGCTGCTCCACAGCTTCAGGAAACACTTCTTAATTAGTTCAACATCTCAGAGACACATGCCCTGAGACCAGAAGATGGATAGATGGATGTCTACATGGATGGGGATCGAGAAAGAATCTTCTCTTAATTGATGCATTTCTACATTTCAGTTACATGGCTACCTGCAATCAAATTTAACATTCCTCACAATCTAATGAAGGAGGTATTATTTCCTTTTATTTTCACATGAAGAAACTGGGATTCAGAGAGTTTCAAAGATTTATATGAGGCCACACAGCTAGTAGTAAAGCCAAGATTAAACTCAGGGGGTCTCAGGACCTGATCCTTTTTATTTTAATCATTTTAAAAAATTGAAGTATAGTTAACTTACAATGTTGTGTTAGTTTCAGGTGTAGAACAAAGTGATTCAGTTATATATATATATATAATATGCATATATATATATTCTTTTTCATATTCTTTTCCATTATAGGTTATTACAAGATATTGAATATAGTTCCCTGTGCTATACAGTAGGTCCTTGTTGTTTATCTATTTTACATATAGTAGTGTGTATATGTCAATCCCAAGCTCCTAATTTATCTCCCCACTACCACCCGGCATCCCCTTGGTAACCATAAGTTTGTTTTCTATGTCTGTGAGTCTTTTTCTGCTTTGGAAATAAGTTCATCTGCATTGTTTCTGATCCTTTTTCTTTTTACCATTCTTGTCCCCTTTATCCAAGGGAGCCACGGATGAGCGATGAGGGGTCAGTGTAATGTATCCCTGACACTGTTATTCAAGCCTCAAAGTACCCGCTTCAGAGGGGTAAGCAAAAGAGTTCCATCTGTCCATTCAATAAACACATTTCATTCATTCAATAAACCCACTCGCCCTGTGCTAAGGATCGGAAGACTTTAGAGGATTCTAAAATCACTAAGACGCAGTAGAGTCCCCATCTTCAAGGACCTCACACCTAGGTGAGGTGATATATATGATATGATATATAGATCATTATTTTTTTAAAAATGGAAGTGGAAACAGATCCAAGCACGTCTACTACTGAAATTAAAAATATAGGGATTTTTAGCGTTTTGGGTAAGAGGAGGCCTTTTCCAAGCAAAAGGTATTGTTATGGAACCATTACATCTACATAAATAGTAACAGAGTTGGAAGGGAGGAAGAAGAAGTCATGATTTGATACCTCTTGTTGCTGTGCAGGAAAAACATTCCCTCCTGATTTTCATACCCCTCTGCCAAGTGGGAAAATTCCCCTCCAGGTCCCTGTATCAAATCTAAATGCCAAGTCTCCAGAGGGCGTGCATGGAGAAGGTCCCTGCTGATCCAGCTTTGCTGCAATAGATTAAATGCAAAAGCAGAAGCCAAGTGGGGAGGACGAGGGAGATGAAGCGACAGACTGAGGTCAGCACAACGGGGGTGTCATTTTGGGCAAGGCATCGATGCTCTTGTCAAAGTTTCCACTTCTCCGTATGCTGGGAATAACTAGTTTTGCCCCTTCGCTGTTAAAACCAGCATTGGTCCCCTGGCTCGTGCCGTGGCAGAAGTGGGCAAGGAGACAAAATATAATGGACCCTTCCTGTTCTTCATCTCGTTTGCCCAGGAGACCATGTTTATCAAGAATCCTGCCTTTAGATTTGGGGGTGTCTTCATCGCTAAGAGGAGGCTCATCTCTTTGAGCACTTGGGTCCTTCAATCTCATGCTTGTTGCCTTACAGCCTCTTCCCGTGACAAATCCTGCAGCCATCCTAGGTGGTCCCCATCTGGCGCACACTAAAGTTTTCTGGTCCCTTGACCTCCATTTCAGTGCTTTTTCACTGCCTTTGCTCTTCACCAACCAACTCACTCTCCTGGCCACATCTTGGACTTGCCATCACCCAAAACAGTCCCACCTCTGATATTTTAACACCTGAGATCTCTGACACAATGTCCTATCTTTCCAGCTCTTTCTCTCTGCCCATTCTCTCACCTCATCACGTTCTCCAGATTTGGGACGCCTCCCTTTTCTCCCAGTTTGTCACCTCCATCCTGGTGTCATTTTCTTCCCAATTAAGCCCATTTGGCCATGGCCACTCTCTGCCAATAACTAAAACAACGCTGCTTGTCTTTCCACTTCCAGCCCCACTGATGGACCAGGCCAACCAAAGGTCTGTTTCGGTCCCACTTCCTGATGGCTGGGCACAGCTGGAGGATTTCTCACAGACCCCACACATGGGCAGGACTACAAATGCCAAGAGCCCATCTTGGCTGAGTTCTTCACAGTGCCCAGCAATCCTCCTAGAATTTTCGGATCAATCCCATCCCTCATTTTCCTAGCAGCAATGTCAACATTTAAGCCCCTTCTGCCATCTTTCCCAACAGAGATGACCTAGCTTCTTATTTCATTGAATAAAAAGGGGGCAATCTGGTATAAACTTCCTCGCTCGGTACCCAACCCTACCTTCATCCCTACCTCCATCCCCATATCTCTAATACAAATTGGACCTTCCCTTCCATCCCAGATGAATCCATAAACTCATGCTTATTTCTTCCATAACCTCCCTCAAAGAGTTGGCCCCAATATTTCCTGCATTTTTTATTTCTCTCTCTCTCCATTGACTTTTTCCTCTTAGTCCATTAACCTACTCAAGTGTTTTCTATCATAAGAAAGAGTCTATAAACTTTTCATCCCTGCTAAATAATATTTGATCTACCTATTTAATGATCATCGATCTATCTCTCTTCATTCACGATACCAAGTTTCACTTAAGTGTAGCTTACATGTAGAGTATCTACTTTCACACCCCTCAATGCCCTTAGCTTGTTAGATTTCTTCCCCTCCCTCTCTGTACTAAAACAGCTCTCTCCAAGATCACACGTGACCTCCTAATTCCCAAGCACAAGAGTGTTTTTCTGTGGTCTTATTTTCCCTTTCTGCGATGTTTACTGTATGACCCACAACATCCTTCTTTAAATGTTCTTTCGTTTCCATTTTGGACACTCTCCACTCTCCTAATTCTCTCCTTTCTCCTCAGATTCTCATCCTTAACTCTTACGTGAACTTCTCTTTCTTTACCCAACTCTCAAATATGAGTGTTTCCCAAGACTCAGTTCTTTTATCACTCGACATCCCTTCCTGTCTGTGACTTAACCATGCCGAGGTTAGCCACCACCCACGTGCTAGTGACTTCTAAATGACAGTCCCAACCCAGACTCCTCTCTTGGGTTCCACATTCATAAAGCCTGCTGCCTGCTGGACGTACATACTCATACCTTCCACGCGCATCTCATCCGCAGCATGTCAACCTCTAACTATCTACCCCCTTCCAACTGCTCTCTTTCCTGGTCTCCCTATTTCTGAGAATAGAACCACCAACCACTCTTTGTCCAAAAAAGAAAACCAAGAGCTGTGCTGAGTGCTCCCCATTCTCTCATACTCGCAGGTAAATAAAAATTAAGCCTAGTTGATCCCACCTGCCCAAAATCTCTCAGGTCAACTGCCCCCTTTCCCTCACCATTTGCGTCCCAATGCTCTCAGCTTCCCTTGCCTGGAATTGTGTATAATGTCCTTACCTGGTCTTCCTGCCTCCAGCCTAATTCTGCTACAATATATCCCCAGCGGATACCAAAGTCATCCTTGTAACATGCAAAAATGATCCTCTCATCCCCATGTACTTAAATTCTTCATTGGTTCCTTACTGCTGATAGGATAAAATGTGCCCTTCTTTTCATACCATGTAAGACCTTTTGTGATCTTGGCCCCTTCATCCCCGTGTAGCCTCAAGTTTCATCATGGCTCCCCTAGTACATGCTACTTCAGGCATCCGTAATGACTCACCATCTCAGAAGAGCCTGCCAGGTCCAAATAGGAGAGTTTTTATCAAGAGCAATTATCTTGCAAATTGGATCACATAACTAACATGGGATGTCTGCGAGTAGAAGACCCTTGCTACGTGTGTGTTGATATATTTGGAGTAGGGGATGGTTGATATCAAATCATCCTCCAAATCCCTAGAATGTTTACTGTGGGATAAGCCTCTTTGAGCCCCCTACCCCATTTTCCCACCACCCCAGGAATGAAGGCCTTGCCTTGGAGCATCTGGCCGCTGGACTGCCTCATGCAGCAGCTGGGTCGGCACCCCAGAGAGCAGACGGGCCCCCCATGTGTCACGTTGCTGTTCTCCACATGACTTTAAATTTCCCGAAACCGAGTCTCCCTGTTGTTCTTGGCCAGAAGCAGCAGCTTCTCAGCAAGATGGGAGGTGAGGCCCAGAGCGGCCAGTTCAGCCCCTCCTGCCCACGGCTTCTTGGGTACATGACTTGGCAACAAGCTGGCCCTGAGCTCGGGAACAAGGGGGTACAGGCGGAGCCGGCCAGGAAGGGGTGCTCGCTGATTCCGGTCTGGTTTTCCAACTGCTGAGATATTTTGCTCTCTTTAGGCCTCCAGACAAGCAAATCTTTTGGGAACAAAGCCAGGTTGAAGAGGGTAGCAAGAGAGAAATGGCTTCAAGAGGGAAAAAAAAAAGGAAAGGATTCTACTATGTCACCGCTTATGATAGAGCAAGGATTCCCAAAATGTTTTAGGCCATTTACTAGAATTTGGGGTGGGTTTGCAGTCAAGGAACACTGGGCTGGATGGCCTCCCAACCCTTCCTCCCCTCCTCCACCCCTCCCCCACCCCCATCCCCACCGAAGAATCCCAGGGTTCACAAATTTATATATCAAGTTTCTTCCACTCTCTTCTCAAGTCATTGTCAAACCACTGGCTGAAAATGGCCAAAGACAAGTGCCACCTTCTTGGTGAATTCGCTTTCAAATCACCAGACCTGAAACTAGATTTTTTCACAATTTCCCAAACGCAACAGTTTATGTTTTGGGGCCGTGCCAGCTAGCACAGACCCACTGATCCAGGACTCCAAAAATTCAGGCCAGAACTAAGAAAGTGTATTTGGCTATTTCCTGCCATCTCCAGAGAATATCACCAGGTGTGGCTGGATTTTATTAGGACCTCTGGAGACTCTGTTTCACACAATATAACCCTAAAAGCTAATGTATTGAATATTGATAATATATCAGGCACTGTATTGGGCACTTCACATGAATTGTGTCATTTAACCCTTTTGCCTCCCTTTATAAGGAAACTAAGGGAGAAAAGGGAACTTGCCCACCTCCCCTCTGACCCCTTCAACCATCCCCAAATGCAACAATGAAGGAAGCCCAGACCTCCCAGAGCTTTTCCCCTCAGCTGCCCAGGGCGCTCTTGGCTTCACCCAAACTAGGCACTGTCTCAGTCATGACAGACCTCTGAACCTTTCTGAAGCGTCCTACCTCTGGCTCTCTGGACATCACCTCCCAGCATTTGACCTCTGACCCTCCTTTACAGGCTTCTTCTGATTTGCCTTCACCCTGGGTCCTTTCCACCCAGCCCTGGGGCCCTTGACACCAACCCCTCATTCAGGCAGAAGGATTGCTTTGGCCACTGCAACAAAGGGCTCCCGGGCAGAATCTCAACATATCAGGACGGTCACCATCACCTCCCTCCGGTCAGCACCACACACACGTGAATGGTGCCAAGTGGGGAAGGAAGGACAGAGAAGACGCTTCGAGATGGACAGAGACACGTCCCAGCGTCCAAGCAAAGCCAGCGTGTCGCCTGGTTAAGTTGCCTCAGTCCTGACTCTGGCCCTTCTTCAAAACCAGTCCTTCAAAGAGAAGGACACTGCCCTGGCAAGAAAGGTGATCCCTCCTCCCGAGTTCCTGGCAGCGTTGGCGCTCAGAGCCTCCTTGCTCCCTGCCAGGAGATGAACCTGGTCAGAATGAGCTAAGGGGGAGGAGGGCCTGAACCAGAAACTCGCGGTCACCTCACCAGCTGGGACACATCTCCCTCTTGCTGCTAGGATGGCACATCTTAGGAAAAACAGTCTCAGATGGTTTGGCTGCAGCTTCCCTCTGAGTTTGTTTTCAACTCCTGGTTCTTTCTCCATCCTTCCTACACCCCTTTCCCCATTCTCCGGACTGTCCTCCCCCTCCTACTCCTGTTCACTAGCTGTTGTCCTGTCTAGCAGAAGAAGGGTTAAACACTCCCAGGACTGGAGAGGCCAGGCAGAGATGCAGGTGCTAACAGGGAAAGTGTGGGCTGGAATCTAGAATGATCTGTCCCCATTCCAAGAGGTGGGGACAGAGAAGAGAGGCGTGATCCCAGATTTCACTAGAAGTCTTTGGGTGAAAATTCCGTAAATCTAGAAATGACAAAACTCAACGGAAATTTAATTAAATGAGCTAATACATGTAGCGTGCTTGAGACAATGACCGGCACACGGTGTGCTGTATAAACACTTGGAAATGAGTCAGAGTTTGGGGAAATATACATTTCAACATCGCAATAGTCTATATATTCGAGAATCCTTGAAAATGGGTACTTGACTCCGTACCTATGCATTCTAAGTCTCTGCTCTCTTTGCCACCAGTCCTGAGGTTTTCTCTCTCCTCCACTTCAGGTCCTAAGAATCTGTGAGTTTGCATCCATGGCTAAAGATCTCTACCTTTTGTTCTTGCCACCCTGCCTTCCTCTCAAATCCAATAAAAACCCTGATTTCCCTAAACCTTAGGCTGGTGTGGCTTATATAGTGTCTTTCCTATCACCTTGGCAACAAACACATTGGCTTCATAATAATAACCACTTAGTGCTTTAGAATCAAGCAATAATTATAGGAATGCACTGGAAAGTTGATGTCAAGTAAGCTTTCCTCTCCCAAACACATTGGCAAGGATTCTGGCTGGGTTTTCAGCAAAGACCCTTTCCGGAAGTCTCATGGGAAAAGGGTCAGAGCTGTGGAGGGAGGCGAGACCCCGGTGGTCTTATCTTCAACGCTGGCTCTGAGCCAGCCCGTCGCTGCTGCACGCTGCCCACGAAAAATGCACACTTCTTCCCTCCAAAGCAAATAATCCCCAGTGTCCTTCAGAATCACGACTCAAAGAGGATAGAGGAAAAGGAACAAGAACACTTTCTTTCCTCTTTTGAATGCTTCAAGCAGGAAGGGAGGAATGCAGCTAAGAAAGCAGGAAACTTCCTTCACCTGAATGTGCGTAGGACCTGCGCTGGAAGCAGACCTCCCAGCTTTGCTAATTGCTCAAGGATTATGCCCGGTCCTGGCTGTGCTGAGTTACAGCTCAGATTCTGCCCAAACCCTCCCGTTTTCCAGGAGAAGGAAGTGACAGACGCCTCTCTCCTGAGACGTGATGAAAAGTATGAGTCACAAGAAGTAGGAGGGAAATTGGCTGCAGGGTCAGGGGCCCAGCGCACCGGCAGCTGGATGGAGCTGAAGCAAAAGAAGGGGAATCCCTAAGGGAAAAAAAACTATCTCCAGCTGCCTTCTTTCTAACCCACTCCGTTCAGAAATATGCCAGATACAGAGCGGTCAAGTCTGAGAACCAAGGAGCCATCTGCCGATATGTACTGAGTGCTGACTCTATCTCGTGCTGTTCTCCATGCTGGGCTGACGAACGGCTGGGGCGGTGGGATTCTGATAAGGAGACAAGGGTGATAACCTGGCTTTGATGTGGCCACGCCAGGTAATGTCAGAGTTAGAGGAGATCTGAGAAACCACTGATTTGCAGATAAGCAAAACAAGGCTCAGAGAGGGCAAGGGGTTTGTCTAAGACACAGAGCTCCCTAGTTGGCTGGCAAGAGTTTGTTTGGCCCCCAGGACAATGTATGAGAACTGCATAGAAGAGCTGGTGCATGAATCCTACAGAGACCAACTCCAGAGTGGGGACACTCCCCTCATAGCAGGTCTCTACCACTTTGTCACCTGTAGGTCATACGATGGACACACAGGTGACCTCCATGACCATCTCATCCACCTTCCTTGTGGTCTTGTTCCAGGTTAGATTCAGTACCTGTGATTAACAAGCACCCCCAATCCTAAGAATGTCAAAGAAATCCAGGTGTGGTGGAAAGTTTTTCAATCAAATACAAGGAGGCATGTGAAAATTTTGCTACTTTTTATTGAAAGGGAAAGGGACCCACCGCTGATGTAGACACTGTACCACCTACCTCAGGGCCTTTCAAAAACAGACAATAGGATAAACAATCTGTGATCCATGTAGACAGTGGAATATTATCCAGCATTAAAAAGAAATGAGCTATCAAGCCATGAAAAGACACGGAGGAATCTTAAATAAATATTACTAAGTGAAAGAAGCCAATCTAAAAAGGCTACATATCGTAGGGTTCCAACTATATGACATTCTGGAAAAGGCATCACTATAGAGACAGTAAAAGGATCAGTGGTTGCCCGGATTTAAGGGGAAGGGAGGGATGAATAGGCTGAGCACAGAAGATTTTTAGGGCAGTGAAACTACTCTGTATGAGACTATAATGGTAGACACATGTCATTATATATTTGTCCAAACACTTAGGACGTACACCACCAAGAGTGAACCCTGTTGTAAACTATGACTTTAGGTGATTATGATGTGTCAGTGTAGGTTCATCAGTTTGAACAAATGTCCCACTCTGGTGGGAGATGTTGATGGTGGGAGAGACCGTGCCTGCGTACGGGCAGGGGTGTCAATGAGAAATCTCTGGACCTTCCTCTCAGGTTTGCTGTGAACCTCAAATTACTCTCAAAAAATAAAGTCAAAAAAACCCCAAACATCTGTGGTAGCAGGACTCCAATTCAATTCAACCAACGTTTAATTGAGCTGCTAATTTCACCAGAAGAATTTTTTTCTCCCCACCATTTGTCATTTTCCGTTTTCACGATTTTCTGCTTCCTGTTTTATTTTGTAGAAATACCGATGAAAATAAAGAGGCCTCTGGTCCTAGGAGGTATTCTCAAATTGCAGTGCCCACATTTCCACGCTCACCGGGTATTCTCGTTCAAAACGCAGATTCTTGAACCCTACCTCTGGCCCTTTAATTCAGAATCTCTGAGGGCTGGACCAGGTAATCTGCATTTTCACAACTTCCCCACGTGATTATTGTGGGTGCTAACTTTTGATCAAAACTGCCTCCTTGGTACCTGGAGCAGAAAAAGCCTCTGGGGAGAAGTGTGCCGGACTGCTGCGGCCTCAGTTTATCATCTAAGATTGATGGGAAAACACACATAAAGGACCATGGGTAACAGGTTAAGATCAGGAGGCATGGAGCTGACACTTCTTTTACAACAATCATCAGACCCGACGATACGGGTCCGCCTGGGCTTTCCCCTCCTAGACCGTGAACTCCAGTGTCAGGCTTAGTCGTGACTGCCCCCCTAGCCCCTGGCTCAGGGTAGATGATCAATAAATTAGCGCCAAACAGAAGAATTAGGCTTGTCTGGGAGAAGGAACAAGTAAAGATGCAAGCAAAGATTTTCCCAAATGATTCGATCACCCCCTCCATTTAAATGGGCTGCTTTCCCCGGAGGTCGTACTGCAGGGGAAAGTGAAGCTTGGACACAACGCATTAGCGGCTAAGGAGAATGTGACCCCGGGGGAACTTTTTTTTACCTTCTGGAAACCAGGAACATTCTGTATCCGGAAGTCACAGCTCTAGGGAGCCCTGCTTGCTTGGGGTGGTGGTGGGAGCATTGCTCAGTTTCCAGGATACAAAAACGAAGCAGCTAAACACACACCAAGGTCTCAGAGGGGAGGAACGTGGAGGAAATGCGTCTGGTGGGGGCTGAGCCCAGCGAGGCTGCGAGGCTGGGTGGCAGAAGTAAAGCGATGCCTGGGACTCATAGATCTGCTGCTCTCCCCAACATCTGCCCGCACCCCACCCCCCAAATTGCAGAGTGCCCCGGATGCCATCCTCTAAGATACGTTTCTTTGACTCTTTTCCTAGTCTTTGAAATCGAAAATGCTCCTGGAATTGTTGTAAACCGATTCATGCTAGGAGGTACGTCACTTACGGCTTTAGTTTGTTAGGGCTATTGTAACCAAGTACCGCAAACTCAGTGGCTTCAACAACAGAAATGTATTATCTCATAGTTCCGGAGGCTGGAAGTCCAAAACCAAGGTGTCGGCAGGGTGGGTTCCTTCTGAGGCTGCAAGGGAAGGGTCTGTTCCAGGCCTCTGTCCTTGGCGCGCAGACGGCCGTCTTCTCCCTGTATCTCTCCACACCGTCTTCCTCTGTGTGGGTCTCTGGGTCCAAATTTCCTCTTTTTATTAGGACACCGGCCACCTTGGATTCGTACCCACCCTGATGACCTCAATAAAGACCCCAGCTTCAAACCAGCTCCCATTCTGAGGTTCTGGGGATCAGGCAGGACTCCACCATATGAATTTGGGGGAACACCATTCAACCCCTATGCACCAATCTCCTTCCTCTGGGACAGAAGCAGGACAGAAAGAAGCTTGAGGAGAAAGGGATCCTGAAGGTTGGAAGAGGCAGTGAACAAAGGTCAGCAGCCCTGGGGGAGGTGGGGGGAGGGAAACACACCCACGATTCTGCCCAGCATTGGTCTCAGCCCCTGAGGGTCCTTTAACCATCGTCATTTTGCTAGGGCATTTGGAGACGCCACTTTTTCCCCCCGCTGCATGTAACCCTAGGGGGAAATGGGCAAGCTGGCGCCCTGCCCCTGCAGAAAGGGACTGTGCAGAATTTGGAGGTCGGTTCACTAACTCCATCTCTTAAAGCCCTCAGTCGCCCCAGTAACTTGCTGCCAGACTGAACTCCCTCCAAGCCTACCACGCAATGCTGCCTTTGCTCTTGGGTTGCCTTGAAAATATTTTCCACTGGTGACGAGGGGATGTATTCTGTCACTTTTAATACATTTCAAGTTCTCTGGGCATCAGGCCAACCTGGGATCTCATACTGTTGCGTCACCACCTGCATGGCCTTGAGCAGATTGCTTAACTTCTCTGTGCCTCAGTTTCCTCTTTTTTGGTGGAGGTAGTGGTAACTACCTCCGTGTTACTGTAATGATTAGACAAGGCAGCATATGTAAAACATGTGCGTGTGTAATAAATGCTGGGCGCTACCCACCTCTGTGCATATGCACGCCTCCTACTGCGTTCTACCTGTACAACAGATAACAAATGCTCCCTTCCACCTACTGTTGTGCCGTGTATATGGAGATACTAAAAAATGTGCCCCAAATGAGCTGCGTGTTGGTGGTCGTGATCTGAGTCAACCTCATTCTTTGTGCTGCTCTCCATAGAAGTCAGGGACCATCCCAGCCTCTGCACCCCGTACTCTCCCTTCAAGCCCCAAACATCTTAACCTGGATATACCAGTTCCGTGGGTCACTTTACGGAAAAATCCTCTAGTAAAGTTTGGGAGGACACAGTCAATTGGGGTGGTAGGAGAGGGACCATGCCTCAAACTTGAGGCCCCCAGGTCATTACAGCCCGATTTGCAGGGGATGCTGATTCCCAGGGCCCCAGATAATCCCTAGATCCGTATATTCAGCGAGCAAAGCCAGGTCCTCTGCCCCTGATCCGTGGTTACTTTGGAAACCCAGCACCCAGGCTAAAGAGTTAACATAACCTCATTGCAGAGAGATTTCTCCGTAATCTGTACACATGTCCCAGGGGTCAGGATTGGGCGAGGTGCGGCTCAGACGGCTGGCCCACAGCCCACCAAGCTCCCCGAGCCCTCTCATTCAAGTCGATTTCAGATTTAATTAAGAACAACCGAGCAGAAGCTGAGGCCTCTGCGGGGCCATCACCCTGGAGCTTGGAGAGGGCCAAGGAGATAAGCGTCTCATTATGAGACAGAAAGTTGGAAGAGGCTCCCATCACCCTCACCTGTGAAAACAAGCCAGCAATACCCACCAGGGCGCAGAGGCACAAAGAGTTTGGGCTTCGCGGGAGCCAGAGCTGCGCCTATGGATGGTGCGCGGGGGAAGCTATGCAAAGCACTCTCCAGAACAGTCTCCAGGAGAGCCACGCTCGCACCGTCCCCAGAGGCAGCAGAAGGGCCCTGCCTGCCTCTCCAGCTCCCTCCCAGCCTCCCTGGCCAAAAGGCCTGGCAGCAACTCCCCCCTCCAACTGGTGTGAGTTAATAACCAATGTCTGAGGATTTCAAGAGGCAAGAGAATAGAAAGGGAAGAGAGAAGGAAGGTGAAAGGGACCAGATGGCCTGACAGAACTCTGGAGTTGGAGCCCCTGGGAGGGTAGAAGCGTGGAGAAGGCTTACGGTCTTGGTGGATGAGCCAGATGATTGTTGGGTATTTCTAAAAGTGTGGTTCACTGGTTCCCAACATCAGAATAGCCCCCAATTCTGGGATGCTTTGGATCAATACAGATTCCTGGGCCTTCACCCAGATTTAGGATTTAGGAAAAGGCCACCTAAGGGGGCCAGGAAATTAGCAGTTTAAAACATCCTACAGGTAATTTTGAGCCCACATTTTAGAAAGCTAGGGTAATCTAGAACAGGGATTGGTAAACTACAGCCCAGGGGCCAAATCTGGCCCACGGCCCGTTTTTATAAATAAAGTTTTATTGGAACACAGCCACACCCACTGGTTTATATATTGTCTATGGCTGCTTTTGCAGTACAGTGGTGGAGCTGAGGGTCCTGTGACCCTCAAAACGTGGTCCTTTGCAGAAAATGTTTGCCACCCCCTGGTCAAAGACAGTGCCACTCAACCTTAGCAGTATGTTAGAATGGCCTAGGGAGTTTTTTAAATTACTGATGTGGACCCACCCCAAATCAATTAAGTCCGAATGGGGGTAGGGATAGCCTCAGTCATGGATAGATTCTTACGCTCCTAAGGTCTAGACAAAGTTTGGAGAAATCCCGTGCAAGTATAGAGCTGGCAATGATTCAGAGTTTTCTGCTGCCCCCTCCTTTGCCAGTCACCAAGTTCAACAAATATTTGTGGGGGACCTTCTAGTATGAAGAAGACACTAATGCTAAAAGGTGATTCAGCCATACCTTCCTGCTAGGGGAGCACTGATTTTGCAACAAGTGAAACTCAGACAATTTTCCCCCTTGGATGCCAAAGTCCTGCTCTGTCCTTAGGGGGACTTCCTTCAGCCTGCTGCGGTGGCTTCCCAGCGCTGGCCGGCCCAAGCGCTGGTTGCATCAGAATCACTTGGGGGGAAGGCCCAGTAGAAACCCAGACTCCGGATCCCATCCCAGAACTCTGAAGCCAACTCTCCCAGGCTGGGGCCTGGGAATCGGTTTTGTTAACGAGCTCTCAGGTGGTCCTTAGGGCATCCAGACTTAGGGACCACTGGTAGAGATCTCTTTGAGGCTCAGCTGGAGAAAATTTGTTTCAGTCAGATTGAAGATTTTCCCCTAAAGCCAAATAGGCTCAAAGGAGTCCTTTTCCCTACCGATGATGTAGATTTGGAAGAGAGCGGATCCTCTTCTGTTTCTTGGCTCCCAGTAAGGAGAAATCAGACCAGAATGCCACGATCACTCTTAAACTCAGTGTGTGTGTGTGTGTGTGTGTGTGTGTGTGTGTGTACATGTGTGTGCATGAGTGTGAGAGCATGTTTGTGGATGAGTGTGGGTGTATGTGCATGTGGTGTAACACGTGTGAGTGAACAAGTTAGTGTGGGGTGTGTGCATATATGTGAGTGTGAGTGCATGTAATGTGCGTGAGTGTGTATGTGGGTGAGTGTGTGTGCATGTGTGGGTGTGAACGTAGTGTGGGTGGGTGTGTGGGCACATGGGTGTGGGTCATCACTACACGAGGACGGTTCTGGCCGGTGTGAAGATCTCAGGGTCTACGGGAGACAGACGGGACCCAGGCAGGGCAGGGCCGGGTGAGGTCAGCGAGGTGCCAGAGGTGCTCAGACTCAGGGTCATGTGCCTCAGCCGAGTACTGGTCCTGCTGCCAGCGTTCAAATCCCTCTGCTTTTTACCTGCTCTGTGAGCTTAGGCAGCTGCTGTAGCTTTTTTGAAGCGTCAGTTTCCACACCCAAAAATGTGGGATCATAGCCATGCTTACATCATATAGACTTTGAAGAGGAAACAAAAAAGGAAAAGTGAGATATGCCTTTAAGTGCCCAGTTCAGTGCCTAGATATTAGCAATTGCTCATTTGTTCATCCTTTCATGAAATACGGAGTAAGAACTGGCTCTGGACAGGTTCTGTTGTAGGTACTGGAAATAAAGCATTGAAAAAAAATTTGTAATCCCTATCTTCATGGAATTTATGCTCTAACAGGGATGGGGAGGGGAACCCCACCAAAAAAAACAACAAAGTAAACATACAATCATTTCAGATGACAATAAAAGAACAGTAAGCAGGGCCAGACTTCACCCTAATATGGGGACGCGATGTTTGGGTATAACTCAACAAAGGATGTAGTTGATGGCAATGCCTCCCCACGGGAATGGTTTGGTTCCTTCATTCCAAGATTCTCTAACTTCCTGGGACTCAAACATAGTTATCTGTGGTTAAAAATTGAGCAGTCTATCAAGGAAGTTATGCAACGCAAAACAAAAATAAAAACATGAAAACAAACAAACAAAGCCCCGCACTCTTGCCAGAGGTCTGTTTTTGCTGGCTTCTGTGCTAAAAGTGAATATTTGTCCACACGCTCCGCAAGAAGGTGGGGCTTCCAGAACCCAGCAGAAGCAGGGCCCGGTTTCCAGAGGCAGCCAGCCGTCAGCTACAGGGACGGCTGGGACTCCGAGGCCGCCCCTCCAGAACCCACACCCTCATTTTTTGTATGTAACTCTATAGATGCATGAAAGACAGAGAAACCAAGGTTGTGGCAGCTAGAGCCAACCACGCTCCCAGGGGAGTTTTGTAATGGAGGAAGATTTTGAAATAACTCTCTCTTGTAGCTAGTGGGAAATGAATCTCAGTTTCTGGTCAGAGGCTGAGACTGAGCGGTCCTTGGAGTCACTCAGGAGGGGCACCCGCCACCTCTCCGCTGCGCGTCCCCCTCTGCACTGTGCCACCAGGGGCGACCGCCTCCACGCGCCGTCCGGCCGGCGTTCGAAGGGCCTTCGGGGAGTCAAGAGGCGAAATGCTCTGTGCCGACTGTGGTTTCTCAGCCATCACCGGGGGGCAGGGGGCAGTTCATACAAACTAGAGACTTCACGCAAGTTTTTTGGGTTTTTTTTAATAAATTTATTTGTTTATGTTTGGCCGCGTTGGGTTTTCGTCACTGTGTGCGGGCTTTCTCGAGTTGCAGCGAGCAGGGGCCACTCTCCATTGTGGTGCGCAGGCTTCTCATGGCGGTGGCTTCTTCTGTTGCGGAGCACAGGCTCTAGGCACGCGGCCTTCAGTAGTTGTGGCACGCGGGTTCAGGAGTTGTGGCTCGCAGGCTCTAGAGCGCAGGCTCAGTAGTTGTGGCGCATGGGCTTAGTTGCTCCCTGGCATGTGGGATCTTCCCGGACCAGGGCTCGAACCCATGTCCCCTGCATTGGCAGGCGGATTCTTAACCACTGCGCCACCAGGGAAGCCCTTCATGCAAGTTTTGTTCCTGTATTTCAATTCCACTCATCCCCTTCACACACACACACACACACACACACACACACACACACACACACACTAGCAGTCGGGATCCTGGTAAGAGTTGGTTCCAGGTTGGTAAGGGTCCTTTAAAACCTATGCGCCTATGCAAACTGGGACTATTACGATTCCCCTTCAAATAAACGGGACTCTCTCCCCCGAGGCCCCACGGATACACACCCCAACGCAACCAAGCATGTTGACAGTATTCAGGGGGCTGTTTGCATTTATTGCCAGAGTTGTGAGGGAAGGACAGTGAAAAACGGGCAGCGGTGATATGGGATTCTGCCATACAAACTGTACCCTTAAAGACATTCTGGATTTTTCTGTTGATGGCCACCACACCCTTCCTCAGAGCTCATGGGCCAAGAGGAGACAGACCAGGGAGAGAAGTTATTCCCACTTGGATCTTAGCAATGAAGCAAAAGAGGTCACCCAATATATATTTCCCAGTACCCGCTCTGTCCTCAGATGATACTAGATACCCGAAATGCAAAAATAAAGAAGCCATGTTCTCTTCTTTCTAGGAATGCAGAGTCCATAAGGATAACAGATAAACAGATGCATTTTTAAATGACAATAACATACAACCTCCTTTTTTGGACCGTTAAGGCTTTCTGTGATCTGACCTCCACCGATTTTTCTGAACACAGGTCATACTGCTTTTGCCTCATTTACTGTACTCCAGCTACACTGGCCTTCTTGGTGTTTTTTGAACATACTAAGAATGCTCCTGCTTCAAGGACTCAGCATTTTCCATTCCCTCTGTCTGGAAGGTTCTTCCTGCTGACATGCCAATGGCCTGCTCCCAGGCTTCTTTGGTCTGCTCTCCTGTGCCCCTCCAGGGAGGCTCCCCTGGCCACTCTACCTGAAACAGCCCTGTGGTTTCTCCACCTACCCTCTTACCCTGCTTTACTTTTCCTCCGTGGCACATATCATGTCTGACATGAATGGTACAAATCTATTTATTATCCATCTCCCTCACTAGAAGTAGACCTCAGGCTTCTTTTGTTCCTTGCTAAATGCTCAATGCCTAGCATATAATAAATACACAATAGATATTTATTGAATAAGTGAATAAATAAACGCTATAATAAAATCAGAGGGTAGCATCGTCTATCCAAACCACTCCCAGGCTAGTATGGGGATATTCCACTTGAAGCATCTCCCTTTCCTGGAAAGTTTCCTCTAAGCAGTTTCAAGGATCGACTCTTATTTCCCTGATGACATTTATTATAAGAATTGGAGATGCATTTCTCTGGAAAAAGAAGTTTACAACAACGTACAATGAAACCTCAGACAACTGTTCCAGATCATGTAAAAATATAATATGGAGATTTTCTAAAATACTGACTGCAGAGTTTCTTAAAACGCATATGTGAATGCCCTGGCAATAAGGCAAAACGAAGTCTAGATGGTGCGGTGGATGTCGGAGCAGGAACCAGAGCTTCATCTACGGGACCCGGGTGTTTATTTATTTATGCTTAATCTGCATATTAACTGCTGAGCACAGAGACCAGAGGAAGGGGACGTTTATTGAGATGCCACCACCTGCCACCAGGTTATCCCCCCACCCCTCCCCTGCTTATTTGCATGAGTTAACAGCTGTCTGTTCGCTGCAACAGGACAACAGAGACCAGGAGCTCTCACAGCCAGGGTGTCCCAAAGCAGGACGTGATAAGGGTTAGAGGTAAGGCAGGAAAGCAAAAAGGGACTAATCAGGGCGCAGATGACACTTAACCAAATGTGATCTTCCACGTTCTTACAGAAGAGCACCAAATGCAAAACTGTTTGCATGCTCCTGCTGCACGTGGCTTCTGCTAACGCTGCAAGGGTGCATAATTCAAAGGCAGAACTATTTGTGGGATCAGCCTCTGACCACAAGCAAGAGCTCCCTGTGTGGGGTTCGAAGGTGGCACCGAGTCAGTCCACAGGGTTCTGGTTTCTGTGCTCGAGGTTTCTCTACTGGAAGGGTCCCCTTTCCACAATGACAGCCAGCACTGGTTTCTTGTTCGGGGCCTTGCGCTTGGCCATGGAGGGGCCAGATTTGAGGCTGGGAAGTGCCGGCCTTACCCCTGGACCTTCAAAGTGTGTCTCAGCCAGAGGAATTGGGTTGGCTGAGAAGGGCAGTGATTTCTGATAGAAGGTTCCCATCCAGCCTCAGAGGGGCCAACCCTGCGGACACCTCGATTTCGGGTTTCCAGCCTCCAGAGCTGTAAGACAGTGCACTTCTGTTGTTTAAGCCGCTCAGTTCTCGGTTTGTGATGGCAGCCCTTAATACCATCACCAATAATAGCTTCCTCTCCACGGCAGGTCTCTGGCAATTGTTAAGTTCCCTTGGGCCCTCCCTGATGCCCTGCGGAGGGTGTTCATGGGACAAGCGTCGTATGGTTTTGAAGGATGCTGGGTTCAGCTGACATCCTGCATTAAGGGTTGTGAACACGCCCTCCCCCCCCGCTCCAGATTTTCACTGCTCACTTTGTCTTAGGCAACATACAAAAACTCTACATGTACTGTCTCATTTCATCCTCATGGTGACGGGTGCTTTTGTTCCCTCCATTATATAGGTGAGGAGACAAGGGCGTCCGTTCCTATACGATATTCAGGATAGACTGAGGAGTCTGGGCCCCAGAAGAATCCTCTTGAGAAGGGCTCTGCCTGTAGGTAGGGGGCGGCCATGGAGTTGTGAGTTCCCCTGATCCAAGGAGACACGTCCCAGAGAAGAAGAGGCACCCGGCCTTGGGCCCATGGATTCCAGGGCTTTCTCCATGAGAGGGGTGTTGTCAGGAATGCTCATGCGTGGGACACTCAGCATCCCTAGAACCCCCCCAGTCACTGCAAGAAGTGTCCCCACCCCACTGCTCCCCAGGCACTGTAACTTCCAAAATCACCCGCCACACACATTCCAAATACCCCTTAGGGGCCAGTGCCTCATCCAGTTGAGAACCACTGAATCACGCTGCGTCTCATTAACCTCATCTCTAGAATGAGAGATTGTCCTTCTTTCCCAGGTCGTGAGGGAGGAGAGACTTGAGGTACACAGAGAGCAAATTTTCCCCAACTGCAGCATCACTGACATTTGGGGTAAGATGATTCTTTGTCATGGTTTGGGGGGGGGGGTCTGTCCTGTACAGTATCGCTGGTCTCTACCCACTAGATGCCAGGAGCAGCCCTCTCCCAAGTTGTGGCAATCAACCATGTCTCAGACATTGCCAGGTGTCCCCTGGAGGGCAAAACTAACCCCCGCTGAGAAGCACTGATATAGAACCTCCAAATACTATGAGGTTTATAGCAGGGACTGAAGGAATTATTACTATTATTATGAGTTCATTCTCATTTGTCTGACTGAACTGGATTGGTTGTTGTTACTGAGTAGAACAAGAAGAAAGCTGGGTATACTCACAATAATCGTTATAATTCCTTCATGGAATTAAATATATATATATATTAGTTTTTGTTGAAGTATAGTTGATTTAAAATGTTGTGTTAGTTTCAGGTGTACAGCAAAGTGATTCACTTACACACACATATGTATCTATTCTTTTTCAGATTCTTTTCCATTATAGGTTATTACAAGATATTAAGTAGAGTTCCCTGTGCTATACAGTAGGTCCTTGTTGTTTACCTATTTTATATATAGTAGTGTGTATCTGCTAATCCCAAACTCTTAATTTATCCCCCCCATCCCACCTTTCCCCTTTGGGGACCATAATTTTGTTTTCTATGTCTGTGAGTCTATTTCTGTTTTGTAAATAAGTTCATTTGCATCTTTTTTTTTTAGATTCCACATATAAGCGGTATCATAGGATATTTGTCTTTCTCTGTCTGGTTTACTTCACTTAGTATGATCATCTCTAGGTCCATCCATGTTGCTGGAAATGGCAATATTTCATGCTTTTTTATGGCTGAGTAATATACGGAATTATATTTAAAATGGCAACTCCTCCACCACCCCCAGGACCCCCAGCCTCCTCACCTGCTGGGAACACCGCAGCTAAACAGACCAAGGAGGTGTTGCTTTCGTGTCGTTTACATGAGCTGACATATTCACTTGGACATAAAATATATGCTATTCATTTCATTACTTATTTCATTCACAGACTGTTCAATATCACATCTGTTCTCGGTATTTGATTATGACTTCATATCAGCGTCCTTGATCTTGACTTTAATCTCAAGGGCAAGAATCTTCCCCGGTCTTTTTTAATGACTTTTCATTTTAAAAGAGTTTTCCATTTACAGAAAAGTTGCGGTGTTGGTGGTTAGTGCCACGACTTCCTATATGCCCCACACCAGTTTCCCCTACTGGTGACCTTTCATACATCCCTGTGGTACATTTGTCACAATTTATGAACCAGCGTTGAGACATTGCTATTAAATAAAATCCCCAAGTTTCTCAGATTTCCTTAGTTCTTCCTAATGTTCCTTTTCTGTTCCAGGATCCCAGTCAGGACACCACATTACATTTGGTCCTCAAGTCTCCTTACCCACTTCTTAGCTGTGACGTTTTCAGACTTTCCCTGTTTTTCATGACCTTGATAGTTTTGAAGAGTGCCGGTCAGGTGTGTCAGAGAACGTCCCTCCATTTTGACTTGTCTGATGTTTTTCTCATGAATGCACTGGGGTTATGATTTTGGAGAAAGAAGACCACAGAGGTAAAGTGCCACTCCATCATGTCATACCAGGGGTCCATGCTCTCCCTATGCCTCATCATGGTTGACGCTGACCTTGACCACCTGGCTGAGGTTGTGTCACCAGGTGTCTCCACTGTTTTTCCTTCTTTCCCCTCCTTTCCTTACTGGGCTGTTTGGAAAGAAGTCACTAAGTCCCAGCTCCTTGAGGGCAGAATACCTACATAAATTATTTGGAATTCTTCTGCACAGAGAATTGTCTATTCTCCCCCATTTCATTATTTATACACTCGTTTATTTACATCAGTATGGACTCATGAATATTTATTTTACATTTATAATCCAATTCCACGTTATTTACGTTTTGCTCAAATTGTTTCAGCTTTGGCCTTGGAGAGCTCTTTCACTGGGTTCCGGTGTTCCCTTCTCCTACCCCCATGGTTGTGTATGTGTGTTTTTATTTGAGTTTTGTTTCTATTAGTTTGCATTCTTTCCTTACTTTCTGGCACTACGGATGCTCCAGGATCATCCTGGATATTTCCTGTCTCAGTCCTAAAATCAGCCATTTCTCTAAGGATCTCTCGTTCTTTTTTACTGGAGGACGGTACGAGAAACAGAGAGCTGAGTATTAGGTGTGCTCTTTGCTGCTGGGGCGTTGCTCATTCTAAGCCATCTCAAATGACAGGGCGAGGAAATCTATATGTGTGTACTAGACCATGTTCACATACACACATACATATTTATAAATGTTTCTATATGTAACCATCTGTATCCATATTAAGCTAAACATGAGTTCATGCTATTTCCAACTCAAATCCACTATGCCATGGATGAGTCTAGCCTCCTCCCCTTGCTTATCTGTAAATTTCATCCCAACAGTGAGAACCCAGGCTCCCCCTATCCCCCACCCATTTACTTAACTGTTCGATTCCAATGTACCCGTATCTCAGCATCAGGGCTGTTAAGCCATAGCCCCATGGGAACTAGAGCACTGTTATGTACACTTCCTGCTGCCTTTAGTCTCAGAGACTAGTTTCCAAAGTTACTTCGGGCCGCAACTTTTCCTCCCAATCCCTTCAAGGACGTTGTTTCATATATTTGTAATACAGTTAGATTCTTTGGTCACATCCTGCATTCTATCCTGGGATCGCCCAACTTCAAATAACTTTTAAAAAATTGCATACGTGAAGGTTTGCCTTTGTGCTGTGAAGTTCTATGGTTTTGGCAAATGTATATACCACTACAGTATCAAACACAATTGTCTCATTGCCCTAAGAAATCCCCTGCGCTTCACCTATTCAACTCTCTTTCCCTTCTGAAAAGAACCTCTGATTTTTTTGCACCATCTATAATTTTGCCTTTTCCAGAATATCATAAAAATGGAATCACACAGTTTTAGTTTTCCAGAATAGTTCTTTCTGTGCAGCAAACTGCATTTAAGATTCATCCACATCTTTGTGTGCCTTGATAGTTCATTCCTTTTTTGTCACTGAATAGTATTCCATTGTATATAGCATCAAACTTTCTTGATCCATTCACCAATGAAGGACATCATTGTAGCTCCCAGTTTGGGGGACCATGAATAAAGTTGCCATAAATATTCGTGTGCAGGGCATAAGTTTTCAAATCAGTTAGGTAAATATCCAGGCGTATGATTGCTGGATTGTAGGGTAAGAATGTGTTTAGCTTTGTAAGACTTTCTCTGTTTGTCATTTTTTGTTTCTTTGTTTCCTTGTGTTTTTAGCAATGCTCATTACTAAGATGTCTGCAGGCAAATATTTGATTAATAACTTTTGATGTATTAAGGGTTAGACCTTAATTGTGGATGAAGGAAGGGAAGTCCCCGGCACATCTTCCTTCATTGCCAGTACGAGATGAAACCAAAGAGGACTTTGGGTGTGTCTGTATTCTCCCGCTAACCTCTGCAGATTAAGCCCACAGCAGCGGGTCTGGGACTGGAGCCTCCATTCAAGTTACCTCGAGGGTTTGTTAAAATTCAGACTGCTAGCACCCATCCCCACAGCATCTTATTCCGTAGGTCTGGGGTGGGACCCATGGATCTGCATCTCTGACAAGTTCCCTGGTGATTGGATGCTGCTGGCCCTGGACCACTCTTGGAGGACCAACTCCCTAGAGGACTATCTTTCATGCATCCAAACCTGTCGTCATGTCTAGGATTTGCCTTCACTGCTCAGATGGGAGACGAATCTGAACGGAAGAGCTTGGGAAGGTTAAGCTGAGGGGTAGGGAAGGAGAGCCAAGGAGTCTCGACACGTTGACGCTGGGCACACCTGTCTCCTGCCATCCTGGAAGTACATGATTTTGGAGATGAAATGGACTGTCGTGACCAAAATCCCTTCATTGTAAAAGGGAAGGAAATGAACCCAGTGGGTGGAAGCCACCTCACACGGCAACCAGGGCAGAGCCATGGTGACCTAAATCTTCTGTATCTTCCACAATAGCAGAGCTACTCTTCCTCGTTCAAGGCAGCACAGGTGCCTTTTGCGCTCAGAGGTGACGAAGGCAGAATCAAGCCCATTACGGGAGTGATGGTATTTGAATTGTTATCTCAAACGGAATTGAACAAAGCATCGCTGCTCTCATCCACACCCCCCGGACACACACATGCCCAGGGGTTCACAGCGTCAGCACTCCAAAGAAACAGAGGGTGGGAAATGGACAGGTGGGGAGGATGAAAGATCATGGTTTTTACAGCACCTCTCATCAGAGCCATCATTTGACCATGCGGGATAAAGAACGCCAAGCACCTAGAAGGTGAGACCGCTGAAATTCTCGACTGAAAAACCGAGGGGGCAGGAGAACCAGAGTTGATGCCTTTAGTTCCTCCCCACAAATAAAAAACTCCAGCCATCTTGTCCTCATAACCCTGGAGATTGCTCACCTGAGCCATTCATCTTATTTGTTTAAGATAAATTCCCAACGAGGTGTTTGGAACCGGATCCAAAAAAGGAAAGAGGTGTGAGACTAGCAAAGGAAGACAGGGTGGGGACAGAAGGCTTTGTCTGCTTTTAAATATTATTCGATGATTTCCTTGAATTTCTAATAAGCAGGTTGAAGTTTAAATTATAAGATCTCTAACAGAGTCAGAATCCAAATAGTGCAGGAGCCAGCAGACAACAATGGCCATGGCCGGATGGGTTTCAGCTTTGTTCTCTACAAAGACAAAGCTCCCATTGATTGAGAGGAGACCTGGGCGAGAGGAGGGAGAGCCCGTGGAGGGTTTTCATTACCCTGATCATCATCCCCACGGCCAGGGGACGACGTCGGAGCAAGAAAGCATAGCCTTACCTGGCCAATGTGTTGCTGAGAATGACAATTTGGAGTGAAGCACACAGTTGATATTTGCGTTTCCTCCAGAGCAGGGTGGAGACGTAAGACCAAACGGAGGAAAAAAGGAGACAAGCCGAGCTCTGCAAGCTCATGCATTCAGCAAAAATGTAAAAGCACAAACATCAGAGTAGAGAATGGGTTCTTGGTGGAAAACAACTATGTCCTGATTTGTGCTAGAGGGAAGAGGTCTTGCTGAGGGGTTATGGGAACTGAGGTCCACACTTCCTTCATTTTTTGTTTAGGAAGAATTTGCAAAACCTTTAAGCCAGAAAAGTTCATTGAATCTGTTCTCTGAGAGGCAGTGGAGCAGAATGGTGATGATACCAGGATTTTAGGGTGAAGATTTCAATCCTGCTTGGGATAATTAATATTAAATCACATCTAAGCCCCATATTCCTCATAGGGCTTTTGTGAGCATTTAAATGCAAACATATGCCAACATTAGCAGTGTTTTTAGCACTTATAAGCACCCAACAATTTATAGCTATTTTCCTTCGGTCTCCTTGCACCTTGAGGAAAGGGGCTCCGAGTAGCCTTTGACCATTCTTAGGATCATTCTCCAGCCAAGGCCCTTCAACCGGTTGCTTTCTTGCTGGAGTTTCAACATTTCTCGTTTCTTCTCGAGAACAGCTGGTCCCAATCTACTAAATAACCCCTTTGCACACTTGAAGACCATTATTAAGACTCCCTTTGGCCATAAACATATGAAGAAGTGTTTAACATATGAAAAAAATGTTTAACCTCACCAGTAATCAAAGAAATCCAAATCAAAACAACAAAATGTAATTTTGGCCTAACAATTTGGTAACTTTTTTTAATGATAGTACTCAATGCTGGTGAGAGGAGGGTAAGGGGGCAATTTCGTACATTGCTGGTGGGAGCATAAATTGGTACAGTCTTTCTGGAAAGCAATTTGGCAATATGTTATCAAGACCCTGAAAATTGTCCTTACCCTTTAACCTGGTAATCCCACTTCTGGGAATCTATCTCAAGGAAATAATCGAGACTCAGACAAAGATTTCTGCTCAATGGAATTTGCTCTAGGGCACAATATTTTGATTTGTGAATAACTAAAAACTACCCAGAAGTTCAGTGATGCTGAGACACCTATTAAAAAGTTATTCAAAGTCATGTTCACAAGGACTCTTCAAGGACGTGCAAAGTGGTCACTGTAAAATGGGAAACACAGGCACACAAACCGGGTAAAAAACTAAACACAGTAGGATTTTAATGGCATAATTATATATACTTACATTTTTATATGTAAATAGAAAAAGACCAAACACAGCAAAATATTAACAGTTCTTATTAGAGGGTGATAGAATTATGGGTGCCTTTTACTTTCTTCTTTATAATTTTACAATCAAAAAAATTTGTGTGAGAGCTCTCATGGCCTTATACATGTTTCCTAAGTAGTTCAGTGTGGTCCCATTCTGCCGCAACATATTGTCCACAATCTAAACAATGGAATACCAAGGGTTGCAGAGTTTCTCTAAAAAGGGCCAGACAGTGAATATATTAGGTTTTATGGGCCATACAGTCTCTGTTGCACCTCCTCACCTCTGCTAAGGCACAGCAAAAGCAGCCATAGACAATATGACGAGTGGGCATGGCTGTATTCCAGTCCTTTTATATTTATAAATTAGGTAGTGGGTTCATTTTAGCCCTTGGTCTTATTGTGATGACCGCTAGACTAGATGATCTGAATCTCTCCCAGCCCCCACCCCCAAATCTATAGTTTCAAGCAAATATAGTTGGGGAGACTTCTAGAAGGTAAAGTTCTTCCCCATGCCCCTGGTGAGTCAATCGGTCCTGAAACTTTTATTCAGAAGTCAGCTAGGGGGCGCTCTTCATGGGCCTTGTTTATTCACCGCTGACAGGTGACCCCTCTTTCAGATCATTTGGTCCCCTCCCACACTGGTCGTTCTACACCGTCCACTTTAGCCCTTCCTGCAGATGGGTGGGGGTGGAGGAGAGTTGCGTAAAGAAAGCCAGAAATCGTAACGATGGCAGGAAAGGGGCTGGGGACTTGGCAGAGTTTGAGATTCCATCTCTCTACCATCCATGTGGCAGCAGAGGCTTCCACATTCCTAGGGCTGCTGTTCTTCCTCTGGCCACTGTGTTCCAGAGGGAGGGAAGGAGAGAGACAGAAGATTCACTGTGCGTTTGCTGTATCCCAGGCAATGTTCGAAGGGTGGCGCAAAGATGTTGTTGAATGGGCTCAGTTTTATAGAGAGACAAATCCAACCCTGAGTGGGGCACATGATGCACATAAGTAAATGTGTGAGTATGATAGGAAGCTTTGGAGATTCCCTTCTTGTGATTGGAATCCTTATTCACTCACCTGTCTATACACAGGTCCTCACCAGGTGTAGGAAGTCTTCCTCCCCACTCCCAGCTCTCTTTCCCTGTCCCAGCTCCGGTTGTATGTTTCCAAAGGAGACACCTTGTCTTGTCTAAACCATTTCAGACATTGGGCTCTTGTCCAGGAGGTAGGAATGGCATCTCAGAGCTGTCTGCATATCAGACATAGTGACGCATTAGGAGGTTCTAAGATGAAAGTGACATTCTAGTGGGATGGACCGGGAGTTTGCGGTTAGTAGATGCAAACTATTACATATAGGATGGATAAACAGCAAGGTCTTACTGTACAGCACCGGGAACTATATTCAATATCCTGGGGTAAACCATAATGGAAAAGAATATAAAAAAGAACGTATAGGACTTCCCTGGTGGTGCAGTGGTTAAGAATCTGCCTGCCAATGCAGGGGACATGGGTTCAAGCCCTGGTCCAGGAAGATCCCACATGCTGCAGAGCAACTAAGCCCATGCGCCACAGCTACTGAGCCCGCATGCCACAACTACTGAAGCCTGCGCGCCTAGAGCCCGGGCTCTGCAATGAGAAGCCACCGCAATGAGAAGCCCACGTACTGCAACAAAGAGTAGCCCCCGCTCGCCGCAACTAGAGAAAGCCCATGCGCAGCAACGAAGACCCAACACAGCCAAAAATAAATAAATAAATAAAAATAAATTTATATAAAAAAAGAATGTATATATGTGTATAACTGAGTCATTTGCTGTACAGCAGAAATTAATACAACATTGTAAATTAACTATACTTCAATTTAAAAACTAAATTAAAAAAAAGAAAAAGAAAGAGTTGAGAACTACCAAGTGAAAATGGCCCAAGTGGAAAAAAAAGCCAATAATCCAAAGGTTCTCCCAAAGTCCTCTTTTGGTTCTTGGTTTTGATTCCCCTGACATGGTTCAGACTTACTATCATATTTCCTCTTGACTCTGAGTCCAGGAGACAGGCACTGGGGTAAGCCAACTTTCCATAGAGATTCACTCCACCATCCTGGTAGTTCAACAGTGATGAGGGAAGAGAGGAGAAGAAGGAGATTTTTGCATTAGAAAAATTAAAAGCTTCAATGGCTTATTTTGCTGATAAAATCTCTCACACCATCACCAAGACAGAAAGTATTTATACGCAACCCTGACCTCCACCTCCACTCTCCAGTAGGCTGCTTGTCTTTGACTTGTTTTCCTGTTTAGGATTGACCTTAATGCATATCTTACTCTGATTTCCCCTGGATGGAAGTGTTTGGTTATTGTTTTGTTGGAGGAGGGGTGTGTTGAGGGCCCACTGTCATTTCACTATTGCACACCACGTGCTATTTCTATTAAATCTTATTCAATACACAAAAATTAGAAATAGCCCAGTGTACAGAAAGATCATAGGATTAGAAGTCATCCATGCCTGCTTTGAAGGCATGTTCTCTAGAGAAGACAGGTCTCAGATTGAAATGTTCTGTTACTTGCCCCCTTTGTGAATTACTTAATCTCTCAGGCTTATCTTTTTTCTATTTAGAGAAAAAAGAAAGCGCGGAGGTGGCAGGCATAACGGTATCCGTCAAGCAGAGCTGTCAAGTCAGAACAAGAGGCCACCTGGGAATGCCTGGCACAGTGTAGGTGCTCAGAATGTTTCATTCCCTCTTCACTCCTTAAACAAGAAATGGTGCTACCAGCTCTGGGAGATCCAGAGAAGAATGTGGTCTGGCCCTACCCCCGGCCAGGTGCCCAGTCTTCAGTTTGTGGATACAGATGACTCCAACCGTGGGCATCTGTGAATGATCATGCAACGTGCTGTTGGAACAGAGAAGAGGGGGAAATTCACCCTAACTACTGGTATTAGCGAAGGCTTCAGGGAGGGTGTGGCATTTGAGCGGAAGCTTAAAGGACAGGGATGGAGGTGCAGAAGAGTCTTCCGGGGAGCGGAATGTCAGAGCACAGGCTACAGACGGGGAAGGACAAAACACTTCAGGAAACGATGAAACGTTCAGGATGGTTCAACACTCAGGTGCCTACCTGTCCGGAGTGAAGGTGAGACTAAAATAATAAGGAGGCCAGATCATGATGAGCCGCAAACCACTACACTGAGAAGATTACACGTTGTCATGGCTGCCCTGAGATTCTGAAACTGGGAAATGACATCTTGAGGATGTCATTTTCACAGGTTGAACACGTATCTCTGTCTGCCCAGGACAGTCCCATCCTGTAAATATTAAGACAACTCCTTTTCACTCCCCAAAGCGTTTCTGTTTGGACACTAAATTACGTGGCCACCCTAAGTGTAGATCACCTTGCTGTCAATGGGAAACAGAAACTGGGACAAAAAGAGGCTAGACCCAGACAGGCCAGTTCAAAAGCCACCACTCCAAGTATCTGAGTGGGAAATGAGTGTCCAAAGGCAGAGAGCTCATGGGAATGGAAAGAAACTAATAGATCAAAGACCCACTTTGAAGGCAGTTTCAATAAGATCTATGGATTGATAGAGGGGAGAAGGAGTGAGAAATACGAAGGCGTACGGGGTGACTGATATCTGAGATAAAAATGCTGCATGGATGGGGAAGAAGAACAAGGAGTCAGAAGTGAGAATCTGGAGCTAAGAAGAGGTCGGAGATGGAGACGCAGACCTGGCAGATTCCTGGGTAAAATCCTGGCTGAAGAGGGAGTGCGCGAGACCACCCAGGAGGAGGGCAAACCAGATGACCCTGGGGGAACACAGACAGAGGGTCATGAGGCATGTGCAAAAGAGATGAAGAACCGGGAGGAGGAGAATCAGGGATGCCCGGGGAGAAGGATGTTGAGGATGACTGTTTGGATCAACAGAGCCAGACGGTCCCGCAGGACTGAGGAGGATGGAGGAGGGCCGTTAGGAAGACCTTTGATAGCTCCATTTCAGCAGAGTGGTGGGAGCAGGAGACAAATCGCAGTGGGCCGGGGAGTGAGTGGGAGGTCAGGAAGTGGGGTCAGTAAGCGCTGATGATTCTTGGGATAGTTCCGTCCGTGAAAAGACTGTGGTTTGAGGGAATGGTCCAGAGAAAGGAAGCACCTGGGGGAGTTAAGTGGAACCTGAGCACGTGTGAACACCAAGAGGAAGATGCTGGAAAAGAGAGGAAGGTTCTAGAGATAATCATTTGGAAGAAGATGGGAGCAGACGCTTTCTGCTTGAGTGGAGAGGCCAGCCATTGACAGGAGGCAGGACTCCTCTGTGGAGGCTGGAAGGAAGTGGGGCTGGACCAAAAGAAACTCTTGATATGTGAGGACGATAAGGTGGCAGAGTGAATGGCGGTGATGGTGTTGGCAGCTGTGATAGAAACAGTAGTGGTGCCGGCATTATGCCCAGCGGTTAATAATTATTATTACTTTTCCTCTACATGCAAGTCCCCTGCCTTGTTTAAGTTAATCCTCACGACAACCCTCTTTTACATGGGAGGTAACAGAGCCTGAGAGAGGTTCAGGAAATGGCCCACCATCCACCGTAAAAGCGGCAGAGCACGGATTTAAACCCAGGTCTTCCCGATGGCACAGCCAGACCCCAGAGCCGCTTGGAGTCCGTATAGACCAGTGGCTTAGTCCTCGCAGCAGAGCGGGAGGTGACGTCATCTTCTGTGAATGATGGGGGTGGATTTGGAGGCCTGAGGAGGGAAGAGAGTTGAAACAGCTGCTGCGAAGAATGTAGCGGGGATGGGCCAGGGAAGAGAGAGGGCACGGCAGCCTCCCAGGGGCACGCCGAGAGCTTCCGGGAGATTTCATCTTGTTCTTATCACCCTTACTCCCAGCCCCATTTCCTGCCGAGAACCCGCACCCCACACTCTGCTGTTTTCTTTTGCTGTTCGCTCTCCTCTTATCCCTCCCTCAAGAGATAGGAGTCACGTGGCTCAAGGAGAACAGGTCAAAGATGCTTCTACCTGCTGGAAGATTGTGGGTGATGGCCAGGGAATGGAGCTGGGGAGGGAGCCCTCAAAGTCTTTGTGCTAACAAAAACTCACAGCTTGAAAGGTCTAAGGAAGCAGCGCATTCAGTGGGCAATAATGGCTGCACATGGAATGTTTGGGAGCCATGGTCCAGTTGCTTGGATCCAACCAATAGAGAAAGAGAGCTGGAGCCACACACCTTCCCCCAGGCCAACTGGCCACGCCCCTCCACTCAGGCCACCAGCTTCTATTCCATTCACTGGCCCACCCATCCCATACCATCTCTTTCTACCGGAGAGGTATTAATTTGAGTTAGCAGTCAGTAAAGCGATTTCCTTCATTGGAGCCCAGAACTTAAATCTTTACCTCTGATTCACTGATTCAACCGCCTTGAAAATAGTAGCAGACTGAAACACACTGGCCCTCCCTCTTTGGGAGATCACCACTGAATCATTAACCGAAGGTGTTGGCCTTAGGGACAGTCCTGAAGACACAGGATTACTCCTTGTTGGATGTGGCCTGCCAGCGCCAACAGAGCTATTAAACCATCGGTTGAATTAATAAAATCCATACGGGACCAGAGTCTAGAAGAAGCTGGGCTCCATTCAAATTTCCATAAAAGCAGCTAACAAAACCAGAGAATTGGCATTCAATTCTAGAAGTGCACTGGCTTCCTGCCTCCAAATGTCATTTTCAACACATCGGGACTCAGGATAGAAAAGCTGTGGGCTGATTCCAGAAGCTTTTATGAAAATCTTCTCAGGGCTCTCTTTTCCACGGGGTTAGAAACTCACTTGTAAGACAGTCATCACATTTGATGCTTAAAAATAGAGAAAAAGCAGAGGAAAATGACCATGTCTTCTGTTCAGGCGAAAAGGGAATCATTTGAGGCGCTGCAAGCCAGGGATGCTCTAATTTCTACATGTGTGGGACCAGTTGTGAGATTGGGGGCAAGGGAGAGAGAGGGGAGATGAAATTTTTCATCCAGAATTCTGCTAAATTTGTGTGTATTTGGAATCTGTGGGCAAATGTTTGAGAAGCAGTGATATGTGTGTGTGTGTGTGTGTGTGTGTGTGTGCGCATACTCACACACACAGGCTCCCGGCTTCTGAAGAGGTGTGTACCATTCTCCAGCCCAAGTTAAAATCAAGAGCCCGTGCCTCTCTGTAATCCCTGGTTTAAATTGGTTTCTCCTCCCACAGGCAACAAAGTCTCCTGAAAGCCCTGGCCAAGGCCAACTCTCCAACAGCTTACCATCTTTCCCTTAAATCGCCCTGAAAAGAAGCCCAGGGGCAACGAATCCCTCCCTCTTCCAGGCGTTCCAACGTTTCTCTAATTAATGCAGGAGAAAATTAATTACAGAGGGATTTTCAAGACCTCGGCATCTAATGACCAGCCTAGCTTCCCGGCCTCTCCCCTCCCGGCCCCCCCGGCTCCCTGCAGCTCCCCATTGGTCCTGCCCTCCTCCCCCCTGCCTGGCCCCCTCCCCTCCCTTCCCAGAACCCCGAACAATACCACAGACTAATTAGGCAGGGAAAGAGTTTCTTGGCAAAGACGGCTGAGTGCTAGGTCAGTACCTTGAACAACCCAGAAGAGAAACAAAACAGCATTAAAAGAAAAAAAAAAAAAGAAGAAGAAAAAAGAAAGAAAGAAAAAAACCCCTGCTAATCCCAAGCGCATTTCCGCCAAATATTCTCCTTTTCAAGTGTTTTCTTCCTGGTAAACAAAGTTCTGTCGCTGGCTCTGGAGATTTTAGGACACGGTTGCTTAGTAATATTGGGGAAAACATGCCATCCTCACCTCAGCTGTATTTTGTTTCTCTTCTCTCTTGCTCACTTCCCCGAGAGGCCCTGACATTCCCACATCGCGAGGGACCGCCTGTTGGTAAAGAAGAACTGGGTTTTCTTTCTTTTTTTCTTTCTTTTTGGTCTAACTGCTTTCCCAAGCCAAGCTAGGAACAGAGATCATGTCCCCTAGGTCAGTCCTGCCCAGTAGGACCCTTCTGCAACAACAGGAAAGTTCTACGCCTGCGCCGTTCAACATGGTAGCCTCGAGCCAGGAGTGGCCGTTGAGCACTTGAAATGGGGCTCATGACACTGGGCAGCTGAAAGTTAAATGTTATTGAATTTTAACTCATTGAAATTTGAAACAGCTCCATATGGCTCAAGGCTTGGAGCATCACAGCTCCTGACATAACCCCAGCAGAGCCACTGAAGGGACAGCCATAGCGTCTGGGTGGCTCTGTGTCATAGTGAGGGACAGAGGATGCTTTAGTGTAAGGAACACACTGGCTTCCACTTGAATGAAGCCCCATCTTCTCTCTCCGTGGCCTTGGGCATCACTGAAATCTTCTGTTACGTTCAAGACACTCACACAAGTACACCTCAGGGTATGTGTTTGGTCATGGACCCCAAGTCCCCGGCACATGGGTGGGTCCCCTGATGACCCCTTCCACCAGGAGTACTGAGTACCGCTGGCATGGGCCCCTTGGCAACTGCTCTTCTGGGCTTACATTTTTGCTCCCAGAACCCGTGCTGTTCCCCACCTCCACACCTTTGCCCACACTTTCCCCTCACCCTGCTCTCCCTGTTCCTTTGCCTCAGCTTCAGGGATTCCTGTTCAATCCACAAGGTCCTACAGACTCAGCTTGGGCATCCCCTGAACTGGGAGGCCTTCTCTTCTCCTCTCTTGCCCTCCCTCCCCTCTCTCTGCCCTCTCTATCCAACATGGCACCCACGAGCTCCATGTGGCCATTCATCGCCTTGGAGTCCTGGCTAGTGCGACGGAGCAACAGAATTTTTGTTTTTAATTTTAATGATCAATTAATTTTATTATTTAATTGTGTGTAATTTTAATTAGTTGAAATGGAAATGAATTGACATCGCGTTAATTGAAGCTGAAATGGCCACATATGGCTCCCTCTCTCTCTCTCTCTCTCTCTCACCACGCCCACACACATGCCCACACCCATGCATCCCACAGTGGCCTGGATGCCATTCTGCAGCCTTGTCTCTGTGAACAGCTGCTCCTCTGCACTGACCCAGGATCTTGTCTTTTAATGATCTTTTTATAAATCTATCATCCCCATTGGAAAGTGAACCCTTAAGGACACAGCCTGTATTTGACTTTGTTTCGTTTCACTTGACAGTGGTGTCCCCCACGTCCAGGATGGTGTCAGGTACACATTCATTTCTCCGTAAATATTTTTCAGCCAAGAAACAGCAATTATTCATCACATTTTACGCCCTACATCAGGGGTCAGCAAACTATAGCCCAGAGGCCAAATCCAACCCACCACCTATGACCCTCAAGCTAAGGTGTTTTTTTTTGTGTGTGTGTTTTTTAATGTTTAGTTAGATTTTAAATGGTTGCCTACATAATATCCTCGATTTTGTTCTTGGCCTGCAAAACTGGAAAGAATCACTTTCTGGTCCTTTAAGAAAAAGTTTGCCGACCTCTGGTCTAGATCCTAAGAAGACAGGTTGATGAGGCCTAGTGTCACCTGCAGTCAGAGAAAAGGAGAAAGGCTGCTTGGGGAGGGGTGCTGAGGAAGGGGCCCAAAGCTCGCATCTTGGGCATTTGCAACAGAGCTGAACCCAGGATGCTGGGTAAATCGGCAGGAGCCGGTCCCCGGGCCCGTGCTTCCTCTAAGCGCCTGCCTCTCCCCGCTGCAAACAGCTCACGAGTGGGGCTTGGAGGGGCACATGATGTGGACTTCTGAGAAAGTTCTGCCTTGCCCACCCCCGAGCCATGGCAAATGGAAGAGGGGCTTTTCTGGCCTCCGTGTTGTGGTTTGGCTGCAGTAATTAGCAGTTTCCACTTAAAGTCAAGCCCCCGAACGTGTTTTTCATAGCAATGGAAAGGTCTTCCAAAGCAACAGGCATAGGGCTTGGAAGCAATCATCCGGCAGGCAGGAAGCAATCCGCTCTTCCCTTTCCTGCTAAGACATGAACTGGGGTTTCTAAGAACCAAGGCAAAGATTGTTCCAGGCTCTGAGCAAGGTGAGCGACAGGAGCCCCCGGAGTTACCCTATCCCCGTCTCGAGTCCCTTCTTACCCTCCACCCGCCCTCCATGTCTTCCGGACCCCCCCAGCTCCGAAACAATTTGCCAAATGTCAGGGCATCTGGGAGTGCCTGGAAGGCTCCCTTGTTTCCCTGCTCCGCTCACCCTTCCCAATGGGGAAGGGCTGAGAGCACCCAACGAGCTAAAAATTTCCCTGCTGGAGAATCTATTTTCCTTTTGCTGCTGCTTCGCAGCGAAGAGACAGGAAGCTATTTAGATATATTATCTTCTTTTTCAGAAAGTTTAGAGGAATTTTCTATTGCAGTTCACACAAACATCCCGCCTCATGGTCATTTACTCATGCCCCTCATTAGGTCACCAGCGAAGAATGCTCGGCCTGATTAAACATCATTTGACTTTCCCTACACTTGCTGTCCCAGATCCAAGGGAGGAAAAGAGTTTACCTGGCCTGGTGGTGACCAGCCTAAAGGCCATGAAGGTCCAACATAAAGTGATTCTGACTTCCCAGGGTCCTTTATAGTTTTAGAGAGTAATTTCTATGTCAACAAGTAAGAAGGTGGCCTCTATGAACAGTTTCTGGCCAGAGAATGCTGTCTTTTCAGGGGGAATCAAAGAGAATTCTTGGCAGGAAGTAGTGAGAATGCTGTTACCAAAAATGTGATATGGATTCATGGACTAAATCAGGTCATGGAGATGAATGAGGAGCTGGAAAACGAGACCAGTGTAAACCAGAATGGCTAACTGTGATTGACCTGGTGCTATGCTCTAGACATTCTTCTAAGTGCTTTACGTGTGTGAACGCATTTAAAGCTCAAGCAACTCCAGGAGGTAGGTGTTGCGAGGAAATTGACCCAGAAAGCCAGATACTCACAGAAATGGTGAATGGCAGAGCTGAGATGTGGATCTGGCCTGAGTTGTCCAACAGGATTTTCTGCAATGATAGACACATCCTATATCTATGCTTTCCAATATGGTAGCCACTAGCTACATGTGGCTCTTTGAGCACTTGAAAGCCTCGGTATGGCTGAGGCATTGAATCTTTCATTTTTTAAAACTATAATCTATTTAAATTTAAAGAGTCACATGTGGCTAGTGGCTACCATATTTCATTCCCAGACTTAGGCAGTCTGGCTCCAGAATTCAGACTTAAACATTAGACTATCCTGCCTTTTAAATCAAAAAAGAGAATTTGGAGCTATTTATTCGGATAAAAATTAAAATATAGAGACAGAGTTTAATCAATATCTTCAAAGACAGGAACATATGAGAAATTATACTAAATGGAAGTGCAAGAAAGAAAAGTTTGCTTAAACTAAAAAAGTAGGTGTTTGGGTTAGATGATTGGTAAAATACCTATAAAGGAAAGAGGGTGAAATACCAGCACGGTTTGTCAAGAGAGGAAGTGGTTTCCTTTGTTTAATCAATAAATTATATTGAGCTCAGATGTGACCTTATTAGGCCCCTGCTCTCTAGAGCCATGTGGTCTAGGGGGAAAACCAAGTCTAATCCCTCAAACAAATCAAGGCTGCATGATCCAGGGTGGATGGTGTTACTCAAGTCCGTTCATCCTGTTGGAATTCAGGTTAGATGTTTATCAGTAACCACAGGAGTGATCAAGGAAGTCTTCCTGGAGGAGGTGGCATTTTAGATGGCCCTTGAAGGAAATGGCTTATATTGGGACAGTGGGAAGTTAGAAAGAATGAATACAGTGGCAGACTTGGCAGGAAGAATGAACTGTTCTCGGTGACTGTCTTGGCGGCTGAGGTACAGGGATTAATCAAAAATGACTCTGAATTTTTTAGCTTGGATAAAAATAGTGGTTCTGGGGTCAGACACAGGAACTTTAGGGGTGGGTAGGAAACAGTTTAGGGAAATTATTACTTTGGTTTTGGGCATGTGGATTCTGAGGTGACAGCTTGTATAAATCTTGGACTAATGTTCACTTTTCAAGAGCCATTAAATATCTAGTTTAGATGGGAATAGGGTGGATGAGAAGGCAGTCCAAGATCACCTCCATCTAACACTGAGAGTTTGCTTTTTCTCTAAGCCTGACAAATCAGACCACGGCAGAAAGGAAGAGAAGCCACAGGACCCCAGACGTATCCACGTCACCCACACACACACTGGTGACAAACACAGCCCCTACTTTCTCTGCTACACTGAGTTGACAGACATCCGGTTACTTCATCTTGGAAGTTATATTCATTTGCTGTTTAGAACGTCCTGCCCAATGACCGATTTTCTTTTAAACGCTTTTTTTTCCTGATTATATTTGTAATACCTACTCACTGCAAACCATCTGGAAACTTCAAAAACAGAAATAAGGAAATGCAATCACACATTTACACACACACAGAGACCCACATATGTATATGGCTGTGTGTGTCGATGTGTGTGTGTATATAGTTTATAGTTTTCACCCATTTGTAGATGGTATTTTAAAATACACTTTATAAATTTTTTAAAATTTTTTATTGGGGTATAGTTGATTTACAATGTTGTGTTAGTTTCAGGTGTATAACAAAGTGAATCGGATATATATATATACCCATATATATCAGATATATATATCTGCTATACATACCCATTCTTTTTCAGATTCTTTTCCCATATAGGTTATTACAGAATACTTAAAATACATTTTTAGCTCAGAAAAATCTGTACAATTAAACCTGAAGACAACGCTAGCAAATTTTTGTTGAGTTGTCAGTATATTCTAGACTTACGGGGAAAAACATCCATGGATCTCTGCACACAAACACTTCTAGAAGAATCTGTTCCTGAAATGAATCTCTAGACTTTCCCCTTATTGCCCAGCAAGTACGTCTTTCACATCTCTTTCCATCATTTGCTTATTTTCCTTTTAACCGTATAGATTCAGAGCTACTTGTAATGGACTGAGAGGCAGCCTGTGAGAGGCCAAGAAGAGCCAGCCATTGGGGCTTAGGAGTGAAAAGTAGGGACCAAAAGAAGCAGGTGCCCCACCAATATTCCAAACTTCAAATCTGGAACTCCTGACTCCAAAGGATGCCCCAGACAAGACAACAAGCATTGAACCAGCCTAAGGGAAGACCGCAAGCAGACAGATATTAAGAGCCCATGGAGAGAGGGGAAATACTCCCGGGGTACAAGTGGAGTGGAAAAGGCAGAGGATGAGATAGGGTGCGACCAAGGGGAATCTGTGTGTTGTCCCTAAACTGTCCCAGGGAATCAGGGACTGAAATATTCCCTAGTGAATATTACCAGTGTAGACCAGGAATCTATGGGTAATTGAAACACACACACACACACACACACACAAGCACACACACATACACACACACACAAGCGCACAACCTCAACCAGAGATTCTTCCTTCCTGCCTTGGTTTCCTGGGGCCTCAAACTAAGGGACTAGGAGACACCCACAAACACCAAGGGTGGATCCTTATCTGGTTCGTTTTTTCGAGAAACTGCTGGCCCTGAGCGAAGCTTGTGGGAGGAGAGAGTTGCCTCCGTGTACGCTCCTTAGGACGGGAGGAGGGGCGGGCCCTTCCCCCAGAGATAACACAGCACCCCGACACCGCCTGTGCTTCTCGCTCCCAGATCTTCCTAATGAGCTGTCTGGGGGAGCGGGTGGTGATTTTCAACCGTATTTTGGCCCCTGCTTGCTTTTGAGAATTCCGTCTCCGCTTTTCGATTTCATAAATGCCGTTTGCAATGACCTTTTCCTCGCTGCCATCTTTGACAGCTTCTCAGGCGTGAAACATATTTTTGTTCATTACTCGGTTGTCCACAACCTCCCCTTGCGACTGTCCAGCCCGGGTTTCCCTCCCTGCACCCTTCACCCCCATGTCAGACGTATAATGAATGGCCGTTCCTTCAGACAAGGAGGTTGAAAACTTCTGGTCGCCAAGGCAACGGGGTATCCTGGGGTGGGGTGCTGGGGAGGGGGGCTGGAAGGAAAAGGGGGTGGGGAAGCAGGAGCAGAGATGATATCATCCCCGAAGCCTGAAAGCAGCCAATCGGCTCACGGGGATGTGATGTCACCTCCCACCCCACCCCCTTTTAGCCTAGGTAGCCCCACTGAGAATTCTAGACAAGCATTGAACTGAAGTTGTATTGCTGTGAGAGAAAGGGGCTGGGGATGGCCAGGGCGGGGGGTGGGGGAGAGAGAGCTCTAGCCACCCTCTGCATGGCCCGAGCAGACACTAGTCTTCACTGGAGGCAGCCCCATAAAAATGTCATCGGCTTGGGCTCTCCCTGCATTACAACACAATGATTTCTTTGGGGAGAAGAAATAAAAAAACCAAAGATTTATTTTGCAGCCACACCCCCGCCTCCCTTGGAAGAGAAAAACCAACCAACAACAAGTTGTGAATGAAGCGTCTGCAGATCAGCTCCCACCAAGCCAGCCTGAGAATTTTCTGAACAGAAAGACAAGAGGCAGCCGCTCACGTGGAGCCCGCTGGGCACACGCGCTGCTCTCTGCAGCCCTGGGGATGGCGCAATGGTCTGGGTGCTGCAGGGTGGGAGCCTGGTCTGGGGCAAAGCTGCCCAGCCAGGTGGTACCAGCCACTGAAAGCACCGGTGGGGAGGGAAGGGGTCTGCCCCCAGGCCATGGCAGCATGTGGGGCTCAGTGCCAGGCTCCTAGGACAAGCACAGGCCGTAGCTATAGGGAGGGGGCAGGCTCGTTAGAGTGCCCACCCAAGGGTCAGCATCACCCGGGGTGCAGGGTGTGGGGTGGCGAGAGAGTTTTCCCTTGGGCCTGGGAAGCAGCGCTGTTTCACAAAAGTGTCCTCAAGAGTCCAGGCCACGGGACGGTGTGTCCAGGGGCCCAGACCAGGTTAGGGCTGCTCTCTCCTTAACCTCGAACAGTACAAAAGGTGCAGGTTCCCCAACCCGGTCTTTCTGGAGTCTTTCTGGAGTTGTCCCACATGGACCCACCTATATCAGCTTTGAAGAAGCAGAAGCAAAGGCCCCATGTCCCCTCCATACTGTACAGACGTTGACACCAAGGCCCAAAGAAGGGAAGGGACCAGCCCAGTGACCAACAGAGTCACCAGCAGATCTGGGGCTCCAACCCACTGTTTGCTGTTCTTAGTCACAAGCCTGTGACACATTAGTATTTGAAGATGGAAAGACTGCAATTTCAGCATCACCGGTTCACCGTTTTCTTTATTTTTTAATTGAAGTATAGTTGATTCATACTGTTGTGTTAGGTTCTGGTGTACAGCAGAGTGATTCAGTTATATATATATTCTCTTTCAGCTTCTTTTCCTTTATAGGTTATTACAAGATATTGAATATAGTTCCCTGTGCTATACAGTAGGACCTTGTTGTTTACCTATTTTATATATAGTAGTTTGTATCTGCTTATCCTAAACTCCTAATTTATCCCGCCCCCCCTTTCCCCTTTGGTAACCATAGTTTTCTATGTCTGTGAGTCTGTTTCTGTTTTGTAAATAAGCTCATTTGTATCATTTTTTTTTAAGATTCCACATATAAGTGATATCATATGGTATTTGGCTTTTTCTGTCTGACTTACTTCACTTAGTGTGATAATCTTTAGGTCCATCCATGTTGCTGCAAATGGCATTATTTCATTCTTTTTTTATGGCTGAGTAATATTCCATTGTATATATGTACCACATCTTCTTTGTCCATTCATCTGTCAATGGACATTTAGGTTGCTTTCATGTCTTGGCTACTGTAAATAGTGCTGCTGTGAACATTGGGGTGCATGTATCTTTTTGAATTAGAGTTTCCTCCAGATATATGCCCAGGAGTGGGATTGCAAGATCATATGGTAGCCCTATTTTTAGTTTTTTAAGGAACCTCCATACTGTGCTCCACAGGGGCTGCACCAGTTTACATTCCCACCAACAGTGTAGGAGGGTTCCCTTTTCTCCACACCCTCTCCAGCATTTATTATTTCGGTTCACCATTTTCTGCACAAGTAATTACGTGGTTGGCATGAGTGCATGATGATCTCCACCCCCTTTCCTATGAGCTGTGAGCAAGGTCTCTCTGCAGACACCTGCCATGCACCCAGCCTGCGTCCAGCCTCCCTTGCCCACCAGCCCTGACACACACAGAACCATAAGGCACAGCCACGCTCCCAAGGGACCCACATCCAGGAGGGGGACAAAATGGGGGTCATGAAAACATGTGCAAATTTTACCCATGAGCGTTATGAATCGGGGCTGGGGATGCTCCAGGGAAGGGATGACATCCACGTTTTAGCAAATACTTATTGATTTCCTACTCCATGGCTGGTGTTGAGAATAGAAATATGGCTAAGTCTGAGTTCCACCTTCATGGCACTTATATCAAGGAAAAGAGACTGAGGCTGTAAACACACAATATCTCCCCATGAAAGCTCCAGAAGGCAGGGTCTTGGCTGTATCGATGGTGTTTAACCCCCAGCACCAAGCATGGAGCCTGGGATAGAGCAGACACTCAATGACCAAATAGAAGGATGTCTCTAACTCTGGAGACATGAGCGAGGAAGTGACACCTGAACAGGGCTTTGGGAGATAAGTAACAATTTGCCAAGTGGAAGGAGGGGGCGCTAATCTAAGTAGAGGGGACAACATTTGTAAAGACATAGTGTATAAGAATAGAACAGTACAGGTTATGCTAAGATAACAAATAATGCCAAAGTCTCCATGGCTAAAAATAACGAAGGTCTACCTTTTGTTTTTGCTACACGTCTATTACAAATCAGCTAGTGGCTCTCCTCCATGCCCTGGCCTGTCCTCTGACCAGGCTCATGGGGTAGCCACTACTGGAATATTGTCGATCACCACGGAAGTTACTGAAAAAGAAGACTTAGCTCTGAAGTGACAAGTCTCTTCTGCTCACAACTCATCGGCCAAAGCTGGTCACATGATCCCACCCAATGCCACCAGCCAGGAAATACAGTCTTACCACGTGCATAGTGGGCAAAGAGCTGAAAATATTTCATGAGCAGTGTTAATGACTATCATACATGGACACGTGTGTGGCATAGTTGGGGAATATTGTTGGGGAATATGAGCTGGAGCAGTCCAGGAAGGCTTCATGGATGAGGTGGGCTTCAACTAGGCTCTGAAGACTAGGCAAGAGCCAGGTAGACAGAAAGAAAAAGGAAGGGCACTCCTGACAGCAAAAATGCCTTAAGCCAAAGCCAGACACGGAATGAAGCTGGTACCAGGCAGTTGGCTGGGGGTGGGGGAGGGTAGACTAGAGCTGCAGGATTTGGTTATTTTACTGACCGAATGCCGATCTTTTCACAGTGTCAAGCAAAACTGACCAGCATGCCCAAATGACAGGTGGGTCTCCAGGAACCCAGGCCTCCTCTGCCACGGTTGTCTCACTACACAGACACCACCAAAACCTACTTCATAGCACCTGGCATCCAGAGCTGAGGGGCAGAGCAGCATTGCAATAAAATCACTAATGGTCTCTGGCTTCTGATAAAACTGGTTCTCGACTGCCCACCTGCCCACTGGGCCCACAGGCAAGGCTACACGGAGAAGACACTGACTCTGTGAGTCACCTGCTCAAGCTAGGACACGGCTGCTTGGGGAGGGCGAGGCCTGAACCCAGCTCCCACTGTACTAGGGCAGATTTCACAGGGGTTTTTTTTTTAAGGTTTTTAATACTATAGTGTTACGTATGAACTGGATTCATAGGCTAAAGTGGTGTCTCTGGACTTTACTTACTGAATTTCAGTATCCTTAAGGATTTTGTCTTGTTGTAATCAAAGCAAAAATAAAATGCTGTATAAAAATACCCAACTTCAGCAATGGTTAATACTCAGATCATATACCTCTTAATAAAGAGCATCTTCTGCTAATCAGCCCTGCAGAGCGAAGTACAGAGGAAATTGTTCAAGTATTGGATTTGAGAATATTGCATATGTTTGACAGAACTAATGATGTATTTAAACAATGTATGATGAAAAGCTAAATTATACAGTATTGTAACTATGTAGAAAATATAGACTCACATAAAATCAAAATGCTAAGAATTTTTATATTTTTTCAAATTATTTTTTATTGGAGTATAGCTGATTTACAGTGTTGTGTTAGTTTCAGGTGTACAGCAAAGTGAATCAGTTATACATATACATATATCCACTCTTTTTTAGATTCTTTTCCCGTATAGGTTATTACAGAGTATTGAGTAGAGTTCCCTGTGCTATACAGTAGGTCGTTATTAGTTCCCTATTTTGTATATAGTAGTGTGTATGTGTCAGTCCCAATCTCCCAATTTATCCCTCCCCCGCCTTTCCTCCCTTGGTAAAACCATGAGTTTGTTTTCTACCTCTGTGGCTCTCTTTCTGTTTTGTAAATAAGTCCATTTGTACCGTTTTTTTTAGATTCCACATGTAAGTGATATCATGGTATTTGTCTTTCTCTGTCTGACTTACTTCACTCAGTATGACAATCTCTAGGTCCATCCATGTCCCTGCAGATGGCATTATTTCGTTCTTTTTTATGGCTAATATTTTTATATGGTTTTATATGAAGGGAGTTTGAATGTTAATAAATGTTTTCCACTTTAAAAAAATGTCAGATCAGGGTCCACAGAACCCCCAGCCGGACTGATCCAACAGGGCCAGGAAGAATTCCCACCCTCCAGCGTTCTCACAAGGCCACCCTCCTGTCCTTGTGTCACATAGTCCCAGCCGCAGCCTCCCGACTAGAAAGCTTTGGAGACAGAAGAGTGTCTGGGAGGAGGCGTGGAGGAGGAAAAGGGCCACAGGGGCAGTGGGACTGGGACCCTTCCTGACAGTTCAGTTTGGCTCCATTCACAGCGTCGGCGTCCTGCACTCGGTCTCCATTTGTGGCCTGTTCCCATGCAACCTTGGCCTTCTCCCTGCGGGCAAATCAGGGCATTTCCAGAAATGATTATAATCAGCCACGCTGGCCTGAGAGCTGCCCCAGAGCCCTGCCAGGACTAAAAACACACTGTTCTTCCATTTTATGAATGAGCAAACCTGTATGCTTTCTCTAAACGTCAGGGTCAATCACCAGTGTGCAGTCCCATCTTGACACAAGGAAAACCACCCCAGGCTGCAAAGGTGGCTTCTTCCCTGAGAGGGCGGCCCAGGGGCCACCGCCTCCATTTCTTCTGGGCCCTGGGGAGCTGCCTGCTGGGCTGTCCCCTGGCTCTGTAGAGAAAGCTCTTGCTGAGGCAATGACTCAACCCCAAAGGGGCGGCAGCTCACCTCTCCAGGGGCCCCCTGGGAAGAGGTCCAGGCAAGGCCCAGCCACACCTGCTGGGGTTCAGGGCATCCTTCTAAGCTGTCCTCCTGGGAGCTCCAGGTCTCCCAGACCCACGGCTGCACCTTGCCTAGCACAGCACACACAGGGGAGCGCCTGCCCGAGTTGGCCTTTAGAAAGGGGTCTGTGCCTCCGGCTTTTTGTGTAAAAGCTCCATGTCCACTTAACTAACAAGTAATCATTAATATTACCCCTGGCCCATGTATCCAACTGTTAAACTGACGCCAATGAAATGAGTCTCGGGCACCATGACCAATATTAAAACTGTGAACTGTTAACTTAAATGACCCAGGCTGATTTATATATCGTGCCTTGCATTTAACCAGAATGGACGGTACTTTATATCAAAATGCACAGACATTTCTTCCACTCTGGCTTTATTCTTTCTTACTACCTCCCAGCCCCAGCTGGATCAGACCAGACCACACTGAACGGTCCTAGCCTTACTTGTTGGGATCATAGTTTTGCCTTCTTGTTGACAAGGGATTCCCAACGGAAGGGAAATTTCGTGGAAAATCTAGTGTTGAAAATAATGCAGTACATGTGACTTTGGAATCTGCTGTGATAAGCAAGCTATGGAATCGGGAGAGAGAAACTATGAATTTGAGATGAACATATACACGCTACTATATCTAAAACAGATAATCAACAAGGACCTGCTGTAGAGCACAGGGAACTCTACTCAATATTCTGTCATAACCTATACGGGGAAAGAATCTGAAACAGATTGGATATAGGTATATGGATAACTGAATCACTTTGCTGTACCCCTGAAACTAACACAACGTTGTACATCAACTATACTCCAATACAAAATAAAAATTAAATTAAAAAAAAGTCTGAGTCTTTGTTATGATTAAAAATAAATGTGTGGGGCTTTCCTGGTGGCGCAGTGGTTGAGAATCTGCCTGCCGATGCAGGGGACACGGGTTCGAGCCCTGGTCTGGGAAGATCCCACATGCCGCGGAGCGACTAGGCCCGTACGGAGCCACAATTACTGAGCCTGCGCGTCTGGAGCCTGTGCTCCGCAGCGAGAGAGGCCGCGATGGTGAGAGGCCCGTGCACCGCGATGAAGAGTGGCCCCCGCTTGCCGCAACTAGAGAAAGCCCTCGCACAGAAACGAAGACCCAACACAGCCATAAATTTAAAAAAAAAAAAAAAAAAAAAAAATTGTGTGGGGCTGGGGGCCCATTTGGGGAGGAGGCTCCCGGAGGGGAGGGGCTAACTCACCAGACTCTGCTTCTCCATCTCACCTCTTTGAGGCTGGCCTCCGGGAGGCAGGAGAAGGTCAGAATCCAGAACCGAGTTAGGGAAACCCTGCCAAGGATGTCCTTACTTCTTCCCGAGGATGCTGGGATCAGAGGTTTCCCTTAATTTAGATGCAAGTGACACATTCATCCCACAGAACACTACACTTACGCTAGCCAGCCCGCCTTTCTCCCAGCCCCACCCCTGGCCTCAGGAACACAGCCCATTTTGCACACCCAAGACAGCTAGCTACTCAGCTTCCATCATCTCCCCATGAATCACAGGCTCAGTGTGGGTGGGTGGCAGCCAGGAGAAACATAGCTACAGGCAGCCGTGGTTCTCAGGAAGTCCTCGGCGGGGCACATGTGGGCGAGACCAGGAGACCAGGTGGCCACGGGACCCCGAGGCTCCTCCATGACAGAGGGCTTGGGCGTTTGGGGTTAGGCAGCTGTTGGGATATTTCCCTCCAAAGACTTTAGAAGCTGGTGCTTCCATAGCCAGCATTGAGGATGAGGGGGTGTTCCAGGTGGGCAGATAGCATCTTCTCCCTGTAACCACCTGCAGAAGACCAGAGGGACCAATGCAGAGGGACAGGTAAGGAGCCATCCAGCCAAGGAATGAGTCGAGGCAGCCCGGAATAAAAGATGGAGCTCACCCTCTCATCCTGGCCGACACACCTGCCCTCACCCTGCTGTGTAGCTCCAGTCGGCTTGGAGCAGGCTCACTTAGAACAAAGGCTCCAGACTCGCACTGCCAGACTTAAAAAAAAAAAAAAAGAAAATCACGACTTCGTTTTGATTCCTAGATTTATCACGTATTAGCTGTGTGGCCTTGGGCAAGTTACCTACCCTCTCTGAGCTTCACTTACTACATCAGTGCCATGGGCACGATAACAACTAAACCACTCACACAAAAGGATAAAGCGAGACGCTACATATAATGCCCTCTGCACAGTGCCTGGCACATGGTAAATACTCGATAAACATTTTTGCCTTCCTTATTCTTCCCACCGGTGTAAACGTCACCTCTGGAGGGGAGGTGCTCTTTCCTAGGCTCCCACCCTTTCCTCACTCAGCGGCTCTATGTCCTCAGGCTTATTTTGCTCACACCGGCTCTCCCTGGGGACAGGGGCCACGGGTGGCAGGATCTACCAGCTGCCAATTGGCATGGGGCGAGCTGAACATCTCCCCGCAGAACCAGCTTTTTCAGCAGGTCCATTTCCACCTGGATTGCCAAGTCCCAAGGCCATGCCCGCGGGGTGTCACGTTCAAGTTCAGTGCTCCCCCTTCCTCCCGGCCTTGCCTCGCCTGCTCCTTCCGAAGCTTTCAGACAACCCCGCTGCCTCCGTCAGGCCCTAACTCGTCCGGCTGGCTTGCCTGGGTCCCGAGGCTTATCCAAACATCTTCATCGCTTTTCATAAATTCAATCCCTCCTTATCAGCTGCACCATCAGGAGGAAGGGCAGGAGGGGCTTGTGACTGAAGTGGGGGAAAGAGAAGCTCTAATTAGCCTCCTTGCTCCGAGGGGTCACCAACAGTTCAATCACCCTGGCTTCACGTGGCCCCGATCACGTAGTGGTAGCCGAGCAGCGCACACAGCATTTGCATCTGTCCCCGCCCCCTGCGTACAGGGCCGGGGTCCTGTCCCTGTTTCTCCTCTGGGCAGGAAGGCCTGCAAGTTGTAAATGGAAATGAGCTGGCTTGATACCCTCCGAACGTCAGTTCTATAAAAACAGCTTTGTCACCATTTCCCAATTCATAGGAGCTTCTCTGATCTGACTGGTCCCTGTATTAACTGCTACCACAGAACCCCAACCTCAAAACACCTCTTATTGGAATGCAAAGTGCTTTGGCCAGTCTTCCAGTACTATCTTCAGGATAATGACCTGGAAAGAGTAATGGGCTCGGGAGGGCTCATCGAGACCCTGGATTCTGCCACCCTTTAGCTGTGCAACTTTGGAAAAGTTTCCTTGTCTTAAAAATAAAAAGTGGGGATGATAATACCTTTCTTCTCTACCTCCCATTGTTAGGAGTCCTGAGTCAGAACGTATGCAAATATGCTTCCTTATGTGCCAAATTCTAAACAAATGACACATATTCCTAACTATCCAGCCCACTGGATGTGTGGTAACATATTGCCACAAATAGGCTCAGAAGATGCTCCTTGTATTTTTTATTCGACTCTGTCATTCCTGAAGCCCAATTTCTTCCACGAAGACCTTGACTCGAATCAAGCATCTTGCTGATAGGGTTTAAAAGCTGTGGCTAGTTTTTCACGGTGTAACCCTGTCACACAAATGCCACCCCCAAGCGCCTCTGGACACCAACTCTTCCCGCACATTCTGTCCAGGGGACCTAACACATCTGTTCCCAGATCCCTGCCTCAAATCTCCAAGATTACCAAATAAACTGGTTCAATAATCAGCATTTTGAGGACCCTCCTCTGTACCAAGCCGTGTCCTAGCTCCTAGAAAAGGTCCTTGACTTTTTCATGGTCGCCCAGAAGGATTATAGATAAATGAGACCATAGAACTTGTCATCCAAACTGGAACACTCTTGAGAACGGACACCTGCTATTAGTAACTATGCTGGGAAGACCAGTGTAAACTGGGACTCTCTCGGGCAAATGGAGAGGTGTGGTTATGGATTTTCTAAATCTTGGGAGAGAGAGGAGAGGAGGCAGGAGCAGCTTCTCAAACAGAATTTGAAAAGCGGATGCCGAAGGGGCTAAATGAATGAGTTCTTTGGTCACCGTGCTCTCTGGGAGAAATGGAAACTCTCATTCCCTAACTTGGTTCATTCGGGGTCCCGCTGGGGAATGAGTGCCCCCTCCCCCATGCTCAGCGCAGTGCCTGGCACATTTACATGCCGTACGTGGCGGCCGGCCTGAGCTCCAAGGAGGAGACAGCTCTCAGGGAAAGAGACACAAGCCTAGATTCCCCAAGAGGTCCCAGCCCGAGCATTTATGATTATGATTATAACTGGCGTGTGTGCGGTAACCAGGCCTTCCGAGCACATTCTCATGCATTTTCTCTTTTGATCTGAAGCAGATAATGCAGACGGGAGCATGCGTCTGAAAGGCCACCCTGTGGAACAGCACACTGGCTGGGCAAGAACAAAGACCATAAATGAGAAGGATGTTTGCACTATGCTTCCCGCTTGCCTGAAAACAGGAAGCTTCAGAGGCCTACTCTGGCGAGGTCTCCACCTCTTCCTTACCCCAAAGCTACAAGGCCTCAGAGGCTTTCTTTTTATGACATTTTTTTTTAATGCGGCAAATCTCTTCCAAGACCCTTTTTTTTCCCGTCTCGCTTTGTTGCAATGAGAAGCAGCCATGTCTGTTCTGAGGGGTCAGTGGGGGAATGAGGATGGCCAACAGCTGCCCCGTTTCCTCTTGTGTAACCTGACACACAACCTCTGCAGGACTCACCTTCCACAAGCACCTTCGAGGAGACGTTGTCACCCGTGGGGAATGCCAGCAGGTGACCCAATTGAAACAGCTGGGCCGACTTCCAGGACTAATGACTTGGAAGAAGTCAGAGGTGGCAGGCCGTTGAGGTATGCTTTCCTGCAGATGACAAGGACTGCAAAACAGTGAAACTGACTTGTCATGAGGATGGTATTCACTGACACCAGAAAGGAGTGGAGGAGAGCTCTTTTGCTGACAGAGGAGGACCAGGGACCAGCCAGCTAGCAACCCTGAGGGCTGGATATGGCGGAGCGTAGGCATGAGAGCGGGTGATGTCTCTGGAAGCAGCCGGCAGAACATGGTCCAGACTGGCTCCACGGGTTTCTCCTCTGCAGCCTCAGCAGCCTCTGGGTCTTCCAGTCTCCTGTTCTTAAAATTTAAACATGGGCAAGGGAGGAAATCTCTGAATGAGTCAGGGTCTCCAGAGAAACAGAAACAATAGGAGAGGTATAGATAGATAGATAGATAGATAGACGATAGATAATAGAGAGATACATAGATACATAGATGATAGATGATAGATAAATAGATAATAGATACATAGATGATAAATACATACATACATACATACATACATACATACATAGATATTAAGAGATTTGTCTTAAAGAATTGGCTCATGCAATTATGTTAAGGGCTGGCAAGTCTAAAATCCATAGGGCAGACAAACAGGCTGGAAATCAGGTAGGAGTTGATGCTACAGTCTCGAGACAGAATTTCTTCTCTGAGAAACCTAAGTTTTTGCTCTGAAGGCCTTCAACTGGTTGGATTAGGGCCCACCCACACTGTCAAGAATGATCTCCTTTCCTTAAGGTCAAATGGTAGTCAACGTTAACCACAACTATAAAATACATTCACAGCAACACCCAGGTTCGTGTTTGATTAAATACTAGGTACTAGAGCCTGGCCAAGGTGACCCAGAAAACTTGTCATCACAGTGTCACTCGTGAGAAGTTCTCAAGCCATTTTGCAGGCTCTGCCATCCTCCTGGACAAGAACACAAAGGTCTACCTTCAAGTGACAGCTTGTTAGTGGCAGGAGCGGTGGGAGGGTACTATATTCACCTCTAAATCACCAGCCCACTTCGTAGGCTGCTAGAGTGAATAGGTATCCAGTAACGTCTCTTGAGTTGGACTGAATTAAATTGAAGATATTAATTCAGCCTCATGAAAAGTTCATGGACCTGAGAATCACAAGTCCTGGGTTCAAGTTCTAGTTTTACCATCAGTTGGCGGTGGTCTTGCAGGCAGGTCATTTTTACTCTCTGGGCCTCAGAAAGATGTATAGAAGTTGAACAGAATGTTCTTCAACCCTCATCAATGGTTGTCCCCATTAAGGACACGTGCCTTAATGCCTTCAGAGGCAGTTGCACTCCAAGAACATGGCGGTAACATCAGAGCAAATTCAAAGAGTAGATAGATGATACATAGACAGATAGAGATAATCTGTAACTAAATATATCAAGTAGAATATAAAATTATATGAGTAGATATGAGGGGATCTGCAATCCACATGTTTTAAGATTTGGATCTTCCTCTTTTGTTTCTTAATCTTGGTTCTCTTTGGCCACTCGCTGAAAATCTCTGGCAAAATCAAATGCTTTGAACTTAGAAATAACTGCAAAGAACAGCCCAAGGACTATGGACTATGTTTACCTGTCTCCATAGCTGAGGATAATAGGGTCAAAGACAGCCACCCTGGAGAAAGACAATAAGTGCAGAAAAGGGAACAGAAAATTTGCAGAAGAAACTCAAACGGAAAAAAGCAGTAAAAGATGCTCCACCTCGTGGTAATCACAGAAACCAACATTTTAACAAGTATTTCTTTTTTTTTCCATCTGACTGGCAAAATTTAAGTGGGTTGATACTACACCAAGTTGGGGAGAGTGTGAGGAAAATGTACTCTCACACACTATTGAAGCAGCCTTCATCGAGGTCAGCTGGGCAGATCCACCAGATTTAAATTATATTACTTAACCAAATTCTATGTTTAGGTATCTATCCCAAGGAAATACCCGCTCTAGGGTGCATGTGTGTGAGTCAGTATGGGAAGGCTTATTGCAATTTTGTGTGTAACAGTGAAAACCTACAAAAAACCTACACATCCACAAAATGGTTAATTGGCTTGTTTGTTGTTTTTTTTTTAACATCTTTATTGAAGTATAATTGCTTTACAATGGTGTGTTAGCTTCTGCTTTATAACAAAGTGAATCAGTTATACATATACATATGTTCCCATATCTCTTCCCTCTTGCATCTCCCTCCCTCCCACCCTCCCTATCCCACCCCTCTAGGTGGTCACAAAGCACCGAGCTGATCTCCCTGTGCTATGCGGCTGCTTCCCACTAGCTATCTATTTTACATTTGGTAGTGTATATATGTCCATGACACTCTCTCACCCTGTCACATCTCACCCCTCCCCCTCCCCATATCCTCAAGTCCATTCTCTAGTAGGTCTGTGTCTTTATTCCCATCTTGCCACTAGGTTCTTCATGACCTTTTTTTTTTTTTTCCCTTAGATTCCATATATATGTGTTAGCATACTGTATTTGTTTTTCTCTTTCTGACTTACTTCACTCTGTATGACAGACTCTAACTCCATCCACCTCATTACAAACACCTCCATTTCATTTCTTTTTATGGCTGAGTAATATTCCATTGTATATATGTGCCACATCTTCTTTATCCATTCATCCGATGATGGACACCTAGGTTGCTTCCATGTCCTGGCTATTGTAAACAGAGCTGCAATGAATATTTTGGTACATGACTCTTTCTGAATTATGGATTTCTCAGGGTATATGCCCAGTAGTGGGATTGCTGGGTCGTATGGTAGTTCTATTTTTAGTTTTTTAAGGAACCTCCATACTGGTCTCCATAGTGGCTGTATCAATTTACATTCCCACCAACAGTGCAAGAGTGTTCCCTTTTCTCCACACCCTCTCCAGCATTTATTGTTTCTAGATTTTTTGATGATGGCCATTCTGACCGGTGTGAGATGATACCTCATTGTAGTTTTGATTTGCATTTCTCTAATGATTAATGATGTTGAGCATTCTTTCATGTGTCTGTTGGCAATCTGTATATCTTCTTTGGAGAAATGTCTAAATTGGCTTGTTTATATCCAGGGTATGGAATATCATGCAGCAGTATCCATAGCTATTGCTAGGGGGAATGGCAGAACAATGCATCTACCAGGGGCCAAATTTGTTTTAGAAGATCTATATTTGTGTGTATATATAGATACACGGATGTATACAAAAATATCTAGAAAAAAAGACTAGAAAAAAATGCACCAGGCAGCAGGAAGAAGAGTGAGTTTGGTCATGGCACGAGCAGAGATTGACTCATTCAACCTATACACGCTTGCAGTGTCTTATTTGTTTACAATAGCAATGTCACTTGTCAATGTCACCTGCCAATTGTCACCTGTATAATTATAATAACAATAGAAATAACAACAACAATAATACTAAAAGGACAAACAAAAGAAAGTGGGTAGATTTTACTGGTGCCTGATATTATCTCAGTGTCGTCCATCCTCTCTACTACCCCAAATTCTCCAAAGCTTAGCTAACTCTTAAGGAATGTGAAAGCAGAGTTCAGTAAATGCCACTGCAATATTTAAATGCTTCCCGTTAACCTTCAGTTATTGCGTCAGTCAGGGTCTTGGCAGGAAATGCACAACACACTCAATTTAGTTAATTTGAGGCAAGTTAGTAAAGGGATCATTTTACAAGGTGTGGGCAGGTGAAGGAAGCGGTGAGGGGTAGTACCATCCATAGGGGCTCAGCTGCTGCCCTTGAAAGAGCAGAGGCCAGTGAGCACACAGGGGGATAGAGTGCGGAGGGGCTGTGAATACCCCAGCTCCACTCTCCTCCCTCTCTCCTGTCTTCCATCAATACTCCAGAACCATGTGGAATACTCCATTGTCCAGAACCACGTGGAAACCAGAGAGGCAGAAAGACTTTTGATGCCGTTTATACAGGTTAGTCTCCTGGAGCACAGGTGAGGCATGTGGGAGGCGGCAAACAGGAGAAATCCACACGCGTGGTTGTCTATTCTAATGAGGGAAGACATGCAAACTCACAATTAGATCTTTAGCTCAAGCATCACACATCCATTTGGATGTACAGTTATCTATTAGTCTGCCCTTTACTTTCCTCTCTACCACTAACTGGCTCTGTGCCTTTGGGCACCCTCCCACCCCAGTCCTGGTCCCCTAGCTTCTTGATCTGTAAGACGAGGATGTTGAGTGGACCTAATTACTGCCGAGGTGCCTTCCAGCTCTAACTTCCATGACTATGAGTCCAGACCTCTGCCTGAGCCTTGAGTCCTTCGCATGGTTGGTAACCATTGGTGACAGCTATCAGCTCATTGGCAGTAAGAAAACAGCCAACGTTGAAGGACCGGGGCAGGCCGTGCATCTGCGGGGATTTTCAAGCAGCTACTGCCTCTTCCACGTGGCACAAAGAAGGTAAAACAGCTTTGCAAAAGTGGACCAATCCTTAACACTTCCTCTGCCTGTCTTCCGCAGTGGAGTGGTAATTGAAATCCACACCGTTGAACCCACAGGTGGTATTACTGATTCATCACTTCCAGACAAGAGGTAGGTATTGGGTAAAGGCAAAAATAGGTGACAGAGATTTTCACCTAGTCCAATGCCCCCTTTCCCTTCTATGCCCTGCTCAACCCCCAGCCCCCTGAGTCAGAATAAAGACAATTCAATTCCCAAGGAATGTTACCAAGAACCCTCATTTCTCAGCCAAAGATTCACATCTGAGGAATGTAATATGCCATACACATTTATATGGGCCCCTGGATACCATCGAAACAAGAGGATGGTCTTGTATACAAGTGACCCCGTTGTGGTTTGGCCCTGCCCCTCCAAGGCCTTAGGTTCTGAGCTCTCCTCTCTCCCAAAGACAGCCATTCCTTTGAAATCCCAGCATCTCCTTTGTCTCCAGAACATAAGGGCTCTTGGCAGTGACCTTGAACCAAGAGTGCACAAAAGCTGAGACATCATCTAACTTCAGAAGGGTGCAGAACCCAGCTGTAAGCCCAGAAGAAGCTGTAGTCACGATCACAATGGCTTAAAAAAAAATCATTCCCCACCATCTTTCTTGCAGACTTTTGGTTTCAGTATATGGTGAGTTCACTTAAAGGCAAGAATTTTATCGTGCATTTCCTTCTAAAGTGTCATAGCTGTACTTCTACTGGGTAGGCACCCATAACAATGAGACATGGAATGGAGCCAATCAGCCGAAGAAACTGATACTGAAAAAGGAAACACATCTTACCAGTGAGAGACTCTCAGGTATGAAATAAGTCCCCCAGCAATGCAGGGCATTGCTGGAGATTGAGTCACACCATGTTTAAGATCTGTGCCAGGATGAGATACTCAGTGACCCCATCTTCCCAGGTATCAGAGCTAAGAAAGAAAGGGTAAAAAGCTCTGAGGAATTCTTCCTCTGAATTTACTTGATTTTGGTTTTCAGGGGTTGAGGGTCCTGAGCATTCTCAGAATTAAATACTCAGGCCCATAGAGATGAGAACTGCCCTCTCATCTATGGACTTCCTAGAGGAAAAAGAAGGGAACAAACAGTAATTGATCATGAACAGACAAGCCAAACACTGTTCTCAGGGCTTTATAGACATCATTGTATTTTATCTTCACGGTGATGACGCCCATTTAAAAGTGTGGAAACAGAGAAAAAAGGGAAATGAAATACATTTCCCAGGATCACTGCTACCTTGCAGGGCTAATATTTAAACCTGGGTCACTCTCACTTGGAGTCCTTGCCCTGTCCACATCAGTGCACTTCCTAGACATGGGTTCAGGGAAACTGAATCTGGATTTAATAGCTTTTGAGATTTCCAAAAGGCATCACTTGTATGTTTCTGCTCTGTGGGCTGTGCCACTCTTCCCAGCTCTGGGTCTGTTTCCCCACCCTCCTGACTCAATGTAAGGGGGTCTGGCCATTGCAAAGGAAGGGCTTGCTAATGAAAAGGAACGGAAAGACTCACCAACCTCAGTACCTCCATCAGTACCTGACTGCATTTTTGCCACCACCGAGGATGGAAGATGGCACCAGCTACCTTTAGATGAGGCAGAAGAGGAGCCAGGCTCGAAGCAGGACAAGCTCCCCAAAGCAAGTGTGCGGGGATAATGTTTCTGAAGTACTAACCAATGTTCCCACTCCTGCCTGCACCTTACAATATTTCCTTGCACCCCTTGGCCTTTCCTCGTGTAGTTAGAGTAAGGCTCTACTGAATCTACTGCATTAGAGAATGGGCAATACAGCAAAAAAACTAGGAAATAATAAATTCTTGTTTTTGAGTTTCAAAGAAGGCTTTGAAAGTGTATAGCAAACACAACAAATATGTATGGGAGAACATATGATGGGGGAGGGCAAAGCAGCTCTCAGATAAAGACTAAGAGAGATTCCCTGCATCAGGGGAACAAAGGGAGCCAAGCAGAGAGAGTCGATATTCTGGGAACCAGGTAAGTGGTGCTACCAGGAGCCTTGGAGCAGTAGCCGGAAGTGTGTGGCCCTGGAGCGTCTCTGGCTGGGAACAAGAGACAACCTAGCAGTGACCCGCGTGAACGAATGGCCAGAGATCTCTTGACGTATAGTTGGAAGTCTCAGAGGAGTCCCGTGTGGATAAATGATGCAGAAGGAGCATGCCTCCCAGCCCCCGGTGCCACTGCATCACCCCCTGAAACTTGATGCAACTCCAAAGACAAAGGTAAGGGCGGGGTGCAGCGGGAAGAACTTGAAATGCCCTGGTGGAACGGAGTTATAAGAAAATCAAGTTGTAGTTCTTGCATTTCTGAGTTTGTAAACAGAGGTTCACACCTGTTCTCTGAGCCAGGCATCTCTCCAGGACAGACCCCCACCCCCCGTCCTCTCCCCACAGCACCCAGAGTTCACACCCTCCCCTCCTTTCCCCAAAGCCCCTGGGCACCTGCCCCACGGGCGTCTCTGCCACCCAGGAAGATACCCCTGCATCCCTGTGTGCTGCATACGTGGGGCTGGCTCCCTTGGAATCTTGGGCTTCAGTACGCCCCATAAAAGACTGCAGCTCCGGTGACAAGCCCATCCCAGCCCGATTCATTGGCAGAGGAAAATGCTGGGGCAGGAGGAAGGCTAAGCAAGGAGAGGACACTCCCCGCCACCCACCCCGGTCTCTGGGAACACCATATCTGAAGTTTATTTGGCCACCCAAGGTGCTGGGCTCTGCCAGACCCGATAACCATTCCGGTCTGACAGGCACCCACGGCCCCCTGGAATGTGCCTTTGGCCCACCTGGTAGTTCTGTTTTCCTTTTCCTCTGAGATCCCCCTGGGCTGCTGTTTTCCCCTCATCACCCTCCCTCCCCCCTGACTTACACAGCAGGCTCAAGAGATGTCACCCAGCCAACCTGTAAGAGGCAGGTGACAGGATACCCCACCATGGTGATTTTTTTAACTTTTAAAACCTTGGAAGCACTGCCAGATGAAAAATAGTTTGAGTGGTAATTCTCTGCCTCTCCTTCCCCAAAACACATGTTTGTCTTTCCATAATATTGTTTGAGCATCTGTGATGCTCTGTTCTAGGAAATGGGGAGCAGCTGTGAGAAGGGTCTGTGAGATCCCTGCTCCCAGAGAACATACATGGTAGCCCAGGAGGGCAGACCCAGAGATGAACCTCCCAGATTCCCCCTTCAAGGAAGGACTCACTGCCTGGCCAGAAGGGCAGCCTCAGCCACTAGCATCTCCAAGGTCCTCTTTAGCTTTCAAGCTGAGGTCACGCTCTTCTGGGGCAGCCCCTGGTCAATGGCTGTGCAAGGTGATGGGCAAGGACCAAACCGTGTCCACCCACAGGGGTTCCTCCAGTGGGTCATCTCTGCTCCGGTGCCCCTCACGGGCCACAGAGACTTTCTAGGTCTTCACACGCTGATGGCCCCTCCTGCCCAAGCCTGCTTCGTCCCCTTCCTTTTATAGGGGTTATTCCCATCGTAGCATCTGCTTCCTGGGGAGCCCATCCCGTACCTGGGGGGCATGCAAACCAGGGAGGTGGCAAGTAACGACCTGTGCTATGGAGAGAGAACAGGGCAATATGCTAGTGGTTGACTTGGCAGGGGAGGACAACGTCAGCACGATGTCAAGGGTGCCCACCTTCTCTGAGAAGGTGACATTGGAGCTGAGACATGACGGAGGAGGAGTGAGCCATGCTTGGGGCATCGGGGGAAGGAGGCCAGGCAGTGTGGGGAGGAAGACGTGTGGCAGAGGTAGAGAAAGGGGTGACTGTGGTCGGGGCACAGCCGTGAGCGAGGGGGGGGGTTATGGGAGATGAGCCGACGGGGCCGACAGCGCCTCGTGCGTCACGCCAATGCGCCCAGCTTCTCTCGTAGGCGGAGCCAGAGGATGGCAGCCCTGTATGTGCCATGGTCCCCCGGGCAACCCCAGATTGTGATGAAACAATAAAACGCGGCAACACCTTGCAATTGAAACACGACTCGGGGCATATTAGCAAGAGCTGCCTAGCCGATGTGGGCTGTGCCCGAAATGAGACAGGTGGGGATAATTCCAGTTCTGGCCACTCGGAAAACCGCACCGGAAGGCAAAAGAGTGAAAGCCGTGTTGCTATGTGAATACTCATTCGAATTTGTTTTAAAAGGTGAATCACTCTCAAACCTCAGGATGTTATTCATAGCAAGTCACTTGCTCCCCTCCTCAGAACTGATGGTGACACACTCGCCTGTCACTCCTCCCTGGATTACAGCGGCTTCCCTGGAGCCGAGTTGGGATGGGGAGCGGGATTTCCTGAAACGTGGAAGAGCTCCCGCCTCCCGCCTGGACACCTGGGACGCAGCAGAGATTCCAGAGAGCCTTTCCCTGAATCAGTGGCTCTCAACTAGAGGCAATTTTGTCCCTGGCAATGTCTGGGGACATTTTTGGTGCCTACAGTTTGGGGGGAGTGCTACTAGCATCTAGTGGGTAGAAGCCGGGGATGCTGCCAACATCCTCCAGAGCACAGGACGGTGGCAGCACGGAGTCATCTAACCCCAAACGCGCATACTGTGAAGGGTGAGGACGCCTGCCTCAGAGCAGGGTTCCGCAGGGTGGTTCCCAGACCAGCGGCTTCAGCTTTACCTGGGAACCTTAGGAATGCAAATCCCCGCGCCCCACCCCAGATTTTCTGAATTTTCTGCCCCAGCTATTTCCTTCTTTCAAAGATGGAGAATGAGCCTCAGACAAGACCCATGAAGGAATTCTCAGTGTTGATCTGGAAGAGGTCACCTCGCCCCTTTACCCATCCGGATCCCAAAATTAGAGCCGATCAAACCAGGAGCGATTCCGCCTTCCTCCCAGGGGACATTGGACAATGCCTGGACACATTTTTTGGTTTTCACGTGGCGGAGGGCGGGGTGCTCCTGGCAGCTGGTGGGTAGAAGCCAGGGATGCTGTTAAACATCCTGCAATGGGAGGACAGCCCTCACCGCGTAGAATGATCCAGCCCCAAATGTCAGTAGTGCCAAGTGGAGTCTGAGAAACCCTGCCCTAAATCAAGAGCCAAATTATGCATCTCGGAACCAAGGGATGCTCTCCGGCAGGTGCCTTCAGGTGAGAGCTTACAGCAGTTTGATAAACATGACCAATGGGGGCTTCCTCGCTGTAATTCTGAAACTGCAAGCACAACCTCTGAATGTTTGCACCGTCCTACTTATTGTAGTTCAAGTACCAAGAAGGAGTTGCCTTGCAGACCCTCCCTCGCTGGCAATCTCCTAAGGCTGGCTGGTAGGGCCAGCCGGGGTACAGACCCAGGCAGAGGTGTGGGGATGGGCAAGATGACCCTCCCGAGGGAGGTCCTTTCCAGGCAAGCATTCCTATGATAAGAACGTGAAATGTGGCAGAGTGCTGCGTTTTAATTAATTTTAGTCCCTTTCAAGACCACAGTTATTGTTACAAAAACACCGATAATACCAAACATATGTTGAATGTACACAGCCGGCTGCAGCCCTGGAGACCCGGGGACGTGCGAAGTCATATGTCATCTGGGCTGGTGAGAAATCAGCAGGCCCCCTCCCCTGTGCCCTCGGAGACCCAGCACCCTCCTCGATAGGCCTGCTCTCTCTCTGTCACCAGCCAAGCCCCTTCCCAGGCCGGCTTCTCCCCTCCCACCAAAGCTCAGCGCTCCCCTCCCCTTCCCCGCAGAATCTGCTAGTGCGGTGAGGTGTCGGGCCCTCCAGAAATCCCAGTTTCAGTCTTCTATTGGAGAAAGGGTTGGGGGGAGGGGGAGAGTCAAGAAAAGGCGCATTCTCTCATTTTGGAAGAATGCTTCATTATCCGCCTCTACAGCGTGTGAAACACCTCTCGGGCTGTAGGCAGCGCTGAATTATTACGTGAGACGCTTAGGCGCCTGCGCTTTCTTCCTCCTCGCATCCCCCCGCCCGCCCACCCTGCTGGTTGAGGGGTGCGAGCAGCACGGCCCCACTTTCCAGTGAAGCCTGGGAAAGGCCGAGAACTACAGGACAGCTCGGCATTGTGGAAACAGGCTGCGACCTGGCCCCATGCCTGCAGCCCCTCCAAGAACTCATGCCCAGAAAATACTCCCCAAGAAGAGCGCTCAGGCTGGCAAGGACCCCGGAGTACATCTGGGTCCATCTCCGCTCTTGCAAGAACAATTTCTCCTGCATCCTTGGCCTCTTGTTTATCACTTCCGGTTCCCAGGGGCCCCTTGCCTCCTAAAACCGCTGAAGTCCAAGTTAAGAGGTTAGGAGTTTCCTTCGTAGCTAAAACGGAACTAGAGAGACCTGCAAGGCCGACAAGTGAGTTTGTCAAAGACTTCCATAGCCACAGTCTCACTTAGCATCCTCTCCTCTTGGAGATGACAGAGCAGGTATTGTGAGCCTCATTTGACGGATGAGAAAAGTGATACCTAAAGAAGTTAAGTGGCTTTTCCAAGGGCACACAGCACTTACGAGGCAGGGTCCTTGGGGGGGACCTGAGGCCCTTGCCCTCAGCAATACATCATCACCTCGTATCTGCTCACTGACCTGCCCCAAGGGTGGATCATCCCACCCTCTTCTCAGATATTCTCTCCAAGCCCGGGCTTCTGCGGCCCCTGGAACACAGGGAGGATCTGGTCCTCGTGTTCTAGGTGGTGGCCTCCATCATCAGAAGGCGTCCATTCTCAGGTTCATAACACTCGGGTTCAAGGTTACGAACCAGAGGCTGCTTCTCACGCTGGGTCCTCCCCAGGGAACAGGGGCTCCACCACTGGCCTTGAACATCCACCCTCTTCCTCCCCGTCACCGCCCCTCTCCTGCGGGATTCCCTACAGGACTACCCTCCCCCACCCAAGGCACTGAAGGGCAGGCCAGGCCTTGAGTTCATCATCTATGGACAAACCAAAACCTCTTTCTCATTTGTGGCGAATCTGATCCACCCAACCTTCTAAAGACCTGAGTGGGCTATATTCAATATCCTGTGATAAACCATAATGGAAAAGAATATGAAAAAGAATATATACATATATATCACGGAGTCAGTTTGTTGTACAGCAGAAATTAACACAACACTGTAAATCAACTATACTTCAATAAAATTCAAAAAAAAAAAAAAAAAAGGACCCGAGCAGGGAGTTCTTTGAGAACAGCCCCTTAAAAAGAAAAAATGAAAAAAAAAGAAAAAACACACAGATTGGCATTATTGTATACTGTATGATTAATTCATTTAACTCTCACAAAAACTCCATAAGGTGAGTGCTATTTTTGTGCCCATTTTATGGATTAAGTCACTGAAACACAGAGTTGTCAAGTCACTTGCTGGAGGTCACATCACTAGCAAGTGGGGAAAGTATGATTAGATCATTAAAAAAAAAAAAAACTATTACTAGAGAGGGAGAGATAATTGCTTATACAGGAGCCATTTCTCCAGGAATATTTCCAGGAGGATAAAAGTCACCTCCTCATTCTTTGAAGTGTCCTGTAGTTGTGAGAACAAGACAGAATCTCAATGGAAGATTCTGCCACACATATTCTTAGTGCATGACCATCACTTTCTCCCTTGGATGCTCTCCCACAGCTGTATTAGAATAGTCGGCATAGTGAATGCTGGCTGCTGTAACAAAACGCTCCCCAGACCTCAGTGGTTTAACACAAGAAAGTTTTCTTTTTCATTCTTGTCATAGTCAGAATGAATGTTGGATGGGAAACCTTCCAAGTGGGATTTCCAATGATTGCGGGTGCCCAGCTCCCCTGATCTTGTTCTGTCGTACTCTTGGGGACAGTGAAGGAAAAAAGCAAGCACGTGGATAACATCAGGAGGACATTTTACAGGGCACTGGAAATGGAGTGCATCCACTCTACCCATATTCCATCACCCAGAAGCTAGTCAGATGAAGGCCCAAACTAACTACAGGGGAGGCTGGTAAATGCTGATTTCCAATGTGCCTGGGAAGAGACTGTGGGAAGGAGAGCATCTAGTGGGTCTCTACCATACCACTTCTTCCAGGTCAATGTCTTCAACTCTACCTCCATTGCATGCCCCCAGTGGTCACTCTGTTTCTCTTCAGATGTGATGCTTAGGATTAACCATGCTCCTCTAGACATGGCCTGCTCAGGCCAGGAGACCCTGTAGCGTCACCTTTGTGGATCTGGACACCATATGTCCATTAAGGCAGCCTACCAGCATTTTTAACATTTTTAGCAACAGTCACACTGTTGGATCAAATTAGGCTTGTGGTCAACTAAAACCCCCAGATCTCTTTCATGTGAACTGCTGCCAATGGAGGGCTCTCTAATCTAGTTCTCGTGCTTCTGAATTTTGAGACCACATGAAACTGAACAGCAATAGTTGAAACTCTTCCATCTTGTTGGGTTTGGCTGAGCATTGGGTCCGTGGAGAGTATCAGGGATCCTAACGCTGGCATCCATCATATCGGCTTCACTCCTAGTATCATCGTAGGACTTTCTTGATCTTTTGTCAGGTCACTGATAAAAATTTAGATAAGCATGGAGACCAAGAGCGAGACTACGATTTGAAACGAGCCTTTGGTACTTTGGGTATGGTTGTTTAACCATCTGGGAATCCGCCAAACAAGACTACTTTCCAGCTCACGTTTACTCTTGTAACCAGCCAGTAAAGTCAAGTGAAACTTCATTTATTTAGAGCTTGCTCTGGGAAAGTATCTAATTTCCCCCAATATATCATTCTTATCAAATTCAATACGCTATAAACCCTAGGTAATCCACAGTCATGGTGACTTACTAGTAACAGAATTCAAGCTGAAAGTTAGGTGTCCTGAATCCCAGGGCTTCCTACACCATCAGGAATATCGTGTGCACCCCACATACCAAGAAAAGACCGAGGCACGTGGCCTTGAAACAGAAACCAACCCTGCTAAAGTCGTGCCAAGTGGCTGTTAGTACATCCTCTGAAATGCCCACATACTTTCCAGCTCGCAGCTTCCCATCCATCAACCTACCTCTTTGCCCTTCCAATTAGAAAGACAAGAACTATGACTGCCAAATATCATGTTGGGTAAACTACCTGGAGTCCTTCAGGTGTGACTCATGTCCTGTGTGTGTTCATCACATGCTTGGAGGTGGCCTCCGGGGGTCTCCCATGACACTGCCCATCAAGGTCAACCTCCACACAGCTCCCAAGGTCAAACTCAGGGAGGAAGACTGGTCTGAATGAGAGAAAACCTTCAGTTACAGAAAGCTGCCAAAAATAGGGATGCTGATACTATTTTCGGCTAGAGTACATGGTCTAGAAAGGCACAGCCAAGAAGAGGTTCTGTGGGATCTGATAAGAATCCTCCCTAATTAACACACAATTGTTTCCAAGTTGCTGTTTCTAAGGGCTTGAAAAGCTCGTCGTTGCCTCAGGTAGACCAATAACCTTCCCCTCTCCATCAACTATTGTTTCTATCGTTAATTGCCTGGACTCAACTTTTTATCATACCAAGTTTAAAGGTAAATCTAAAACATGGTGAAATTATTCTGAATTCTTAATGAATGAAATCCCTGTTAATTACCTTTTAAAAAAAAATTTCAGTTTTCAGGACCTTACTGGAGAATAGGAGAAAATCATGTGTCTTTTGTGGACTTGAGTTTTAATGCTAACATATAATATTTAACCAGACAACTTTCTATGGAAGAGTCAGGCACCCGGCTATGTGCTTTCATTTATTATCTTAGTTTATCTGTCAAAACAATCATATGAAACACTGAGAGCGAATTAGCCCCATTAACAGATGGAGATAGTGAGGCTTGGACTGGTCACAGTGAGTGACACTTAGCCAGGAATCATACTTAAGCTCTGACTCCAGTAAGACTTTCCTTTTTTAAGGCAATATAGGCACAGTGATTAAAACCTACAAGCTTTTCATGGGCCCATGAAAACATTTGAAAGAAAAGAGAAAGAAGAAAAAAAAAAAAAAACCACTGGCTTCAGAAAAACTGGCCAATGGTAATTTAACTCAATTCTCAAATAGTTATTAATGAATATATAAAGCTTAAATCACAAGAATAGATCTTTTTTTCTGAAATCTCCAAGTTAGAAAAAAATCATAAAAGTCTCCTCATTCTTTTTTTTTCCCGTAAAATTATATGTAATGTGGGGTGTGGGCGCATTTTAACTCTTTTGATAAGATGTAGGGTGGAGCCTCCAAAAATAAGAAAGCTTGGGAACTGCTAAGATCTGAAATTGTCTGTGGATTTGAGAGTCTCACCTTATTATCCCTCTGCTGCACTACATTTCGTGTCCAAGTTCATACTTCTCGGTCCCTGAGATGAAACATAAGCCAGTTGTTCTTGGTGATTTTTACATTCATTTACTCATTTACTTTTTTAATATCTTGGCTTTTAGGGTACCATCAAGTTGAATGTATAGGACTTCCCTGGTGGTGCTGTGGTTAAGAATCTGCCTGCTAACACAGGGGACACGGGTTCGAGTCGCGGTGCAGGATGACCCCACGTGCCATGGAGCCACTAAGCCTGTGCGCCACAACTACTGGGCCTGCGCTCTACCGTCCACGAGCCACAACTACTGAGCCCACGTGCCACAACTGCTGAGCCCATGCGCCACAACTGCTGAGCCCACACACCACAACTGCTGAAGCCCGCGCGCCTAGAGCCCATGCTCTGCAACAAGAGAAGCCACCGCAATGAGAAGCCCGCACACCGCAAAGAAGAGTGGCCCCCGCTCGCCGCAACTAGAGAAAGCCCGCGTGCAGCAACAAAGACCCCACGCAGCCAAAACTAAAATAAATAAAATTTTTTTTAAAGTCGAATGTATAAAATGATATTTCTTTATAAATAGTCTAAATTAAGGATTTAAAATACTGTAAAATTAAGGATTTGGGCTAAGTCGGATGGCCTTGTGGACACACTGGTATTTCATGATGATCGGAGCAAAGGCGGAACAATCTAGGAAACGGGCTTTGTCACACGTTCAGCAATAACCCGGCCCTGCTCAAAGGGACTATTTCGCGCCTAGGGACACGGACCAAGCTTTTTCCAGGAGGAGCCGGAAGGGCTGAAGGCACAGAAAGCTTGCCAAACCCCACGTCCACCCACTTTCTGCAGAGAAATCACACGCAGTGTGACCGGTCACAAGAGCCCCGACTTCCTGGAGGCAGTGTCCGGGCCAGGCATCCTGGGCATTGACCCCACTGCCAGGAGACTCTCTGCAGCTCATGAGGCTTTGTCTGTGTCAGAAGCCAGGACAAACAGGCAAAACCAACTCCTTGATTTAGAGAAGGTTCCAGAGAAGCCAGCTAGACCTGATGGTTGGGGGCAGGGCGGGGTGGTGTCAGGGCTGAGGTCACATGAGCCCGGCTAACCACCGCTTCAAACACATGCCAACAGCACCTGACACTTTTTAGAGTATTTGCTTTGGAAGATACTTTCGAACATCTATCCTCTGACCTAAGCACCATGTCAACTCTGGGAGCTACATGAGGCAGAATGCTTCTACTGCAATAGATGGGTGAGGCTCAGGACAGTTAAGCCACTCCCCCAAAGCCACCCAGCAATGCCAAAGCCTTCATCAGCCCAGGGCCTCTGGTCCCAAGGATAGTGTTTTTTGGGGCTGTTGCCAATGGCTATCACCCGTGGTCTGAGCCTCCTAAAAGAGATACCATTGCACATCCTCCAGGTCAGGATACAGAAAAACAAAAGCAAAAACAGAACCTGGAGACTCAGGCCTGCTGGAGGAGGGCCTCAAACTACCCACGCTCTTGATTCCAACATAGTGTTTGGGCATCTAAGACCCGGTAACTGAAACGAGGCTTCTCATTTTTGTCCTCTGGAGGAGGCCAGCTGTCCTGGTAGGTGCAGCCTCACCACAGCCCACTGCCCCTCCCACCCACTACGCTCCTGCTTTCCTGAGCTTGCGGGTAGAGCTGCCCTCTGGCCAGACTAAACCCCATTCTCTCTATGCTTTAGACACGGGGCATTCATCCTACCACGTGGCTTCTACCGCTACGCCAGCCGCTCACGTGGGGGGGGGGGGGCGGGCAGCATCTCTCAGAGCAAGACTGCTGCATGCTGTGCCCACCTCATTCCTCCCATCACAGGTAAGTCCCCCACACACCTAAGACCCAGGCAGCCCAACACAGGACTCTGCCCATTAGGAGGTGAGCTTCTTGAGGACATTCTGGGTACCGGTTCATCTCTAAAAGCCCTGTCGTGTCCACCATAGTGACCTCTCCCCCTGATCCCTCCCACATATCATTCCATAGGCATTTGTTGAGCTTCCCTGGAGAGCCAAGGCTTGTGTCAGGCACCTGGGATACAGCTCGTACCTTTGCGGAGTTCATGGCCTAGGGGACCAAACGGATAAAGAAACAATTACTATTCAAACTGATTCATATGATGGGGGGGAGCACAGGGCAAACTGTAAACCCAGGGAAAAAATTTGTTTAAATGTGTATAACTCAGGGAAGGCTCCCTGGAGGAGGTGATGCTGGAATAGAATCATAAAACCTGGATCAGATTCTGTTTCCAGTCAGGGCTCTGCTGGGTCATTTGGGACCAGCCCAACCGGGCAAAAACTCTTATCCACATTCACACCAGTAGGTGCAATCTCCCGGGAATATTGCCAGGGTCTCCAGGGACCCCTGCCCCCAAGTCAGTAGCTGGTCTGTCCTATCTCCCAGGTTGGCGGCAAAGTTTCTCTAGAACCTGGAAGCTGCGGCAGCGGGGAATGTTCTGATGAGAGCCTTCCTCATGAAGGCAGGGGGGTGGCCGGAAGGATGAACCCCAGAAGTGGGCTACTCAGAACCAGTGGCCTTTGGGGGTGGTGGGGGAGATGAGGACCCACAGGTAAGCCACCAAACTTGGGCTCTCCAGGCCCCTGGAGAGTGAGATGCTGATCTGGCTTGGCAAGCTTCCCAGGTGATGAGACACGGCACAAACCTCAGGGGCAGCCGTGTTATTCCAGACGCCAGGCTTCTCTCCACAATCACGTTAAGCTCAGCTGCGTCTGTGCACAGGGACGAGGGCCACCTCCCAGCTGGCCGCCAGGAACGTGTGACCAGCGGCTCCGAGCTGAATTTCTACCCCATCCTGTGACTACCTGCAGGCCGGGAGCATGTTGGCCCAACCTGGCTCCTTCCAGGGGAGGGGCAGATGCAGCCTGGTCTCTGGGCTCCAGCAGGGTCCTGTGGGATGAGGTCTGACAGCAGAGGGTCTGGGATAACCACAGCGGGCAGGGGGTGCAAACTACAGAATTACTTGAGGGGAGGAGGAAGGACATTACAGAGCAATTTCTTCCTTGCTTGTTATATATATGTGCCAGGTGCTGCACTAGCGGAACGGAGGCTCAGAGAGGCTGAGTAACCTGCTTGCGGTCAAACAGCCCAAGTGACTGCGCTGAGGTCGGAGCCTGGTTCCTCTGATGCCCACCACCCTGCTCTCCTCCCCCATGATCTGGCCTGGACAAAAGCCCCTCTTCCACCCCACCCGACTGCTGTTGGATAGAAAAGTTTTTCAAACTGTCCGGAGGTCAGGGGAGAGGGGCAGGACAGGAAGTGGGGCGTCCCAGAGCAGGGGCTCAGCGATGCCGTCATCTGGGCTCAGCCGGGGAAGCTTGTGCGGTGCTGCGGCGAGGACGAGGATGGGGAGCCCGGGCCAGGACAGAAGCAGCGCCCGCTGAGCGGGCTCCCCAAGCACGTCCATGCTGTGTTCACCGGGCGCTCGTCCCCACTGTCAGCTCGGACCCCCCTTCCCATGCCCCAGAGGGGGCCTCCCAGGGGACCTGTGTGCATCCACCTGGAGCCTCTAGCCCCCGGCTCCACCGCCCACCTCCTGCCAGCTCCGGGGAGCCAGGCGACAACCTCTCCGCCACCCTCGGAGGCGGGTGGGAACGCTGGTGCCTGGCTCGGGAGGCTCCTGGAAGCCCCGGTCACGGATCACTGCACTCAGCCATCGGATTAAAGGGGCTCTGAGCGAGCGCGCCTGCACGGCCGGGCCTGCCGGGCTGCTCTGGAGCCAAGCCAGCCGCCCGTCCCTGCTCGGCCCAACCGCTGGGGCGCCAGGCGGCCCCAAGGAGCTGTGGACGGAGAACAGGAGTTCGGTTGGCCTCAGCTTCTCCTTCCGGCTGCCACAAAGGGCAGGGCCCCTCGGGGACCGGAGGTGGCCTTTCCTGAAGGGAGGCAGGCTCAGCGTGGCCACAGTCCCTGGATGGGCACCCCGGCCTGCTCTGCGGACAGCGTCCCACCCGGGTCTTGTTTAGAGTGAATCACTTGGAAGGGACCTGAAACCGTATCCTGCAGGAAATGAAAGGGCCAGGAAGAAACCAGGTCAAGCTTCATGGATTCAGGCCACCCGGAAGGAAGGCAAGGAGCGCGAGGTTTATGGAGTATCTTCTCCACGCCGGGCACGCTCGGCGAACGTGAAACCTCGCCCTTCCAGCGAGGTCGGGCTTTACTCCTTTCACAGGTGGGCCAAGACAATACGTGATTGGCTGATGGTTACCTAAGCGGCAGGTGGCACAGCTAGGATGCAAATCCAGGTGTGCCCAACTCCAAAGTTGAACTCTGTTCCTCATACCCAAGACCATCAATAAACTGATCTGATGGTGACCTCCAGACACCCTCGCCTAAGCCCCAACCCAGGCGCACAGAAGCACACAGCATGGCAATTCTCAGAGGCTACCTCCCTCTAAGAGGCAGTAGAGTGTAGACTCAAGAGCATGTAGCCCGAGTTCAAACCCCGGTTCTGCACTTACAAGCTGTGTGACTTCAGGCAAATGTCTTAACTTCTCTGTGGCTTAATTTCTTCGTATGCAAAGTAGAACTATGGATGGTCCACCCTCGGAGCTTCACAGTGAGGATGAAAGGAGGGATTCTGGGTAAAATATATAGGCCGGTGCTTGAATGTTGTAAGTGTTCAATAAATTGTAGCTATTATTGTTATTACTGTTACTATCAATGTCAACTCAGATGTCAAAGACCCAGCTCCTGTCACCAGACCTTCCTTCACCAAATCCCCTTGTCTAAACCCCAACCAAGGAGCAGGCTTTTCGGCAGGTTGCTGCTCAGGGCGGTCCCGCAGAGAGAGCTGAGTCGAGCAGGAGGTGAGGGCTGGGTGACTGAAAATAAACACTCATCAGCAGACCACACACTTCACCTCTTGCCCCTCCCACCGGGAACGGAGCAGGAGGAGAGCATGCAGATTCCTCATCCCAGTGAAGTCAAGGCAAACATGTTTCTCTTCTTCAAGGGAGAGGAGGCCACATGAAACCAAAGGCAGGCATCCCCAGACTACCACCCTGGATGTCACCTAGTCACTTAGGCAGCCGCACCTGATACAAACGTGGGGAGGAGCCGGGAGCTGGGAAATCTGGGGATCATCAGCGGTTAGGCGGCCAGGGGTGGGCACATGAGCCCACAGAGGAGTCCCACGCGCAAAGATGCACGAACACGCCTTAACTCAAGGGCCCTGGCCTCTGCGGGAGCCACAACCCTACTCAACCTTCCCCCCAGGACACAAGACACAGAGCCACAGGGCTTGGGGGACTCTAAAAGGAACACAGAGTCAGACACAGAGTCCCACATAAGGTCCCTGGAGACCGGACCCTCCTTCACCCGCCACCAGGACCACACCCAGACCCTCTCAGGGTGGTGAAAGTCCATTTTCTTTCGAAAGGCAAAAGCATCTCCCCCTTCCTCCTTCCTCATGGGCCTCTGCCATAATGTGTTTCTGGAGGTTGCCCGTTCTAGTATTTAACCCACGGTCCCGCCAAGGAAGCCTCCGTCTGGGTACCCCAAGGGCCCCGGGTTGCAGCCACACTAAAATAGGATCACAACTTTTAAAAGATATTTCCACCTCGCGGCCTGAAATCAGACTTCACCTTTCTCCCATCCTCGACAACCACCATGCTGGCCCTCTACACACACACACACACACACACACACACACACACACACACACCCGTTTCGCTACCAGACTTCCCTAAGCCAGTTTAATTGAAAAGGCATGATTTAGGCTAATTGACAGCAGATGGGTTCGGCTGCAAAATGCAGAGAAGCATTTGCTGAACATGATTTACAGCAACGAGGCAAAACTTTCTCCTTTTTATATCTTTCTTCGAGCTCCACAGCCAAAACACCTCAGCAGAAATGAGAGGAGAAAAAAAAGTAATTAGTGTTTAATTTTTTAACAATTTTTAACTCCCTTTTTAATTGCTTTACATAAACCTGTCCTAGAATTTTACAGCCTTCAAATCTCTAAGTCTGGTCCTTGTTTCTGGTTTTAATTACAGGGAGGCTTGTCTGGCACATTAAATTAGAAGAAGAAGAAAAAAAAAAGAAACACACACATGCACAATTTCAGAAATATTTTTCTGTTGGACTCCCAGCTGAACATCTAATATTTCAGCGTGCGGATGGGAAAGCTTGGCCCGGGAGGGCTCTGGTGGAAGGAAAGTAGACTAAGGGCTTCTGCAGCATTATTGCATCACCTCCTAAACTGTCTCTTACTGTTATTAGGATTGAGAGACCAGTCATAGGACAGCGTCTGATAGCCCACAGTGACCCTGGACACCTCAGTTTTGCTTGGAAGGCTTCCCAGAAAAGCTGGGCGTGTGCAGATGTCTTAGGCTTTGGGCAGACCTGAGGTTCTTATTTCCAAGCCAGGCCATCAGATCTTCTGCTCACTTCTCGGCAGTCCATTTTAAGCAGGACAGGGACCAGTGAGGAACACAGCGTGCACAAAACGAAGGAGATGGGCCCCCGCGGTGCAGGGTGGATGGGAGCAGATTCAGGCTGCGGGATGACCAGGAGGCTGCCCCTTTGCAGAGAGAGCTGAAGCCGGGTCTGGACCTGCAATGACCGGCGGAACTTCCTGTGGTTTCCAATATGGCAGCCACTAGCCTCCATGTGGTGGTTTAAATTTAAAAGAAGGAACGTTTAATAAAATCTAAAATTCCATTCCTCAGTTGCACTAGCCGCATTTCAACTGCTCCGTAGCCTCCTGTGGACAATGGCTCATTAATATATGGTACAGTGTACATATGGGACGTTTCCATCTCCGAAGAAGGTTCTGTGGCACCGGGGTGCTCCGGACTCTTGCTACTGAAAGTGTCGGCGGTGTGGGCGTCCCCGGGGAGGTGGCTGGAAAGGCAAGATCTTGGGCTTCACCAAGACTTGGAAACTGCCTCCTAACAAGACCCCAGGTGATTTGAACACACATTCAGGGTCACATCCCTGATGCAGTGTGGCTGACTGGGCCTGGAACGGAGGAACGGTCCGTGGATTCCCTTCAAGGTGTGCTCCGAGCGTGCAAATGCGGGGTAAGGGGGGGGGCGTGCCATAAAATGTCCTCAGGACACAACCCCGCAGGGCTGAGGCTCCCCAGCTTGTGTTCATTAGCTCCGAGGCCCCAGACCCCCGTGGCAGACCCTGCCCAGGCCTGCCCTGGGTCCCTCCAGAACTCACGCTGGGAGGCAGAGGGCTGCCTGGCGCCGCTGGGCGGGCAGCTCTGGGGATGGGGCCAGGCCAGCACGGGCTCCCCACACATGGTCATTACCTCCCGAAAACCCGGGAGTTATTACAATTAAAACACGTTGCAGGGGGGAGAGGGGGCCGGGGGGAGGTCCCGTTAGGAAGGAACACTGGGATTAAAAGAAATTAGGGCAGTTGCCATGGCGACGCAGCCAGGCCGGGCCTACCCTGTGATTATTTCAGTGGGAACGAGATGGGGGCAGATGGGGCTGGGACAGGGGGTGCTGGGGAACCGTACCCAGCTGCACGGCTCAGATCTATGCTTTTGCCTTCAGACTGGGACACAGCAGCCTGGGAAATTCTCCCGAGGCTGATTCCTGATGGCCTTCCCGTTCTCTGGAACGACTGCTTATCCCGTGGACCACGGTGCCCCAGGAAGTCTACACCCCAGGCCTCAGTCTGGTTTCTTTTGAAACCAGGAAACTCCCAAGAGGCCCCCTGCTCTCACGACCTGGTGGGTGGAATGACCTGGCCTGGTTTCCTATCAGCTCAACTCCGGCGATTAGGAGACCTGCGGAAACCCAGCCACCCATTTCTCTCACCTGAAACGGGAAGCACAGGTGTGTGGTGGGCGGGGTCGGAGAAACAAGGGGTGGGGATGTCTTGGAAGGGGGCCCATGCTAATTCGGGAGACGGAGATCCGTGCCGGGGCCGCCTCCAGGTACCAGCAGAGGACTGGGGTCCTTGCAGAAGGGGAAGCCTAGTTTGGTACAGCTACAGGGCCTGCAGAAGAGAAAACCGTAATTAGCTCTCCGTCTCGCTGCTGGTCTCCTGGGGAGGCCCAGCAGCCCTGAGCAGGACGGAGAAGCTGTTTGGACACCTCTGGGGGAGCAGGAGAGGATGGGCTGGGGCGGGGTGATGGGGTGAGAGGGAGAGGGATCCAGTCTGCTTCTCCAGGCCACGTAGCCAGCAAATCATCATCTTCTCCCGTCTCATTTCCTCTCATGCCACCTTAGTGGACTCAGGCCACAGGGAAAGGGCTAAAAGCACTAGCCCAGGTAGAGGGGTTTCACGCGTAGGGAGGTTGGCTTCCATCTTGAAGGTTAACCTGACCCCAAGCAAGTCCTTGGTCCTCCTCAGGCACCCAGCCTGGAGACCTGTGAGCTGCCAAAGCCGCGGGCAGGAGACTGCATCTCGGAACCCTCTCCTCTCCTGGCCCCTCCCTCCCTTTTGAAGGCTGACTAGTTCCAACCCCAGAAACCACCATCCCTCATCCTGACCTTCCGCAGAGCTCTCCCTGTTTGCATTTGCACCATCCAAGGTGCTCCTACGTAAAATGCATGGCGTCGATGGTAGACCCAAGTGCAAGACTTGCCTCAGTCACAGACTCAGGGCGTGAACTTGGGCGGCTCCGTCAACATCTCCAGCTCACTTTCCTTCTCTGCCAAAACACCATCTCATTCACAGCATCATCATGAGGATGTGAGACAGTGGACTTCTGCCGCAACCAGCCTTCCCAATTTGCCCCAGTCCCGGGGGCTCTGGCGATGCAGAACTTTCAGTTTTAAAATCAGGACAGTCCCCGGCAAACTGGGACATGTTGGGGTCACCCTTCCAGGTACATGGTGTACGTCTTGGAGGTCCAGCTACTATTGTATGTAGGGCCTTTGCTCCCTTGTAAAATTCTTTATACATTGTATGTATGTACACAAAAGTATGCATATATATATATATACACACACATACATACATGTGTACATATAGGCATGTGCATTTTCCAAAGAGATAAACTGGGAGGTAGTTATTCACATGTCAAAAAGAATATTTACCTGGCAAAATGATAAAATGTAGCATTCTTGGGACTCTGTAGATGGAAAATTCAGAGAAACTAAGCTGATGGATTAGAAAGTGACAAGCAGTCCATTTCCTTACTGAGATCCTTTCATTTCTGGGCGAACCCTGCAGCATTTCTAGAAGATTCTTTTGCACCCAGCATTGCTGCCCTCTTTCTGGGGGGGAAGCCGAGCACACAGCCGCCACTGCCAGCCGTTTGTCTGGGGAAGTGCTGTCAGGAGCGGCGGTTTTCAAAAGGCTCCTGGGTGTGCTAAGCCCGGATGGGAGTTCTGAGCTGGCCTTAGCTTTTCATCACACAAGCACCCTGTTTATTTTTCTGCCCTCACCTCAGTTCAGAGAGTTCATAGACTGCCAGGTTTTAGCAACTCTGAAAGAAACTCCAGGTGGAGAGTTCACACACAAATCGAAAGCACCAATATCATGTCATCTTGCCCAAGACTTTTTTTTTTTACCACTTAGCTCTCGGAACAACGCGTAAGAGGGGATAGGAGAGAAAGGGCGGGAATGACAAAGGAGTCCCCATCCCCTCCCGGCCCACGTCCATCTTGAAAACCCAGAGGCACAGCTGACTGGTGCAGGCAGCTTGGCCCTGCAAGGGGCTTTCGGAAGGGATGGAGTGCCGCAGGGCAGGCCAAGTTGCAGTCCTAGCTGCTGGGCCATCATCCCTGGCTCCACCACAACGGACCCCCAGCCTGGAGCTCCAGCAGCAAAGGCCAGCTGGGCAAAGCGGGTGGCACCGAGGACGCTGTGTCTCTCCATCTCCCCTCCCCTCCACCTGATGCTCTCAGGTGCAGCCGGAGCCCTGTGGCTACAGTCTGTTTCCCGAGCTTCACTCACTCCCGGTTCAAACCGGGAAGAGAAAGGGCCCAGCTGGAAACACATCCTTTCTCCTTCAAGGTGAGGTGACAGCGGGGCCAGCACAGCCAGGGGGGAGGATATTAGAAGGTGCTGAAAAGGGAGAACTCTCTTTTCTGCTCGTTGGAGGGATCAAAGTCCTTATTTAATGAAAAGAAGGCAGATCACCTCTGTGCTCCCCGGAGCCCCAGCCTCCCCGAGGCCAAAGCAGCCCCCGGCTTAAGGCTTGTATCCAAGGGAGCAGCAAATGGTCCACCTGCCCTGTAACACCGGGCAGTTGTGCCAGGGACTTTGCAGTGATGTCTGGTCTTATTAGCTCTGACTGTCATTTGGTGAGAGGTGCCCCCCGCATCTCTGAGACTAAGGCTCAGTCTTGTTTGGAAGAGAAAACTGAGCTAAAGGATTCCTGAGCCCCTCCGCATACACCCCATCTCCATCCTACCTACTTCTTCCATTGAGTTTATCAAGCTACTTTGAACTCTCTCTCTCTCCCTCTCATCTTTAACCTCTTACAGGAGACGATGGGCCTTTTTTGTGTGCCTTTGTATCCCATGCACACAGTAAGCACTACATAAATGTTCGTCTACCTAAACAGATTCTTTACAGCTTTCCTACTATGTCTGTCCAGGGGGCACAAAATCTCTATGGTACCCAGGCCAACGCCCCAGGAATCCAGGCAGGGTATCCTGGCCTTTCCTTGCCCCTCACCTCTCCTTTTCCACCAATTTTCCCGAAGGAGGCCCTCCTCACACCAATTAACAACGAAAAAATGCAAACAAGCCTCAGAGGAAGAAAAGTAGTAAAGAGAAAAAACAAACAAACAACAACCGGGAGAAAAGAAAGAATGCAATGTGCATGAGTCCACATAGACTACGAGCTAGCATATCCCGACTCCCCCCCACCCCACCGCAGGAACCAAACAGGAAATCTAGAATCATTACCAAATGCACTTCCCCTTCATGCCTTGCCCCGGGCCCCCCGGGGTCAAGGATGCTCAGGCCCAGCTAACCGGCTGGAAGCCGCAGGAGGGTGGGGCTTTGATGGATTGATTGGCATTTCCTCCCTCTCTCTTCCCTCCTGCCCTCTTGATAGGCTTTCTCTGTGGATGGCTGGTGGGAAGGGACGGAAGCCTCTTGCTGCCTCCGGGGAGCCACAGGGCTCCAGGCTTTTCCACGCAAGCCTCCCACGGTGCTGCCACAGAAGGGGGCAGGCAGCTGGTCTCCCTTGCCCCACTCCGCAGGGAGCCCTGTGACAGCCCTGGCTTTGGGAGCAAGACCTCTTGCTCTTCAAACAGATCAGAACTTGTGGCATGAAAATAAAATCCGTTCCAAGGAAGCAAGTTGTAACCCTTTTGGAGTAAAACGCAGGCCACGAGGTCGAAGTAAAAAGTCAGCAGAAACCAGAGCTACAGGGACCGTGAGTTCAAGTTCATTCTCCATGGGTTATTCCTTCTGCGCGGAGCACAGCCAAGGATTGCTCCCCGGCTCTGTGCTAGCTGTCTCACCAATCCATCGAGGGTCACCCAACTCTTTTCTGTCGGGGGCCAGAGATAAATATTTTTGGCTTTGCAGGCCCCAGGGTCGCTGTTGCAAATGCTCAACTCTGCCATTATAGCACGAAAGCAGATGCAGACAATACATAGATGAAGAGGCGGGGCTGTGTTCCAATAAAACTTTATTTATAAAAACAGGCAGCTGGCCAGACTTGACCTGCCCACGGGCTATAGTTTTCTAATTTCTTGGCAAAGATCGTGCAGACAACAGGGTAATATGATAGTTAAAGAGTATGGCCTTTTTTTTTTTTTTTTAATTAATTTATTTATTTATTTATTTATTTATTTTTGGCTATGTTGGGTCTTCGTTTCTGTGCGAGGGCTTTCTCTAGTTGCGGCGAGCGGGGCCACTCTTCATCGCGGTGCGCGGGCCTCTCACTGTCGCGGCCTCTCTTATTGCGGAGCACAGGCTCCAGACGCGCTGGCTCAGTAGTTGTGGCTCACGGGCCTAGTTGCTCCAAGGCATGTGGGATTTTCCTAGGGCTCAAACCCGTGTCCCCTGCATTGGCAGGCAGATTCTCAACCACTGCGCCACCAGGGAAGCCCCCAAGAGTATGGCCTTTGAAGTCAGGCGGACCTAGTTCATACCTCCTCCCAAGCCTTATTTATTAGCTGTGTTACCTTGGGCCAGTCACTGAACTCAATCAAGCTCAATTTCCCCATCTTTAAGATAGGATATTAATGCCTGCCTCATGGGGTACTGTGACAATGAAACAGACTAACAAAAATCGCCTGACACTCAATCAATGCTGGCTGTCAGTCATTCTCATCATGAGGGAAAGGAGGTGGGTGGCTTTGAGTCTTTCGTGGTTGGAAAAGCCTCTGCACACATGGGTGATGAGGGTCCACAGCGGCTTTCTGTGCAAAAGTTCATTTCCTGAAATTTAATATTCCATCGATACCCTTCGTGACATGAAATCAGCGCTTGCACATTAGAATCCTCTGAGGGGTTTTTCAATCTCATTGCCCATGCTGCAGCCCGGGCCAATTAAACCAGAATCTCTGGGGGTGAGACCCCCCCCACTCCCAGCCATCCAGTTTATTTTAAAGCTACCCAGACGATTCCAGTGTGAAACTCAAGCTGAGACCCACTGGACTACTCCGATGCAGAGAACACGGAAGAGTACTCTCTTCCTTCTTGCTCAAGGTATGGTCCAGGCACGGGCAGCGTCAGCATCACCTGGGAGCTTGTGAGAACTGTAGACTCGGGCCCCACTCCAGACCTGCTGGATCAGACCCTGCATTTGACAGAATCTCCAGGGGTTTCCTGTGCGCATCCAAGTTTGAGGAAAACCAATCTATTCCACATGGGCCCCAACAGGCTTGGCACATTATCAGAATCCCTTGCAAAGCTCAGAACATTCCTAGACCTCATCACCAACTCACTGAATCTGAATTACCATGGGTGGCCCAGGGCTTGGTACTTTCCCCCAATATTTTATTTGAAAACATTCAAACACATAGAAATGTTATACCTGCATACCCACCTAGACTCTGTGACCTCAAGATGCCACTATGTTTCATCACATATCTATGCATTTATCCATCCATCGACCCATCTTACTTTTTAAACATAGGTCAAGGTAAAACGCAGACAGCAGGACCCTTCAGCCCTAAATATTTCAGTATGTACATGACATCGCTAATTTTTAACAAGGTTTCCTTGATGAGGCTATTCATCTAGGGACAGTCTTTTTCTCTGTCCAGAAAGAACAGTACTTAAGACTTGGTAAAAAGCATTCCTCTCCCTCCTAATTTTAAAAAAGGGATACTTCAGCCTCTCTCGGTGCTATCACTTTCAGTATTACCAGATGATTTCTGGTGTTTGACCTGCTTCCACATTGCTCCATGAATCCCATCTCCTTTTTCCCTTGGTAGGACGTTAGAAGACAGTCACTCACTATTATCTCTACCGGATCTCTTGTATTTAACTCTGTCACTGGATGCTCCAAAACCTCCCCTGGTGCTTTCCCTCCAAAAAGCACCTCCTGGCAAAACACTGGATCTTTTCAGCAGTGCATCTGTGGAAACTAATAGCCTTCCTCTGCACTTTCCAATTCTGTAGCTGAGAAGCTGTGGAAGAGGCCTAAGGACAACACGGTCTATTGCTGCTACTTCCAGGTTTTGGAAAACCGTGGACCAGAGAGCAGTGATCTTAACTATACCTCTGGTTTTCTCTCCATCTTGGGTTTACTTGGACCGTTACCTGCCGAATACAAAACTCCAAACTCTGTCATTCAGGGCTGATGTGAACCCCAAAACTTATCAGAGATATGCTTCTGCTAGTTTAACCCGGAAAGGAGGCTGGCCCCAGGACACAAGGCAGGACCATTGATTCTAGTCAACGACTCAAGCGTTTTAGGAAAGAGGCTCTGCCATTCCAATAGTGCACTAGCTCTGAAGAATCTTTCAGAATCTTAGAGGTGGGGCTGCATTTCGAGCCAGTCCAGCCTGCAGCCTTCGGATCCTCCCGGAGGCACTCAGACAGATAGTCATCAAAGCCCTCAGGATAAATTAATCAGAGTGATTGCCCAGTCATTGCCCAGCGATTTCCAAATACTCTTTTCAACAATCTACCAAAAGGCTGTCCCAGAGTCTGAACACCGCCCAACCACACCAAGTCACTCTGTCTTACATAACAAGATAAAAGGGCCAAGAATGAGGCAGTAGTCACTCAGCATTTTCACCTACAAACCTAAAAAGGCCTGGGTTCTCTGACCCCCACCCCGGCCTGCTTCATGTCCAGACCACCCACTCTCTGTTTGCAACTGTCCCTCCACCCTTGAAACCTGACACCCTCCTCTGTAGGAACCACCCATGTTTAAACAAATAAATATCCCACAGTAACCAGTTCCCCGGTGGGATTCAAATAAATGTCCCAGGAAGGAGTAAGGGGGGAGGGCGAGGGTACCCTGGGCCTTATGTGCAGCTTGGCGGCCTCAGAGCATCCTTGGGCGGGGGTTTCGCTGCAACCATTGGGTCCGTCGGTGCTTATGTCCAAGACTAGCAATGAGACCCACCCCCCAAATCGGGGAGGGACTTCATGGGTTGAGGGGTTCTGTACATGCCTCCTGGGGAGGCGGTGGCTGCTGGAACTCAGGGAGGAGCGGCAGGGATGCTGGAGAGCGGGTGCTCAGTCAAAGAGGAAGACCCCCCCAAAGCTGTGCAGAGATTCCCTCTGAGCTCCGGGGTAACTCAGCCATAAACCCTGAATTCCCACTGCCATTTGGGAGGGTGGAAGGGTGGGTGGCGGAGAGGAGAAGGAATCGGCTCTCAATGACTCAGAAACACTTAAATATAACCCAGAGACTCGCCTGCAGTGAGGAGGGGATGCGTGGAGAGAAGCAGGAGAGACCCACAAGTCAAAAATCTCCTTGCCTCTGACTCAATGGAGAAAACCACCGGGCGTCCTCGGTTTCACGGAACGCGGACGGCTGGGAATAAAGACTCAGCTCTGTCACGGGTCGGTTGGTCCACAGAGTCACTAATGAAAAGGATTTTCAAGCGTATCTGAGAAATCAGAGGGAAGATGACAATTGCCCCATTGCCACTTTAAGAGAAACTCCAGGAGTGGCAGCCTTCCCCCAACCCCCAGTGGAGGGAGGAGAGGTTGGCCCTCCCTCCTCAGAAGCTGCCCAGTGGGTTTATGGATGGAGGAAAATGTGGACGAGACTGTGCTAGAAAGCTGGCCGCACACCACTAGTGCATAAGGAAGAGAGGGGGGATGAGGGTGACCACGTTTCAAAAATAAACACAAACCCCAAAATAAACACTGTTAATGGAAGTGACTAATCAAGGGTGTGCTGAACTTGGTGGTTCTTGATAAGATACAGGGGGAAATGCACTTGGAAAAAATAACAGATTTTTTTCCCCCCTTTGATAAATAAAGCAATGGGGAGAGGGCAGGGGGGTGATGAGGGTTCATGCTTGTTTCAACCTGGCAGCAGAGATTGAAAAAAAGCACAGTTTCTCAATCCTGACATTATAGACATTTGGGGCTAGATAATCCTTTGTAGTGGGGGCCTGTCCTGTGCATTGTAGGATGTTTAGCAGCATCCTGGGTCTCTACCACTAGATGCTCATAGTACCCTCCCCTCTAGCTGTGACAACCAAAAATATCTCCAGACACTGCAAATGGCCCCTGGGGTGCTGGGTAGGGGGACAAAACCACCCTTGGTTGAGAACCAGTGGTTTCAAATCCGGAGCATAGCTGAGTTTGAAAGTCACCTACGGGCTCCTGGAAGGGCTCAGAAGGACCAGGCAGCTGGCCAGCAGGAAAGGGATGTAGCGTCTCATGCATTTGAACATTCGCTGGTCAGTAATGCTGTGCGCCAGCAGGAAGCCACCCACTGGCCTCCAGACCCACACGCCCAGAATCCTGTGGGTTAGGGAGGCCCTAAGATTTAGCCTGTTAGCAAGTGGGTACACAACTCTACTGCTTCCAAAGTTCTCGAAAACCTGTTGCCATTGGTCTCAAAGTTGCCTTGGCCGGGAAGGTGAGTGACTCTGGCCCATTTCACAGAAGAATTCTGCAGAGAAGGGACATCAGGGATGCCAACTGGAGTCCAATGGGCAGAGCCAGCTGTGTCATTCAGCTCCAAAGGGAGTTGCAGGGGGGCCCATGGGAGTCACTTCTCAGACACCAAGTTTCTCTCGCAAGACAAAGACTGATGCGAGGGCAAGGGATGGGAGAGGGTTTTTAAAGACACAGAAATCCCTTGGCCACCCACAACTTTCTCTCTGCCCACCAAGTTTCCTGTATTTAGCACAGCTGTCTCTTTGGTGGGGGAGGCAGAGGATTATCCAAGGCCTGTAAGCAAAGCGTCAAACACCTCCTGCGCCATCTTTGCTGGCAAGCACCTCCACGGGAACCACCTTTAGTCCAGGCTGCCCCTGTTTCCAGAAGAGAATCGCATCCGAGGTCATTCTGCACCCACGCAGCCTGGCCTGCTGTGTCATGAGTCCACGGGCGGCACACATCACCAAAGTGGGTATTTGCCGCGAAAGGGCTTTCTGTTGGACGGACTCGGGAATTTTAAAATGTCGGTTGCCTATGTCACTTTGCAAGAGGGAAAATAGTTCCAGGTGCTGCTACCTTGCCTCCGTAAGCTCTGCCCAGAGATGGGCTGCTGGGCTGGAGGGGAAAGGTGATGGACGGGGACGAGATGAAGAGAGGTGAGAAGGTTATTGGCTGGTGCATCCTGCTGTGAGTCTTCGCCTTTGCCTCTCCCTCCCTCCACCCCCAATTCTGGAAGCCACCTCTCCGCCTGGCCGGGTGCTCTCCTCCTCAGCGATCTGCTTTCCACCAAAAAAAAAGTGTTCTAAATAGAGCGGAACTGAGAATGGGATGCAGCCCGGATGAAGTCTTCCCCACCCTGGAGAGCCCAGCGTCCCCGGTGGAGGGCTGGTCCACCCCCAGTGCCTCTTATTCAAAGCATTCTTGACCCTGGAGCGCCCAACCCTGACGGCAGGCATGAAGCTACCATGAATGGATTTTGCTTCTACAGCACTTTGCCTGGACTGGATCCTTCCTCCCTCCTAGGCTTTCCAGATACCTTCTCTGGCCTCCTCTCCCTGCAGGTACTACCCTCTAGGCATCCAGGGAACCCTAGTCCAGGTGGGGACCAGAGGCCCGATGCGTCAATGCTCACCATCAACTTGCCGAGTGAGGTTGGGTGGCTTAACTGACCCACCTGAACCTCAGCATTCCCCAAACCGAGGTCCACGAACAAGGACTGCAGTCTCTCATCACATCAGATCGTTGAATACTAATTTTTATTATGTTAGAAACTCCCATTGCTCTCAAAGGGGCCTGGGCACAAGGCTGGGGGTGGACCTTTAGACATATCTCCTCCTGTGTTCTGGAAAAGTCTACCCAAGGCTCATCCCCACCAGCCACAGAGCCAGCAGCACATTTTGGGATTGAGGCTCAGCACATGGTTCCGTGCATTTCACTCATTAACACACACGAACAGGATTATTCCCATGCCAACCACGTTTTATTAATGAGGGTCTCACACCCCCTGGAATAAGAACCCTTCAGCCCTCAGGAGGCAGGGCCGTGAGAAAGCCCACATCCTCCAAAGAGGAAAGTGTCTCCAACATTCTCCAAGGGGCGAAGGGTCTCGCTTCGCCCTTCCCCACGTCACCAACTCGTGACCCAGGTAAAGCCCAGGACAAGTGACCCTGTGACAGCTCTGGGATGTCTCTGGGAGAAGGTTTGGGAGTGGCAGTTGGGAAGGCCATTTGCAGGCTGGGGCTCGTGGGGAAGCTGTGGTGGGGTGGCAGGGCACACCCTCCACCCCCCGCCCCTTCCTGGTGCCTCCCTGAGTCCAGTCTTACTTAAGGACTCCAAAGCCAGAGCCACCCCGTGTCTTGTCCGTGAGTCAGCGCCGCTCCGCTCCTCCGGGCCTCTCTGAATTCAGCACCGCCAAGAACACCAATTCATCCAACCAGGCGAAGGCAAGGAATTTAGAAAGTGAAGTGAACTTAGGCAGAAAGTAAGTATCACCCACACTGACCACTGTCTGCTTAGGGTGTGCCTTCCCTTCCTCCGTCCCAGCACAGAAGGAAAACAGGGCAAAGGGGAATGAGGAGGGGGAGGGGGAGTTTAAAATATGCAAATAGGGGCCCTTCATAACAATGCGTTTCTAAACAAGTAAACAAGAATAATCATTGTTCCAAGTTGTTTGGTTCTTTTTTTTTTTTTCCGCCAGTTACATCTACTTCAGAGCTAGGAAAGAATAAGTTAATCCTCTCTATCTCCTTTCTTATAAGTCTGGTTCAGAGCCCTGGAAAAAAAATTAAAATGCTGAAACAAGGTATTTTTTCCCCTCTGGATGAACTGCTTTACAATAAGCTACCTGCTGGGGTCAGGAAACCTGAGATCAATGGCTTTCTGCTCCCACGAAAACTCACAAGGGGGATTCATGCTGAAGAGCTTTCTCAAAGAGACGGTCACCCACACACAAACCTTTGTATCTGTTCCAGCTTTTATTTGAAACCATTTCTCTCCTCTGCTTCACCTCCTTCCCTCCTTCCTTCTCCCCGGAGAACAGCTTCCATCCAGGGCAAGATGCCCACCATGTCCTTGCCTTGTCTGGAGGTGAAGGGGTGATGGAAGAGACGAGAGAAGGAAGGCTTGGGGGGTTGCTCCCAGTGCCCCGAGAGGGAGCACAGTTTCTTTACTATTAGGTGTGTGATGCTCAGAAGGGGGAGAAACGGTCAAAATCAAAATAAATAGCCAACGGAAATAGGCAGCCGCTCCCTGGGAATGGTAATTGCCCAGAATGAACGTTTATCCAAACACATGAGGAAAATGGTTTCTGTTGAAGGACCGGGCTAGGAGCACTCCTTACTGGAAAGTAAATTTGTTTACCACGTTTTATTTGTTCCTTAGTTTTTAAATGCTGTTCTGGCCCCATGTCCTGTAAACAGACCAGCTTTTCCATTCTCCGGCGGTGCCAGGAGAGCTGAAGACAGAACAGACGAGCTGGTGCCAGGATCCTGAGCGACTGAGGTCTCACAGCTACAAGAACCCACACCCAGCCGGGGGGCTGAGAGAGGAGCTCGCTGGTCTGCAGCGGAGAAGAAGGGTGTGATTTGAAATCTAGGTGTGGAAATGGGGAGAAGGCTGCCTGGCTTGTGAGATCAGCTCCTTTCTCTGCCCGGGTAGCGGAGGCAACAGAAAGGGCTTCAAGAACTCAATGTGTATGTCTGATTGAGTATTCTGTAGGGCTTCCTTAGTCAGTTGAGGCAACTGACAAGTTCTGGAGAGAACCTGGACTTGGGGAGAAAAAGCTTGACTGGTATTAGAGTCAGATGAAGCTGATGTGGTGCTGAGGGTCCCCAAGAAGGAGAATCACCGTTCCGAGGGCTAGTATCCAGGCATCATCATCTATACTCTTGGCTGGCAACCCAGCTCTAGCCCCCAAACCAAACCGAACAACCGAAAGGGCTCCCCACAGCTGGAGAGATTCAGTGATGCCTTGTTCACACTGGGGAAATGTAGATGTAGTGGCGGAGTTCACATTTGAAGTCTCCTACTACCCAGGCGCAGAAATCACGTGATCCCAGAGTTGCGGCAGATGGGCCCATACAGTTCCATGTTCAGAGCGTAGAGCGAAGAGCCCACATTTATCGAGCACCGCGTCCCTGGCACCGTTCTAAGTGCCACACCTGCAGTAACTCATCTAAACCTTGCAACCACCTTACGAAGCAGTTTAAAGATGAGGTTAAGTTACTCCTTGGAGGTGTCACTGCTAGAGGTCTGGTGATGTCCTAAGACAGGAACCTGAGTCTCTGAATATCTGCATGAAAAAGAGCATCCTGTTTCCACCACAGCCAAATCACATCTCCCTGGAAAATGAATGGGAAAGAGGTATTAGGTAAAACAACAGAGATTTGGGGCTATTTTGTTACAGCAGCCTACAGTGACTAATACAGTTTGCACAGAGAAACTGTAACACTGCCCTTAGGGTAGGGGCCTTATGGGGTGTGCTCTAGGGCAAGTCATTGAACCTCCCTCACCTTACTTTCCTCACCTATAACAAAGAGGTCTTAATACCATCTCACAAAGTTGCTGTGATTCCAATCAGAAGCTTTGGCAGGACCTTTTAAACCGTAAAGCACTGTGTGTAAGATGTTGGGCTGTATTCTTTCCTGAACTGCCTGATTTTTCTGGGCCAAGTGTCTTACCATCTCTTGAATGTCTGAAATTGGTCTTGGTGACCAGAGCCCACAGATGACCCCCACTTTGTCCAAATTCTAATTTTACTCATTTGTACAAAGAAGAGGGGGTGGTCTTTGAGTTCTTCTCTTCCCCCAAAAGGTGAAACTTCTGCCTACCTTTCTGCTCTCCTCCCCACAGAAGGGTTGGTTCATCAGATAGCAAATGGGAACAGACTCTCCTCTCCCTGGGTCTGCTTGCTCTCAAATGGTGCCTCTCTCACCTTTGCCTTCTGTCCCCCCGTGGTAAGCCCTGGAACCCAGGAGGTCCATCCCCATTAGCAGGGGCTCTGCTCATCATAATCCAACTTCTCTGTTTGCGACTTGCTGGAAATGTTCATGACAGGGTGAAGAGCAGGCAGCATTATCCACCCAGATTCTCCAGTAATACTAACCATGAGTTTATTTGGCAAATGCGATTGATGATTTTGTGTGTGCCATTCTTGTCTGACCAGACTGTAAGATCCCGAAGGCAAAAGACATCTCATATGTGTTGTGTTTTTCTTCTGTATTTCTCCCTATTAGACAGTGTGAGATTCTTTAGAAATTCTGACCTAAACTTTTGATTTTAAATTTCTCTTTCCTACCTTAAAAATCACCCTAACTCTCAGATAACTGGCAAAAACCAGACATATTCTATTTCAAGAAGAGATTCTGCAGGGAAAGCAACCAATCAAGGAACAAGCACATTTTCTCTGCTGTTCAGAACACACTTTATTGATTAATAGGCAGACAAAAAACAGGCAACCTTAGTGGTATACACAGTAACAGATCACTAATAGGGAAAGTCAACTCAACATCTCCCTTGTATATCTACCAGGTAAAAGCCACTATGATACAACTTAAGAGCTCTGAACTTCAGGTGTCCAATGATGCTGGTATGAATCCCAGCTCTCATATATGACTTGAGCAAAGCCATGGATCCCTGTACATCTCTAATTTCTGAGGATGAAATGTCAATCACAGTGCCTGCCATGTGATCCTGAACATTATTGGGCATTTTAGGGATAAATTTCAAAGTGTAAGGAGTGACCCTGTTCCTGCTTTTATGAGAGAGAGAGACAGACAGACAGACAGAGGAATGTTGGGAGAAACAAGTTTAAAACAAGTTCAGTATAAGCATAGTAAATGACATACGAAAGGTGTTCTGGTGAGGAAGGAGGGATCAGTGTTTTGGGGTACCTAGCCAGTGCCAGATGCTTTAAGAGAATATGTGACAGAGGGAGAGGTCACAATTGGTTGAGAGGGAAGAAGAAACCCAAGAAGGCGTCCTAGAGCAGGGAGCATTTGAAATGAGCCTTGAAGGATTAACAGGATTTCAGTAGCCTGGTGGCCCAACATAGATCTTTTAAAGCATAGACTCATCCAGGAAGAATTGCCAGAGGATTAAAACTCATGCTGAGTTCAATCAAAAATCACCACTGGAGTGTGAAAGGAACTTTCTTAATTAAGCAATTCCAGAACATTCCCAACTCTTGACTGCATGAGCAGTGGTGGGGAACTGCCCGTCATATCCGGGTGGGCTGGTAAGATGCCTTCTCCGCGGATGGTGACCAGGGTGGCCTGGAAAAGGGCATAGGGGTCTGACACGGAGCAACGCACCTTGGTGTGCTGTACCCCACAGTGGGTGGGTATCAGTGAACACCACCCAGGAGACCCGAGTACCCCGGACCTGCAGCGCTTTAGACTGAAGATGTTTACGACAAAGGGTAAAGAATGTGCCATCTAGTTTAGTTTCACTGCAGCTCATACGTGGAAACTGGATAGACTGGGCGGCTGTCCATCCCCTGGAGGTCTGGGTACCTCACTCCATGTGATACAGACCAGGGTTCTTGGCCTTCCTCAATCGATCGAAATTGATCAGAGGCCAGACAAGAAATTCAGGCAAGGCTTTACTGGGGCCCCTGCTGCAGCGGTGGGGAGCAAAAACAAGTAACAGGTCCCCTTGATCGTTCCCTGAGGCGGGGTGAACTTGTTCCTTATATGGGGTGAGGGGAGGGGTGTGTCCAGGGGTCGGGCCGGAGCGGTGGCTGAGGGGGTCTGCCCACCCCTTTGGTGGTGCCGTGTGCAGGGGGCATGCGCAGGACCCTGCTTTTGCTCCCGACACCCTGTTTTCGCTCTTCAGAAACAGGCAGTTGGGTTTTTGGTCCCTTTGTATCTTGTTGTCCAGAACTTGCCCCAACTGTGCAGGCATGCAGTTATTTTTAGTCCCTTATAGTTTCTTTGTATTTTGTTGCTGAGGAGTCATTTGTCCAGGTGCAAGCGCTGCAGCAAAGGGTCCCAGGTGCCAGGTCCCAGCCTGTCTCACATGCGGAGTGACAAGCTGATCCGTTCATCTTTCAGCACGTCAGGCTGGAATCATCTGTCACTGTGAAACCACTTAGAAACGGGAGATCTATATCTTTTATCCAACGGCTGTGATGATGCTTATTTTAAGTTTAATGAGAGGCAAGAGCTTCACCCAACAGCCTGGGACCTAACTTTTCGAAGAGCTCAAGGATGGAGGAGACGCCCAAGGACCACCTGGTGGGCTTGCAGCCCTGAGCCACCGCACCATGGCCATGGGTAACCCCCAGGGCAGCCGGAGTCCTGAACACAGGCGGCTTCACACCCAGGACAACAAGCCTTCCACATCCTGCTCTCCCCGCCTCTCCAAAACCCAGGCCTGAGCTACCCTTACCCTAGAAGGTGGGAGTGGGGGGCAGGCAAAGGAGGAAGGAAAGGAGGAAGAGACGGAAAACAATTTTTTTAAAAAAAACTCTTCGACAGAACCTGATAACCTGGAGTACACGGTGATCAGCGCTGGACAGCATACAAAAGCCAAAAGGGAGGTCCCAGGACAGGTCAACGTAAGACTTAATATTTGCCTTTCACTAAGCAAACTAATAAATCCCCTACAGTTTTAGCCACGCAGAGCTCCCAGTTTTTATTTATTGGTCAAAACGGCAGGTGGGTTTTTTCCCCCTCCCAGTCACCCCAGGTAAACAGCAGTCCCCCTTCCCCTCTCCTGTCATCAGTCTGTGTGTCTATTTGCCTTCTCCCTTGACAGACTCTTGCTCCGTGTAGCTGACAACAAGGGCAAGCAGCTTTGAAGTAGTCTTTGGTCATGGACTTCCCAGGACAGCCCCGTTTTTGGCCTGTGCAGCCGAAGGCAAAGGCAGAGAGAGCTACTTGTCAGACATCAGCTGCGTCAGGCAAGGCTTAGAACTTGACACATGGGAGGGACCTTGGAGGACCATCAAGGCCACCCACTCCACACTCCCCTCTCCCATTTTATTGATGAGAAAACTGAGAGCCGGAGAAAAGCCTTGAGTGATTTATACATGATCTTGGAGCAAGTTGAAGTTAAGGCAGGACTAGAGCCAGAGAGAAAAAAAAAAAAAAAAAGCAAATCTTACCTACTGTATAGCACAGGGAACTCTGCCCAATATTCTGTAATAACATAAATGGGAAAAGAATTTGAAAAAGAATAGATACATGTATATGTAAAACCGAATTAACTAACACAACATCGTTAATCAACTATGTTCCAACATAAAATAAAATTTTTTTAAAAAATAGCAAATCTCTTAAGTCATGAATTCTATCCAATATGGCGGCATCGTGGACGGCAGAGGTAGAAGAGGCTTTGGGGAATGTGTGGCCTGACTCCCTCATTGTACATGGAAGGACTTAAGAAGGGGGACTTTCTGAGACAAAAACTTAGGTCTCCTTGTCTTCTGACTCTGTGCTTTTTATCAGCATAAGACACCTGGACCCAGAAATAAGAGGCATTATGGCTCAATATCCAATGAAGAAATTGAAATTCGTGGACACTTGGCAGCCCATGAACCGCTCTTTAAAATTCTGCTTCCCCACCAGGTTGAATATCATCCAACCTTCTCTCCCAGGTCTCTCCCACTCTGCCAAAAAGGCTGACCTCCCCCAGGCCTGGACCATCCCTCATCTGATGTGGGAAACAGGATTCCTGCATTAGTCAGAGGTAGATCTGGATAAGAGTGATGCTTTAGACCACTTCAGGCTCTGGGAATCTGGGATTCGACGTGGATGAGAAGATAAGAAAAGAGAGAAAAAGAGGAAATTGTTGCTTTTGGCACAGCAGTGGGACTTCTTCTGGAACCAATGGCCGTGTGTGGGATATAAATGAAGGAAATATCTGAAATGAGTCCATCTTTTAAAAAAGAAAAATGACATCCCAGGAGCTGGCTAGCATTCCTTCAATGGCAGTGAAGGCAAGGAGAGTCAGAACAGGGGCAAAGATCCAGGTGCACAAGGTCGGGTCTTAACCTCTACACGTGTGTAATGAGAGAGTCCTTTCTAGGTGTTTGTGTGCTCATCTCCACCCTGACAGGCGATGACCTTCTGGGGCCACACCACGCAAGATGAGCATGATTAGCTGAAGGCCCGTCTTCCAGGGCTCCAGACGCTCATGCTTGTCTTTCAGCAGAAAAGATAGAGACTTGATCCCCTCGGCAAGAAGCAACAACTTCAGAATGGCATGCCATCCTGAGAGCCTGGCTTTAGCTAACCTGAAAAGAACCTGTAATTTGCCTTCAGATTGTTCTTACTTGTCATGAACCCCCACGCTGGGCTGGCACAACCTTCTCCTCCTTCCCTGCTACCACCACCAAGTTCCGCTGCCTTATCCCAGATAAAGCCAGTGTCTGGAAAGGTAAGGGTGAGCTGGGGGGGGTGCCATTCAACACTATCTGAGTTAAACTCAAAGGTTATCTAGGAGACTTCAGACAGAAAGTACACACTTAGGCCCAATTTACACGCCCCTGATATTTTAAGGGACCCTAGAGTTCAAAGGGATTTCAGGAAGTCTTGTAGCCAACTCCTTCCCTCTCCAGACAACACCATCCCAAAGGTATTTAGCTCTTAGTCTCTGTCCAGCTAAGATGCAGAATTTTCTTCTTGGCTCATTATTCTACACAGTATGTGCTTGTATGATACACATGCACACACACACACACACACGCACACGCACACACCATAGTCTTTTTTCCATTGTTTCCAGTGGCTGTATTAGTTTTTGTTTCACGGTGAACTGTTTTGTTCTCAATGGAAAAGATTCACTTCACCTTTCTAAGTAGGATTGTACGGGAAAGGAACCCCTGGTACCTTGAATGCCTACCATGCCCATCTGTCCACAGCACACTTCCGAAGGATGTGGTCTCAGCTGGTTCTTTATAGCCAGGTTTTGATTCAATATCATGCAGTCCTGCCACCTTGGAAACAACTGATGTGGTCAAGATCGGTTGGTGCGCCTGGTCCATCTAGAGGCTGCCCAGTGGCCAATGAAGTGGCCAGACGCAAGGGCTCTGAATGGCATCTGGCCAAACCAATCAAGAGCATCAGCCAGTTACAGCAGATGAAGTAGAAGCAGAGGCAAGGTCATCGAGTCTCCAGTAGGGTGACCAGTTGTTCCAATTTGCTTAGGACTGCCCCAGGTTTAGCACCAAAAGCCCTGCATCCCAGGAAATCCCTCAGTCCCGGGCAAACTGGGACAGATAAGTCACCATGAGCGCATCACCATGGCAGTCTCCTAGAATCAGGAGCAGTGGGTGCTGATGCTAACGGAAGATCAAGGTGAGCATGGTGGTTCCGTTTCGCTATCCCTGGAAACCACCACTGAGACTGGGTATCTTGAATGACTTGGGCTTCTTGGGAAGGCTGGCTGGGCAGCTGCTGAGCAGACTGTTTCCTTTCTATCAATACGTTGTTTCCATGGCAACCTGAAACACACCAGCATTTACAGAGGTGATATAAATGGGTCTGTTTTCCTTAAAACCCGAAGGAAGCTAATGTGACGAGTGTGTATGCAGGTCAAGGAAGGAAGGTGAAAGCCCACAAACAAGCTTCCCATTTCAATAGCACGAAACATCCCTCAGAGGTTCCTCTCATTTGTTTGGTGGTGAATCTGAGACGCCAAGATGGATCCCATTGCTTCCCTGACAAGACACTGACATCACTAAATGGTCATACATACGCAGCATCTACAACCCAGGGAACACGTATACATCTGGCTTGAATTCTTTTTACAAAGGCAAGTCATCCATTTGCTTCGGAAAGAGAAAGTACACACATCTTTGGCTCTGCATTTTGGACAAGGTTGAACCACGATCAGTCTCCAGGAAAAGTTTTCAGCCACATATATGGTGGCTACAGAGTGAAAGGAACAAACAGGACTTGTGTTTCGTGGGGCCCCATCTATGGTCGGGTGTAGGTGTCACCAGCACACACTGGAGGGAGAGGGTCCTCAAGAAACACCATCAACTCTGGTCGCTGGATACTCTGTAATGAAGCATCATGTTCTGACATGGACCCCAACTGCTCAGCTGGAAGGAAGAGAGTCTTTTCATAGTGGACCATGCATCTGTGTAAACAGAAGGCATATTCATTTTCTGCTCCTCCAGACGCACACCTGCATGCGATCCAAACCAAGAAAGTTGAACGTGGGGGACGCTAGCCTTCAGGATCCAGCTCCCTGCCGAAGCCCCCTCCAACATCCTAGCATATTAGAGCCTGAAGGATTTCCGCACAGATGTGCAACACTCTGGAGCCTGTGGGGGCCAGATCCCACATAGACGAGAAGGGATACTATTCCAAGGCTGCTTGTACAGCAACCTGCAAACATCGGCCTCTTTAGAAGAAGCAGGAGCAAAAAGTAAGATCCCACTGACCTACGTGTAGGTAACTATTCACTCTGTATCTGGGTGGGAGATAATGGAGCGAACGAGAAGAACTGCTGAGTCCAAAGGCACAGCAGACGTGGTGGGTGCAGGGGGCAAGAAAGGGTGGGGCAGAAAGCCCTCTGGTTCCCGAGGACTGGTACAGGGGAGTCTTAAGACCAGGCAGCAGCAGAAGAAACGTTTCCCACCAGAAGGAAGAAGAAAGCCCGGGATCCTGGCGTCTTCTTTAATTGTAGGTGGCCTCCAGTTCATGCAGGTCAATACAGACACTATTCCTCAGGGCAGGGGTCTTTGCTTTGTCCTCAAATGTCTTCTCCAATCCAGAAGTTTCTTTATTCTCCAAAATAAGAATTCTCAATCAAATCCAGAGCTCTTGCCTCTTAAGAGATGGTCCTATCTTAGCCAGGTCCTTCGGTGGTCCTAGTGGCAAACTTTGGCTCCACTAAGGTTCCTGGTGGGAAGTGTGGGTGAAGAGGAACAGCTCTTTACCTGTCCTGCCTTCCAGGCCTGTGGACCAAAAAACAGCATAACAGTGAGATTCTGGCTTCTGTCCTTTCAACAGATGTCTTTCAACAATGAGCGTCACCCTACTGCCTTTAGTCCAGAATGTTCTAGCTACTGAACAGAACATACACTGCTTCTAAAAGCATTATTTTCATTAAGGAAGAAGAAAGGCCAATTTATACCATTCAAGGAACTCCCTGTATGCTGAATCATGGCTGGGAACCCTCTACACAAATCTCACCACTACACCCATAACTGATTTAAAAAAAAAACCCACTGAATACAGCCTGCTCAGAGGAAGTGGAAAATTCTATTTTTCAGCATGTCCCTGTTATGTCCATGAGATATGGGGCCGGGGGCATGGAGGTGTCAGACTACCCAGTTTACACATGGGAAAACTGAGGCACAGAGGGTGCCAATGTTCTCAACATAGGATGACAAGCACCTGGTCCCTCATCCTAATGTGCACTTCAGCTGGAACGTCTCTCTGCTTTCACAAGACCCTTCACAACTAATTAGGAGATTATCCAGAGTGGATGAGGCCCCTCCAGGGAAATGGGAAGATACGACTTAACACAGTTCCCTTTCTGTAATGCTGATTGCAAGCAAATGAAGATGCACTTGGACTCGCCATGCTTTCCTGGCTTCCCAGCACGCCATCTACCCCATTTCTGAGTGACAAATATGTTCATTACCATTAAATGCCCTCAGGGGACTTCCCCATTTGAAAACTGCTGAGACCTACTCACGAACCCAGGTAATCCGGGCTCCACGTCTCTGGTTCCAACAATCACCATCAACCTACGGAACAGGTTGCAAATCCATGCATTCACGAGGAATAACTTGCAAATCCATGCGTTCACAAGCACCACATTGGATGAGATGCTCTGAACGCAGATATAAACCAGACAGGCAAACCCCACCCCTGTAGGTCATAGTAGGGAGGCAACACTGTAAATCACGAGGCCAGAAGGACAGCAATATCTGAGGGACATGTACTAAGGCTTCTGGGGGCAGTCGGGCCAACGGGCTCCCTCTGTCCCCCTAGTGACCGGCGAGGGTCGGGGCTCAGGCTGGTTCAAGGCAGCTCTCCTTCCTGCGGGCTTTGGCTGAACCTCTGGCGGGGCTGTGGGCGGCTACCGTGAAACCAGAGAGAAGGGTGCTGATTGTTAGAGATGGGAGGACATCACCTAAGGGCCTGGAGGAGGTCGAGTAGGAAGAAGACGGTTCAGGACACTCGTCTGCAGGAGAACTGTGAAGGGAGAGAGAGTCTGCATATGCAGGAGTCAGCACCCCAAAAAAGCCAGCCAACGAGCCTAAGCAGAGGCACCCTGGTGCTCCAGGCGGCTCTCCGATCGGTGGCCAAGAGGGAAACCAGACGCCTCGCCCAGGTGTTGTCCAGGCCCTCTGGACACTCTCTTTCCTTTGGACCCCCAAACGCCCCCAATAACCTCAAAGTTCTGCTAAACGTTCTGGTTTTCTTTCCCCTCCTGGCCAGCAGCCCTCTGAGCTGCCCCAGAGGGAACCAGGGAGAAGCCCTTTCCCCAGGGAGACTCACGCAGCTAGCAAATTAACTGGCAGCAGCCCGGTGAATCACACAGGGACTTCCTTCTTGTCGCCCGGCAACCACATGCACTTGGCAGTGGGACATTAAACACAGAGGGGAATGTCGGGAGGCATGGGCAAAATAAAATAAAAAGCAAAACACACGACCCCACCCCACCCCACCCCTCCCCGGACTCATCCCAGCCCAGCAGACCCAGCCAAGGGGGCTGGGGGAGGGGTGGAAACGAGGGCATTAACCCAGGGGAGGAAAACGAGGTTAGGACCAGCCTAAGCAGAGCCTGACACTCGCCCCTCCTCTCATCAAACTCTTCTAGGTGCAGCATTTGTATTTGGCCAAAGACACGCCTCTATTAGCTTAGAGAAAGGCAGTGGGGCCCTTGGATTAGCAGGCGCCTAGAGATTTGAAAGATTACTTAGAAACCCAGCCCGGAGGGGTTAGGACCTGGGACCGCCAGGGCGGCTGTTCTTGCCTCTCCCTCCAGCATCATTCCCCAGGTTAAGTCACTCTGCCACCTCTAGGGCCGGATCCCCTTCCCCAATCTTCTCCCACTTGAACGTTTTCATGCCCGTTCCTATGGCCACTAGGAGCTGGTTAGACAAGCCTCCAAAGCACCACCTGGCCCTTCAGACCCTGCCTCTGGCCTCTTTGAAAACTCCCAGGACGGAAGTAAAATGCATGTAGAGTTGACATGTGGAACAACCCATGGGAGAAAAACTGGGGACCAGGAAAGGAAGAACAGCAGCAAGACGGCCCCTGCGACGGGCTGAATATTAGCCCCCAAAGATACTCACATCCTAATAAATGCAGCAACCTGTGAATGTTACCTACTACAGCAAACGTTAAGGATCTTGAGATGCAGAGATTATCCTGGATTATCGGGGGAGCCGGGGCAAATGTAATCACAGGTCTCCTTATAAGAGGGAGGCAGAGGGAGATGTGACACAGGAGAAGGAGCAGGAGATGTGATAACAAAAGCAAGAGGCTGGAGTGAGTGATTCAAGGAAGAAAGCATGAGGCAAGGGAAGCAGGTGGCCCCCCAGAAGCTAGAAAGGCCAGGAAACAAACTCTTCCCTAGAGCTTCCAGAAGGAAACAGCCCTGCAGATACCTTGACTTCAGCCCTGTGAAACTGACTAATGTAAGAGACTGTTAAGAGAATAAATGAGTCTTGATTAAAGCCACTAAGTCTGTGATAATTTTATGGCAGCACAGAGGAAACTAATCTTGTCAATCAGGGCATATTTTGTCTGTTTCCCCACAGACCTAGAGAAGAGGGTATCACAGTATAAATACCGATGACAATGGGGAATTTGGCTTGGAGAGGTCTAACAGCCACTCTACAGGCTGAGAAGGAGAAAGTCAAGTCTCTGAAAGTAACTGAGGCAAGAAGCAGCCCAAGTTTTGAAGTGGGCTCTCAGATGACACCACTGGTGACCCGTCACTGGGGCCAGTAGCTTCATCTCTGAAAGCCTCAGTTTTGTCATCTGCAAAAATAGAGATAATATTATCATCTGCCCTGCAGAGCTTTTAGGATTAAATGAGATACTGCATGAAAAGCACATGGCACGTGGCAGATGCCAAATAAATGATACCTCTTAGGAAGGATTAGACGTGCAGATATGGGCAGACGCTGTTAAGTGCCCATCCCAGTATCTCTTCTCCCTTTTCTACTAAGCAACATAACTCTGATTTTTGGCTGGCACATTGTGGCCCAGAGTAAAAAGACTATGTTTCTCAGCCTCCCTTGGCAGCTAGCTAGGGCCATGTGACTAAGACCCGGTCAAAGAAATGGAAGTGAAAAGTGTTGTGGAACTTCTGGGGAGGCTGTTCCAAAGGTGTTTGAAGGAGCCCCATTTTTCCCTATCTGCCTGTACTCCCTTCTGCTTTCAATGAGGACATAATGGCTGGTGCCCCAGCAACCATCTTGGACTTTGAGGGGCTCCAATGAAAATGGGAGTCATGCACTAAGATAATCTAACCAGAAGGTGGAAGTCTGGATCCCTGATAACTCCAGAACTGCCATACTAGCTGTGGATGGCCTTTCTTTGGATTTCTGTTACGTGAGAGAGAATGCTCTTCTGCCCTAGTTATTAAGTCACTGTTATTTTAGAGTTTTCTACTAATCATAATGGATCCAATATACCACAGACCTAGGGAAACAGGATTCAGAGTCATTCTAGAGTAGTGGCCTCAATGTGCAGCCCTTGACAACAGCTTCAGAAGCAACTGGGAACTTAGAAATGCAAATTCCCAGGCCCCACCCCAGACTTAATGAATCAAAACCTCTAGGGGTGGAACCCAGCATTCTGTGTCTTAACAAGCCCTCTGGGTCATTCTGGTGCACACTCAAGTGTGAAACCACCATTCTAGAGCAAGGTTTCTCAAGTTCTGGCACTAGTGACTTTTGGGCAGGATAATTGTTGGTCAGGGGCGGGGGCGAGGATGCTGTCCTATACATTGTAAGACGCTCAGCAGCACCCCTGACCTCTACCCACTGGAAGCCGGGAGAAGCCCCTCTCAGTGTTGAAAATGTCTCAGACACCGGCCTACATCTGGGGTCGGGGGCGGAGTGGGCAACAAAATCGCCGCCCGTAGAGAAACACCACCTCTTGAGTAGCGGTTCATTCTTGACTTTGGCTGCACATTAGAATCACCTGGGAAGTTCTTCAAAATTCCCGGGCCAAACTTCTCACCCCAGCCTGGTGAGGTCGGAACCCACTAGGACAGGACAGGGCAGCAGTTAAAGCTGTCCAGGTGATGCCGACATGAGGCGAGTGCTGAGAACCGCTGCACATCGCAAAGGGCCAGTGGGCCCAGAGGAGAGCCTGCTCCAAGCCGGAGAAGGCAGCGACACAGCTGAATCCGGACGATGGCCAGGACACAAGATACTCCTAGGCAGAAACCGTAATGAGGGCGACCCGGGTAGACTTGGGAACGAACATCCCAGCTGCCAGACGGGGTGGCTGGACGGCGTGGAATTCCTGGTGGCTGTGTCACCTCGTTTCCCATCAGAACGGGGCGGACACCTTTCAGTGTCTCCCATGAATAACAACACAAAGCCTCAGTTTCCGCCCCTAATGAACCCAGCACGCAGTGAGCGGCTCCCACCAGGCGCTATAAACATGATCTCACGCAACAAGAACAACTGTCTCAACGAAGACAGCGATACAGCGATGGGGCCTATTGAGAAACGAGGAGCCTGCGTTCTCCATCCAACTGGTAAACTCCCCAGGCAGTGAAACCAGAATCCCCTCACAGGGCTATGCTCTGAGCAAGGAGAAACTCTACATGGATTGAATGTAGCCCTGAAAAGAAGCTTGGCTGGGGGTCCCTAAGTAGGTCGGAGTGGAAAGGGGGGAGAGAATTAAATGAGAAACCAGCCGCCAAGCAAGAGGGAGAGCTGAACAGGTTGACAGGTTGACGCTCTGACTTGCTGAAAAGAAGGATGCAGTCATGTGTAAATTCTCTCTCCTGCCGGGACTTTTTCCTTCATTATTTCAGCCCCAGCCTGCCCGGCCGAAATGCTCAGCCAAGTGTTTCCTTGTTTCCTTTGGCCCAAATCGTGAAGTCCAGGATGTCACTGGGGGAGGCACGGGGAGGAGGTGGAGGAAAGGAGGAAGAGGAAGAAAAAGAAGAGGAGGAGGGGAAGGAGGTGGTAAGGAAAGAGAGAGAGGAGGGACACGAGGATGCTCACAGCACCAGGATGAACCGGCCTCTCTGGTCCCTGCCTACGTCAGCCCCACTGGGCCGCTCGGATGGAAAGATGAGCACGAGGTGTGAGTCTGGAGCTCCTACAGGAGTCGCGAACTCCCCGTGGGTCTCTAAGCGGAGACGGCTCAGTGGGATGGAGCCTCCCAGCGTGTGCCCTTCCCTTGCCGGGGGTTCTGCCAGCCCACTTAATGCACCTGACTGCAATAAGGTAGAAGAAATCTGGCTGCCCTGTACCAGTGCTATCAAACAGGCAAGGAGCCCAGGGGCCTCTTCTGTTCCCAGAGACTTTTAACAGGTTCCTGTGCAAAGAATACATAGGTCTTTGCGGCTCCCACTGACCATTTCCAAGGCTCCCACCTTCCCTTCCTACATACCGCCCTTCCTCACAGAGTCAGAATGCATCTCACTCTTGGGCTTCCCTGGTGGCGCAGGGGTTAAGAATCCGCCTGCCAATGCAGGGGACACGGGTTCAAGCCCTGGTCCGGGAAGATCCCACATGCCGCGGAGCAACTAAGCCCGTGCTGCGCCACAATTACTGAGCCTGCACTCCAGAGCCCGTAAGCCACAACTACTGAGCCCGCGTGCCACAACTACTGAAGCCCGTGTTCCACAGCAAGAGAAGCCACCACAACAAGAAGCCCACGCACCGCCACGAAGAGTAGCCCCCACTCGCCGCAACTAGAGAAAGCCCGTGTGCAGCAACGAAGACCCAACGCAGCCAAAAATAAATAAGTAAAATAAATAAATTTATAAAAAAAAAAAGAAACAGAATGCATCTCACTCTTAACTACAACCCCTGGGTTCCCTCCAGCCTGTAAACCTTGTGTGCAAATGTCCTGACTCTTGCAAATGCGTTGAAAAATAAACTTTAAAAAGCTTCCAGATGTTCTGTTGTAGGGTGGTGTTTCTCTGCTCCTGTCTCCAGGGGCCCATGCATGATGCCCAGCAGCCTGACTGCCCAGATGAAATCTGAGGCGGCCAAGAGGCACTGCCTGGGGGCAGGTGGGGAGGATGCCCTTCCCCCCAGGACCACACTCCACCACGTCTCCATCACTCTATCCCCGCAAAGATGTGACCTTACACACCCCATTGATTCTTCCACCATCCCCCATGCCCGCCCTGTTTCTTTCACTCTTATAGGTGAGATCTACAACCCTGAGGTTTGATCCACATAGGGCAAAAACCTTCAAAATCAACAAAGGAGCAAGTCTGCGATTCCCAAATGATAAGCTTTGTTCTTTCTGAGCATACACCTCATTTCTCCCTTAAAATTCTTTTTTTTTTTTTTTTTTTTTGGCTGCACCATGCAGCATGTGGGATCTTAGTTCCCTGACCAGGGATCGAACCTGCGCCCCCTGCACTGGAAGGGTGGAGTCTTAACCGCTGGACCTCCAGGGAAGTCCCCTCCCTTAAAATTCTTATACCAACTGCCTCTGTAGCATACAGTCAAGGACAAAACAACATGGAGTGGCTCTTCCACGTAAGATGTTAAACCATCACCTGCAGGTACCTCTTAGGAGCTGGACCAGCCAGAACAAGGGAGTGGAGTTTGTGACTTGTCAAGGCCCCTCTGGGGCTGGTGGCCTCTGATCTCTAGAAAGGAAATTGCCAACGGGCAGCCTTGTGCACACACAGCCACGCACACACCCTTCCCAACACGCACACACCTGAGGGCCCGGGATTCTTTGCACAAGGTGATGCGGGCTCCCTTTGATGCTCGCCGGATGTGTTCCCATTGGGCGAAAACCAGACCTCAATAAAACCCGGCATTATCAAGAGGCCGGTGGTGGGTGATTGCACCGGCCTGTTATCTCTATGGCCCTGGGTGGGGCTGCTCTGTGGCTCTCCATTGAAAAGCATTAACTTCTAGGTGGATCAAAGACGCTTCCGAACCGGCCGGCCCAGACCCCTTGTTGATCCGCAGGGGACTGTTCCCAAAGATGGACTCTAAGATAGTACGGACCCCAGTCCCAGACTCCCTCTGTCCTCTCCTTATCAGGCAACATGTCCCTCGGGGGCCGCCCAACGGCCAATCACAAGGCCCTTCTCCCCTCCCTCTTCAGATGGCCCATTTAACAACAGCAAATGAGGGACCGGGCCCGGGAGTGTCCCAGCCCTGCTGCAACCATGGGTATCCGGGGACAGGGAGACACCTACCTGGGGACCATGAAGGAGCTCCTCTCCCCTCCGTGAGTCACGCCAGGGAGGGGGTTCCAGAGAGCAGGGTGTTTACTACACCCTTCCCTCAAGAGGGAGAAACTGACAGCCCTCACACCTGGTCCTTGACGTCCCTTGTTGGACTCCACTGCCTACCCTAATGTTCAAGGCCTGCGACCCACCCGCAGTGAGGACACAGAGGCACCTCTGAGCTGTCTGGATCTGGACACCAAGACGGACTGCGCATTGGCCTGGAGAGAAAGAGCATGTGCAATGAAGGAAGGCAGGTGCTGGCAGGTGCTGGCATGTGCTTGGATGCCTCCTGAACCTTCCTGAGGCCCACGCAGGTCTGGCAGCTGGTGGGGTGCGGCCAGGTGTTTCTTCTTTGCATTCAGAGTACCTGGCTTACTGTGTGGACCTGAAGAGGCACATGAATGAACAAATGAATGAATGAACGAACGAACGAACAAGTGAATCACTAGCAACTCAGTGGCATGGACACTCAATCCTACCAACGGGAAAAGCTTCAGGGAGCACATCTCACTGGAGACACCTTAGCTCAATGACACAGAGTCAGATCAAGGTTCAAATCCTGGGTCCCGGGCAAGGGACCTCCATTCTCTTTAATCCATCTGTAAGCAGGAATAATGGTCATACCTCCTCCATCGCAGGGTTGTTAGGAGGACAGAGGCTGAATGAGTAGTGTTTGTCATTATGACCCTATTTCCCTGTAGCGCTGTGTCTATTAAAGAATCCAGGTAGTATGTTTCCAAGGAAGGAGGAAGTAAGTGCCTTGGTTATATTCCTGGTGTAGCCCAGACCTAAGGGGTGTACAAAACTCCAGCTCCATCTTCCATCTCTCCTTTTTTTTCCCCTTATTTGATCCATAAAGTTGTTTCTAGCATTGAGATTAACCCTTACCTCTTTCCATGCTCTCTTGATGGCCCCTAAGAAGTCTGGGAACTCCAGGTGCAGGGAGCTGGGGAGGCAGCCACGAGTCATGAGCAGGTGACAAAGGCCGTGCACAAGGCCACTGACAGAACAGGACCGCGCCCTTGACTCCAGCCTAGCTGAGGCCACTGGGAACTCCACCTCTGCCGTCATGTAATGGTGAGATGCACAGACCCCCTCTGCCTTCAACTCGTACGTCTTTCCCTGGCTTTTCTCATGCTTTTAACGTGTGTCCTGTCTTCCTTAAACCCCCGGTTTGTCTATCTCTGTCTCACTCTCATTAGAGACGCCACAGCCTGAAAAGCCAACCCAAAAGGGAAGGATGCCTACGGGGCTCTGTCTTGTCTGCCCCGGCCCCGGCCCCGGCCTGGACAGCGTGTGGTACACGTGTCAAGGTGACAGGGAAGCTGGGTCTCAGCGCCCTGCGGTCACGGCGGGGCCAGGCTGTTCCCCAAGGCTGCAGCTGGGCTCTCAGAGGCGCTGGGAGGTCAGGCAGCAAGTTCACAGGACAGGCCACCCACACGGCACATCAGGGCCGCGGGGCTGTCCCCCGGGGCCAGCTCGGCTCTGGCCCTCGGCCCTGACTCAGAACACTCCACCATATGGCCTCCCTTGGGGAGGATGAGGGGAAGAAAAGACTGAAACTAGGGGCAAGAAAGAGCCCCACCTCCCTTGATGTGCCAGGGACCCTTCCTGGACGCGGGGGTGTGGGGTGTGGCTAGCATTGACCCCACCAGGTCCAGTGAAGGACAGAGGCAAGTCTGATGGCAACATGCCCGCAATGAGACTGGGTGTCCCTCTCTGCAACCCCCAGATGTGTTTCCAGGGTTTGATGTGAACTCGAAAAACCCTGAACCTTAGGCTACTTCACACTTTTCTAATTAAAGACCCAAACTGGATTTTCATGTTTGCAGAGAGAGCTTTGACCAAAAGCGTAGGCAGCGGAGCAAAACAGGAAGAGAAGGATCTTTCTCTTGTTCTCTCCCTCCCTTCTTTTTTTCTCTCTCTCTTCCCTCTGAAAGTACAGAGGGATGGGGCGGGAGGGCAAACAAGATCTTGGCAGCCGTGGCCTCTACGGTCCCCTGAAGCCTGCCTGTGTTCTGTCGAAAGCTTTTCCCTTTTCTTTGGTCCCATAGACACCGGTCCCCATCCCGGTTGGTTGGGCAGGGGTGGAGGTGGAGGGGAGCTGGGAGAGGCTCTGGGAAAAGAGAAAGAGGCGAAGAACAGATCTTCAGGCACAGCTGCCAAGAAAAGAGCCCGAATGCCTCGTCTGGGCAGAAGGCAACCTTCCCAGGTTCCTCGGCGTGCTGGGACTTGCTGGAAACCAGAGCCCTGGCTGGCAGGGCGAGGGTGGACAGTGGAACCAGCCGAAGGAGGGGGGCCCCAGGGGGGTAGAGGGGGAGGTCTCAGTGAATCATATAAATTAGAGACAGAAGGGATGTCAAGCCACCTTCACTTCCTTCCTCTCCTAATGGGAATTATCTCATTAGCCCCGAGCTTCCTAGAGGCTAACTTTAAATGATTCCTCTAACGGGGATTTCAATCTACAGCCCGCCCCCCTGCCCCCCCTTCCCCATCAGATCTGACTCCAAGGAGAGCTAAGAAGGGCTCTTAAAGGGACAGTAGCAAAAAGACACCAGATAGGGAGGGTGGGAGGGAGACGCAGGAGGGAGGAGATATGGGGATATATGTATATGTATAGCTGATTCACTTTGTTATAAAGCAGAAACTAACACACCATTGTAAAGCAATTACACTCCAATAAAGATGTTAAAAAAAAAAAAAAAAGACACCGGTTCAATCTATTTAACTCTGCAGACTTTCTCCAAACATTTCACGCAAGGTTAGTTTTGCCCTTTCACCCTTTATTTCCACTTACAGGAATTTATTGTAAGAAAATAGTCATGGACACGGTAATAGGCTCAATAATGACACGCCTTAACGCGCCCCTCCCCCAAGATAGACATATTCTAATCTCTGGAACCTATAAATGTTACCTTCTGTGGCAAAAGGGACTTGGCAAATGAGATTAAGGATCTTAAACCGGGGAGATGATTCTGGATTATCCAGATGAGCCCTAAATGCAATCACAAGTGTCCTTATAAGAGGGAAGCAGAGGACGATTTGACTCCAGAGAGGAAGACACGATAGGACCACAGAGGTAAAGACAGGAGTGATGTGGCTACAGGTCAAGGTATGCCGACAGCCTCCAGAACCTGGGAGAGGCCAGGGACACTTCTCCCCCCGGGAGCCCCCAGAAGGAACCAGCCCTGCCAACAACTTGATTTTAGCCCCATAAGACTCATTTTAGACTTCTGGCCTCCAGAACTGTAAGAGAATAAATGTGTGTGTTTTTTGTTTTGCTTTTTTTGGTTTTTTTTGAATTTTATTTATTTTTTTATACAGCAGGTTCTTATTAGTCATCAATTTTATACACATCAGTGTATACATGTCAAACCCAATCACCCAATTCATCATAAATGTGTGTTTTTTTAAACCACCAAGTTGGTGGTAATTTGTTACAGCAGCCGCAGGAAACTAGTACAGATATGAATACAGTTCTTGCTACCAGGATTGTCGTCAGGGCCTTATTTCACAGCAAAAGAAAAAAACAAAAAAAGCATTGAAAATGTTCAAAAATAACCATGTCATAATGCTATGATGAAATAATACCCATAAAAATACAGAAATACTATTTCATAATAATGGAGTAATATATAACTGAATATGGATCCTAAATATTTTCCTTGCCTTTTTTTTTTTAAATGAAAGTTTTGTTTTTTTTTAAACTACTTCCTCTTTTTTTTTTAAATTTTTAATTAATTTATTTATTTTTGGCTGTGTTGGGTCTTCGTTTCTGTGTGAGGGCTTTCTCTAGTTGCGGCGATCGGGGGCCACTCTTCATCGCGGTGCGCGGGCCTCTCACCGTCGCGGCCTCTCTTGTTGCAGAGCACAGGCTCCAGACGCGCAGGCTCAGTAATTGTGGCTCACGGGCTTAGTTGCTCCGCGGCATGTGGGATCTTCCCAGACCAGGGCTCGAACCCGTGTCCCCTGCATTAGCAGGCAGATTCTCAACCACTGCGCCACCAGGGAAGCCCTTTCCTTGCCTTTTGTAAATGTTCCCAATGGTAAGCATCTTATAATTACTTCTGTCATTGTAAAAGTCACATATTTATTTGCAGGGTGGTATAAGGGTTAAGTTTGGTTTGATCCCTTTCCATGAATAAAGAAGGAGGAACTGGGGACCGTTTAGCAGAGAGAGGCCAGAGTCAGAGAATCCAGGATGGGTACCTTTCTGGGCTCTGAAGACTGTCAAGTTTCCTGGCAAACGGGTTCTCCTCTATATACACCATAGCCTGGAGGCACGGTCCTCCACCCAGGGGCCCCTCTGGTCTGCAGACCCTCCTCCCTAACAGATGAGCCTCCCTGACGTGTAGCCCATCCCCCTCGGCCCCTCACCTCAAGTCTGCTTCCTCCAGGCCCCCAAGAAGCACGTTTATCTCTGCCTCTGTACTCTCATGCTGCTCTTCGCAGCTGGACGATGTATTAGTTTCCCGAGGCTGCTATAACAAATCACTACCAACAGGTGGCTTAAAACAACAGACATCTATCTTCTCGCAGCTCTGGAGGTCAGAAGTCCAAAGTCAAGGTGTCGGCACGGTTGGTGCCTTTCTGGAGGCCTTGAGGGAGCCCTCTCTCCCAGCTTCTGGTGGCTCCCAGCAAGCCTTGGCTTGTGGACGCATCACTCCACTCTGCCTCCAAGTGCATGTTGCCTTCTTCTCTGTGTCTGTCTCCCCTTCTCTTCTCTCCTAAGGACTTGCCATTGGATCCTTAACTAACTACATCTGTAAAGACCCTATTTCCAAATAAAGCCCCACTGTGAGGTTCCAGGTGGACATGAATTCTGGGGGATACTATTTAACCCCCTACAGGTGGTCTGCAGCTCCTTTCTCTCTCCACTTCTTCAAGTCTCAGTAACCTCAGTCTCCTTTGATTCTTCCAGGTCCCAGAAGTCAATCCCTTTTGGAAGTATCCAGAAGCAGAGGGAGCCTCCCTCAATGAATGAACTTCCCAACAACTGGAGTTGCCAATGTGAGAGTGCGTGGCCTTAGGAGAGATGGAACTCTCTGTCATTGGAAGTGTTCACACAGGAAACACCTCTCTGGAAAGACGTACAGGAGGTCCTGGGTGTGAATGGGGGATGGGATTAGGTAGTCAAAAGAGTTGGGTTTTATGAGAACAAGGATGGTACCCAATCCATTCAGCACAGTGCTGGGCACAGAAAAGGCACTAAATAGATGGTTATTGCCCCATCAGGAAAGAGCCCTTCAATCGCAACAGTCCTCTTTTCAATGAATGCATGGAACACTAGAAAGCAACCTAAACTAAGAATTAGATGATTTGTGTATTCAACAACTACTGGTCAAGCACCTCCTTGGTATACAGCATACGATCGGACACTCCTATGCGCCTCTCTCTTCTTTGATGGCTAGAAGGTGACAAATCAGGACGGATCATACGGCAGGAGACACCAAAATCACCACCCCAGTGATGACGTGGACTCGGCGCCACCAGAGTTCCTACGTGGGCAGTCGGAAGGTCTCTCGGGAAAACCTAAGAGGCAAGACCCTAGGATCTCTTTTTGCTCCTGCCCTGTCCACTAAGAAAGGGAGAGAAGGCAGAGGAGCATGTCCTGCAGCAGCCAAGGGCAGGTTGTCTGTTCAGGCTGGAGCCCAGGCAAAGCACACGCCCCAGGTGGTGACTTACCAGCTGTGTGAGGCCCAAGAAGCTCGTAAGCCACAGGTGGGTGCCTGCGAAGCCACCTTCCCAGGAGAGCACAAGCCTCGGGCCCTGCTTTACTGCTAATCACCATAAGCACCCCGGTGTCTCAACCCCAACCTGGGTGGCCTTTACCACTCCCGGAGCCCTGTCACGTGCTCAGTGATCTCAGCTGGCCTCACACAGACCCTGTCAAGTAAGCAGGACAGGCATTGTTATGATTCCCACTTCACAGATGGGGAAACTCTGCTGCAGTAGCTCGATGACTTGCTCAGGGCCACCCAGGGAGTACGTGCCCCAGTGGCTAGCCCAGGGCTCCTTCCATAGCCCAGGGGGCAAATGGTGACCCCACCCTCTCTGTACTGCCCCCCAGGACTTTAGGGCTTTACATGTGGCAACAAATATTGGGGGATGGCTCTTCCCTCTGGGCAATGGGCTTCCTTTTTGGACCCTGGGAGCCTGACTCACCAAAATTCCCACCTCTTCCCATTCAATCTGTCCTCCTGTTTGACGCCTGGAAGTGGAAGGGCATGGACTTGGGGGAGGGAGGGAGGAAGGCATGGCTTGTGCCCGGGCTGGGCCACCCCAAGAGCAGTGAAGGATGCTTTGGGGGATCTGGGAGGAGAAGTTGCCCATTGTGTACTTTTTTTATTTTTAAAGATTTTTTCGATGTGGACCATTTTTAAAGTCTTTATTGAGTCTATTACAATACTGCTTCTGTTTTATGCTTTGGCTATTTTTTTTTTTTTTTGGCTGTGAGGCATGTGGGATCTTAGTTCCCCGACCAGGGATCGAACCCGCACCCCTTGCATTGGAAGGTGAAGTCTTAACCACTGGACTGCCAGGGAAGTCCCCTCACTGTGTCCTTTTCCAGGCATGGAAAAGAAAGAGGAGAGGGCAGAGCTGATTTGAATGCCGTGCTCAACTCACAAGCTACGGCTTTCCCAACCTGCCCCGTAAACGTGCTCAGAGCCGGGCCCTCTGTTTCCCTAAGCTGTCCCAAGCAGCCTCAGGACGTGGTGGGCTGCCCGCAGAGCAGAAAGGAGCAAGAACGCTACCCTCTTCTGGGGTCACAGGTCAGTAGGGCCTGAGTTGATGGTCCTGGGCCAGGGGCCTCCACGGGAGGTGGCAAAGTTCCTCTTCGGCGGGGCCGCTGGACAATGTCGCCCACCCCACCCGAAGCCATGCACTGCAGGTCTGACGGAGCCCCAGAAAGCAGAACTCTGGGGGCAGCACCTGCAGGGCAGGGGGTGCAGGCAGGCAGGGCCAGCCCATCCGCAGCCCGCTCCTGGAATGCCCGTGTTCGGGCTGATCTGTCGGCTGTGGTTTCCCCTCACCAAACCTCGTCCTTTGCGGAATCTGCACCCCGAGGGGCACCTTGAGAGATGCTCTACAACTAAGAGGTCCATGGCCTCTTCTGCACTTGGGGTCAGGCCGGAAGGAGCCCTAAGAAGGTGAGTGGATGGTGTGGGAGCTGTGAGCAGTCAGGCCGCCTCCAGCAAATCCAGGCCAGCGTCCGGTTCCCAGGACACTCTTACCGGCAGCGTTAATAACTAACCATGTCCCAGACAGGTGCTGGCGGCCTGGCCTTAGGAGTTCTCGTTCAGGGTTGAAAGTGAGTCACTTCCCTTTTATCGTTTGCTAGCGGAGTGAGTCACCGGAGCTTCACACAAGCTCTCACACCTTGGCCAAGGGACATTCATGCCCATACCTTCGACCACCTGTTTTCCAGGTCAGCTGAGCCCTGTGGAGCTGACCCTCATTGGTTTAGGCCAAACAGCATCCCTGGTACCCAGCCTCCATCCTTCCTGCTCTTCACCCCACTCCCTCAACTGGAACAGTGAGTCCTGACCCACCAGGAGTCTGGAGAGAGAGCTTGACAGGTGTCCACCCAGGCCTGAGGCTGGGTGAGGTCTGTGTCACCTTTGACCTTTAATGGCACTCTCCTACCTTCCCAACCCTCTGTCTGGGAACGGACTAGAAGTGGAAAATTCCGGAACTGATGAACCAAAGGACACAACTGTGAGGCAATAAGTCAGCTTCCCTCTTGGGAATAACGGGGGTTGAAGGTAGGTAAACTGAGTCCCATTGCTATTAACATGTTTCCCTCCTTCTTGTGTCAGGTGAGAGGCAGGACTGGCCACCAAGGCCAAGATGCTGGCATCAGGCTCCTGTGGTGGGTCTGGAGTAAATCTCTCAGGAGGAATCACCCAGATAGACATCTAATAAATCTCATCCGGGAAAACAAACTCATATACCTTTTTGGGTAATCTTTCTTTTTCCCCACTCATGTATGGTCTCTCCTATAAAATAATTTTTTTTTTGTAATTAAAAAGACAAAGTTAGAGAGAGAAAAGGAAAATATGAAAATAAAGCACAAGAGTTAAAAAAAAAAAACCCTCACTGAAATAGTTTGGGGATTTACTTTTTTTTTAATCCTCAAAAAGTCCCTCTCGCTACCTGGTTTCTAAAACAGACAGTAAACAGAGATGACATCAAATTGGATAGCAACTGGGCGTCTCCCGGCCAGGAGCTGCCGGCAGGTGTGAGACTGACAGATTGAGAAAAGATGACACTATTTCTATCCTTAGAAGATGAAAACCAAGGAGGAGAAATGACAGCAGAGGCTGAGCCCTGGGTGTGGTGAGAAACCTGACACCCTGCCAGCCGCTGGCCTTTTGGGTGAACTCGCTTGTCTAGATGGGGCGCCAACGTGGAGCTCCTTGCTGGTGAGCGTTGTTTATCCCCCCCACCTCTCAGGTATCACAGCGTGACTCATCCCCGGGGGGCTCAGAGAGGTCAGGCTCTGGCTGTCTTCGCTCCACGGAGCACCCCGTACTTTCCAAACTGCATTTTGAAATCCACTGGCTGTGGCAGTGGCTTTGGCCCGACCCCTGCAGGGTGTGAGGTGCTTTCCCTGCTACACACGTCCCGCACATAGCATCTGCCTTGATAGCACTGAGGGGACAGATGCCAGGAGAGAGACTCCACCCCCGGCTGCTGGCTTGAGGGACCGAGTGAATCATGAGGCCTGACCAGTGACCACGATGTCCCAGGGTGAAGTGGGAGGCCTGGGGACGGAGCCCGCTGCAGGGACCAGAGCCATGGTGACTCACATTTGGACCCCGAGGGAAAGTTCCGTCGGCGCGTCCTCTGGATGGCTCTCGTCCCCTGGGTGAGGTCATCCCCACGGCCGCTCAGAACTGGGACTTGCTTCGTCTTCCCAGAGCCCCAGCTTTTTCCTCTCAATTATGGTTATGGCAGGAATCACCATTTTAGCCGCCGCACCTCTCCCCTACCCACCACACACACACACACACACACACACACACACACACACACACACACACACACACACGATGGATGGACCGGAGGAAAGAGCCCGTCCTCCCCCGGGGTGTCAGATTTTTCATCTGTAAAAATAGTTCCTCTTCCTGATGATCTCACACAGGAGCCTCTGGGGCTCAAGGGCAGTGAACATGATGGTTGGTTGAAAGGAAGTCTGCTAAATCAATGCAAGTCGGTAATATTTTAATATTACTGTTTACGACTACTGCTCCGTGGACCCAGCCATCGGGCCACCACCTCGCTCCATCTCCCTGGGCCATTTGGTTGGGAAGTAAAAGAGTGCAAGGCGATGGGTAGGAAAGTGTCCCCAGGAGAGCTGGTACCCTGGAGCTTGGTGCGGCCATTTGGAAGTACACTCAAGCGTGGGGGAAATATGCAGCAAAAGACTCCACTCTGCCCTTCATCTTTTCCTTTCTCCAAGTGTTTCCAACAGAGCGCGGACACATTTCTAAGGCATCGTCAGGTACACGGGGTCCGGGTAACAGTCCTCAGCTACCTCTTCCGCCATATGTGTGAGTCACAGAGAAGTCCCCCAAAGATGGGCACTAGGCGTTCCATTGTGGGCTGAGTTTTCTTTCTTCTTTCCTTTTTTTTTTGTTGTTTTTTTAAAAAAATTTTATTTTATGTATTTTATTTTTATTTATTTTATATATTTTTATTTTATATATATTTTATATTTTATATTGGAGTATAGTTGATTTACAGTGTTGTGTTAGTTTCAGGTGTGTTATGGGCCGAGTTTTCAGTGCACCTGCCATCATAGGGCATTTGCTGACAGCCAAGACCAGGTCTTCCTGGCAGCATTTTAAGAAAGACCCTGTTTCCGAGGTGAGCTCTGGACCACCCTTAGCGTGCCCACCTTGGTGGTCCCTGTGACCACAGGACAGGAAAGATGAAAGAAGAGCCATGACCTTCCTACCATTATGCCGTGCAGCCCTGCACTTGTCAAGGCCCACGTTCTCGGGGGGAGGGGGAAAGGGCATGACCTGGAGCAGTACTGGTCACTCCGAGGGGTGAGAACCCCACTGCCAGGGGTCCTTTGAGAGCAGCCTGCACCCCTCACCGCCCTGACACAACTAGAACGGGGAAACAGGGGTAGCTGGTCTCTCTCCTCCTGTAATTTTTTCCCTATTTCCTTTATTTTTTCCTCTGTCACTACTATTCTTTGCTGCTGAGTCTGCAGCCTGCCCGTGTGACTCCGGGTGTCTCCACCGGCAGGGACGGGGGGAGACTAAGCCCCAACCCCAGTGCAAGAGCCTCTGCTGAGTAAGGCAGGCACAGCCGTTGAGACTCAGCCCCTGGGAAGTGGCAGTGGGAGTTTCAGCTCATCCCCACCTTAAACATCATTCTATTGTCACGTGGATGTGAGCGAAGAGGAGAGAAAAGGCACCTTCAATGTCCCTTTTGTTCGTACCCTCATCCCTCAGCTGCCCCGGCCTCTCGGCTTCCATACAAGCCCCTAGTAAGTGGGCTGCCGGCACGGCTTCGCTCCAAATCCTGCCATGGCCCCAGGGCCCTTGGAGGGAAAGCCTGACGGCCCCAAGGCTCTCCCTGGCCTGTGCCTCATCCCCAGGCACTGAGCTCCCCCGCTTAGCTCCAAACCCCACCTGCGCTCCTGTCCTCAAAGACACCAGGTACGCTCCTGCCTCGGCCTTGATGGAGCTGTTGCTGGCAGAGACCTCACCTCCTTGAAGGCCGGTGCTCAGATGTCACCTTCTCGTCTGACCTATTCAAGGCTGCAACCTGCCCTCTACTCCCCAGCCAGCACATCTGAACAGCTCCTGTTTCTATTTTCTTTTCCACAATGCTATCACCTTCTTATGTACTAGATAAGTTAATTATTTACTATTCTGTGTATTATCTACCCGCCCCCAACGCCCCCTAGTCCCCCCGTACTGGAAAGCAAGCTCCATGAGAACAGGATCATGTTCTCTGCCTAGAACAGTCCTGCCACAGAGCAGGCACCCAAGAACGATCTGTTAGATGAATGAATGAAAGAACAAATGAATGAACGAATGATAGAATGAATGAGGGCATCACTGCCATCCCGATGGGGTAGGGACTGTGCCTCTTATGGAATGAACTGGCATTCAGGTGGTGGTGGGGGGGGGTTGTCCAGGGAGGGAGGGGAGAGGGTGGGCTAAGGCAGAGACCGCTGTTCTCAGAAAGGCAGTGCCCACAATTTGCCTGGAAATCCCCCTGGAGTCACTCATTAACCCCCTGCCCCCGCCCCCATGGCTCACACACAGCCTGCCAGTCACCCAAAGCCACTCGGCAGCTAAAGCCTAATTTAAGCAACTGACTCTCCTTTCCAGGCCCATCCTCCCACCAGGTAATCCGCACCATCATCGTCGGAGCACCCAGTCCGTGCAGGTCCTAGAATGAGCAGCGAAAAAGGGGTGGGATAAACAGAACACCCCAGTGACAGAAAACAAGCCCCACCCCGCCTCCACCCACTCTCAAGGTACCAGCTGGGGAGGCACAGCAAGACGGCAGGTGAAGTCCTGAAAGTAAGGTGATGTGCCGGGTGTAGGAGCCGCCGGTGCGGCGGGGCCCTATGGGTGTGGGGTTTTGAGGAGGTGAGGCACACAGATGGGGACACAGGGAGAGGGCGGGGAGAGCACAGAGGCGGGGTGCACAAGTAACCCAGTCTTGGGGGATACGATCCAAAGCAAGTGAGCTCAGCTGAAAGGCTTCAAATTCGAGTGGGAAGTGGTGGGCGATAAGATTAGGTGCCCAATGAGATCTGGTTGCTGAGATGATTAATAGCAATCCATGGAAGGTTTTTCGTTTGTTTGTTAGTTTTCAGTCAGAAAGCGACATGATGAATCCTGGGTTTAAGAAAGAGGCTTAGGGAAAACACAAATAGAATTACTTTGGAAAAGAAAGACTGGAATTCCAAAGGTTGGAGCCCCTAGGGTGTAGCCCAGCTTGTGCTACCAAAGTCAAGAGCAGCGGGGCGGCTGGGAAGAGAGAAGGAACAGACTGGAAAATCGGGGTTGCAGCAACATGGATGGACCTAGAGATTGTCATACTGAGTGAAGTGAGTCACACACAGAAGGACAAATATCGTATGATATCACTTATGTGTGGAATCTAAAAAAAGGGTACAAATGAACTTATTTACGAAACAGAAGTAGAGTCACAGATGTAGAAAACAAACTTATGGTTACCAGGGGAGGGATAAATTGGGAGATTGGGATTGACATATACACACTACTATACATAAAATAGGTAACTAATAATGACCTACTAATTATAGCCCAGGGAACTCTACTCAGTACTCTGTAATGGTCTATATGGGAAAAGAATCTAAAAAAAGAGTGGATATATGCACATGTATAACTGATTCACTTTACTGTACACCTGAAACTAACACAACATTGCAAAGCAACTATACTCTAATAAAAAATTTTTAAAAATTGGAAAATCGCTGTACAGCAATTGTTGGGACTCGGTATTCTAGTGGATGGAGGGATTAGCATCACTCATTGGCTGCCTTCCTTCTGATTGATCCATGTAGATAATGATAAATGAGCAAGAGAACGAATAGACAGGGCACCTATTGTGATCTACGCTTTTTTGTGTTCTCTCGTTTAACTCACGACCTCCCCTGAGGATAAGGCATTAGCATCACCAGCTTACAGATGAGGAAACCGAGGCTTAGTAATTTACCCAAGATCATATCCAGAGCTAGTAAGAAAAACAAAAACAACAACACTGACATTGATTGTATGCTTCGCATGTCCCAGGCACGGTGCCAGGCACCTAACTCGGTGTATTCTCTCGTTTCACATCACACCGTGGCAAGGATAATCCTTATTATCCCCATTTTACAGATGTGGAAACTGAGGTTTGGAGAAGTGAAGGTCACCAGCCTGTGGTCACAAAGTGAGAAAGTAGCGGAAGTAAGATTTGAACCCAGGACTTCTGGGTCCATGCTGTTTACCCTGATGCTAGACCAATAGTGGCGAATTTGCACCATAATCTCCCAGTTCCAAAGCCCTGCTTTGCATAGCACAGCACGCCCTTTATTAGACCATCTGCTGCCTCCAGTCAAACATGCCCACGTTCCAAGCTTCCAGCTACCTTGGCAGGACTGACGTGTACGTGTGCCTGGGACTTACAGCCAGAACTGCAACTTCTGTGGATGATGGGGTCTAGAGAGCTACAGGCAACCCAGCCCTCGCACCCAGGGAGTGGCCCCTTGCCCCACATCCTGCTTTATTAAGGCCAGACTGCAGTCAGCAGCATTCCAGAAGCCCTGCGATCCCCTTGAATCCTGCAGCCAGTCTCTGCTCCTGAAGGGCAGCAGGAGAAATCCATACGCTCCTTTGTCTCCTAGACCTGCAGCCTTGGAGTCACCTACCTGATGGTTCTCCCTGCAAAATGCAAGACATCTGTGTCCCGCCTCGGACCCATTCGTCTAAAGAGCAGGCGGCAGGAACACTGGTGCACGGGGTGCCGGGCGACTGGGACGATTCACTGCCACTCGGAAGGGAAAGAGGTCACAGCACCGGTGCCAGCTCTGGCTTTGAATCCTGGCTCCCTCGCTAACTAACTGTGCAGTCCCGGGTGAATGACAGGACCTCAGTTTCCTCCTCTGTAGGTTGGGTATAACATGACTGATTGGCTTGGGCTGTGAGAGGTAAGAATGAGTTCATCTAAGTAAAAGCTGTGAGAGTACAGCCTGGCCTGAATTAATCGTGATGACTGTTAGAATTTATCAGCCTGTGTCTCTGGACCCTCTCTGATGGCCAGTGCAAGGCTCCGGCCTGCCAGTTGCCACTCCAGGCTGGCACGCAGGTGCGTAGGGATATCGGGGCAACCAGGTATGACACGGAAGGAGCAGACCCCCAAAGCAAGAGGAGCAGCAGGGCTGTGCCCTGATTACCATGTGCAGCTCACCTTTTATCTTGTCCTTCTTTCTCGGTTCAAAGCACCTACTCAGGTCAGTCACGAACCTCTGATTTCACCTGGAAAAAGAAAGGGAGGTTTACAACAGGAAACCGGATAACGAAACTCATCTTCAAGCTTAAAACGAATGCCAGACAGCCTCCCAGGGACACAGGAGTTTATAGCTGTTTATTCTTCAATATAGAATAAAACTACATTAATTCAGAATAAAGGGAGAAATCCATTTCCTATCCATCGTATACATGGCAAACTGAAGAATACTTTCAAAGAAATATAGGTTATCACCATAATAAACTAGATCTAGAATAAACTAAGACATGAATGGGTATGACACTGGATAGTCATTTTTTTTAAGTCATAACGAAATTTAAATTCACAATGGACCTTTACTACAAAATTAATCTATTGCCACAGTCCTGAGTTGGGAAGACTTTTGCTCAAAGGTTTCTATGACAGTATTTCTGAATTTTTATATACTCATGTTTGAATTCATTGAATGAGATAACACATGAGGAACACCTAGCTCTGGGCACTCAATAAATATTAGCTATGCTTTTATTAATTTTACTCCTTTGCGGGTTTCTAGAGAACAAGGCTATTCCACACCACCCGTAGAATTCCTGAGCAAACATGCACAGTTACCAGCATAGTCACTGTTGCTGCAAAAGAATAGATATTTAATCTTTAAATCCGACCTCTGTTCAACCTAATTCAGACACCAGGAAGAGTAGTATTTCAAAAGGTGTTTAAAGATAATAGCCTCATTCTAAGCTTCGCCATCATAAGGCTCAAAGAAATCACTCTAGACCCTTAGGTTGGCAAATGGAAACAGAGAGAAGAAAGAAAAAGGAGGAAAACAACACCATCAGGTTTGAAACAGAAAACCTGTAACCTTCACTCACAAGAGAAAGGATTGTTTGGGTGGTGTTCTGTTCCTTCACTGGACGCACACCCATCATCGTGGGGCTTGGATCACTCACTAGGTTTCTAGAGTTTCCGAGGATGGGGCTGGGCTGCAGCCACTGGATCAGGGTGCCCGTGCGCTCCAGCACCCCCTCCCCCAATCCTGGGGACATGTTCGCTGGGCTGGCTTCCTAACCACAGCCAACCTCAAATGCAGTATAGGCCTCTTGACCATGGAGCAAAGAACTTGACAGTTTTAGCTCCGATGAACCATGCAACTCTTGGGACCTAACCAGACAACTCGCAAATGCTGGAAAACTCATTGAAAAGAAGCAAGCAAAACAGCAATACGCTCTCCAACTCCAACCCCAGCATCCAGAATGGATTCCCATTCCTGTTACTATTTTATGCAAAGCCACCCCCCTGCCCAACCCATGTTCAGCTTATTAGGTGGAAAGCATCCGATAAACTCATTCAAGCTCAAGCCTAGGTGACTGGAAATGATTCCAATCAGCCTTCCAGGGGAGACGAGAAATTTAACGCAAGTGAATCTAAACTCACCCTGCCCCCATGACATCTCAATCCAGCCAATTTAGCAGCAGACATTGGAGGGAAGATAGTGGGACACTCGAGGGGGTCTTCTTTAAATCTTATGGTGGGGGAATGAGATGGGAAGGGGAGGGAGGGTCCCCAGACTTGGCTACTCACTGAAATCGCCATTCCCGCTGCCCAAGGGGAAGCCTGGGTCCTGCCCTCAGTGGTTCTGATTGGTCCTGATTAAGGTCCGGGCACTGGGTTTTTTAAAAAAAAGTTTTTTTTAAGTTCCCAGGGAAAGTCTAATATGCAGCAAAGTTTGAGGACCATCTGACCACCTGGAGATTCAGTAGGTCTGACGTGGCGGGCAGAGATTCTGCATTTCTGACAAGCTCCTGGGTGAACCCAACGCTGGTGGTCCACAGAAGCGAGAGCTTGGAAGGGATCCCCTCACACACCTCCTTATCCCCCTTCCCCAGAAACCTCATGCAAGCTGACCCCTCCCCGCTCTTCCGCTAGGGCTTTCCCCTCTTCGCCAGCTGGTTTCTGGACCTGCCCAGCTGACTCCTGCAGTGTAGGAGGGTGAGAGAGACATTATTTGCATCCCAAGAGAGAGCGGCCCCTCCCCCTCTCCTATAATCCAGTTCTAGGCAATCCAACCTCTAGCCTGAAATACATTCCTAAGAACCACTGCTTTGAACAGAGTGGTCTGTGTTTGCCCCGCTCTTTAAAACAAGCAGGGGTCTCTTTCCCCTTTGCTTTTCTCGTCGCCATGACCATCCAGGGCAGACAAGATGCAGGGCCTCTCGGGAGACTGGATGGAGCACAGATGCTTCCTCTCTCTGCCCACAGCACACTGGCTTCCACATCTGCCAAGGCTGCACGCATACCTCCCAGCTGCCTTTGCATCTTCAGGGCAACAGTGGGAGGCGGAGCAGATGATCCTCCCTTGGAAGCAGGCCAACAGCAGCACGCCACGCCCAACACCAAACCTGCAAGCAAGGCCAGAGACTGCCACAGGCTACCCACAGCCTGCCCCCCCAAGGTCCCTGCCTTCCTCCTGCACCCCCCAACCCTGACAGGTTCCTTCCTGACATCTCGCGGATGCTGTGAGCCAAACATCACCTAGTGGTTCTCGGTCCAACCACCTCCAACCAAGGGGCAGGTCCTCCTGGATAACTTGGACTGAGGAACAGAAGGCCCGGCTGGTGAGACCCCAAGAAAACATTAGCCTGAAACATGTCCCGTCCCATAGCAGACTGCTGCAGGAGAAGACCAGGGTGGGGAAAGAAGAACAAATGGGCTAGAACACAGGATTTCAACACGTTGTAAGCGAGAGCCCCGCCTCTGGCCAAAAAGGGATGCAGTTTGGGGGAACTCTTGAACCTTCTGAGTGGGTCCAAAATCACAGGGGAGGGACTTCTACAAAACAGGCCACGTAGCTGTCAGGACACCAAACTGCCAGGTCCCCTTTCTAGGAACCTACCTGAGGCCGACACACCCACTGGGCACACCTGCCCAGGACTCAACGATAATTTAGGGGCCCACGAAAATGTTCCAATTTCTTTTAAAATTAAAAGGAATAATTTGACAATAAGGTTAATGCCTATGTAACAATGAATCCAGCCTGGATTATATTCAGCCTTTTATGGAGGCATAAAATACCATGATTGATTGATTGATTGACTGATTTTTACCAGGAAAGGGGCTCCCAAAGCTAAAAGTGCCTAAGGTCACAAAATTCTTAATTCAGCCCTGAATTTGCCTACTTCCTTCCAATCTCCCGACCTCTCAGTCTTTACTGAGACCCTCTGTTGAGTGCTCCCACTGACCACCCCCCCCTGCAGCGTAAACACTGAGCATACAGCCCACCCAGGACTATAAAAGATAATTATACCACCTAATCTGGCAAATTCACACAATGAATTCGAGGGTTCGATCAATAAGAAAAATGAACCTGGATCTTTACCGGTATTTGTCTCCAGATCAGGATTAAGGTTTATTTATTTAAATTACCAGCTCCTGATCACTTTTAAATAAAAATTCTTTCACGAGTGTTAACCATTAAAAAATACATAATGCTTAGCTCAGTTTTTCTTGGTTTATGAAATATCTATGTTAATATGAGAATAAGTAACTTAGAATTATGATTAAAGTGAGCACTTGCCTACTGCTATTGTATATATTTTTTCTTATCTAGTACATATTTTATACTGTTGTACACCCCCTCTTGGAAACATATTTTCCAGGGACACAGTATTCAAGTGCTCTGTATGCTGCAGTTTAACAATAAACATTTATTAAGAGCCAAAAAAAAAATTTTTTTCTTGCTGTAGAAGGGCACAAAGGCCTTTCTCTGCCTGCCGCCCCTAGTAAGCCTCTTAGCCACCATCATTATGTTATTTCTATTTGAGGATGTAAAATAGAACTACACTGGTCTCCGTTTCACAGGCTGCTTATTGGTGCTAAATTAAACCATGTGTTAAACTGCATAGCACATTTCCTGGCCCGTAGTAAGTAATAAATAAATGCTAGCTATTATTATTATTGTAAAAATATTACAGAATTGCATAGGTTATAAAAACAAACCTGGAAGAAAAAGCAAAGGTTAACAGCTGTCATCTAGGGGTAAGTAAGTTGATGGGTGATCTGTGTTCTCATTTTTGCATGTCTAAAATGAACAGGCATTGTTTGGTAAAGAAACACAAAATGCCATGGTATTCAATAAATAATAAAAATGCAAGGGGTATTCATCGTCTTGAACTAGAAATAAAACTATAGATGCAATTTTTAAAAACAGTCAAAATAGAAGTTGCAGGATGGCTTGTGAAATCAGAAACAGTTTGGAAATCAGGGATCAATGGCTGCCAGCTTGACCCAAAGTTGGGGTTTGAGGTGCAATCCGGCAAGGGTTCCCTTGGGACCTCCTGCACGATCCGGGTGAGACCAGAAGTCGGACACGCCCAGACGGCAAGGGCCGCGGGGTGATCTCAGAGGCAGCCTGAGATGTCACTGACAGGAGAGCAGCGCTTTCCACTGAAGGATATGGTCAATACTGGCTTGAACTGTGTACTTGACCAAGAATGCTCGCCCTGCTGACAGGCTGCGGCCGCAGGGCTGAGCAGACCTGCTTTGTGGCATTTTCCAAATACCTGCGTTGTTACAGACAGAGGGCTCTCTGATGGCATTCACGTTTCAGTTCAGGACCTACCACTTCTCTCAGAGCCTGTTACCCAACTCCAGGCTGCAAACAGAGGCCAGGCTCCACGACGCAGCTTGCAGGGACCGTGTGGGAGATAAGGGGCCTGCTGCCCCCCGAGGAACGTGGACCAGAGAGAGGGTATGTGAGCCTGAGGACCGGGATCCTCGTGGACCCCATTCGGGCGCCCAAGTCTCACACGATCGCCTTTCCCCTCTCTTCCTTGGATCCTCTTCTCCCTCCTGGTCCAGCACAGAGGGGAGCCCTGAGGCTCAGTCCTCAGCCAGCTGAATTTCCACCCTTTCCCCTCATCCTTGATGAAAGACTCCCCAAAACCCTGGCCCTAACCTTTATCCTAAGCCCCGGTGTACCAGCTGCCTACAGGGCAGGGTGATCACCGATTGCCAAATCATCTCAAATTCTCCACATCCAAGCAGTACCTCTTCTACCGCCTCAACCAGGCTCCCTTTGGAAGCTCCCCACTTCGGTGCATTTAGCTTCACCCTCCCCATCACCCAGATGGGCAGCCCTCCCCCTGACACTGAGCAGCACTCTACCTGCAGTTGGTTCTTCTGCTAATGTTGTTCATGGTCTGTCTTCTGTTATATCCCCACGGCCATGATAACAGCTCGGGCCCTCGATAACCTCAGGTCCATAATGTTCCCATAATAAGAATGTCATTTTTTGTTTACTGTGTCCCAGCCCTTCACATGTGTTCCTTACTTAATTCCTCGTCTGGTATCACTGCTCACCTTGTCTACTATCCTTCCACATACTGGCTCTATTTCTGGGCTGGGAAGCTCCAAGCTCTTCTGTGCCTCAGGACCTTTGCACTTGCTGTTTCCTTAGTGGAACCACTTCCCTTAACTTCCAAAGTCTCTGCTGCTCAGACAGCACATTCTCCGAGAGGCCCTCCGTGACGGCTCTATTACATGGGCCACCCAAGCAGTGCAACTCGGCTGTGTCCTTCACAGCACTTAACCTAATCTGAAATGACCGTATTTGTTTATTTCATTTTAGCTTGTGTCTCTGCCTACTAGATCCCCGAGTGCAGAGAGCGCGTCTGTTTTGTTCTCCATTGTATGATCAGCACACATTGTATGGTACAGCCCGCTTTTGGCTGAAGGAATGAATGAATATTAGTATCCCTACGTAAAAGATAAGGTAATTGACGTACAGAAAGATTTAACACTTGCCCAAGGTCACGTGGCTATGAGTACTTGGGTCAATATTTGCACCAAGCTCCTCTGGCTCCAGGGGTGAAGCTGAGTGCAACCTTGTTACTCTGCCTTCCACTGTTGCAATAACCCCCAACACGGACTCCTCAACTTCAGACTTGCCTGTTCCAGTTCATTCTATAAAGCTCTCCAGCTTATCATCCTAAAGTATCAGTTAACTCAGCCAGACTCTGCCCAGCAGTTGTCGGTGGCTGCCTACTGCCTGAAATCAGAGGTCATGCGCACGCAGATCCATCCTCTTCTCTCTCCAGCCTTGCTGTAGGACTGCTTTGCAGGCCTCTCAGCCGATATTTGCTCCCCACAACCTGCAACACCTCCCTTGCCTTGCCTCTCCCCAACACCTTCCCTTTACGCCCGGCCCAAATCCCACCTGACTTGCCAGTTGTCAGTGAAGGCTCACACTTGAGCCACAGGACTACTGCCCGTACCCCTACGTTTGTGCTAAACACAAGATCCTGGAGGGCATAGGTTATCTATCTTCTCTCCCCAGGGAGACCTTAAATTCCTTTGGGTGGGCAATATGCCTCACCTGTTTGGATTCCTAAGCGCCTAGCACAGCGTACAAATCATTCATCATAGCAGCCACGTGCTCTGGCCCGTGGTACTCCATAAATGTAGGTGGCTGATGTCAGCAACGGCAAAGCTCTCCCAGGATTGCTAAGCCAGAGGAGCTGGACTTGCTGCTTTGGGTAGCTCTCCGAGCGCCCGTCTTTCCCAATCCACCTCATTCTGGAGCTGCTAACATTGGTGCTACTTTGAGCTCTCTCCTGGGTCTTCCCTGAGCAGAGTTTTTGACATGAGCCTAAAACAGAGCCCAATCCACTATGCTTAAAAAAAAAAAAAAAAAAAAAAAAAAGTGTTACAAGCTTTCTCTTTTAAAATCACATCTTTGCCTCGAGGGACACCCTCTGAATACGGCGTGTACCCACCAGTGACACGGAGGTGCAGCGTCACCGGACAGGGATTAAGGTGTTGCTGTGGTCCAGTGCCACCCCCAGGCTGCTGAGGGCTGACCCGCGAGGGTGTGCGAGGCCCGGGTCACCCACCCTGCAGCCCAGCCTGGGCCCCCGTGTGTCAGTTTCACCATGTTTGAATGGAAAATAAAATGCTCAACTCAAAAACACTTTTCCAATGATATTTTAAGGAAAAATGAGATCACAGAAAGTCAGGGAGGTAAATTTAAACGGTGTGACCCCAAGCAACATTTTTTTCAAAGAATTCCCTTGAGACGATTGCTCACCAGATTTGGGGGGGGAACACATCTGGGGAGACCTTAGCCCCAGAGACCACCTGGGCGGCAGCAGCAACACTTACGCTAACAGGAAAAGCCCCGATGATGCTCCGTTAGGCCACACTCTGACTACAAACAGGCCTAAATGGGCCCCGAGGTCCCTTAGGTTTGCAAAAGCAGCCGACAGCCCCCGTGCCAGCCACGTCAACATTCCGCCTCTGCCAGAGATACCAAATGTTCCCTCAACCCACCCCAAGCCCAGCTCACTGAGCTATGAATAGTTATTAACGTTAACTCAGGGCGTTAATTAAAAAATGTTCAGCCAGGCAAATTCTCATACTTTTAAAAAGGCATTTGGGCAATCGTCTTTCCATGCTGCAAACTTTTTTCCAAACAGGTTGACATTTCACAATGTTGTTTGTTTTAATCAAAACACGGGGAAAGAGCCGGTTCCCGGTTTCACTTTTCAGGTGCCTTGATTTATGGATGGGCAAATCCCCACTTAATAGCTGTACCTCGAGGCGGGGGGACAAAGAAGCTCCCACCTCCCAGGGTTGGTGTCCGGGCTGGCCAGGAGGGAAGTGGTCACAGGACCTGACACGGCCCTTCTTCTGTCTTCCCCCCTCTCCCAACGCCCAGCCATCAGCTTCCTCTGTTGCTATTCCAGCAAACTTAGGAGTTAGGGGGAAACGGGGACTAAACCCTTAATGGTTCTCCAAGTTCTTTCTTAAAGCAGCAGCACTCAGAATCAGGCGGGATCATATGAGTGTGAATCCCACCTCTGCCACGTAGTACAAGCCTTGGGCTTTTCTGTGCCTCGGTTTCCTCATCTGTCAACAACTGGTATAAAAATAGCACCTCCCTATAAAGCTGTTTGGCGGGTTAAATAAATTAGCATTGGTAAAGCACTTATGACAGTGTCCGGAGCGTAATAAATGTTATATATGATAGTTTAAATGCCTCCCCTCCTCCCTAACGAACTCAGATGCGGGACCCCAGCAGTTAAGTACAAATAGAGTTGGACCTGCCCTGGCTGGCGGGAGCGTGGATACCGGGCCACCAAGTGCCCTGCTTCTCGGGGAGCCACTGAGGTCCCTCCAAGGCCCAGGTGGGCCCCGGGGACACAGTGTGACAGCTCATTCTGGGTACTGAAGGCTCTCACCCTTCTGTTTGATGCACAGAAGCCTGCCCCCATCAGGGCATGAGCTCTCCTGGGCAGCCAGGGCCAAGCACTGCAGTGCCCCCCCCAACCCAGGTCCCTGCCATGTCCAGGGCAGGCAGATGACAGATGGGCAGCCAGCGTGAGGTGTGAGGTTTGGGAGGGATGCACACTCACCCCCCAGCCCTTCCTCAGGACCACAGCGTGACCAGCCGGCCTGATAGACGCCGAACGCGATAGCAGGCACCACACACCCCTGCAGGGAAGGAGGGGTTTTCTTAAGGAAAAACCACCACGAAGCCTCCCAGCAATCCTATAACAACAAAACACAAAACACAGGCGGGCACAGACCTTGTCTAAAATCACTGCACACCACAAGGGAATTCTGATGTTGACAAAGCACCTACTATGTGCTCCTGCTTTTAGAGGAGGTGCCAGAAATGCCAAGCAGGAAGGGCAGGTCCCAGACTCACCAGAGTAGAAAACCTAGTGGGAAAAGATGACACTGAAAACAACTGATGCTCATATTTTGTGATACGTATTATAACGTATTACATGTGGGTATATTACATATTCTATGTGTACATTATAGATTACATCATCTGTGTTATACGTATGTACAAACATACATGATATGCCCAGTATGTGCAGTGAGTAACTGGGGGAGAACACAGCTCCCACCGCCCTGGGGGCAGGTGGGAGCATCTGGGCAGGTGGGGAGGGAATGGCTGCAGGGTCATTTGCCAGACGGTTCACCTGGCTTAGTGGAAAGGAAGACGCTGGGCCTCTCCAGGTGTGAATTACCACTCTGACAATTTTTAGCTGTACCACCTTGGGCACCGGCGTTTTTACCACTTTTCTGAGCATCAGTAAAAAGCACATAGTCCATAGTCACCTGCAGGCAGGCAGACAGAAGGTGATCAATAAATCGCCAAGGAGAGAAAGCGAGAACGCTTGGCAAAGGCAGTGTCCGAATGAGGCCGTCGGGAGGTGCATGGCTCAGCTCAAAGCCAGAAAAGCAAGCGAGAGGCCCTCGTGGGAGTCTGGGGGCAGCCCAGCCCCGACCCTGCATTTATGCTGCTTTATCATCTCCACTGGCAAAATTGGGACCATCGTTCCTCCTCTTCCTGTCTCCCTGGGATGTCTGGGGACACAGGAGAACCAGGCTGGGGGCTGGGGGAGACGGGGTGGAGATGTGCCATTTCAGAAGAAAGGCAAGCCGTGAGCAGGAGGGATGATTATTTTACTTGTGGAAGGCATGTGTGGGCAACGGCTGCAGGTTTCTTTGGGTTTATCAGAAAATCCTAACAGAAGAGAGGTTATTTAACCGAGACCGGGAAAGGAATGTGCAGATATTTTAAAATATTAAACGGAATTCCTAAAGCCTCATAATATGACGCCTCTTTTTCCAGCCTTGGCTGATTTTAAAGCCTCGAGCTGTGACTCGGGGCCGGACAGATCAGAGGGTTGATTAACTTGGCTTTCCTGATCCCACGGCGACAGGCCCCTCTCGGGACAGGGCAGCGCGGGGACCCAGCCTGGCTCCACATGTGGTCTGACACCACCAGCTCCTGGGCTGTGTGTGGAGCGTGATTTTAGACAGTTACTTAAACGAGGGTCAGAGGTAAGAGGATGGTGAGTCTCAGTCATCACATTCCAGGCTTCCAAGGAGACCAGGGACCTGCTGGGACTCTCGGGCCGCACACCCAACAGCCTATGGACAGACGTGATGGACCCAGGAGGAAGGCTGGAGGAGATGGAGGGAAAAATGGAAGAAGTCCAGCCCCGCTGCCAAAAGACTCAGAAACCCCCAAACACAGGGCTAAACAGCCCTTTAAGAGGGCGGCAATTCGCACACGAGGGCATATGTGTAAAGGAGCACAGAATAAACACATGCCTGGCCACCCCGGGGCTTGGAGTCCGATGCAGAAACTGGACACAGCCCAACTGTGCAGTGCACACAACGCACACACACACACAGGCTGTCAAGCCATGCCTTACACCAGGACGTGAGCAAGCAAAGTTTTATCAACTCACGGAGCTGAAGGGTCAAGTCCAGAATTAGGGAAGAGATCGTGTGGGCCTATCGCCTAAGACGTTTCTTTAAGAAGTGGGCGGAATTTCTATTTACGTAGGCATAGGCGTCAATACAAACTTCAGCGCCACTGGTTTCTCGGAACACTTGGTATACATTCAGCTCCTTCTACCTGGCTGTTCGGAGACCACACAGCTCTCTCACGCTCTTGTAAATTTCCAGCTCGTCTGTATTCTAAGAGCCTGTGGCCCTGTATTAACTATCCCTGCTAGGGTGGATGCCCCTTGAAGGCATGGTCCACACTGACTCATCTTTTCACGCTGCTGGATTCATGTAAAAACCCTTCAGAGTTTCTCCTTAACAAATCCCACTTCCCCAAACTTCCTCCATTCAGGATGGAGATGAAGATTATTCTACTGCCTTATATGTAGGTAGATGTGGGGGTGAACAATTCTGCCACCATCAGATTCCAGGCCATTACCAACGGATAACGGGCAAAATTTTCCACTACAAGGTCAAGGGATTGTCGAGAAAACCAGAGGCTGTAACGTCTGCCACTAAATGGCTTAGGAGCCTCATAAATTAGAGAAGATAACGTCTTCCAATGTTTCGCTGGTGTGAGTGATAGCTATTGAGTAGTTTTGAAAACAGACAGCATTCGCAATCACGTAGACAAGGCAGCAGAGAACAAGGGGATCCACAGGAGACCAGGAGCCAAGAAACCTTTATCTAGAGCAGGGTTCTCAGCATCAGCCCTAGAGACATTTGGGGCTGGACCATTCTTTGCGGTGGAGGCGGTCCCGGGCATTGTAGAATACAGGATGTTTAGCAGCATCCCTGATCTCGACCCACTAGATGCCAGTGGCATCCCCCAGTTCTGACAGTCAGAAATGTCTCCAGACCACTGTCAAAGAGTGGGTGCAAAATTGTCCCTGGTTGAGAATTACCGGGCTACAGTCAGCTCAGCCACTAATTAGCAATGGAATCTGAAGACTGTCAGGGGCCTTCGTTTCTCAGAGGCCTTAAGTTTCTCATCTAAGAGATGGGGCAATTGGACTAGATCAGTGTCTCCCAAAATAGGGGCGATATATAACCTAGTGGCACCTGGGATAAATTGGCCACACTCCAACATGACATAAAATGACACTGAGTCACACAGAAATGCTTTTCCTTTTTCTAGTCTCTTTTCATCCTTTTTTTTCCTGTTTTTAAAAAATTTATTTATTTTTGGCTGCGTTGGGTCTTTATTGCTGCGCATGGGCTTTCTCTAGTTGCAGCGAGCGGGGGCTACTCTTCGTTGTGGTGCGCAGGCTTCTCATTGCGGTGGCTTCTCTTGTTGCAGAGCACGGGCTCTAGGCGCGCGGGCTTCAGTAGTTGTGGCACGCGGGCTCAGTAGTTGTGGCTCGTGGGCTCTAGAGCTCAGGCTCAGTAGTTGTGGCGCACGGGTTTAGTTGCTCCGCAGCATGTGGGATCCTCCCGGACCAGGGATCGAACCCGTGTCCCCTGCATTGGCAGGCGGATTCTTAACCACTGCGCCACCAGGGAAGTCCCATCTCTTTCCATCCTGATCAAAGCAGGAAGAACATCGCCAATTGATGCTTCCAGTCTTGAACACCTCTACAATCTTCTAGCTACAGAAAAAGAGAAAGAATACTTCTCGGGCTCAGAGCCTTGGGAAAGCCACAAAATCTAAATCTTTCACGATTTCATCGTATCTTCTATTTACACCCAGTGACCCTGGACTCCATTTGTGATAGTGATACAGGGTTTCCTTTTAAAGTGTGTTTAAGTAAATTATGAAACTGGGTATAAAAATATTAAGAAAATAATAGTACGTGTACCAGTGTACACGTACCAGTGTGGCAAAAATCATAAGTCTTAGGAAGCGCAGGAAGGGTTAACTCTGCCCTTCCCCCACAAATTTCTAACTACCCATTGGACATCTTCTTGGATGCCTCAGATTAATCTCAAGACTTGAGGTGACATTAATAATTTGAAAGTTTTTGAATCCAAGTTCCCTCTATAGTTCTGTTGTAAGGCTTGGTCATTTGTTATCTATTATGGGTTAAACTGTATTCCCCTACCAACCCCCCCCAATTCATATGTTGAAGTCCTAACCTTCAATCCTGCAGAATATGATCTTATGTGGAAATAAGGTTGTTGCAGATGTAATTAGTTCAGATGAGGTCATACTGAAATAAGGTTGGGCCCCTAATCCAACAGTATTGGTGTCATTATAAAAAGGGGAAATTTTTGCTGTACACCTGAAATTAACACAACATGGTAAATCAACTATACTCCAATATAAAATAAAAATTAATTAAAAATAAATAAACAGGGGAAATTTGAATACAGACACACACACAGGGAGACTGTCCCATGAAAGTGAAGGCAGAGATGAGGCTGGTGCTTCTAGCCACTAATGAATGCCAAATATTGCCAGCAAACCATCAGAAGCTAAGAGAAAGGTCTGGAACAAACTTCTTCTCACAGCCCTCAGAGGGAACCAACCCTGCCAACACCTTAATCTTGGACTTCTAGCCTCCAGAGCTAGGAGCCAATACGTTTCTGTTGTGTAAGCCACTCAGTCTGTGGTACTTTTTGTTATATCAGCTCTAGCAAACTCATACATCATCTTAAATTAGTTTGCTAGTTTGGCAACTGTATTTTGAATTCCTCAATCTCCTTACAGGGCAGGAAATGCAGACATACTGGCAGAAGAATTTGTGTCCATTTAGAGATGGGCACAGATGACAAAGGAATACCAAAAAAACAAAAACAAAAAACCAAACAAAACCCTCTACACCATCTGTGTTTATATACATTTTTCTATGTTTGCCATAATTACATCTTTGCAAATTGCATAAATTAGATATTTGCTCATTGCTTTCTCTTCTCTGGTTATCTACCCTCAGTCAGTCCCCAACTGTGAAATATGGGTGCCCGGCTTTGTAGTAAAAGGAGGCCCAGGGTGGAGGCAAAGCCAGACCTAGAACTCAGGTCTCCTAGCACAGGCATTATCAACTAGACCCCAGAGCCTGTAGGATTCACACTCTCCTCCCCGGAGAAAATGTCTTGGGCCTCTTGTGCAGACATTCACACCAACTGGGCCTTTCGACCAGAAGGTTCTGGCTATCCAAAGATGCTTGGAGAAAACGCCAAAGTTCCCAACATGTGGGCATCTGAAAATTCATGACCAAACGCAAACTCTCAGTTTAAAGGGATGCTGCTGTGAGTGAAAAAACCCATCAGCCCTTTGAGCCCTCCTGCAGAAAGTGCCGACCTGACATGGTCACAAGATAAGCAGCTTTGCAGGTGACCAGGGCCACCTTCCACATAGCCAAGAGCAGAAGGGACTAGAGATCTACCTTACACGAACGCCACATCAGAACCCAGGACTTTCAGAAACCTGCCAAGTAGCCAGGACATTGCAACTCCATCTTTCCAGTTAAGAAACATGCCCCTGCAATGATTCATCTCTGCAATAATGGCAAAGAAACTCATGATCCTGCTGGCATTTTTTTCCCATCTCAAACAAATACACCATAATTCTGCACCTCTGATCGCAACTGTAAGGTTGAGAGATCAATAATCAGGCTTGAATGTTAAAAGGAATTCCTTTTTTTCCCCTTCTCTGGAGGCAGCCAAGTATAAACCAGAGCCAAGAGAAATGCAGAAAGCCAGAAAGCACAAGTGCCCAACTGCAGCCATGTCTGATCCGCCATATGCGCCATTCCCCAGCTCCCATCCTGGAGGTGTTAATTCAAATACTGCTTGGGTATCTATGGGGTATCAGATGCCATGGTGGCAGTTGGGGCTTCGTCAGTAATAAGCTGACAGCCTCTGCCTGTCCTGCTGGCTGGTATTCCAGGTAGGTTCACAGATCATGAACACAAATAAAGACAAACATTGGATTATCAATGATAAAGCTTCTGTGAAGAAAAAGAGAAGAATGCTATGGGGGTGGGAAGCGAGTTACAGTGACAGCAGAGGCCCCTTGAAGGAAATGACATTAAGCTGATACCTGAAGGGTAAGACTTAAGTTAGCCCCGTGAGTTAACGCAGGGAGCTGTCACCTGCTGCCTGTACCCCAGGCATAGCTGGGGTGGACCCCAGCTCCAAGGCCACACTGCAGACAGTGGCAATTCTGAAATGGTGAAAACAAAAAACAACTAGACTTGAGAGAACACAACACCCATGAGTATAACAAGCCAGGGGAACACTCATTTTCACAGAACTGCAGACGTGACCTCGAGGTGAGGGGAGAAACTCAGGGAGCCCCTGAGAGCAGTGTTTCCTTGCAGCACCTGCCACTGATCTGAGAAGTTCGGAAGGACCCAAGCAGAACCGTGAGATTGTACTTTTCTGGCCCTCTGGGTTCTGGGAAGGCATTGATGAGGGCCTCAAGCATGACCACTCAACTTATCACCATGATTGAAACTTGATTAAAATAAAAATAAAATAAAATAAAGGCTTCCTGATTCCTAGCCTCTGGTTGGGATAACCTTCCCGAGGCAAGCCTGGAAAGTCCCTAGGCTGCGAGGTCAATGGGGCTCAAAGTTCTCCTCTTCTCGGCACCACCCATCAATGGAAAAGTACTGGCATCTCCATGGCTGGGTTTCTCCCAGGGGTCCCTGCTGGGGACATGTCTGTGACCCCTATCCATCCCCCATGGGGAAATCCCAGCCCACTGGATCGAGCCTTAACCTCCCTCTCTGGCCCAATTGGTTTCACACCCTCGAACAACCCTGCCCGAATAACCAAGCAGTCACTCAGGACCAGGAGCCAGGAAATATGCCTTGAAAAGCAGTAAGCTCTTCAGCTCTGACAGCTGGCAGCTTGGCTGGGACACTGCCCGGCGAGGACAAGGAACATGGTGACCTGGGGGAGTGAGAAGGGGAGGAAGCCCCCATACCCTGTATAATAACAACAGAGGGTCAAGTCTCCCTGGACACGCAGTGATCCTGAAGGGGGCGCTTCCCAAAGTATAGGGAAAGCTCTGGCACGGGAAGGCAGCGGTGGACACTAGGACCCTTGGGTTTCTCTTCATAAGATGACACACCTGGCTGGCCAGGGCACACCTGGACTCCGGGGCAGGCCAAGCTCTCCAACAGTTGTTCAGTGTTCCCTGACCTGGCAGCCAAGCCCCTCGCAGACAGGGGGGGGTTTCTGCTCCTTGGTGGGCCACGCCCTCCCCGGGCACATATTCTCTCTGGCCAAGTGTTTCGTCCAAGCCCTGGGCCCTGACCACAAAAAGTGCCCTTTTCTTCGGCGGGCTCACCTCAGACGTGAGGTACCACAGAGCCAAACCGCCTGCTAAAAGGACATCCCCAGCACATTTTTTTCTCGTCAGAGGGGCCGTGGCTGGCGGCCACAAACAGCACACCCTTCCCCCCATCCTGGGGCCCTCCAAAACTGCTCCCTTGGTCCCTGCTTTATTTATGGCAGAAGAGCAGCTACCTAAAGGAGCTGCTGGCTTAGGTAGGATGCTCCCGGTTGACCCAAAGCAAGTGGGGCACATCTCTGGTGAGAGCCAAGCTGTCGAACAGGGTTGCACGTCAGTGCTGCTGTACCCGCTCCAACATTTCAGTAAAAATGCAAAATATAATGGCAACGCCCTTCCCCAGGGGCTTGGGGTGGCCGGGGACCACGGAGGGGTGGGGCGAGGGTGGACGACAGCCCGCGTGGAAATACTCCAGTGTGCCCTGGGAAACGTTCCACCCGAGTGGTGGGAGACGAGGACACTCTTCACAAGCGTTTAGACGATTTCTTGTTTTAAAAAAAAAAAAAAAAAAAAATTTTTTTTTTTTTTTTTTGGGTCGTACAAAACCTGGTTGTGAACGGAAAAGAAAATGCCAGCCCTGTTTGACAGACATCAGATTTATGACCGTTTTTTAAAGCCTCAAGTACGTCACAAGAACTGGCCCACCCACTGTCCTGCCCCAATTGTAAACACGGCCGGGGGCCCAGTCCCACTCTCCCCCTATCGGATCTGTGGTCCTCCACCTCTGAACAGCCCTTGTTCCCATCCACTGGTCTCTGCTGGGTTAAAAAGATGCCTGGCTGTATATACGGAGAGTACACCATGGAGCTCTCTGAGCTAAACCTCCAAGACAAACAGGGCCGGCTCACGCCTCCACCGTCTGCAGGCAGGCCGCAGATGTTAATAAACAAGGTTGGGGTTTATGGTCTGCCCATTGATTTCTCCATCCATTTTACACCCGACAAGTCAGGAGACCGTTTTGTTTTTTTTGTTTGTTTTTTCTTTCCCCCCTTGCCTTAACGTACAAACTCAGTAAACTGTTGTCAGGCTTGGCGATAAATTTATGAATTTTGGCCTCCAGATGTGGCTGGAAATAAAAGTAAACACAAGGAATGAGCAACTGCCTTTCAGGTTTATGCCCGGTGAGGCTGAGTCTGCAAAAACCAGGGCCGAGAGAGAGTCTCGTCTGCCCTTTTCAATGAGACACCAGGAGATAGTTTTCTTAAAGGTAGGGATGCTATTCAGAGCAGGAAAGAGATGCCAAGGTCCTCTGGAAAATTTTAGGGTGAGGATTAGAAGGTAGAGATTTGGACCCCCATCCAGAATCATTCATAATCGAATCCCTCACTGGCCTGGTGGGTCACAGCCATGGCCTCCAACAACTTGGGCCAGGACACGAGCCTGTTGGAAGAAAGTCTTCAGATGAGAAAGAACCGAAAAAATGCCTTTCTTGAGATCTTCTTTTCTGGTATCATTTATCCAGAAAGAAGAGACAAGGAGGCATTCAGAAAAAACCCAAAGGGTCAAGTGTAAACTGACAGGTGTGTCTATTCCAATCACAAACCAATAGGTTCTACTTGATTTTGTAGGTCAAAGGCTTGAAGGCATTTCAAATCAGAAATCCAGCTAACTAGCCACAGCGAGACACAGGACAGAAAACACCATATGCATCTGAAAAAGGCCGTGTGTTATAACTTGGCATTTCTTATGCTTCTTCTTTAGAAGAAAAAGAGAGAGAGAGAGAGAGAGAGAGACAGGGCCCTAGGCATAGCATCTGAGTGAAGTGGAAGACTGTGTGTCTTTTCGGAGTGCGTTTGCTTCAGCAAAGTCATAAAACAAAAAATTCATAAGGCAAAGGTTTCCTTGGTAACAATTCTGTGGAAATATCTGTGAAGTCGTGACCAACTGCACATACTGAAGATGCTCCCCCCTGGAAATGGCTTGGCAAGGGGGGAAATGACAGGCTAGAGTGTGTATTAACAGGGAGGGTGCGGTCGTTACAACCCCTCTTTGTTCCAGAGAAGAGGCTAGTCACTCATCTCCAAAAATCGAGTAACAGAACTACGTTTGCATTAAGACTGGATCCAGGAAGCCACTGGGAATTGAAGCTTTGGGGAGAGGTCATTAGCAATACACTTGGGACTTATATTTAAAGAAAATCGTTTGGGTTTTACAGCACCGGATTTTATACCTTGTTTTGTTTTTTAAATGGAACTCTAAGATGAACCTTAAAGAATTCTTCCTCTGGATGAGAAATCACAGGATCATCAAATTATATATCCTCAGGAAGATTCATGAAAGGTCCACTATCAATTCTCCGCCTCTGTACTTTGATGAAATCAGGGGCCACAGCCATGGAGCTAGCTGGCTCAGCTTATAGACCTGAAGTGTCCTTTATTTAGCCTGAGGTATGCGTTAACCTTTCTAAAAAATTAGGTGATAGGATGTAACAACGGGAGATTTTTAGGTTTTGCACAAAAATCTGGATTTCTGGATGGTCTTGAAAAATGAGAAGATCTGGCAACCTCACACCTATGTTCCTACACAGGAACAAGTAGTCAGAGCCGAGAAGCAGCTGCCTCTTTAAGGCAGGGCATGTGCTCTCCAGTGTACTGCAATCCACACCCTGCCAAAGCACATGCCTTATTCATTTGAGTTACCTTCCTGGACCCTGTAGGCATTTGAGTTTATAATTCCTGGTAAGAAAAAAAAATCATCTCCACTCTGAGGTTTCTATTTGATCTTTCCCATGTGAATGTCAACAATGGATGTTGATCCACTAAGCCCTTCTACGTACACATAAGTAACATGGCTTAGTAAAAAGACACTCAAAAATAAGAGACGACTTAACACCAGTAACTGTCACTCGTAGATTTTCCAGTGCAAGCCAGTAGCACTTTCAGTGCTGTGACACTCCAAAGTTCCTAACCATGAAACGACTTGAGCAGATGTATTAGATCTTTATAGATATTACTTAACAGCAGCATGAGAGGACCCAAGAAAGCAACCAACAGACATGAGTCATCTCTCTCTCCTAACACATTTTAGTAACTATCACATATGGATCACAATATTAATATATTCTTAAGGGACTTACAACACAGTAAGTGTGCATTTGTTAAAAACACGTGAATCCGAGTCAAGGATATATGAGTGTTTCTTGTGCCATTTTTAGAATGTTTGAATTATTTCCAAATTGAAAGTTTAAAATGTGTGAGCACGTGCATGTGTGTATAAAAGCAAGACACAGCACACAAGCGGATTTTAAGCACAAATGTGTGGGACAAGCCCCTTGGAGTGGGAGGAGTGGGCACCAGGGATGGTTTAATGTAGGTCTCACACACAGGTAGCTCCTAGAGTTAAAAAGGTGGGGTTTTTCAGACAAAGGGAATAAGAACTAAGATTAAGCAACTGGAACCTAAATGCCTGCTGGGGGGAAAAACTGCCCAGAATGGACTGCATACGTCAAAGGGGAATGGATGCTACCGCTGGAGAGACTGGGAGCCTGGGGTGGACCTGGATGGCAGGTTAAGGAGCTTATTTTCAGGATAAAATCCAGGGTAAGAGCAAGAAGGCTTTCAGCAGGAGGTGGCATATGCAGAAAGGTGCATAACCTACTAGTGGAGGGATGGAAACTTGAGCCAGGAAAACCAATTAGGAACCACTGCCAAAGTCTACGTTGGTGGTCACCAAATGGCCACAAAATTAAGGTCAGGGTCCCACAAGACATAGGCACACTGAGCGCTGTTAGAGGATTGAATACATAATGTCTTACGTAAACGTTGTATTTTTCAAATATTTGGTAGACAAATTACTAAATTATTACCCAGTCAATAGGAGTCTGTGAAAAAACATAATACTAAAACGTGTCTTCACATTCAAAAGGGTGGGAAGATTTGAGGGTGAGGTGTCAACCTCCCGTCCAGGGTGATGCCCTGGAGAACGGGGAAAAAAGAGGGCGGGTAGACCCTAAGTGCTGTACAAGATGGGGGAACAATACTTTTAGTTCAATTATAACACATCCTGTTAAAGACCGCAGAGTATAACGCACACCCAGCAAGTACCAAAGAATAAGACATAACCCTTGTTTTTGAAAAGCCAACATTCCAGGTAAATATTAAATCATAGTGACCAGCTGAATCACTGCCAAAAGGTAAAGAGATAATGAAACTTAGCGTTGATGTCCAGACAAATGATTTTATCCTAATGAGAATGAGGACACCCAGAGCAGAGCACATCCGGGACCAAGAGGCCATTGGACTTCAAAGGTAATGAACTTGAGGAGGTGGACCTAAAAAAAGGACACACAGAGCTGACATGTGAAGAAATCTCAAGGCTATGGATGCAAGTTTGGGAGTCGTTTTTTCCAAGGGGTGTGGCCAAAACCATGGCAGTGGGTTGGAATTTATAGAGACCGAGGGCTGAAGCTCATCCATGAACAGAAGGTGGGATGAGAGGGAGTCTGTGGGTGGTCAGTGTGGACTGGTCAGGAGTGAACACAGGGAGGAAAAACTAAGAAAAGGCAACCAGATCTGAAGTGGTTTGGAGGGACCCACACAGAAGAGGTATAAAAGCTGGAGTTGTATTTCCAAGAGGAAAGGATGGCTGAGTTGTTAAAATAAAATGCAGGATTCATGGCAATCTCCTCCTCTCTGTGCAAGGAAAGAAACAATGAAGGAGCCATGTCTGAGAAAAGTGCTAAGCTAAGAAAGGGCCTTATCCGTGGTCACAGAGAGGGTAAGAGAGAGAATTAGAGAAAAGAGAGGGAGTGATCATTCATGTCCATTTTCTCAATTGCAGGAAGGATTGTTTGGGCCCTCAGCTCCGGAGAGAATCGCAATCCAGGGTGAGAACAAAGCAGCCATGACTTGAGAGGAACGGATGGGGACGGAGGGGCAGCCTCAATGTCAAGAATGAACCGAATGGATCAAGGTGAGGATGAGGCATGAACAAACCTGCAGGGTTGGGCTTCTGAGCTCTCTCACCTATACAATAAGTCCCCTACATACGAACCTTCAAGTCGCGAACTCTCAAAGATGCGAACGTGCATCTGGTTCCAGCAAGGAATCGGAACCTGTGCCATCAACGTCAGGCGTGAGTGAAACTGCAGCTTGCCCTCCATCTCCTATTGCTGATGATCCTTCAGCTCTGCCATCTCCCACCCCCTCTCCCTCCTCCAGTCAGTAACTCTTCTTGCCTGTTCACTCGATGCCAGCCCCTGTATGCCAGCTGCTGTACTGTACTGCTGTACTTTTCAAGGTACTGTACTGTAAGATTAAACATGTTTTCTTTATTTTTCATGTTTGTTTTATGTATTATTTGTGTGAAAAGTATTATAAACCTATTACAGTACAGCACTATTTAGCCAATTATGTTAGTTGGGTACCTAGGCTAACTTTGTTGGACTTATGAACAAATTGGACTTATGAACGCACTCTCAGAACAGAACTCATTCGTATGTAGGGGACTTACTGTATTTGTGATTTGGGGAAGGAAGGGGTTAAGTGGGATAAGGGAAAATGAGCACAGATGTGTCCAGCAGGGAGAGGCAGGAAAAGCCTGCGGACAATGGAGAAGGACAAGGCAGAGACCCGGTAATGTGCCCTGAGAGGGTATTTTTAATCCCAGTGGGAGCCCCCTCCCTTGTCTCCATCCCATTCTATCTGAGTATCATTTACCTGGCTTGGTTAGAAACCATGGTAACAGGAAGCCCGAAGAAATGATTGAAATGCGAGGAGGACACAGTGCCACATGGGGCCACACTTCTGTTTTCTGGGGAACTGGATCCTTTAGCAACAAAGGGCGAGGTGACAAGCGGGCCTCTGCTGACGGTTCCAACAACCGGATTTGACCTTTAAGGGACGAGCGAGATGGCTGCGGCAGTGGATGGGGATCAACGGAGCCTGGGTTTCCAATGTCGCAGGAGCTCCGGGGCCTCTGAGCTAGGAGCATCCTCTCTCTCCTGCCAGCTCACTCCCACCCCAGCCCTGCTCTCGTGGTCCTTCTTCACATCCTACAAGTGGCAAGTGATCAAGTTCATCAACGGACGCAGGAGGACCTGGTCTAGACTCTGCTTCGGCTCTCAGGTCTTAGTGAGTGGCTATTTGCTCTGCATCCTTTTCCCCATCCATACCGGTGCTTCATAACCCCAAGATCAAAAAGAAAGGTGCTATGGACTGAATACTGTATCCCACCATATGTTGAAACTCTAATCCCCAATATGATGGTATTTGGAGATGGGGGCCTTTGGGGGGTAGTTAGTTCATGAGGGTACAGCCCTCATGATGGGATTAGTGCCCTTATAAGAAGAGACAAGAATTAGTCACCAAAAATTAGTTCATAAATTCAGGGTAAAACACAGTCCTTCCTACCTTCCAGACAGGAATTTACTCTCTCTCTCTCTCTCTCTCTCTCTCTCTCTCTCTCTCTCTCTCTGACCCCCCCACCTCCCTGCCGCTGCTTCCTCCCTCCCTCTCTCCTTCTCTCCCTCTCTCCTCATAAGACTACAACAAGAAGACATCTGTCTTTAAACCAAGACCCTGACCATGCTGGCACTCTGATCTTGGATATCCCAGCCTCCAGAACCCTGAGAAATAAATGTTGGCAATTTAAGCCCCCCAGTCTGTGATATTTTTGTTACAGCAGCCAGAGTTGACCAAGACAAAAGCAAAGGCTTTAGATGAACGCAGCGCTGAGCTGGGGCTGTCCACTCCTTCACAGACAAGATTTAAAGCAACCCAGAATGTCCCCTGCCCTATGCCAGGCACACATGAGGATCTCCGTGCCACGAGAAGTTTGTCCAATCCATACCTGGTGGCACTACCAACATAAACAAAGACTCCACTCCACCCCTCCAGCTCTGACTTGAAGTACATTTTCTGCCTTGATTTATTCGAGTCTGTGGTGGAGCGTATTGAAGGGCCAGTATCACAGGATCCCCACGTGGCTCCCACTGGACCATCTCCCCTGACGTTAGGAGACTCAGAGACCCATGGTGATCCATTGGCAGGTTTCAATGTCTCTTGAATCCTGAAGATTGTACTCTCTTATTTTTTGAACCCTTGGGAAATAGTACGAGATGGCTGCTGTCACCCTGTAGCTTCTGTCCCCTAAGCCCCCCCTGCTGGTTCTTTTCCCTGACGCCTCCCGTTGGCTCCCCTCCCGGCCAGGTCCAGAAGAGTCTGGGATAAGCGCAAAGGAAATGCCGCCGTGTCCACAGGCACCCAGAGGCTGCTCACGCCACGGTGGTCCTTGTCAATGCGGTCACGGCTCGTAGCCAGACACCCTCGGCCCTTATGCTCGGGCCCTGCCAACCACAGACGTCTTCAAACAGAGCCTGTGAAAAGGAGCATTGCTCCAGCCCCACTCCTACCAACATCCTGGGAAACAGGGTCCACAAGGAAAATATTTTCTTAAAGTAACTCCCTGGTTTTGGGGGGTTTACCTGCCATAGGGGAATTATTTATTTATTTATTTATTTATTTTTAAAGAAAAGCATTGAGCTGCCCCTGTAAGAGCTGCCCTCGGAGAGAAGGGAAAAGAAATGTCACCCTCTCTCTCTCCAGACCCGCCTGAATTTGAGGTTTGGCTCAAATACCAAGGCAGGGCCGGCCAAGAGAAAGGTGTGGTGCAGGGAAGGCCATGTCCAGGAGTCCGGCAGCTGTAAACTTGAATCCCAACCCTAACCTCACCTAACTCCCAGCCTGGAATGCTATGACTCACTTCATCTCTCTGGCCTTGGTGGCACCATCCAGTAAAACATGGGACTCCTGACCTCACTGGGGAACAGGGAGATTAGCTCATGTTTATCAAGCTCTTTGAAGATGAAAAAAGCCTGTGCCTAAAGGGGGCTGTTATTATTATAACTACCTGTGAAAAAAGAGAAAAAAGATTCCCATCTAGGCCTACTGATCAGCTCCAGCACCCAGGGAGCCAGAAGTACAGGGAGTCCATCCTTGCAGGCAATAGCTCTCAGCTGCTTATATCAATACTCACACCCACGACACTGAGACTGTGTTTCCCAAAGCTTGGGATGGGGCACATCAAGGGGGTAACCCAGATTTATTTTAGGTGGTGGGCAGACAGCACAAAAGAGCACCAAATCCCAGCAGGAGGAGGCAACTCTCTTTACCTTCTTCTCTTTTAATCCTACGGATTACCTGCAAGGAGAAAAGCTCGGTTCGGTGCTGCCTGGGATGTCTGTGACATCTCCCCACGTGCTAATTTCCCCTTTATTATAAAGAGAAAGATAGCCTCAAGCCCAGAGGCTTGGCAGACAATAGCATCTACCTAGAATTTATAAACATGGTTTTGATTTCAATGTGCTCATTATTTTTATATTTACTTTGGATGTATGGGAAGTGATACTGGTTCACTAGATTTCATTTAAAACTAACGTTTCTTTACACCAGCGTTTCTCAACCTCAGCCTTATTGGCATTTTGGGCTGGATAATTCCTTGTGCCGGGGGCTGTCCTGTGCCCTGTAGGACGTTTAGCAGAGCCCCTGGCCTCATCTGCCCACTAGATGCCAGTGGCACACGCACCCGTCCCTCCCCCTGCAAGTGGTGACAGCCAAGAATGTCTCCAGACATTGCTCCGTTCCCCAGGGGGACGACACCCCTCCTCTGTTGAGAACCACTGCTTTTATTTTTTAAGTTATAAGTGATTTTATAAGCGATTACCAAAGGGGAAAGGCAGTGGGGGGAGGGATAAATTAGGAGTTTGGGATTAACAGATACACACTACTATGCATAAAATAGGTAACTAACAAGGACCTACTGTATAGCACAGAGAACTATACTCAGTATTATATTATGTAATTACCTATAAGGGAAAAGAACCTGAAAACGTGTGTGTCTGTGTGTGTGTGTGTGTATAACTGAATTGCTCGCGCAGCTCCTCCTCGTAGATCTCGGCCATATTGCTGTGCTGTATACCCGAAACTTACATGATATTGTAAATCAACTATACTTCAATAAAAAGTCTTTAAAAAAAAGAGAACCAGTGCTTTTAAATCAAGTCACTTAAAAAAAAAAGTAATAGAATTAAATAGTAAAGGTTGGACTAAAATGGCTCCAGTTTGGGAAAACCTGTAACAGAGAAGCAGTCCTTCTTGGGCATGTCTGCTTCAGCTCCAGAACCACCATTTAAGGCCCCAAGGGCAGGCACTGGTTCTGGATCCAGACACCATCTTTCCCAAAGCCTCCGTTATGGCAGGGGCCTTGTTTGTGCTGACGGATGCACAAAAGTTCCAACCATTTCTGGAAGTCACAAACAAGAATGCTTAGAAACCATTTTCATTCCAGGCTCCTCCCAGGGGCCATGCTCCGCTTATCAGATCTCCAGACCCAGCAGACACCTGCTTGCCATGGCTGGAATAACTGCCTGGAAGCCAGAAGGAGGATGAGATTGGGGCAGTCACTGGGAACCGTGGGCGGAGCCCATTCAGAAATGTCTTGAGGCCCCAGAAGGGCCTTAGGACATCTCCCAGTTCTTTCTTCCAGTGGGGAAACTGAGGCCCAGAAAGAACGGCTCCCCATGATGTGTCCCAGGGCAGAGTCCGTCTGTAACAGAACAGGGCCTCTTCCAGCATGAATTTTCTCCAGCGCTGCACTGTGCATGGCAACATGCAGGGTAAAGAAAATGTCACCGCCCTCACACCCAAAATATGAGGCAAAGGCTTATGAATGGGCTGCTTTCAACGTTCAAAAATCAACAGCAGCAACGTTATATAAATGAACTAATTAAAACCTGCATTGGCAACCACTCAACAGCAAGAGGAAGGCTTATTCCCTCACCACCTCCAGCCCAGCACCCACCAAGCACAGGCTGTGAGAGCCACTATCAAGGCCCCTCAGCACCGCCATGGCTGGCTTTCCATGAGATGTTTTCCTTTCACCTCTCTCTCCCCTCCCCCCCCCCCATCCAGCATATTCATTCCTCACCTCCTTCTCCAGAGATCACAAGGAAGTTAAATGGACAAACTTCCTGGTTCATGCAAAGTTGAGACTGTCAATTAAATAGACGCTGGAAAAAATAGTCTAATTTCGAAGACCTGGTGTCAGCTCTGCCCGAAATACTTCTCTATCTCAGGGACCAGCACCAGGCATCTAAAACAAAGTCCAACTCACAAAAGGAACTACTCTGGACCATCAGCAGAAAGGATCTAAGAGAAACATGGATGGTACTTTCTCAAAGCACTCGAGCCCTGTCTCCTGGGAGAATCAAACCAAAGTAAGGTTGTGGCAGATATTAACATGGCAACTTACAACGGTTGTACTATCAATGGGCCATCCTATCAATCAATAAATCAATATGCACTGAGCCTGCCGCATGAAAGTCCAGAGCCAGCCCTCCAAGGACCATCCAGACCCATAAACCATGGTCTGAGCCCTAAGAACCCTGCATCCCAGCGTCCACTTAGACAGATGCCACAGGGTGGCACGTGATCCACTGCCAAATGCACGGCACAGTTACTAACGCTGTGAAGTCAAGAGAAAAATTTCTGAGGGCCAAGGTTATTGGAAGAGCTGGGTCTGGAATGCTGAGAGAAAGACACAGGCCTGCAGAGAGACCCCAGGCTGGGTATTCCTGGCAGGAGGACAGGCACGGGCAAAGGCCATGCGGTGAGAACACACAATTCTGCGCGCTTGTGCAATTTCTCTGCAGCCCAGACAGTGACGCCACTCAGCTCTACGCCATCCACTGGGTCAGGATGCACCCGACTGTCTATTAAGCATGATACGTACCCTCCAAAAACAAAAAAACAAAATCAGTGCCTGAACTCGTTTCTGTTCAGCTTTAGAATGTAAATGATTGTTTTTTAAAATAACAAATTTCTACTTTGCTCAGAAGCACTTAACAGGAAATGGCATTTCTTTATTCAAAAAGCATCTGCTCTGTTCCCATTAAGTGCCAGCACTCTGCCAGGCTTTGGGAATAGAAGGAATGGACCCCACTCTCAGGAAACTTTCAGTCTAGATTGGGATGCTGAAGGAAGGGGAAATAAAATTTTAAAAATTAAGAAAAAATTTTTAATCTGTACTATGGATAAGTTACAACGCTGAGTTTAAGACCATCATCTTTTCCCATCTCCAACATTTATTCAGCCTTTATGGTCTTCCAAGTGCTTGCACGGACATGGTCCCTTTTGAAGATGCACACAAACCCCTAAGAATGAACCAGGGGTATTATAGGCTCTGAACAAAGCCCAAATAAGCCCCTTTTGTCCCTGAGAGAATCAACAGCCCTGGTGGCAGGATGTACGGCAGGTTCTATAATCTGATTAAAATCGCCTGTTGGCAGTTTTACACTCCCTTGCTCATCCTAATATGAAAAATAACTTCTTTCCTGGAGTCTCACACAGGTAAACCCAGTGACATGGGAAGGATGGATGATTGAAGAGTTGTCTTTTGTGCCCAAGAGTTGGGGACAACTTAGGTGTCCATCACCAGAATGGACCCATAAAGAGTAGTGCGTGCACTCTGCTCCTGCCTAGATCAGGAGCTCCCGAACTTTCTCTGTCGAGGACCAGACAGTATGTAGTCTCTGTGGGCCAGGCGATCTCAGTCACAACTACTTAACGCGGCTGCAACGGTGAGGAAGCAGCCACAGATGCCACATAAATGGCTCGGCGGGGCCGAGTTCCAATCAAGTTCTATTTACAAAAACAGGTGGCAGCCAGTTTTGGCCCGAGAGCCATTGTCTGCTGACCACTGGCCTAGAACATTCTTCCCCTAGACACCTGCCTGGTCTCGTTCAAATGTTACCTCCTGAGAAAACCTCTCCTGGCAATCCATCATCACTCTATCCCTTGACCTCTCTCTTCTTCTCCGAGCATTGATCATTTCTGGATCTATTAGTGTATCTGTTTATAGTCTGCTCTCTCTCTAGTGATGGAGAATGGAGACTTTTCTCTGTTGTGTTCACGACTAGCCCATGGCACTTAGTAGGCGCCCAGTGGATACCTGTGGGGTGAATGACTGGCCACTGGCTCATCCATCTGTGCATGTCACCCAACAATGCATGTGGCTCATACTTTAGGGCAGGAGAAGACTGAGAGGTCAGCCAGGTTATCAGACCACCTCCCCGCCCCAGGGAGGCTGCGTGCAAAACCACCCTACACAGATCTCTGTCTTTTTTTCTCGCCACTTTCTTTCTAGAATCTCCAGAGAAACCAGACAGTGAAATGCTTCTTGGTACCAATCCCAGGTCATTGCTTTGAGTCGCTGCTGAGAAGATCCCATGAGCCAACGACATTCTCTCTTAGAATCTGCCAACCCTTCAGAATATTCCGCAGAGGATGTTAAGGGGGAGAAGAGGGGAAAAGCGACTCCCAAGAGCCCACCCTACGTTCCCCCCACCAAACCTAACCCTAACCCTAACCCTAACTCTAAGTCCTACTCAGGAGGCTGAGCAAATACCTCTCCTTGTCTAGTTATTGTGGGTCCTCGAACTCCAAACCGGTTTCTCAGTGCTGACATAGTGAAACCTGCCTTCCTAAACCCCGGGGCTTCTCAAGAAGCCAAAGCCTCCACCACTGCACAGCCCACAAGACTTTGCAGAGTGGATTATAATCCCCAGCCCCCATCCTCCCTCATGATTCAAAACTCAGCTAATCTCTACTGACAGATTGGGGCTCGACGGTTCTGTTTCTCCCCAGGGCCGGGGGAGACCAGACAGGACTGCCGGCTGCAGAAAGGACATAATCCCACCAAACCCACGAAGGAACCAAACTGAAGCTTTCCCCTCCAGTGACATCTGATGGATCGCCAGTCTGGGGCTGTTCCCCTACGCCGGCCACGCCACTCATTTTTCTACTTCCTGCTCCTCGGGACATGGAAGGAGCTCCAGATAGCCTCCAGGTTCCTTATGGCTCAGTCTCAGTGGAAGTTTGTGGCCACACTTTCTGTCCAACCGGTTCTGCCTTTTATTTTTGTTTCAGGGAGGATTATCGCCATGGTAATACCCAGGTGACAGGGACAGGAGGGGGAAGAAACCCACCTGTGTTCAACCTTTAATCCCTGAGAGCATGTCAGAAAGCAGCAGCCTTGGAAAATGAGAACCCTGGCCGCTGTTTGGTACCCATCCCAAGACAGAATAAACTAGAAAACAGCTGAGCTGCGGCCGACAGGCAGCTCTCCTGGAAGGAAACTTGGTCCCTCCGGCCTCCTCAGACGCTCTGCAAATCACCCCCCACGAGGAGGCTGGCCTGACAATGTCTTCATTTTCACAAGGAGCGTGGCAGAGAGGAAATAGAAAGCAAAGTCCGTGATGAGGAAAAAAGGAAAATGCTTCTCGAATGTGTTTCAGATAACTCTCCACGATCCAAGGATAACCACAGCATGTGTGTCTCCTGCCCCGGCAGTGCTGGTCATTTCTGTAATCGCTGTGCCCACCGCGTGGCCACCTTCTCTGCCCCTCTACCCTCCAGTGGGTGGGACAAACAACACAGAAGCCAGTTCCTGGGTATTAGCTCAGCATCCCATCCACAACGTCCTCTCTCTGCTCCTAGGGAACGCCAGGCCCCCAAAGCTACACCTGCTCACAAAGAACACGAGGAAATGAGGAATTCACTGGAAACCCACCAACTAGGTTGGGATGAACCACCAGAGGTACCCCTGGGGGCTACCAGCACATACACAGGAGACAGATGGACTCAATGGGATACGAGTTTATAAATATGAACGTCTAAGTGTAGGTTACTGTTTTTAGGAAGCATTGTTTTGGTTTAAATAAGCATTGTGTACTAGTGAGTGTGACGAACCAGCTATCCAGCAAACATCACGGATCAGCGGGCTTCCACAGCCAAGTCACGTCCCCAGTTCATATACCACGCCACTGACCCTCATGTGAACCCCATCACAGTGCCCTGTTTTTTCATTTAATTGGTAAGGAGGCATCCACTAGATTCCGCCTCTTCTTGGCTCCACTGTCCATAAGAGATACTCGATTTTAAAGGTTTTCAGGTTCTTGCTACCCATGAAGGTTGGGACAAGCTAAGGGCTTTTCAACAGGAGGGCATCACAGGTGAGCAAAAATAAAGATCTTATAAAAATATAAAACAAAGATTTAATTCAGCAATGACTGGTAACAGTGCAAAGAGAAAGGCTACCTGGTATCTGGTCATTTGGTAGTCAGGTTTGTAAAAGAAAAGGCAGTGGTAAGAGAGGCTGCTGTGAGGTCTATTCTTTCCCTTATGAACCACCCATGCAGAAGAAGCCCTGATGGGTTGATTTGTCTAGAAGTTGCCAGAGCTGTATGGCTGAGGCTGGGAGAAATAAGCAGTTGTAGAGGGCTCGCCTGGCCTTTCTGAAATCAATTAAAGGTGGCCAGCCCCCTCTAACCACACAATTCAAGTGTGCGGGCAAATGAGGAGACCCCGTGGTTGAATCGATAATATTTCTTGCAAATCATGGGTTTGGAGAAGGATTTTGTGGAGGGAGAGTCTTTGAGAAAAATGGTGGGATGGCTACAGACAGGCAGGCTCTCCATCAAAGCCACGTCTTCCCTGTGATGGTGGAGATGAGGGTCCTCACCAGCCTCCACGGACACAGAGTCAGTAGCTAAGAGTGAGGTCCCAGAATGGACCAGACATGTCCTTTACAACACGAGTGCACGCGCGCGCACACACACACACACACACACACGAAGGTTCAGAGAGCCTCATCTCCTTTGCCTGGGATTTTTCACGCTGGGGAGCTGGGTGTTACCCATGGGAACAAGGTCCTCCGAGGCCACATGTTGTTGAAACTCCTCTCCCAGGGCCGACGTCACGTCTCCCAGACACTGGCTCCCTTGGGAATGTGTGAACCGCTCCTCCAGAGCCAGGAGCAAAGGCTGGGGTGATTCATAACCTGTGCTCTCAGCCGGGTCACCCATGGATTCGCGGTTTCCATCCATTACTCAGTCTCGTCCCTGAGCCCGTCCCAGTGGCTGACCCCGGGCCTGAGGCCGCTGCTCCCAGCCTGGCCTTCACTCCGTGCCGGCCCTCTCTCCTGCATCGGTCCCCAGCACACTCAGTGGGTCCCGTGAGCAGGAGGGAGTGGGAGCAGGGATGGGGGTCCCAGCGGGCAGAGAGAAAAAGGCAAGAAAAAATGTTCCCTTGGTTGAAAAATTCAAAGCTCAGCTCCACTGTCACCTCTTCTATTTTTTTGCGAATTCCTCCCATGGTTTTTCCTGAGACACGTTCTAATAGTTATTATCATTATCGATGCTATCATACTGTTTTACATCTTGTCACTTAACAGAACACCTTGAAGAACCTTCCATGTCAGCGCACACAAACTTACCTCACTGTGTTTTTGTTTCACTAAAGTAGAGTTCATCCACAGTATTGTGCTAGTTTCAGATGTACGGCAAAATGATTCACTCATACACATATTTTTTTCCGATTCTCTTCCGTTATAGGTTCTTGCAAGATACTGCATATAGTTCCCTGTGCTATACAGTAAATCCTTGTTGTTTACCTATTTTATATATAGTGGTGTGTATCTGTTAATCCCATACTTCTAAGTTACCCCTCCCCCCTCCCATTTCCCCTCTGGTATCCCCCTAAGTTTGTTTTCTATGTCTGCACTGTCATCTTTTTTAAATCACCAATGACACTTCACTCAGCTTACTCCTCTCACCATAGCCGCTAAGTTTTGCTTCTTCTGGGGTTTGTGATTCACACATTCAAGGGTCCTGGCTGCCGTAAATCCTTTCTATAACAAGGTGGAATGAGGCAGAATATAAACAGACAAATACACACGACAGGTGAAATAAAACGAGCTCCCCAAGCAAGGCTCTGTTTTCACAAGTGGGGTCCACTTGGAAAAGGGAGGAGGGACGGGGGGATGGAGAAGTGCTGGGCCTGCCCCCTGCTCTCCTGGCCCTCCCACCCCTGTTGGTACTGACCCATTCAACAACCTGGCGGGTTCTCTCCTTAAGGGACTTAAGAACACACCGCCTCTGCAAACACTTGGGGCCTGGGGGCCTGAAACTCAGAGTCTGTTTCCGAAAAAATAGCATGACCGTCACTTGCAGGATTTCCAAAACTCAGACCCTGTTTCCTGTTCTCTTATTTTAAAATAGCAAAGCTTTATCTTCTTTTCTGACTGTGAGTGGGCTTTATTCCAATCAGCGTTAAGCCTATAATTTTTGTTCTGGGTGCCTACACTCACCCTCCCTGTTTAGTAATTAGTCATCTAGAACAGGGATTGGCAAACTTTCTGTAAAGGGCCAGAGAGTAAATATTTTCAGCTTCATGGGCCGTATGGTTTTTATCACAACTACTCAACTCTGCCTTGGCAGTGTGAAAGCAGCCATAGGCAATATGCAAACAAAGGGGCATGGCTAAGTTCCAATAAAACTTTATGGATGAACACTGAAATTTAAATTTCATATCATTTCCACGTGTCAGAAAATGTTACTTTTTAAAAGAAAACCTTTAGTGTGAAAATGATTCTTAGCTCATGACCTATACAAAAACAGGTGGCAGGTTGGTTTTGGCCAGAGGGCTATAGTTTGCCAACACCTGCCTGGTCTAAAATCAAATATTTAAAGGGAAACCCTCTGTGAGTTCTTTCTTTCGAAAAGAAATGGAAGAATAATAAGAGCTAACATTTATTGAGCACGTACTACACGGAAGAACTCAACATGGAAAACTTTTTTTATTCTCATCGTAATACTCATCATAACACTCGAGGTAGGTAAATATTATCTCTGTTTTGTAGATGGGGAAATCGAGGGTTATGAGAAAAACAGTGGACACGTCAAGTTCACACAGCAAGGATTTGAACCCAAGCAATGGGACTGCAGACAGAGACACAAGGACACACGTGTTCAGCATCCTTGGACAACATCATAAGGAGGAGATGATGAGAAGCAGCCACCTGTCTCGCTTGGGCGTCGTGTGACTCGTTCAGGAAAACCTCGCGTCCCAGGCCCCACTGAGGAGGGACACCCATCTCCTTCCTGCACCAATTCCTTCTCAAACGTTCTCCCAAGTGAAACAGAGCTCGAAGAGACTCCAAGAATAGCTAGCTTTTGGGTGAGGGAAGAGGGTGGTACATTTTACAAACTGTTAAGTACTACCTTGCAGGGTGGCTCACAGAAAGTAGAGCAGCGAAGGGGCAAGTTGCGGAGACGTGAACCTCAGGTCGTTCGTGTCAGCTCTGGTGGGTGAACTGGCTCACGGGTTCCCGAGGTTCCACCCCCCGGCTCCCCAGAAGTAGAGTTCTGCCCACTCACAGCCCCCCACGAGAGGCCTCTGCCTTTCAGCCACTCGGGTCTCCCGAGTCTTCCATTTCTGCCTCTCTTCCCACGGCTGGCCTCCTCCTTCCAGGCTGGATGCAAAAACGCCCTGGTGTTTCTGCTGCCACCAAGACAGAAGGGGGGCAGGGAAGAGAGCTGGGTGGCTGCTTTCCATTCCTTTTAGGCTCACTGCCCAATTTCTTTCCCATCCCGGGCACCACGGCGCATCTGGGTAGGAGATCATCCCTTGGCCGCTCTGGTCTCACCACACCCGGTGGAAAGCCATGGATCCTGGATATAAACCTACCAGAGCGAGAGAAAGCTTCTGCTGGAGCAGCACCTTGCCCACCGGACACACACGCGGCTTTCCTGATCCTCAGGGCTTCTGGAAGAGGAGGCCCGACCCACCCGCCTCGGCACTCCGAGGGGCCGAGCAGGCAGGAGGCAAGCTTCTCATTATGTAAAGCACTTGGCTCTTTCCTCTTTCTCTGCATCCTGCTAGCAATTTTGTATCCGGTTTGGGAATTCCAGGAACATCTGCCATTGTCTTCTGCCCAACCACACTTGTGCGAGCAGCGGAGCCCCAGGGCGTGATCGTGTTCCTACCTGCCGTTGCCCTGTCATTAGCCGTGAACTGAGCAGGGAAACACACAAAACCGCGGCCGGCAACCACACCTGCAGAATTCCACCTCTCTGCCTCATCCCGCTCAGACCAAAGGCACAAAGACCAAGTCCCTTTCCTGCAGGGAGAATCGCAGGGCGCAGAGGGCCTGTTTGAACAGCCGACATCCTCTAACCAAACAGACGGCACCTTGTCAACACTGCACTCGCCCGGCATCTCCTTTCGTGTTAGCTTTTGAGTGGCGAGGTCAGGGGAGGCCGGGAGGAAACAGGCGAGGTGCAGCTTAGTTCAAGAAGAAGCACCAAACGAACCTTATCTACGAAAGAGAAACAGACTCACAGACATAGAGAAGAGACTTGTGGTGGCCAAGGGGCGGGGGGGAGGGAGAGGGAGGGACTTGGAGGTTGGGGTTAGTAGATGCAAACTATTACATTTAGAATGGACAAAGAAGGTCCTACTGTATAGCACAGGGAACTATACTCAATATCCTGTGATGAACCAGAATGGAAAAGAATATAAAAAAGAATGTATATATGTGTAAAAAAAAAAAAAAGAAGAAGAAGACCAGCTTGGGTTAGTTCTATTTCAGGCAATGCAGACGGCCTCTGTTCAGATCAGACAGTGACTCCTGGGAGAGAAGCACCCAAAATGCAAGAAACGGTCATCTCTGGAGCCAGCGACTTCTTCCTGCCTCTCTGAACTTCAATCTGTAAAATGGGGTGAAACCAGAGCCTACCATTGCTTAACGAACTAGATTTTGGTGCACGTAATGCGTTTACAGGGCTGCACAGGCCACAGCCCACACTGAACCGATGGTTATGGTCAGTTATTATTATAGGTCTGCATCCCCATTATAAACCCTGTCTTTCCTCCCCCACCTGCACACTCCTGGCTCCCTTCTGTGTCCCCCTTGTCTCACCTGCCTCTACCCAGCTTATCACTGCCATGTTCTCCAGGGTCCCATCCTTACCCTCCCCTCCCCTTCATCTCCCAGACCCCCCGCTATGGGTCCCCCCCCAAGGCTACATCTTTCCTGGGTGTGGGTGCACATCCCCCGTCTCCCCAGCGTCCCGTGGCACAGGGAGGTTGACCATCCCTGGGCCCCGCTCCACCCTCTCCTCCACCTCCATGTGCTTTCTTTGTGCATGTGTTTATTTCCCACCATCAGGCATTCGCTCAGCTCCAAAGGGAACTAGACGCCACGCATACATTTATCCCTAGGATCTGGTATTATCTGATGCAGAGAAGGAAGCCAATAAATGTTTAAATAAATAAAGCACTACCTCTGGCCTCTCTTCCTAATTTCAAATTCCCATCTCCAGCAGCCAAGAAGACATCTTCCCATGAACAACACCCAAGCAATTCCAGAAACTCTTCGTAACCCCTCTTGCGTTATCCATCTCGGCTTACGCATGACACCCAGTTAGAACAAGAGAGACACCCAATAGACTCAAATTAAATAATTAGGGAAATAGGGAGGACCCACCTATTAGGTTAGACTTGGGCTTATACTTGTGACATCACCTCGGATGCATCCCGCTCTTAACCCCACAAGCATTCAGTCCCCACGTTGTCAATTTTGCACCCCCAACGTCACCTGCTTCATCACCCCCTTCTCTCCACCACTGCTGAGATCCTGTGCAGACCCTTTTTGCTGGGCCTCCCATCTACCTTCTACCCCTTGCTCACCTGCCTTCTCTCCCTCCCTAGCCTCCCTCCCAGTGGGCTCAGGTCGAGCCAAGCCCTAGCTCAGAAGCCTTCCAAGTTCTGCAAACTCCCAGGCTTGCCCAAGATCCTCCCTCTTTTTTACCCCACCCAACATTTCTCCGCTCTAGTCCTCCAGCCCTACCCGGTCCTAGGAAGCCCTGCCCAGATCCACCTCTGGCCCCAGGGCTCAAAGCATGCTTCCACCTGAAATGGCCATCTTTCCTCCCCCACTCCAGCTCTGCCATGAAAGCCGGAGACCCTTCAAGGCCTCCTGAAAGCTTTTATTCCTCTCTGACAACTTTCTGCATCTCCCCTAGACACTCCTGCCTGGCACGTTCTCCCACTGAAGTTGCCCGGATGCTAAGCCTGCACTCACACATTCTACCTGTGTTATGCTGTCTGCCACCCCCTTGAAGATAGGAACCAGATCATATACTTCTAGAAGGGCCTAGAAGAAACGCTTTGCACATGGCAGCCACTCATACATTAGGAGTGTATATATAGTAAGAGGACACATAAAGGTACTTTTCCTTCTTTCATGCAATGACCACTGGGATAAGCTCTGTACAATGGGCATCAGGGTTCACATTTGCTCCTACCAGGTAGGACTCACACTTCCAGAGCCTTCTCTGTGGAGGCCTTAGGGAACAGTGGGAAACCCCGACACGCCCTTCCAGGCTCTCCAACTCCCTTCAGCTCCTGCATTCAACCATTCAGGATATTTGACCCTCATGTAAGATTTTGCTTACACCAAGGGATAAGTGGCTACAACTTTTTAAACTACTAATGTACTCCTTAAACAAGAGAAGAGTGAGGCCCAGAGAGGGGAGGTGACTTGCCCAAAGTCACACAGCTACCGGGAGGCAGATCTACCTCCAAATCGGCCAATGGACCTGCACTTGCCAAATAAGTCTACTTTCCAGAGAGAGGTCCTGCAGCTCATTGCAGGGAAGCACATGCACACACCCCAAGGCCATCACCTGGTGGGTAACTCAAGGCTTCTGCTAAGGCAGAGAGGTCTCAAACTCAGTCGTCTTCAGGGACCAGGTGGAAAACAGAAACGAGTGAAGCTGGCTGAGCATAAAAATGAATTAAGAGGTGACGGGAACGGTGACAAACCCGAGGAGGTGGCACTTTGCAGCTCCCGGAGTCTGTAGCCGAAGAAGAAGATGGGCTCTGTCCTCAGTTACCTTTACTTTCTCAAGGAGAGCCAGAGATCCAGAATTATATGAAAGACCCACAGTTGAAGTACTGGCAACTAACGCAAACCATTTTAGCACAAGGTCTACGCACAAAATAAACACACCCATACCCAGATCTCCGGGGCCCTTTGTTGGTGAATCCCACCCCTGAGAAATGCCTTTCTGGTTGAAAGATCAGTTAACAAGACAAAGAGAAGCAAGGTCAGGGATCCAGAGGTTATAATGAACGTTGGGTCTGAAAGAAGCCTTCCGGTACAAAATGTAACTTCTAAAAGTGAGTCAATTTCAAACAACCTACAGAAATCCCGTCCTTGTATCCGCCATGCCCATGCAGCAGCTCGGGATACAGGATGTTCCGGGGAGAAAAGGCAGTAGAAACAAACCAGCCATGTTTTTCTAGTAAACCTCTTAAAATGCTCTCCTTAAGTAACCGCGGCTCTGATTTTAGAGTAAGAATGACAACAATAAATTAAAGCAAGGAGCCCCAGCGGTTTCCAGCTGGAGGTTGCTCTCTGATGGAGCATCTGAAAATTCAGACGGACGTAAGTAGGAGAAATGACCCTAGTTATCAGGGCCAGCCCATCTCCCACTTCCCTCCGCATCCCGCCCCTAAAACACAATGATTTACAGAGACTTGGGGAGGGACCTCTCGCTTCCCCTCTGCAGAATTTATTTCTCTTTAATGGGCTGCCATGCCTCCCCTTCCTTCTAATCTCTTCCTCTCCCTGCCGGCTTGCCCTCTCCTGCCTCTGCCTCTCTCTGCTCTTCCAACCGACAGTCAGTGGGGCAAGGTGGCAACACGCTACTGGCTGAACAAAATGGTTAAAGGGGCAAGCTGAAGGAGAGGAAGTGGCCTCCGGCTGCAGGGGCTGGCCTGGCAGATGTGGGTTTCCCTAGGCCCCCACCTGGCTTTTATTGGGGAAAGAAACTTATTAAAGTGAACAATCCAGCCTATGTTGAAAACTCGGAATGTAGCAGACAGTGCTGGCCACAGAGCGGGGGATGGGAGATTCAGTCCCTTTAAGGGGGACACAAATGATTTATGCTCCTTGCACACGGCTCCAGGACTAATGGGGACCAGGATCTGTAATTATACAACCACTGCAATTACTCCAAATCCCTAACCCTTTCTTGCTCTCACCCAGTTCTTGTCTTTTCCAATAAGCGACCGCTCTGAACCCTGGAAGCCAGAGGTTAAAAAGCGATGGAAGGTCTTAGAAGTTACATACCTGCTGGTGAAGGTTCCTACCTGGGACTGTGGGAAGGTCTCCTCTGGGGGAGAGCTGAAAAAAATCCCCAGTCCAAGCAATAAGCCACCTGTTTGTCATATGTTACAAAGCTCCTTCTATAATATTAGTTCCTTAGATCTTTGCAACTCTGCTAGGTCAGTGTGACTCTACTTTGTGAATGAGGAACTGAGGCTCACAGAGGTTAGATGACTTGCCCCAGGTCACACAGCCAGCTAGCGACAGATCTTCTTAGCCCAAGTCTAGAATGATTCCTACTTAAGTACTCCTACCAGAGTTGTTTGGGAGCAGGCAAAAAAAAAAGAAAAAAAAAAAAATATATATATATAACAGCGAAAAATGCAAATATTAAAAGTTAAAAGAAAAGATCTAAAGGCCCATCTCAGGTGACACTAGGACAGAAACAGTCAAGCAGGCATCCTGCTAATTCACATTTTTCTTTTCAACAACAGGAGAGGATTTTCCTCCCCTCAGCATCCCAGAATTATGTGCTCTCTCTTCCCTTCAGGCCCCAAATGCCTTTTAATCTTCGCAATAGCTCTACAAGGAGAGCCGTGGGGCAGGAGACTGTCAGGGATGACGGACTCCAGATCACCCATAACTTCGTCGGAAACCTGCACAAGCTCCCTAGAGGCCAAGTAACCCAGATGGCTCCTCTGAGAGGAGTTTTCTCTGGGTGGAGCCAAAGCAAAGTCAAGGTTAGGCTGTGGTCTTCAGGCCCCAGACCCCCCAGATTCTCAGAAAGAAGGGTCTCTGGGGACAGAGTCCTTGTGTTTCCACACCTGGACGTAGGCGATCTCCACCCTGGTAGACAGACGGACACCTGGGGCTACTTGCCGGAGTCGGCTGGAAGTGAAATGCATATTTATGAAGAGCGTAGGTCCACATGAGTTGTGAGAATCTCACAGTTCCACTGATGGTCTATATGAAGATAGACTCGAGACCAGGTGGCCAGGCACAAAGGCTCCATCCAATGTGAGTAAACTTCAAGGCCAATCCATACCACAGGCTTGGTAGACCAGTAGATCTTCTTTCTTTTCTTTCTTTCTTTTTTTTTTTTTGCTTTGTTCTCTTTCCCTACAGGGACTTCCATGCCAAGGTTTCTGGCTGGCTCTGACCCTCCTAAGAGCAATGGGGAAGGCTGAGTGTTCACTTTTGCCTAATCTATGCAAAGCAACCTCCTTACGACATCAGGAAAGGCTGGTCCATTATTCTAGCTTCAGAGATGCAAGTAATGGGTCCCCAGCTGGACTTGACTAGGGTTTTGCTCATAGAGGGGAAGGCTTTGGAGAGAAAGAAAGGGGATCCTTACCAGGAAAGCTCACCCTCTCTTAGAAAATTAGGAAGTTGTGACCTTTAGTCTGTGGGTCACTCAGCTCTCATTACCTCCTGGCTACCCTCCTCCCTCAGACACCACCTGGATCCAGGTCTTATTCTCAGCTGGCTGCCCACGAAGCCCCAGCAGGTGTTAACTGATCAACAAGGTAGTAATTTAGTCATATATATGCCTAAGTGTAGCCAACCCCTCTCAGGGCCTTCTGCAGGTCAAAAGAAGATTCTTTTTAGGCGAAAAGTCTCTAAAATTCAAAGGAAAGGTGCTCTGACACAGGGTTTCTCAACCTTGGCGCTCCTGATCTTTTTGGTTGGATAATTCTTTATTGAGGGGGGCTGCCTTGTGCACTGTAGGATGTTTAATTAGCAGCATCTAAACTGGCCTCTACCCACTAGATGCCAGTAGCACCCCCTCTCCCCACGAAGTTGTGGCATCAAAAATGTCTCCAAACATTGCCATTCGTCCCCTTGGGGGGGCAAGATCGCCCCTGATTGAGAACCACTGATCTGATGGTGGAGGAGGCGGGTAGAGGGGAGAACGAGAGGACCCATTTCTGAGGCCCCATCAAATTGCATCACCCGGGCAGCTCCTTAACCAGGCCTGCCCATAAAACTCTGGCCATAGGGCATTTTGGAAACCTCAAGGTGATACCAGCAGAGGGAATGACATGGCCTTCTACATCAGAAGCAAAAGCCCAAGCAAAGTCGTATTTCCAGAGTCCTCAATCCTTGGCAGTGGCAAGAGAAAGAGAGACTGTGGACGTGACAGCTAAACCCAAACGTTTTTGAGAAACCAAGCGCCACTTCTCAACTCCTTGCCTTTTCAAGGACATGACTTGTCTCCTGATTGTTTTGCTTTCGGCGCCTTCTTTGTCCACCGTCATTATTGCTCCTCTCTCCCTTCATCTCTTCTAAGGAAAAGTCTTGTGACGTTTCTTATTGGTAGAGGAGGAAAGAGGGACCCAAGTTGGTTTTTATTGACCTGGGCAGGTGTCTGTCGGGCCCCTGAAATTCCCCTGGAAGCTGGAGTCAAGCTAGGACCCTGATGAAGATGCCGAGAAAACAGCAGAGGAGAAGGGCGGGAGGCAGGCCCCTGATTAATTGAGAAAACGCAACCGTGCCACGTTTGAATAAGATTGCCCAGTGGAATGCAGGGCCCTTTTTTGTGTGCTCATTCGTTTGAAACAAAAGCGAATAGAGTGGACAACAAAGGGGTCAGGGGGAGGAGACACCGGTAGCCAATGGATTCCTGCGAACAGACCCTGTTGAGGAGATGGAAGTGCTACGGTGACAGGCAGTCAAGAGCATTTGCGGATGAAAACTGTCCACCTAAGTCCTTAAGCTCATTTTTTATTCCTGTCTCTGATGAATAGTTTTTCCCCCAAATTTAATCACTTAAACTTCCTCTCTAGGCCAACACTGTCCAGAACAGAAGCCACTAGCCAATAATCACTGGAAATGTGACAAGTCCGAACTGAAATGCGCTGCTAAGTATAAAATACACACCGGATTTCCTAGACTTTGTATGGAAAAAAGTAGACTATCTCACTAATAGAATTTTTATATTGACTGCATGTTGAAATAAGATTGGGGATATACTGGATTATATAAAATATATTATTAAAATTGATTTTATCTGCTTCCTTTGTCTTTTTTTAAATGTGATTACTAGAACATTTAAAATTACATACGTGGCTTGAGTTTTATTTCTGTGGGACGGTGCTGCTCTAGGTTAATAGTTCTCACCTGATGCTTTCTCCCTCTTCTTCTACCTCTACCCCTTCCTTGCAGACCTACCTCAGATTATCTGGATCCTTTTAAAGAGCATATCAATCTTCACTCGTTTGCCAAAAACAAAGTGTCTTCTGTACATAAAGCACTAAGTTGGCATCTGTGTGGGATACCAAAATGAATCCGAGTCTTGGATAGAAGATCAAGGCTCTGAAGGACCTGATACAGCCCATAGCCCTCACTTTAGAAGTGAGATTGAGAGAGCTGGCCCCAGGGGGTCCACCAACACAGAAACTACAAATGGTCTCCCCTCCCAGGCCCAGCCGCCATGTTGGATCGATTCCATCTAAGCAGCTGGCGAAGCTTAGCTTCCCCTTCAACACAGAAGTGACTTTTCTGGTTCTGCTTATCTTCCTGGTGACACTAACCCTGCCACCTGCTGTCCCTCTATATATCACAGCTTTCTTTTTCCCTTCCCTGGTTAACACGAGGACTGTACATCTTCCACAGAAGAACCTGTTTCGGGTTCATCCAAGCCAGCTCCTTCCCTGGTCGAGGGCTTTGGTTGGTCAAGTCAGGGCAAGTCCAAAGAGAGAGCAATGGGAGATGGTTAAGAAAGGACATTCATCATCCCAACCTACGGCATGGCCTTAGAAGAATAATTTTCATCTAAAAAGTCCAAGTTAAGAACATCAGTGACCAGTACTGTAACTAGAACAGGGGTTCTCAGTTGGGAGCAATTTTGACCCTACCAGGTGGCAACTGGTAACATTTGAAGACATTTTTGGTTTTCAGAACTGGGGTTCGGGAACGTTACTGGGACATTAGTGGGTATAGGTCAAGGGATACGACTAAACATCCTGCAATGCACTGGATGGTGCCCCACAAAAGTGGCCCCAAAAGTCAATAGTGCTGAGGCTGAGAAACTCTGACCTGGAATATGGAGGCGACCAGCATCCTGCATCAACCACCCCCGAGCAGGAGCTTGCTCTAATCTCTGGCATCAGCAAACATCCATCCTCCCCCAGCACCACCGTCCAACAAACACTCCTGGGCATGGATCCAGGAAAACCTGAAGGATCAGGGCAAGAGGAACAACTGCGAGAAGAAAAACAGTACAAACATGATTAAATAAATTAGCCCGGCTAATTACCAAGTGTCTAACTTAGCACCTGGAGCAACAGCTGGTGTTACACCGAATTGAGCAAACATCACCCCCAATTCGGGCAGGCTCTGGGCACACTGACTTGCTCCTCCCTGCCTTCTTCTGGCAAAAGACTTGGCTGAGAAAAGACTAGGCAATAAAGTCTCAGAGCAGAGTGCCCGCCCTCTGGAGGTGGGTTCCACGCCACAGCTGCCCCAGATGCACCTGCGCACCCCACCAAGGGCATTCCCAGAAGGGACGATTGCTCAATGCAGTAAAAGCTCCTCTTGGGCTGAGGTCCCAGCTTCCCAAGCTGCTGACTTTTGCAACTTACCCAGTCTCCTGCCACCATGAGTATTGTTTGACTTTTGCTTGGGAAATATCCAAATAGAATGTGACTGCCCCTCTCTCAGCCTGTTTGAACCGCTTCTCTATTCTGTTCCTCTGGGCCGAATTGTATTTCCTTGATTTCTCAATTCTGGAAGACCTGCTATTTATTCTATGAGGCACCCCCACGAAGATCCACAGCCCTGTGCTGTTCCCCCTGGGCAGCATGGTCTAACTAGAAGCTGCTGAGCTGGGTAGACTCTCTGGGCTACCCAGTGGCTCCGCGTGACAGCCATGCGGCAACCAAACACTGCCGCATCATACGTCTCCCCAGTGCCCATGCGGCTTCCTCCCTGTCACCACTGAAATGAGTCACGACCATGGGGACGCAGGTCAAGAGCGCCAGGACTCCTCTCAGGGGCCACATTTCATTTTGACTTAAAACCTGCTGTCAAAGTGATTTTCCCAGATTGCACACTTTACGGGGTTGAATAGCAGCCCCCAAAAGATACGTCCACATCCTAACCCTCAGAATCTGAGACTATGTCCTTATTTGGGAAAAGGGTCTTTGCAGGTGAAATTAAGGATCTCAAGATGAGGTCCTCCTGATTACCCAGGTAGGTACTAAATCCAATGACAGGTGTCCTTACAAGAGACAGAAGAGAAGACAGACACACAGAGGAGATGGCCGTGTGAAGATGGAGACAGAGATTGAAGCGTGTTGCCACAAGCCAAGGAAAGCTTACAACCACCAGAGGCTGGAAGAGGCAAAGAAGGATGCTTCCCTAGAGCCTTCAGAAGGAGCCCAGCCCTGGTGACACCTTGATTTTGGACTTCTAGTCTCCAGGACTACGAAAGAATAAATTCCTGCTTTTTCTGCCCAGTTGGTGGCAATTTGTTCCAACAGCCCTAGGAAACTAAACTAATACACACGTTCAACCCCACTCTTACCTAATCAACAATGTTGCCCATGTATATGGCTTGCTTAGCATAAACTATGGAACTCTGGGCTTGAGTTGTGTGTTCATTAATTCATTTTTATTAGACATCTATCCTAATCTCACCTCCTGGAGAGTTTCCATAATAACTCCATCAACAATGGTCTTTACTCAGCCCTCACATACCCCTCTGCAGCCTCTGGTCCTGCTTCCAGTTTTTTCATATCCCTTATTGCTCCCCAGCATTATGTATTTATTTGTATACTTGAAAATCATCTGTCTCCACCATTTGAATATATGCTCCTTAAGGGCAGGGGCTAGTTCTGCTTATTTACTGCTAAAAGTCCAATAACGAGAATGCCTAGCACATAGTAGGTTCTTAAAAATATTTGGTTGGAGGAATAGAGTCATAATCCTTATCTTCAAAAGCAGAGAATCTAGAACATTCTACCGTCTTCTAATTCTAGAGCATTTTTACAAATAAAGAAGTCTTCCTACACCCTCCCTTCGGGTTACCGAGGTCTTTTATACATATCACAGTAGCTCCATGGGTTAGAAGTACATCAAGATTTGCCTTTGGAAAAAATGGGAATTTTCTCTGAAGGGAAATTCCTGCGCTCCTGGTGGCTAAAGTACATTGCCTAAAATGCCCCTAAATTTTTAGCAAATGACCAGTTTTTTGCATCTCCCATTTCTAGCACTTTCTTTAAGAAATACAAGTTCAGATGCACGGTGAGTGATGATTTAGGGAAGAGATGGCGACTCAACACACAGAGGTCACTCTGATCAACAGACTGATACGCCCCCGAGCAGCCAGGGGCTCGGAGTGGATGGTTGCCTGTAATGCTCCTGCACACCTGAGGACATTCATGCCCCTGAAGTTACAAAGAGAAGATCCAGTTGGACCTCTTCTTTAGGAATTCTAGACCCAAGAGCCCTCCATGTAAAGAAATTATACCTTTGGTCAAAAGGTGGTTGTATTTCTAGCTCAGCCCAGATGAAAGCAACAGGACCCAGATAACTGGCCACAGAGAAAGCTCCGGTCTTTCTGGAAGGCATAAATTCACTCTTTCTAGCCTTTAGGTCTGCTAGTAACATCATAGAGCTTTTTTTAAGGCAGGATAATAAGTAAACAGAAGTCTTTAGGGGTTTGATGCAGAGGGGCATTAATAGGAGGAAAAACTTGGAGTAAAGGAGAATTTGAAAGCTTTAAAGAACCTTTGACCTTCCAGAGAAAGCCAAAAATATTATTTGTACTTCATCTGCATTCAGCTGGAATGCTTACAAAAACTAGTCAGGATAGTGACACCTTTTCCTAAGCTTTCCATCAAAAGTGGTCTGTCCACCATATTGTTTCCCTGGCCCAAGGACCATGTTGGGAAAGGAAGTCCACCCTTAAGAGACAGAGAAAAAGAACAAAGTGATCTTCATGTAACAGAATTCAAAAGTTCATTAAAATGGTTTCAAATTTATATTGCAATCAACTTTTTTTTTCAGTTTCTTTTTTTTAAATTTTATATCAGAGTATAGTTGATTTAAAATGTTGTGTTAGTTTTGGACGTCCCTGGTGGCGCAGTGGTTAAGAATCCGCCTGCCAGTGCAGGGCACATGGGTTCCATCCCTGGTCCAGCAAGATCCCACACGCCACGGAGCAACTAAGCCCGTGTGCCACAACTACTGAGCCTGCGCTCTAGAGCCTGCGAGCCACAACTACTGAGCCGACGTGCCACAACTACTGAAGCCTGTGCGCCTAGAGCCCATGCTCCGCAACAAGAGAAGCCACTGCAATGAGAAGCCCGCGCACGGCAACGAAGAGTAGCCCCCGTTCGTCACAACTAGAGAAAGCCCGCGTGCAGCAACGAAGACCCAACGCAGCCAAAAAATAAATTAATTAATTAAGAAAAAAAGAAACCAAAAAGGGGAATAGAAAATTAAAAAAAACATGTTGTGTTAGTTTCAGGTGTACAGCAAAGTGATTTAGTTACACATATACATATATCTATTCTTTTTCAGATTCTTTTCCCATATAGGTTATTACAAAGTACTGAGTTCCCTGTGCTATACAGTAGGTCCTTGTTGGTTATCTATTTTATATATAGTAGTGTGTCTATGTTAATACCAGCCTCCTAATTTATGCGCCCCCCCCACCTTTCCCCTTTGGTAACCGTAAATTTGTTTTCTAAGTCTGTTTTGTAAATAAGTTCACTTGTATCGTTTCTTTAGATTCCACATATAAGTGATATCATATGACATTTGTCTTTCCCTGTCTGACTTACTTCACTTAGTATGATAATCTCTAGATGCATCCATGTTGCTGCAAATGGCATTATTTCATTCTTTTTTATGGCTGAGTAATATTCCATTGTATTATACATACCACATCTTCTTTATCCATTCATCTGTTGATGGACACACAGCCACCAACTTTTTAAAAACTACCACTCGTCGAGTTCTGGTGAAATATGAGAGAAGAATATTCACAATTATCTAAAAAGGCTATGAATATAGTTCTCCTTTTTTATAGTACATATAAAGATGAAGCTGGATCTTCATATACTTCACAGCAACATACATCTCTATAGACTGAATGCAGAAGCAGATATGAGAACCCAGCCACATTCTATGAAGGCGGACAAAGTAGAGCTTAGCAAATATAGAAAAAAAAAATGCCACTCTTCTCAATTATTTTTGTTTTGGAAAATACAACTATCTTTCATAAAACAATATGATAAGGTTAAAATGCAGTGGGTTTATTATTATTTCTAAATAAATAATTTCTAAGAATGTCTCGGTTTTCATTTCTGACGCATTCAATACCGTAATTGTGAGCAACATAAAAAAGCTCTTTGGGGCTCTCAGTAATTTAAGACTATAAAAGAGTCCTGAGACTAAGAACCACCACTATAGAAGAATACTTGACAATTTTGCTAAATAGGGAAAAAAACAAATCGTAAAAGATTATGGTAAATGTCCGTGATCTTATTTTCTTCTTTGGGTTTTTTCCCTAGTTCCAATTTTCTATGAATACACAGTGCATATTATATTTAATGTTCTACAGATACAGCAATAGGTGAATCAGTAGATAAATGCTTTAAAAATTATTTCAGGCCTTCTCCCATCTGGGCCTCTCTAGTGAAGTCCTAGATGGTGTCCGGTACATAATAGTAGGCTGTTAGTAGTTCTTCCAAACGGCCTGGAAGAGTTTTTCACACAAGGCCAATGACCAGTTGGCCTAGTATTATCATGTTTTAGGGAGGTTTGTCTACTTTAAAACAAAAACCAAAACAAATAAATAAAAAAATGCAGGTGTATCTCATACACCAATGCAGCATTTAACCAACTCCTGTATTTAATACTGTTTTCCACAATGCAAAGAACAATATTTAGAATGTATCTTCGACTTAGGTCCAGCATTAACAATTCCAAAAACAAAATCTAGTTTCTTCTGGGAAGTGGGAGAGTTATCAAATTCTCAAAACAACAACAACAACAATATATGATCCTTTCAATTCAAACTTTTTTTAAAACAAGCTATGGGAGACAGCGGGAAAGTCATAAAACTAAACCCAGGCCGGCTGGGGCTGGGGGAGGGCTCAACTTTGAAAAGAAGGTTGGGGATTGAAGCTTGGATCTGTTTCTTCCTGTGAACAGGGAAAATAAGCCTAAACAGCACTGTTCACATATCACTCGAAGATGCTAAGGAAAGAATAACTGAAAAAAAAAAACCCAAACCTGCCTGGTCTTTGGTCACCTGGCTCTTCCTGGGTGGCCCTGAGCAACCAACTCTGAGACTTCTGATTCTGCAGTCACAAAAAGAAGGCCATGGGCATTCCCAGAGGAGCAGGGAGAACCCGAGAGCTGAAGACCAAGGTGGCTGGTTCTACGAATTTCTGGAATGGGCGCCCTGGATTTCGGAAGCTCCAGAGACTCGGCCTGGTCCAGAGAAGGAGGTGCCCCCAAACTCCGTTCTCTCCTGCATGGAGAACCACCAGGAGACTAGGTCTGAAAACCATTCCTGTTGACATGCAAGCAGGCGCGGCATCCAGTGCTGTTTCCCGAAGGCCCAGCATCGCAGCCCCTGAGGCTATTTCCTGATCAGCCCCAAGGCACACAGACCCCTTCTGAGGTTTTCCACACCACCTCTCCAGGCGGCTCTGGCAGGTCCACAGGGCTCCCTGGGGCTGCATAATTAGCGGGCTCCAGACCGCCCAGCCTAGTATGCTGTGGTTCCCACCCCAAACACAGCCTCCAGACCCCTCCCCACTGGCGCCACTCCTGCCGCCACCCCACACACATCCCCACCCTCCCTTCCCCTCCTCCCCGCCCCTCCTCGCCCTCGGTGGGTCCCCACAAGGCAGCTCTGGGGCTGCCACCACCCGCCACCCTCAAGGACGCTCTCTAATCCGCTGGCACTCGCAGAGCCAGTGGACATAATGCCGCTGTCACCACCTCGGAGCCAAACTCAGTCTCACCCCATTTGGAGACTAAGCTCTGGTGGGAATAAGGAAAATGCAGAGTGCTAAAACAGATACTGATCTCTCCCCGAGATCCAGTCCTCCCCATCTCACTCCATCCTTCTCCCCACCCCCACCCCCTGCAAAATCACAAATTCCACTATCGGAAGGCAAGGTCTTAAGAGGCCATTGAGTCCAACCTCAAAATAAATGTGAAATGTCTCTCTCTAAAGGGCTGATTCCACGGCCACCCCCCTTCTAGATGTACACGGGCTGTGAATGCACGGTCACGGACATGCACTTGACCGGTAACATTAAACACACAACAAAACACGATCTGTAAACTGTCTCCAGGCCAACCGGGTCCCTCCCCTGGGCCACATGGACACCCTACTCCCCACCCAAGCATTCGTGATGCTCTCTTCAAATCAGCCTGGAAAAGGCAAGAGAGAACACACCACTTGATGAGTTTTCCATTTGCAAGCGTAGGGACCTGAGAAGCATACCCTCTCTTTGTGCTCTACAGTTTACTTTCAGCTTCAGCAAGCGAAAGGATTTTTTTAAATATAATTTTAAAAAAAAGCTATATGACTTTAATTAAATGCACTTATTAAAAGGGTGAAATATTTGGAGAGGCCATTTTTGCGCTAGAGGCACATTTTCCAGCGTGCTGTAGAGCGTCTGCATCCGTCTGCTCTAGGCAATTTTTAATACACAAATAAATCCGCACCTGACGTGCTGACAGATTATTATGCGGTGTGGCAGCCAACAAAAGTAAACACAGGGGCACGTTTTAACCTCTTGCAGTCCCAGAGCTTTCCCTGCTGGGCCCAGCTCAGGTGGATTGGGGCTGCTGGCAAAGCCTTTCCTTCCAGTGAGCATCGTCCTGTCCTGGGGCCTGTCCTGTCCCTACAAACAGGGGGGCTCCTCTCCCATCAGGCTGCCCGGAGTGTGGCATGAGCCAGGGGAAAGGAGGTGACCAAGAGAGGGGACAGAGAGGAAGACGGGCAACATGCGGTGCACCCTGCCTTCCTTCCATCCTGTTTATACTACGGCCATGAGCTCCACGGGCTTCTACACAGCGGGCCGGTCAGCAAGCTGCCAGGACAATCCTTCCAGCCGGCAGAGCTGGCTCTGCAGATGGCGAGCCCGGCCAGGTGTTCCTCCCAGCTTTGCCCAAAGTCCAAGTGTCAGGACAGTTACTAGAGAGCTAAAGGGGCATCAGGCTATAGTATATTATCTCCAAATACATTTTACCTCCAAACTCTCCAGGGTATGGCTCATTAACCCACTTATTATTACCACTAATTTAACAGCCATGGATGCTTCACCACTGTTATTTCTCTCAACAACCTTATTATCCTCCACGTACAGCAGAGGAAACGGATGCTTAGAAAGAGTAGGTGACTTCGCCCAAGAAATCCGTAACATGAGCCCAAAAAGCACAAATACAAAGACGCGACCACATCAAGCTTTAGCAACACCCTGCAGACATATTTCAAATTATGGCTGCTGGAGAAATAGTCTTATTTTTTCTCTGTGGATAATATTGAGAATACATTAATTTATTTTTAAAACAACACGAAACTGTGGGCACAATGAAACGTCATCCAATAAACAAAAAACAATTCCTGCAGTGGGTGGAAGCCTGTACCAGGTGCCCTTCAAGTATCCTGCCGACACATCTCTTTGCAGAGCTGACTGCTCTGACTCTGGGACCCACCCCCAGCCCTAGGATTTCGGGGAGAAGCTTTGGTACAAGCTTCCCATTTAGCAAGTATCTTCATTTCCATCCTGCCCCTTCAAGGCACTTGGATTGAATGCCCCCTTCCATGCTGCTTGAGAACTCTGGGATGGTGGTAAAGGAGAAAAGACTTCTCTTTGTGGTCACGCTTTCCCTCTGGTCTAGGAAGGACCAGCAAGATTTGCATCATCACACTGAAAGCTTCTGCCGCCGGAAGCTAAGAGATCCAGTTGGCTGTTACCGGGCAGATGATCTTGCTTGTGGACATCTGTCAGTCTCCTGAGTTTGGGGAATGCCCCCGCGGGCCTGACACCTGCTACTGAAGCGGAAAATGTCTAGTCCTTCTTTCTGCAGTTTCCCTTGCATGTAGGGAGAGACCAGTGGGCTGGGGTCCCCCAGTCAGTCCTACCCATGCCTGACGTTGAGCCTGGAGCAATAACACAAAGCAACGTAAGTCCTGAGAAATCCTCTCTGGAGAGGATGCGGTAACAGCAGCGGCAGAAGGGATGGACTGCTTGGAAAGGCAGAGGCTCTAGTTCAGCCTCCTGCACCCAGCATCAGTGGTGTAGGCTGTGATGGAAGTGCCCCGTGATTAGAAGCGATGTGGTCATCAGACCAACTTGACAGCATTTGAGACATGTTCCTGGCTGCAGAGCCTCCAAACCTGGTTCCCCCCCCCTCATGGAGATGCTGAGCTAATGCAATCTGCTTTTAATAAATTTTTTTCCAGCTTAAATTAGCCAGGGGTGATTTCTGTTGCTTGCAAACAAGAACTCTGATGGATATAGGATTCTGTACAAAAATCCTGGCACGGGTACTTGGAAATTATAACGCTGAACCTCTTAGGCTGGGTTTTTGTGCTTTTTGCCTTTATGAATTTTAACTTTGTATTGCAATAAAATATACAACAGAAAAATGCACATTTCATGAGAGTACAGCTCATTGAATTTTGCAAAGTAAACATATCCGTGTAAGTAGTACTTCAGATCAAGACACAAGATCATTACCATTACTCCCCGAAGCCCTTCTTGTCAGCACCATCAACCAAGGGCAACCACTATCCTGACTTCTAACACCTTAGATTAGCTTTGCCTGTTTTTGAACTTTATGTAACTATAGTAATACAGTACGTAGTCTTTCTCTGGCCTGTGCATCACCTCTGTTTATCTTTCACTCAACATTATGCTCGGGAGACGCATCCATGCTGTAGCTGTAGCTCACTCAGTTTTGAGTGCTGTATAGTATTCCAGTGAATGAATCGACCACAGTCTTATTTATTCATTCTACTGTGGACAGGCATTTGGGTGCTTTCTAATTTGGGGGCTATTTCAAAAAGGGCAGCTATGCACTACTTACAATAGCCAAGACATGGAAACAACCTAAATGTCCATCGACAGATGAATGGATAAAGAAGATGTGGTATATTTATACAATGGAATATTACTCAGCCATTAAAACGAATGAAATCATGCCATTTGCAGCAACATGGATGGACATAGAGATGATCATACTAAGTGAAGTAAGTCAGAAAGAGAAAGACAAATACCATATGATATCACGTATATGTGGAATCTAAAATACAACACAAATGAACATATCTACGAAACAGAAACAGACTCACAGACACAGAGGACAGACTTGTGGTTGCCAAGGGGGAAGGAGGGGGTGGGGGAGGGATGGATTGGGAGTTTGGGGTTAGCAGATGCAAAGTATTATATACAGAATGGATAAACAGCAAGGTCCTACCGTATAGCACAGGGAGCTATATTCAATACCCTGGGATAAACTGTAATGGAAAACAATATGAAAAAGAATGTATCTATATGTATTACTGAATCACCTTGCTGTACAGCAGAAATTAACACAACATTGTAAATCAACTATACTTCAATAAAAAATTTTTTTAAAAAGGGCTGCTACGAGCATTCTAGTAACATCTTTGGGTGCAATGTGAACATATTTTTGTTGGGTATACATCGATGTTCATAAAGTATATATATGTTTAACTTTAGTAAATGCTGCCCAACAGTTTTTCAAAATGGTCCTGTCCATTAGAATGACTTTAACTGAACTCCCAGAACAATGTTTGCCCCTAAGATATACGACACTGGGGAAGAATGAGAAAAGTAAGGAGAGCCATGTAGGTAAAAATTCATATGGGGACATTTTCCCCCTCTTAAATGATTCCATGGCAGACGTATTCAGAAGCCCTGGTATTTGGCACTTTGCCACTGGCTTGACCCGGGTGAAATGATTGCTGACAGGTCACCGTGAAAGTCAAGGGCACAGCTGGAACAAGACTTCTGAACTCTTGGCCTTTTGACCCAGCAGCAGAGATTCGCACATTCTTGGCGGTACCACTGGCCCCAAGAAACCGGCAGCCAAGTCTCCGCACCTCACATAGCATCACCTCCTTGCCCAGCATCCGAGAGGAGGTTAGCATGCGGACTGAATGCTCTCGGGCCCAGCAGTAACTGAAATCAGGCCACCGTGAGGGCCAGGCATGATGGGAATCGGGTCAGGAGTCGTGGGGACTTGAATACATTGAGAGCCAATGTCCAGTCTTAAGGTGACAGCATTACTCAGCTCACTGATTTTTGCCATCTGGGAAAGAAAAGCCCACTGCTGCCAGATTTTCTGACCTTTCAAGAGAAGCTGGAAAACGGGATTTTTAAATGAGATATTGCAATTGGCAATATTGGCGACTAACTTTAAGAAACCCATAAAAAAAAATGAAATAATGCCACTTGCGGCAACATGGATGGACCTAGAGATGATCATACTAAGTGAAGTAAGTCAGACAGGGAAAGACAGATATCTGACATCACTTATATGTGGAACCTAAATATGATACAACCATAATGGAAAAGGATAGATTTTAAAAAGAATGTATATATATGTATAACCGAATCACTTTGCTGTACAGCAGAAATTAACACAACATTGTAAATCAACTGAACTTCAATTTAAAAAATAAAATATGATACCATGAACTTGTTTACAGAACAGAAATAGACTCACAGACATAGAAAACAAACTTATCGTTACCAAAGGGGAAAGATAGGGGGAGGGATAAATTAGGAATTTGGTATTAACAGGTACACACTACTTTACATAGAACAGATAAACAACAAGGACCTACTGTAGAGCACAAGAAACTACATTCGATATCTTGTAATAACCTATAATGGAAAAGAATCTGAAAAAGAATATAGATATATGTATATGTATAACTGAATCACTTTGCTGTACACTTGAAACTAACACGTTATAAATTACTCCAATCAAACATTATTTTTTTAAAACGAAAAACACCGAACACTGTCAGCCCAACAAAACACACCCATGGATCAGATCTGGCCCAAGACCCACGGGTTGACTGTCTTCGACTCAGATGGACTCAGCACTGTACATTCACCAGAAGAGGTCTTCTATGACCTGAATGAAAAGAACTGACTGTGAGCTCCGGGGAGCAGAGACAAGAACCAAATTCTTTCTCTCTCCCGTGGATGGACTCCCTCCTTACCGATGACCCTTTTTGTCCCCCTGATTAAGTCACCATGAAACTTAGAGCCCTAAACATCGTGAACGCCTTGGACAAGGTGCCTCACACCTGAAGGAGAAGAGCTCTTCCCGCTCTTCGCTCTACGTCTGGCAAGGTTGTGTCATGTAGTTATTGGGGTCGCTGCCTCCGCCCCCAGCCCTCGTTTCACTTGGCAGAATCCAAAGGAATCGACCACACCTGGCGAGGTGAGGCACAGCCTGAAAAACAAGGTATCCACGAAAGAAGTCATCAATGAGAAGACAGCCCCACTTCAGCAAATCAGACCTACTTGCCCCATTTCCAGAAGTGAGTTTTCAACACTTTACTGAACCGAGCCAGCTACCATCGCACGTAGGAAAGCAGGCCAGTTGACAATTTTTTCTACTTCTCCTCCAACTATTAAGCACAACTACCATCCCCCTGCTTCTGCCCTCATTTCCTCTATCCAACCGCCGTCAGAAAACGCATCTTGCACACTTGCAAACAGACGCACACACACACACACTCAGCAACTCCAAGAGTGAACAGGTGGGAACAATCTAGCAACAAACAAGGATAGAAATAAACTTGCACTTATTTTTTCCTGGCCTCGTGTCCCACTCTAGTTCCTAGTTAGGCCAGGCTCATAGTGGGCACTTAATAAACATCTGTCAAATGCCTTTTAGTTCCCAAGACGAATTTGAAAAGTCTCATAGGTGCCATTAGCAAAGAAGCCAACGGCCGCTTCGGAATGACATGAGTGCTTACCAAGGATGTGTAATCTCGCCACACCCCGTAGGCAGGTTAGGACAGGTGTGTCCCCCCAGACAAGAAAAGAGAAGCGCACAGGGCTGCCGAAGTCACCTGGGCAAAGGGCAGTCAGAGAGGAGAAAGGAAAAGCCTGTTCCAGACCGTCAGCCTACTTCCAGAGTGGTCACGTGTCATCTGGTGACCACGATGATTATTCAATAAATTAATAACCTAAGTGCTCAATAAACATTAGCTACGTACCAGACACTTTACGTCATGACGTAATGTAATTCTCACAACAATCCTCTAAGGTTTGATTGCAGAGTCTTAGGAGGATAAATCGCCTGCCCGAAGACAACCTCAAGATAGTCTCATAGGTTCTCAAGTGGGGGATTTGGGGAACCATGATGCAGGGACATCTTGGCTTTGTCACAATGCATGGGTAGGCAGGTGTCAGCCCTGCCGAATATCTGCATCACGCAAGACTTTCCCTACTTAAACACCAGCAGCACCCCACTTGAGAAACACCGGTTTGTTTGTTTTTAGCAAGGGCAGAGCCAGGAGCTGAACTGGGACAAGTCAGCCTCCAGAGCCCCTGAAATACCTACTTCTCCATCCTGCGATTTCAAAGATGGTATTAACGCCACGTGGACTGCTTCCTGGTAGAATGACTGATTGCCCTTTGGGCAACATCTTAGAATAACTTCAGCACGGAGAGAACAGATCTTGATTGAGAACAAAAAGGGCGTCTCTCCAACAGAAAACAAGATATTTAAGAACTATCCTCTATAGGGGATATAGCTCTGAATTTAGTGCCATGAGGACGTGTTTTATTTTATTATTATTTTTTGAAAGATAGAGGCATTGCTTCAAAAGCTGCAATGTCACAGAAGAGAGAGAATTAATAGACTAAAGCAGGCCATGAGCGGCTCCCACGTGACCAGTAAAGATGATACATGCTCAAAGATTTGAGTGCTACGGGAGACTCTCCGTGACTCAGGTGTTCAGAGAAGGTGTCATGAAGAAAGTAGGACTTAAAGGGGGCTTCAAAAGACAGGACTGATTCCAATCAGCGGGAGAGAAGGACAGAAGGAAATCCGGCGTGCAGAAGTGAGAACCAGCCTCGGAGCTGAGGGGCACTGAGAAGACCATCCTAGATGAATCACAGACTCTGTTTCAGAGCAGAAAGGGGTCAGCCTAAAAAGGACTGAGGAAGGATTCCATTGATATCCAAGGAATTCCAATCTATCTTGTAGGATCTAGAAATCCATCATAGGTTGTGCGTAGGGGCAATGAAAGTGATCATTTCAGAAGTAAACAGACTGGACAGGCATGGGTGTGGGTGAGGGGCCAGTGAGAGGTTCTCTCAATAAATCAGGAAGAACCTCCATGGGGTAGTAGCAACAGAAATAGCCACCAAGTCCTGCCAATCCCTGCTCAATACCCCTTTTTGTGTTCAGTTGGATAGGAAACCTCATCGGAGACCTGACAGAAGGGGAAGGGCTGAACCTCACTTCATTTTTTAGAGTCTGATAACCAGAAAAATGATGGCACTACTGCTTTTAAAAAATACTGAGGAAGGGGAGTTTAGCCACAAAGCATTCAGCTAGAAATATGGAGGGAACGGGAAAAGGTAATGGAGGGGTCAGAGCTGTGACTCAGAGTCAGTCTTGTCTTTCTCAGATACAAGATGAGACCTCTCCCATCAGCCAGCTTTAGGGACCAGCATCCTCAACTTCTTGCGCTAACGTCAGGTCGGCGACTCCCACTGAAACGCGTCTCCTGATACCACACCCTCACGTAGCCCACCTCTGAACTTAGGCTGGCCCTGCGACTTGCTTTAACCAACAGAATGTAGCAGAAGTAATGCTGTGCTAGTTCCAGGCCTAAGTCTTAAGGAGATCCGGCAGCCGTGTAAGCAGTCATGCTGCCCTACAGGAGGGATCACGTAGAGAGACCATGTCGAGAAAAAGAAGCCCTGAAATGATCAGGATAATACAGAGAAAGGGCCGGTGTCCCAGTGACCCAGCTGAGCCCAGCCCGCAGCTGAATGAAACTTCCCAAGCAACTACCACCCAGACCAACAGAAGAATCACCCAGCCAAGCCCAGCCCAGAATCATGAACAATAAAATAGTGGCTGTTTTAAGCCCCTAAGTTTTGAGGCGGTTTGTTACACAGCAGTAGATAAGTGATACACTGCCGCAAGGCCATCAGCTGTGCCAGAGTGCCCTGCTGGTCCGTGCAAAGCTCTGCGCACAAGCTCGTATGTGCCTCTCCTTAGCAACGAGAAGCATGAATATAAACAGCAGCGATACAGAATCACTGCCTCCTACAAGTGATTCTCAACTTACTGGTACCCAAGCTTAGCACAGAGTTGGCCCTAACCCTAACCCTAGCTAGATAAACATTTGCAAAATGGATGCATAGCAACCAATCTCATTTTAATAAACTCTAGAGACACCTGTCCAAAGCTTAACTTACTCCTGCAAACCTTCCCAGGAACTCATAACCTTCAACATCAGGAAACATTCCTCTTCTCCAGAATGAGTGGATACCAGAGGGTCACCAAGTCCATGTTCGCCAGCTCAGCACCACCCTCAGCTTCACCCAGCTCTCCTTTCATCAAGAAAGAAGGCATTTGACTCCTGCAAATGGAGAGGTGCTTTTTCTGCTTAACAAGGACCTCCCAGGGATTTTGTTAAAATGCAGATTCTGATTCAGTAGGTCTGGGGTGGGCCCTGAGAGTTTGCACTTCCAGCAAGAAGTCCCAAAAGATGCTGATGTGGTGGGCCCAAGGACCACACTGCATGGCTCTCTCATTTTATAGATGTGGAGGCTGAAGAGCAGAGAGAAGGTTCTGCCGCTAATTTCAGGTCCCAGACCAGACTGCACGCTCCCCATGGAAGGGTTGGGCTTCAACCAGGGTGGGACGTCAGGGCTGCCCTTACTCAGCTACAGAAAACCAGTTTTAGTGCTGTACCTCCCCAGCCACGTAAGAAAAGGCTTGCTGCATTGGGATCACCCACGGAACTTATAAAAGGCAAGTTCCCAGGCTTTCCTGCTGGAGACGGACTCAGTGGACCTGGTGTGAGGCCCTGGAAACTGTGCCTTTAAAAGAGCTTCCTGGGTGATTCTGATACACAGCTGGGTTTGGGATTATTCATCTAGACTCCCTGGGAGACACTGACCCCGAGAAAGTGAGACTCAAAATTATTAACTAGCCGTTATTTAGTGAGGGGTTTCTACTGATTCCAGGCACTCTTATTAATTGCAGGCACTCTTACTAATTCCAATTCTACTGATTCCAGGCACTCTGTATTAAATGATTTAAACTTCACCACAATTCTATCTGGCAAGTACTATCGCTCTTCCCATTTTCCAGAGGGCAAAACCGAGGGCACAGAGCAGCTGTATAACAGCAAAAGTCACACACCTAGTAAGTGGCTGAGCCACGATCAGAACCCAGGCATTTAGCTTGTGTCCACATCGTAACCACTATGTTCTATTCCTCTTGTCTACAGTAAAAGTAAGCCCCTTGGAAGATCCCAAGGGTAAAATAAACTCTGACCCAGCAGAGTATTTTTCCAGGGGGAGAAATGGCAGATCTGAGTCAAATTGGGGAGACACTGGGTTAAAGCAAACTAAACAGATTTCTTCCTGCAGAACTTCTGAGACTTCCCCCAGCAGATATAAGCATATTAATTTCCAAGGCGGGGGTGAGGGTGGGATGTGCATTTTGCAACATTCTCCAAAGAATCCTTTTGTGCAAGAGTGGAAAGACAGAGAAAAGGGCATCTCGAGGTACAAGAAGGATGTCAGGAAACTCCCCTTGGGAACCATGGGCCCAGAGCTGTGCTTCTCAACCTTTCAGGCACCCACGAACCACCTGGGGACCTTGTGAAAATGCAGCTTCCCATTCAGTAGGCCTGGGTGGGGCCCGAGTCTGCATTTCCAGCTGCCAAGGGATGCGGAGGCTGCCACCCGCTTGGCGTGGCGAAGGCCTGGAACGCAGCGCTGGCCGGCTCTGCCCTCTTCTACCTCCCCAGACAAGCCTTATTCCAGCTCACCATCCCCAAGAGAACATGCCTTACACACATTTCCAGGGGCTCCGGCCACCGCTTACCTCCCCAAGCCTGGAACTAGTCCACACATTGCAAGTTTCATCACAGACCCTCGGGGGATCCAGACGCTTCTAGAAAAGCATCGATCCCAGCCCTTCTCTCTGTCTTTTCCACCCATCGCACCCCTGCCCTGGCCTCCGAAAGCTCTCGTTCTGAAGGTGAAGTCCACTCAGCGGGCAGCCTCACTCGCAGCAAGGGAAGCAGAGGAGGTGAAAGGAGGATAAGCAGAGAGCAAGGAGGCCCCGTGAGGTCTTGTGACCGGCTGGGCCTCCTGGTGCCGCCGAGATGGCAGTGCCAACGCGCAGAGCTGAAATCCTTGGCCGGTCTCCGAAGCAAACACCCAATCCAAACAGGCCCTGGTGTGTCTCTGAACAGACTGTGTAAATAAGTGGGGGGAGGGAAAAAAAAAAAAAACCAACTGGCCACAGATCCCGCTTTGAATCACGTTGAAACAAAATAATCCCTCTCTCTCTCGCTCACTCCCTCCTGCTCGTTCTTTTTTTAAAATTTCCACTGGTGCCGAGGCCTCAGCGGAGCCTGGCTGGCGGCTTGTTAGAGCCTGCAGGCTACCTGTCCTGCATAGGAATGAAGCCTGGATGAGTTACATGATCTGCCCGCGCTGCAGGCCCGGGAACCCCAGCTCCTGCCTTCAGAGTCCAGGAAACAGAGAAAAAGCTGTTCTCAGAGCTCTGCGGAGAGGGGACACCCCCCGGGGGGTGGGACGGAGGGGAGCAGGATAGGCAGGGGGGAAGTGTGCTGTATGGGACATGGTCCAATCACCCTGGCTTTTAAGCAGGGTGGCCCGGTCCCCTAACCCTCAGAATCACACCCTGCATCCAAACAGCAAGCCCCTAAAACAGGATGTTGATGCCACAGAACAGAGCCGGAAATACAAAGCAGATCTGAAGGAACTCATCCTGGGGAACCTCTCTCCAGGGGTGTCTGAACTCTGAGTGTGTGTACAGACAAGGGGGCAGCTTTCTTGTGGTTTGTTGCTGGTTTCGTATCGGGTTTTGAGCTTTCTAAGGGCAGGGGGGCGGGGGGGACTGGGTCCATGAGTCACTGGCAGAAGAGAACCCACCTCCCCCTCTCTCTGCAAGTTCAAACAATTGAGCTGTCTTGCCCAGTTTCTTGCCAATGTCTCTTACTCAATCTTGGATCTAAAGGGCGGTGGAGAGGGAGGCCGGGAGGGGAATCCAGACGGTTCTCTGCCGCTCACATCAGGCCCAGATGTTAGAAGGGTGCTATGGAGACAGGACCCAGAGGGGAAGGCAGGTGAAGAAACGGTAGAGGGTGATTTGACGTGCAGAGCCCTGGGAAGCGACGCCGAAGTGAACCGGACGCAAAGGACCAACTGCAGGGAGATTTCCAATTCCTGTCGGCTCACCAGCTCTCTCCACGCTCATATTTTAGAAATAGGGCCGTGACTCCTTCCTTCACAAAGGCTCATCCCTGTAGGCATCTCACGTTGATTATTTACAATCGTCGTTACTCAGAAGAGGCCAAACTCAGCCGGGTGAGCCCCAATCGCCCGCGGCTGGGCAGGAAGAGAAGTCTGGGTCCCGAGTCCAAGAATATCATCAAATCCTTATGAAGCATCCATTGTTTTAATTTTAAAACACTGGTTTGAAGAGCCTGTCTGAGATTATCCAGGTCTGTGGGCAGAGCCAGGGCCACACCCACTGCGGGCTTTATGCTTCCTTTTCAAAATTAAAAAAAAAAAAGCCCTTACACATGGATCTCCATTGAACATGGAGCGTACACTCGGTCTGCAGTCATAGACTCGGGACAATATACTCGAGGGAGAGCCCAGAAAAATCGGAAGAGATGATCCCAGCTTTTAAGGAATTTATACCTTTGCTGGGAGAGATCCACCTTACCCACTGGAGTTGAATGGCTTTTGAGTCCCAGATCGAACACACCTGTAAACGCAATGATTCTGCAAGCTCTCCCTCCTCCAGTGAGCTTTCTGTACCAGGTGTCATGCTCGGGACTTTCTCAGCTGGGATTCTAATCCCCACAACCACCTTGTGAGGTGGAAACCACGATGATCCCGTGGCACAGATGAGCACGTGGAGGCTTCGGAGATGAGCCACAGCCGGGTCACTCATGCAGGTGACAAGTGACAGTGTGCACTTCCTTCCCTCAAACCTCTCCCAGCATTGACCACCTTCTGCCTGGAAGTCCAGCTGCTTTCATTCACCTTCTATCCCGAACAGACAGAGCACCCCAAGGCAGGCACCATGGCTTATTTACTTCCAAACGGCCCTCAGCCCCCAGCTTAGCACCGTGGAAACAGCAGACCCTTAGACAACGCTTACTGAATAAATGGATAAAAAAACTTGCAAGAGGGAAAAAGCAACTCTATCCCTTTATTCAGATATTTATTGAGTATCTATTATGTGTCTCTCATTCTGCTGGACATGGGGACCCAGCTGATCTGAAGAGCCCTCCCTGGTCTCAGGGGCTAGGTCTGGTGATGTAGAAGGTCCTAGAGTCACAGGAATGAGCTGTGCTTGCCCAAATCCCCGAGGAGCCCTGCTGTGCTCCCCGCACTGGGAATCTGACGGAGACACAGTGCCTGCCACGGAGACGTTTATCCTCTAAGGAGGGAAAACAGATCCGCAAGAGCGAGACTGGAAAATGGAATCAGAAAGTTCTGGTTTCCTAAGAGAAAGGAAGGTTCCTGAGGTCCTCAGAGGTCAAACCAGAGGGAAGCTGGCCCAGGAAGTCATCCTTACATCAGCATCCCTCCTCCTGCCCTCTCAACCCACAGTGTGTCTAAGCAGAGGCAACACGCATACCGAAGAGTGAGGACACGTGATACCACCACACACCCACCAGAATGGCGGAACCAGTCAAGGGTGACAGCACCAAATGTTAAAGAGGAACAACCAGAACACTCACACATTGTCGGTCAGAGCGTGAAAGGCTGCAGGCACTTTGGGGAAAGGTCTGGTGGCTTCTTATAAAACGAAACAGATACCTACTCTATGACCCAGCGATTCCACTCCTAGTTATTTACCCAAGAGAAATGAAAACATGTGTCCACAAGAAGTTCTGTTCAAGAACGTTCAAGGCACCTTTATTCAAAGAAGTCCCAAACTGGAAAGAGGGCGGGTACCCATTAATAGGAGGATGGACAAACTGTGGGGTAGTCAGTCATCTGATGGAGCAGCGCTGGGCGCTAAAGAGGCACAGACCCCTGCTACACGCGGTAGCGTGGATGAATCTCAGAAACATTGTGCGGAGTAAAAGAGTAAGAGGTACAGGATGGAATACACACCGCACGACTCTGTTTATATGAAGTTCCCCTTAGAATCGGCAGAACTAATCTGGGGAGAAAAAGAATCAGCAGAGTCATCACCACTGGGAGTGCGAGGGTGGGGACGAACTGGCAGAGGCCATGTGGGACCTTGCTGGGGTGCTGGTAGCGTCTGTATCTATGGGACACGTCCGATTTGTGCGGAACAGTGCATGTAGATTTCACCTTAAAACGAAACCAAAAACACCGTGCAACCAAATATCGAACTCCAGTTAATGATACGCACGCTGTACTATTTGGAGGGAAGCATATGCATGCGTGTCACTTATTTTGAATGGATCAAAGAATATGGGACAGTAAGATGCCTGGAAATTAGGCTGGATATGTGATAAAGCAAGTCCAGCAAAAGTCAATTATAGAATCGATGCGGTGGGTATATGGGTGCTCAACGTATGATTCTTTCCATTTGTACACATATTTGTAATTTTCCATTACAAAATTTGGGGGTTGGGGGGATGAAGGGCATCTCAAACAGCTTCATGGAAAAGAACATTGATGTGGTGAGTTTTCAGAGCTGTTCACACAAACCCATGGAGAATAGATTTAGGAGGCTGGGGAGAGCCGAGAGGCAGGCCAGACCTGGGAGGCACTCGGCGCTGGGTTTAAAGCCACTCGACGTAGAGATTCACTTCGGGGTCTGGGTCAAGACCAAAGTCAGTGCAGCCTGGGTCTGCAGTCAGTTACTCTGCACAAGATACAATTTCCTGTTCCTCGGATTAAGCACCTCTTGGACTTGAAATACCTCTCACTAAATAGCATTTTGATGAGTTAAGTGGAAATGATTCAGAAACAAATGGGTTAAGTTTCTCGGCACACATACAGGATTGAAGCAGGAAATAAAAAAGGGAAAGGAAGAAGGGACATCACGGGGCAGGGGAAGGGTCCCTGTTTCAAACTGTGCACAAAACCACCTTCCGAAAAATACTTGACTGACTCACTGATCTCCATCTCAGATACCAAGGGCTTCTGGGGCCCTCCTCTTTAATATTCAAACGACTTTGAAAAATATTTCTCCTCCTGGAAAGCAGAGGGGAGAGGAAATGCTTTGAAGCCCTCCTAGTTATTTAATTTTTTTTTTCCAAAGGTAAAGTAGTCTATTTTTAGCCAATATTAAATAAATATCTTCCTAAATGGTATGTTCAAAGCCTTTGAGCCTCTGATGTTGGCTGGGGTGTTTTTTGTCTTGTGTTCTGGAGGGTGAGTGAGGATGGTGCCTCTCCTTGCCAAACGTTCCAGAATCACAGAACATTAGACCCAGGAAAACTAAGCAGCCCATATGCTATAATGGAGGAGACGGAGGCTCGGACAGGCTCTAGTGACCTTTCTAGAGAGGTCAGCAGTGGCCCGGCTGGTTTTAGAATGCAGGTGGCATGGTTTCCAGGGCAGAACATTCCATTCTCCGCAGGAAAGCACCAGGCTCCGGCTCTGAGTTGACCATCCTGGGGTCAACCTTCCTGGACACGCGAGTTTATGGAAACATCTTTTATCAGTCACCACAAGGGATGATGACCACAGCCACACCCCCAGGGACACACGGAGACTTCTCAAGTACTTAGAGGTAAGGTAGGGCAAGGACATTTGAAGTCAATGCACCTTTATGAGAGAATATGGGCAGAGAGGGAGAGAGAAAAAAAAAAAATCACACCTACGAAGGATTTTTTCCCAATTGGCCCCATTTAGACACAACATATACAAATGCAACCCACAAAGATTATTTGGGCACAGGGCACGGGACAGTGGGAATGAACTGGGAACAGCAAAATCATGATTCTCCAATACTCAACGTTTAGTAACAGCCCATAAATTCTTATTAAGTGAATTAACAAATAAATATAATTCACACTCTCTTCTATCATATAAGTGGTAATGCTTAGTGTAAAAGTTTTCAGAAAAAATGTATTCAGGGTAAGACACAACAAACATCAGATTCTCTTAAAGACAGAGACACCTAGGCATCCACTGTTAGTAACACAGTATTACCTTAATTAGCTCTTAAAAATGGCCTTATGAGGACTTCCCTGGTGGCGCAGTGGTTGAGAATCTGCCTGCCAATGCAGGGGACACGGGTTCGAGCCCTGGTCTGGGAAGATCCCACATGCCGCGGAGCAACTAAGCCCGTGAGCCACAACTACTGAGCCTGCGCATCTGGAGCCTGTGCTCCGCAACGGGAGAGGCCGCAGCGGTGAGAGGCCCGCGCACCGCGATAAAGAGTGACCCCCGCTCGCCGCAACTGGAGAAGGCCCTCGCACAGAAACGAAGACCCAACACAGCCAAAAAAAAAAAAAAAAAAAAAAATGGCCTTATGAGATCAGGGTCATAAAACCCATTTTACAGATTCTGAAAAAATGATCCACAAAGTAAGTAATTGGCCAAGACCACACAGCTGGATTCAAACACAGGTCTCTCTGATTCCAGAGAGACTTCATCATATGCTCTTCATCATAGACTATCTTGCCTGCCTGTCTGTACCCAGAAGGAAGAACTAAAAATCCTGCAGGACTCTCTGAAATCTAATGGAGCGAGAGATAGGCTATCAGATCAGAACAATGATAACAACAAAATTATATTCGTATGCTACTTTCCTTTGCCAGACGGAATGAGCTTTATTGATTTTTTTTTAACCTAAAATAACTCTCATTGTAAACTAGAAAATTAAGATCACCTATAATCACAGCACTCAGAGGTCATCTGTTAATCTTTTAGTTGAAAATCCTCCCCCAAATTTTAAGTGTTCTCATATGCTTTTTTTAAACTTTTTATTTTGGAATAATTTTAGATAAACAGAAAAGTTGCAAAGGTCGTACAGAGTTCCTGTGTGCCCTTCACCCATGAAGGATAAAATGTCACGAATATTTTACATAACCATGGCTATCTGTCAAAACTAAGAAAGGAACATCGGTACCTTACTGTTAAACACAGATTTTATTTGGATCACCCCAGTTTTTCTACCCATGTCTTTATTCTGTTCCAGGATCCAGTCTGGGGTACCACCTTGTAGTACACGCGTATAGTTTTTAAACAGATTGCTTTTTCTCAACCGTGCGTCATGAACATATTTCTGTATCAACATAGGGAGATGTCCAACAGCATTTTCAACAGCTCCCTAGCTTCCCATTCTATCAGTGGGTGATACCCTCCTTTCAAAGGGCATTTCCATCAGTGTAGGATAGGCAAACATCCCTGCTGGGCACACCTGTCTGAGACAGCATCAGGATGAATTTCTAGAAGTACACTGAGAGCAGGTCAAGAGTATGTCCGTCAAGGCTTTTCATTCACTGGGTCACACTCTCCTCCTGAAAGCCTGAACCCACTTGCCTCCCCACCAATAGATTAGTAACTTTAACTTAGATTCATTTGGGACCATAAAAGACTGTCTTGGTAAACCAACTCTTCCATACTCTAGAGAGACAACCATGGGATGGGAAAGAGTTAATGGACTTTCAAGACAGTCATTTCCCCCCCAAAACCAGACTGATCATTTTCAAGAGCCACCCCGAAATTACACCTTCATTCTCTCCCATTCCAACCAGCCCCACTCTTTGAGGCTGACGGACGGCGAGATTTTCAGGCCTTTGGCATTTCAGTTGTGGAGTTACTTTCGGGGTACGGGGCAATCCCCACTGAGTTTAATTTCCTTCTCACCGCCCTGTAGTGTCTCTTGAAACTCCCCAGAAGGGAAAGCTCTGAGCAGGCTTGTGCAGTAATGCATGTAGCAGGAAGGACAAAAGGATTTGATAGTCAGCAAAGTTATATGCCTTTTTTTTTTCCTTCTGGTGGTGAAAGGAACAGGGGGAAGGGTAGTGATTACAAAACTGCTTGCCTATCTAGAAACAGTTCAAAGAGAGCTTGAACCAGGGACCTGCCCAGCATGCTAACCGTGGCCATGGTCTCTCTTCCAAAAGAAGCCCATATTTTATCTGGAGACTCCATTCTTCAACGCAAAACACTTTGTCCCTGTGCACAGCAAAATGTTATATATTTGAGATGACTGGAGGAAAAAAAAAAAAAGGTCGCAGGGTAAGTTCAGAGAAATGGAGACCTACCCCATACTGGGGAATTCTTAAGTGCCATCCTGGCTTGCAAAAAGAAAAGCAAAGCAAAGCAAAAGAAAAAACAAGCTACTGGTCAGAGGGAACGCACTTCCATGCCAAACTCAGCTTGAATTAATACACAACACAACCTCTTAGAGGGGGAAACACTGCTTTAAACTAAGAGTCTCTTCTCTAAAGGCAACTGATTAAAAACAACAGGAAGTTAAGAATATTCTGGGAGGAGAAAGGGCTGCCCCGTGAGCTATTTCCTTCACCCCAATGTTTGCAATCTTGTCGCTCTGGTCAAGGCCACACCTTCAGGTCAGGAGGGATCAAGTCTCTGAGGCTAAGGATGCCAGGTCCATTTCCCACAGAAGAACAATGCCCATACTCTTGGACTTATTCTCTCCCTGGGGCCTCTGTGGGTCTGCTTGAGTGGCTGGGAGAACCCATTTCACTTTTGAATTCCACCCAGAAACCACAGGAGGTTCTGCCCAGGGAAGAGAAAAATCTAACTGGTTGCAGGGATGTAGGGTCTGCACAGAGGACATTCCTGTTCCTCTCTCCCAAATGGGCCCCTGGCCGTTATGGAGAAGAAGCCTTCAGCTGAGGAACAGCGTATAGAATCTGAGTATGAGGAAGAAAAAAAAATAGGCTTTCAAACAGAGGAGATGTTTTCTCCTGTTTGCTGATGAAGTACTGTAGTCATTCAAGAAGAAGGAGTTACTGCACAGAGACACAAAGCCTTAGAAAGCCAAACACCATTGTTCGCGTCTTCCAGGGTGAAGCAGCCCATTTCTGCTAATGGAGTCCTTTTAGGCCAAATTGGAGATCTCTGACATTTAGGTGATTCAACCTATCAACCTTAAATTAAAACTCAGGCCATTACAAGATCAGACCTTAGGATTCGAATCACGTGAGGGTATCAGCGTGTGTTGGATCGTGAAGCGGAATTTGCAAAAAGTGACCACACTTCCATGAAGCTTGACCAAAGCCCCGAGCTATAAGCAATACTCCTTCAGTGTTGTGTTTGTTTTCTTTTAATTGTGAATACTTATGTGTGCTCAGGAGGCACACTGCAACAGAAAGAGGAACTACGGACAGACCTTCGTACTGTAAATAAAACATGCTTCTGGGATCAAATAAAACTTGCCGCAAATTAAGCCTGACGTTTAGGAATAACCACGGTGTTATGGCACCACGCAGAGCTCCAGCATAAAAGACAAACCTCTTACAGGGGTGACAGAAATGACACCTCTGAGGGCAGAGGGAGGAGGGAACCAGGGAAACAGAGAACTTCCTGTAAGTCCCTCTACTGGCTGGGTCACCGACGCCTTAGCCAGGACGCAGACGTGGGCAGCCTGGATCCAGAACGCCACCCCGGGCCGTGCCACAGCATAAACAAAACCACATTGCTCAGGGGTTTTATTCCAGTCAAGGCAGGGTGGATGTTGCAGACCTCAGAGTGGGCTCGGAAGCACCTGCTGGAAAGAAGGGGGCTGAGGACCCCAGACATCCCCTTCCTCCCAGTGTCTCCAGGTCAGAGAACCCAGAAGGCGTACTTCAAGGACAGCCGTGCCCCTCCTTTAAAGACCGTCAGTTCCTTGTTCCTTCATATCATCTGTAATCACTCCAAGTACGTATTTACTTGCATTGTAAGCAAATGTCTGTAAGAACTCCAGAGCATTTTCAGTCCCTTTGAACTTGGTTTGGCCGGTTCGTCCAGTGTCCTTTCCTAGTTTGTCCCTATCCCCTCCAGCCTCCCAGAAGAGGACTGGTTTAACCCCTGGGTCCCTCTTGCCGGCCCTCCTTACTGTGCCTACCAAGAGGTGAGCAGCGAGAGGAGGGAAAGGGGAACCAGGGCATCCCTGGACCGGCCACCCAAGCCTTCAGGCTGTAGCAAACAGATGGCGTGGGCTGGTTGGGAGCTGGGCAGGACGCGGCTGAGCTCTCTGCCAATCTCCCGGGAGCGAGCTGAACTTGGCCACCCATGTGCAGAGGGCCTTATATTGCATGTACACAGCCAAGGCAGGAGGCTGGGGTCTACCAGATGGCAGAAAGGTAGACTGCAGGAGCTTTGGGATCATCCGTCCATTCACACATTTAACAATTAAAGAACCTGCTCTGTGCCAGGTTTTGGAGACACAGTGTGGAAGAAAACCAGCCACCTCCCCAGTCCAGTGGACGAGAGACCGACATTAATCTAACAGACGCGGTAACGCATCTACGGCTACAAATTGAAAAGAGCCCTTGGAGGGTTGGGAACCCAGGTGGACCAGCCTCACTGACAAATGAACTTGGCCTGCAAGGGTAGAGATGAAACCCAAAGAAGCAACTGTTGATCTGCTCTTGACTTTGGGTGAGTTCATCCTTGGAAGCCTCGACTTCCTTATCTGTAAAATGGGCCCATCTCCATGTGGCTACTGGGAGGCTTAAATGTGAAACTGCGTTTTTAAGGACTTCGTGGAATGACAGCTCTCAATAAATGTTAACCTGCTTTATTAGGAGGACCGCTTAAAATAAAGGGATCAGGCTAAAGCCCACAGGGCCTGCCCTGAAGACTCCCTCCCTCAGCAAAGCCAAAGAGACCCACCCTCATCTCTTCCCCGGCAGACAGGCCTGGGCTTTCCCCGAATCTCGGAAGATTCTGATAGATTCTGACCCTTTGCATTCCCTGATCTAGCCCGATTCCAGGGAAAACCTCTAATCAGTCCCTTTATTTCAGTCCTGGGTCTCTTTAAGCAGCCGCTGCCAGCGCTGTGGGAGATTCGTGGTGACTCAGCCCTGGCCCCGGAGAAGCTGGAGGCTCTATCTATCGCTCAGCCAGGATGTGGCTCTGAGCCCGCGAGCTGCTGGGAGGAGAGAAAGCTGTTCTCTCGGGCCTCCTAAAGCTCCCTCCCTTCTGTTTATCAGGCTCGCTGCATCCCCACCACCATCCCGGAGGTGCACACCGGGAGGCTGGCTGCATCCTCCCAAGGGCTTGAAAGGCAAGACAATCACCTGCCTGGACCCCAGGAGGGAGCCAAGCAACTGGCGGAGAAAGCAAAGACTGTTCCTGACTCCTTCTCTTCCCTCTCCCGTTTGAAGCAGCTCACCTGAGTGTAGAGAGCTCTACTCCGTCCCTCCTCAGCCAGGACGCAGGAGCAGTGAGGGAACCGGCAAAGTGAGGGCAGGAAGCCTCGTTCCAAGCTGGTGGGCCCACAAAGTCCAGCTGCCCCACTTAGATCGTAACTGGCCTATTTCCACCCGTTTCCAAGCAACGGGACACAAAATCCATAGGAACCTGAGCACTGAGACAGCAAACTGGAAGGCACCGGGACCACTCTCCCTCACACTCCCCGCATCACAGCGAGTGGGGGGCTCAGGCTTCAGGGGGAAGAAGACGCAGTCTCTGCCCAGAGCTCAGGACCCCAAGAAACTCCTTTCAGGGCTGAAGAAGAAAAGGAGCCTCAGCCTCCTGCAGGCAAACGACAAGGTCACCCAGCGGGGGGGCAGCTCCCTCAAGGGTATGCTGCACACCCACCCTCCCCATCCGCGGATCCCTGCTTGTCCGCGGTTTAGGGGTCCTCCAGGTACCTGCGCACAGCCGGGCCAGCCTCGGGGAGTTAGGACAAGGCTGCTGGAACCCTTCCTGCTGACATACAACTTACCTCCTCTAGTTCAGACCTCCTCTGCTTAGCATATTCCTTAAGACATTTGGGCAAAGACCTAGCAACTGTTACTCAATTTCCCTAAAAGAAAAGAAAAATCCCTTTACCTGTTTTTATCCTGTCTCCCTAGGACCACCTTCTAATTCCACTATCTGAAACAATGTCATCTCAAGGGTTAAGTACATGGAGGGATGCTTTCCCAGGTACTCAAGTCTGTAGGTAGATGGAGTTGCTAGGCGCCAAACTGAAATCTTGGGGATATTTTAGGAAGAGAGCCTGACATTAAAGATGAAAATCCACTCAACCACAAAAAAAGGTGGGTTTTTCTGCATGTCAATTAGAACTTAATAAACCTGACTTTAGGAAAGTATCTACAGGTTCATCCTTCCTAAAGAAAAAATACACATATATACACACACACATTATTAGAGAGAAAAAAAAGAAGGAAATCGGCATGTTTTTGCTTGACTGAAGTGGGGTCTTTTTTTTTTTTTTTTTTACTTAAAAGTAAAAACCTCCATCGTTCAGGAAACAAAAGTGGGCTGAGTCCCAAGGGCCAAGCAAAGCAATGGACGCATCCTTCTGAGGATCCTGTAGCTGGAAGGCCAGACCTGTGTCTGCCCAGCTCCCCTGAAAGGCCCACGGAACACCAGCCAAGAGTGAGAGCCAGGCTCTGTGCAGGGAGCGGCCCACCCCCTCCCCTTTTTAAAAACTTCATTTTATTGAAGTATAGTTCATTTACAATGTTGTGCCTATCTCTGCTGTACAGCAAAGTGACTCAGTTATACACATACATTCTTTTTTTTTATATTCTTTTCCATTATGGTCTATCACAGGATACTGAATATAGCTCCCTGTGCTATACAGTAGGACCTTGTTGTTTCCCTTTGCACCGCAAGACACACACGGGCTGAGGGCAAATGAGTCACAGACGTGGAACCCAGCAAGGAACTTTCACACCTCATTCACTACCCACAACAGCCCTCAATGGAACCCTATGTCACGTGCCCACCAGCATCTCACGGACCGCTTCACACGCTCACGTAGTAGGTGTTCAAGAAACTTCGAAGAATTACACTAAACCTGCTGCAAATAAAATGAAGCCACTTCCCCCCTAACCCGTGAGGCCTGGGACCTCGGGATGCATACTAACTCCTTCATACTTTCCAGACCCCACCTGTGTCACACGAGATTAATGAGTGCCGTGTCACCAACATCCCTGGGGTCGGCCTACTGGAATGGAAATAGGAATGAGGAATAGCCTTAGAATGGCAGAAATTCCCAAAAAGGTGGCAAAAGAAAAAAAAAAAGCAGAAACGGGGACATTTTGTTTTGTGGCTGATTTCTATAGAAGCAAGGTTTTCTCCTTGTCACAGACCAAACCATGATCTCAGTTTGGAGCTTTTCAGAATCCTGAAAACCAGCAAATGCACCTAATTAAACGATACACTAAAACCCTGTGCACTTTCCAGAAGTTGCCAGAAGTCTAGAATGGTGAAAGGTGATGGGGAGCTGAGGGAGGGAATAATGCACTGATTTTTTTATCCTAGGTTTTATTAACAATAACCAATTACTGTCCACATCCTAAACGTCAGACCTGATGCAGTGATTTATGGTTATTAGCGCATCTAATCCTCATACAGTCCTCACAGCCCTAAAGGATGGGCACTGTCATCCCTATTTTACAGGTGGAAAAACCGAGGGCTCGCAGCTAGGTGAGGGCAGAGGGAAGACTCAAAGACCCAGCTGACTCGAAGCCCACACGCCTAACGCTGTTACACGGACTCTCTGATCACTAGTGAGGGCTCTTCTACACCATGTGCGGAGCCCCGGTGTCCGATGAGGAACTGGTCCTAGGATCCGTCAGATTTCCGATCCACAGGATGGAAGGATAGTAGCACTTGGCCGGATCACGGGGGTGGAAAGCTGCCCAGGAGGGCCCCCTCCCCACGCAGCCTTCCCCAAGCCCCACAGCTCCAGACTCTGAAGCCCACATGCCTCTGCCCAGCCTGGCACACAGGGAGGGCCTGGAGGGTTCCATGAAAATCAAAACGACCTCCCCCAGGAGGCAGTGGAAAGTTTCAGGTAGTAGCAGACCGCTGATGGAGCAATCAGAGGCTCAAGCCTACCAGGACCAAGCTAAGACGACCCCAGACATCCCCAGCAACTGCCCCATTGTCCTTTGGAGGGGGTCCCCCCCCCCGCCCCCGAGCAGAAGACAGAAGTGAATCTCCGGAAACTTGAAGACATCACACTAAGTGCAAGAAGCCAGACACAAAAGGCCACGTAGCGTGTGACTCTGTTTACGTGCAATACCCAGAACCGGCAAATCCATAGAGACACAAAGTAGATTCGTGGTTGCCAGGGCCTACGAGGAGGGAGGGAGGGGGGCTGACTGTTCGTGGGTGTGAGGCTTCCTTCTGGGGTGATTTTTTTAAAGTTCTGGAACTAGACAGTGGGGAAGGTTGCACAACATTGTGAATATACTTCGTGCCACTGATCGCAAGGGTACATTTGATGTTATGAGTATTCCACCATAATTTGGAGGCGAAAAAGTGAAACTCTAAAGAACGCTTGAACTTATTCAGTCAAGCGTGAGACCAAACCATGGAGCCAGGTCTTAGCCTCTCTGAGGCTTAGAACTGGACGTTCCCCTAAGATCCTCCAATTTATAAAGTCAGTGTTTAAAGAGAGGGTGGAGTGGGCAGAGAGGAAAGCAAGAGGCGTGCAAGGCAGCCAGGCATCAGAGCCACAGGCTGTGGCGGCTCCAGACCCCGAGGCCCCCCCCCCGTGCCTCCGCCCACCTGGCGGGCATCGTGGTGACTTTCTTGGGGCTGGGAGCCCAGCGCTCTCGGTCCGCACCACAGACTCAACAACGGTTTATCTGCACTGGGCAAACAAGGCAGCAGTAAGTGGCGGAACTCTGACAATATTTAATGACTCAGGGGTGGAGGCAGCTTTGCAGGATGCAGGAGGGCAGGCAGAAAACTCCAGGGGAAATTCCGTGGGGGGGAAGATAAAAGGGGCCCGTAAAGCAATTTTGACAGGTTAACAGACAGGTAATATTCCAACACTGTTTACTTAACCAGGCTAGCGCGGCATGCGGCCCCGATAGCCTCCGCAGCTGATGGTTTCACGGAAACAAAGATCTAGTCAGAGAAAACCAAATAACGGCCAGTCAGATGCTGGCAGCGGGCCTGCCTCTCCCCCAGCTCGGAAGCCACCCGGAGATGCTTCCTGGAGACCGATCTGGAGAGATAACTTCCAGCGAGACGGATGTGGTACAGGAGCTGCCACCTAGGAACAGCTCCTTGGAAAGGCCGGGGCACACACGACAGGGCAAAATGCCCCCATGCCCCACCTCCCACATCAAGGCAAGCCAGTTCTGAGATTCCCAGTCCTAGAAAGACAGCCTTGCTGGTCCCACCCTCTGTCCCAGGGCTGCCAGTTCAGGCTATTTAGACAGCAATGAAATTCATGCCAGCTCCAAAATTCCAACTTATCCATCTAGATTCAAACTCCTGTTCTGCCATCTCCTACCTATGATACTCAGGATAGGTTCCTGAACCTGCCTCCACTTCCTCATCTATAAAATGGGACCATAGTTCTCCCAAGGCTGTTTTAGGATTAATTATGTGTTCATGTAGTTGGTATAAATAGCAATACTACTGAATACATACTTAAACAACTAATAGGAATAGATAAATAACGTGAGGGTTGAATGGACCACACTGCCTAGTGATAGTAGGTCCCCAACACATTTTAGTTTCCTTTGACAACTGCCTCTACCACCCACCTGCCCAGATTGAGAATGTGATCTGCTGAATATAGCAGAACAACTTACAGACTGGAAGGTGCTTGATTTTTTAAAAGGTATGAAGGTTGTTCAATCTCCACCCAAGCTCTCAAAGAATGGGGAGAAAGCTCCTTATGGGGAATAAAAGAGGTGTCGCCCTGGCTTAGGTACCAGAGTAAGTCACCAAAACCACCCCCCACTCTCTGACACCTTGGCAGACACACTCAGCTACTTGATATAGTTCCATGTGCCTGTATTTCTCAGAGAACGTAAAAGTTCTCAAAGCCACTGAACCAGCACGTAAGGGGTGCCAAGGTTCTGACTTCATTTCCTACAGGGTTCCCTGGCCTCTGTTACAGGACACTATTTTGAGGTTGGATTATATATTTTTAGGTTATTTGGAAAATCACTGTGGCTTTAAATAATAAAATTTTGAGTGACATCTGTCAGCCCTGATTACCGTGAGTCTGCTAAGCGGCGTTTTCTTTCTTTTTCATTTTTTAAAAGTGCAATGAAGTAAGTGTTACCCAGAAAGGCTTGTAAGAGTCTAGAGGGTTGTGTATTAAACACTCTCTTGAAACGGGTCCCAAGGTGTGGACCAGAGACCTAGCTACAGGCCTGAGGTGGCGTGCCCACGAGCTGAACTGGCAAACACTGCCGGAAACATGGGGTCGGAATCAGAAGCTCCCGCAAAGAACCACAGGGGCATCTGGTCAACCTCCTTCGTTTCACCAGTGGGGAAGCAGAGGCTGAAGCGGGTAGAGGCAGGTCTCCTAAGGCTCCGTCCAGTGCTCTCCAGCTTATCTACGAGGGCCCTGTACTTCCTCTCATTCCATAACTTGGAGCAGCGCACCAATGAGAGTTGTCTCCTGCTGTACCAGCCGAGGAATCATCTCACAAAAGGAGCCCTCCCATGAATCTCTGTCCCACCTCTTTATCTTCAGGATGCAATCATCATCCTACTCAGGAAAGCGCATCTTCTGTTTTTTGTTTGTTTTTGTTTTTTTGTTTTTTGTGGTTTTTTTGGCTGCGCCATCCGCAGCATGTGAGATCTCAGTTCCCCGAAGAGGGATCGAACCCACACCTAAAGCGCATCTTTTATAACTGCCTCTTGGTTATTCATCACGTGAGTCTTACCTAGTACAGGACTGGTAGTTTAAGAAATACCTGTGGCTACCGCAGTTTCAGTCCTGAGGGGAAGGTGCCATCAGCAAAATGAACTTGGAATACCTGGGCTCAGACAGTCTCTTCCTTAGAGAGTAGGGACCCCTGGACCAAATATTTGCCAGAAGTCATCTCCACGACCCACCACCCCCTGCAGTCACCACCAAGCTCTGTATCAGTAATTTGTTGATTCTTCCCTTTGGTAGAGAAAACCATGGGGACATAGGTTGTTTGCCTCTAAGCCCTCAAGGTAGTATCTGTAAGTGCCAAGAACATGCTGGACACTCATCCAAAAGGGACAAAAAAACTGTTAAAAGAGTCAAACTTAACTTTTTTTGGCGGGGAGAGGGAGATGAGGATTGGAAACAAAGTCCGAGCTAACCTCTGGGCATTATAATCATCTGCCGATATGATTTCACAGAATCCTCCTTTTTCTCCCCACCCCCCAAGAAAGTTTGATCAGCATACGTTTAATGTCTGAAATTTTGTTCACCCCTCTCTCGTTAGGATGTTAATTTAGCGCCTAACACAGGAAACAGTCAATGAATATTTGATGAGTAGATGAACAAATTTGGAAGGTAAGCGATTTAGAGGAAACAGTGAGATGGATAAACGCATACAACGGGAGCACACACTCTGTTACAAAGATCCTGGGATTGGAGAGGGGTTGGGAGTTCCATTCAAACTGATGGGAACACCAAGGGGGGAAAGGGGGGACTGGGATGAATTGGGAGATTGGGACTAACATATATACACTAATATGTATAAAATAGATAACTAATGAGAACCTGCTGTATAGCACAGGGAACTCTACTTCACTTCGCTGTACAGTAGAAACTAACACAACATTGTAAAACAACTGTACCCCAATAAAAAAAAAGTCTCTGAGCTTTGAAGCATCTTTCCCCATAGTGACCTCTGTGACATAGGGAGGGCGGGACTATTCTCCACGTGTCACCAAGGAGAAAACTGAGCACCAGGCACGATGACGAACCTCCCCAGAGCCTCAACATGAATTCACAGAAAAGCTGGGACCAGCACTCAGCTCACTCATCTTGCTGGGTATTTTCGATTTCTTGAAAGGTTGTTTTAGAGACTTAAACCTCTCAAAAAATATACCTTCCACGGCCCAGCCAAAGCCTTCCAACAACACTAACTGAAGGGACAAGGAAATGATCCCACATCCCACCAGCCTCGCCAGCAGCTGATGCGCAAACAAAGTCCCCGCATGTGGCCTTTACACCCAGGAAAACAATCCTAATCACATTTCTGGAAATCGACAAGAGGCGGCTGGCCAAAAGAGGGAAGGATCAGACCACACCTCAAAGCTCTCTGCGCAAGGCACACTGGAAGTCAGAAACACTTAACCCGCACCTGGAAGTCCCCCAACAAGACGCCAGCTGCCTGGTCAGGAACATGGTAGGTTTTTCATACACGCGAAATTAGGAAGACTCTGGGTCCATGATGCACCTGCATTAGAAGCTCTACGCTCAGGGGCCAGGTGGGGTGCAGGCGGGGTAGGGGGAGTGATGAATTGGGAGTATGGGATTAACAGATGCACACTACCATACATAAAGCAGGTAAACAGCAAGGACTTACTGTATAGCACAGGGAACTATATTCAGTATCTTGTAATAAACTGTAATGGAAAAGAATCGGAAAAAAGAATATAGATATATACATATATATGTGTATAACTAAACCACTTTGCTGTGTACCTGAAACTAACACAGTGTTGTAAATCAACTATACTTCATTTAAAAAAAAAAAAAAAAAAAAAAAAAAAAGCCCTATGCTCCAAAGGAGATCTATTATTCAGCCTTAAAAAGGAAGGAAATCCTGACACAGGCTACAGTGTGAATGAACCTTGAGGAGATTATGCTCGGTGAAATAAGCCAGTCACAAAAGGACAAATACTGTCTGATTCCACTTATACGAGGCACCTAGAGTAGCTGAATTCCTAGAGACAGAAAGCAGTAAGGGGCTTCCAGGGGCTGAGGGGGCGGGAGGAATGGAGAGCTGTTGTTTGATGGGGACAGAGTTTCCCTTTTGCCAGATGAGAAAGTCTTGTGGATGGACAGATAGCGGTGAGAGTCACACAACAATGTGAATGTACTTAACACCCCTGAAATATACACTGGAAAACGGTGAAAATGGTCGATTTTATGTTATGTACATTTTACCACAATTATATAAATACATAATGGGAAAAATAATTCTACGCCCAAAGGGTAATCTGAGTTTCACCCACCTTCTCCCCAACAGGGCAGGAAGCAGGAAGGAAACTCCCTCAGCAGACATGGTTTCAAAGTCACGGTGCCTACTACTCTTTCACCAGTGGCCCCAACACAAGACAGGAGCCAATGTGAAGGGCACAAAGTCTTCCCCCGACATTCTGAGACTGTGTCCTCAAGGGGAAGCTAAAACCAACTAATCAACCAATCACCAGGCAGCTCACTGGAAAGCAGTCTTCAGTTCTGGAAACAAACGGACTCAGGAAAATCAACGTGGATTGCTACACATGAACTGTCCAAAGTCCAGAAAACTGCCACTCTTTAAAGGAGGCAGAAGAGAATGAATTAAAAACCAAGAAGGAAGAAGCAACTGAGGATAGATAAAGAAGGACCCCCAGTGCAACCAGGAGGAAGACTTCTAGAACGTGGCCAGCCAGGCAGAGCTGACAAAGAAGGTTTTTCAAGCATCCTCTCTCCCGCTGGGCAGGCAGGAGTTCTCTCTAGAGGAATACATTATCTTTAGCCCCTTTCTAAGAAGTCCGCTCCAAGAAAAAGAAGACATGTTTAACCAGAGATACACGCTAGAAAGGGCAGCCGGCTCTTAAAACTTGGGCCATAAATGTGCTCGAAGGCTGATTTTGCCCTTAAAGAAAATTTATGGTTTGTCAGATAAGTAGAAAGGAAAACCCTCAGGATGGAAACCTAGCCAGATAAAAGTCTACAAATGAGTAAAAAGTTTTCTTAAAATACAGTGTCTAAATATTTCAGCCACAAAATCGTCCTAGGATCCACCAAGCTTCATTTGTAACTCCAACCAAACGTAGCCACATCTCCACAAGAAAATATTCCTTTCTTTCTTTGTTGGACGGGTTTGTCTGTGGACCATTTAGCTGGGGGAGTGTAACCCTTCCCTTCTGCCACATTAACGGTACGATTAACCGTATAGTGGTTAAGGGAGAGCGCGGTTATTGACTGAGAAGGGACAAGATGGTACCTTCCAGATGGCTGGAAATATTCTATTTCTTGATTTGAATGGTGGTTACATGGAGGTATACATATGGAAAAATCCACTGAGCTGTACATTTAAGATTTATTTTTTTGTTTGTTTTTAATTAATCTTTTATTGGTGTATAGTTGATTTACGATGTTGTGGTAGTTTCTGCTGTACAGCAAAGTGAGTCAGTTATACATATACACATATCCACTCTTTTTTAGATTCTATTCCCATATACGTCATCACAGAGTACTGAATAGAGTTCCCTGTACTATACAGGAGGTTCCTTTTTTTTTTTTTAAACGTCTTTGTTGGAGTATAATTGCTTTACAATGATGTGTTAGTTTCTGCTTTATAACAAAGTGAATCAGCTATACATATACATATATCCCCATATCTCCTTCCTCTTGCATCTCCCTCCCACCCTCCCTACCCCACCCCTCTAGGTGGACACAAAGCACTGAGCTGATCTCCCTGTGCTATGCGGCTGCTTCCCACTAGCTATCTATTTTACATTTGGTAGTATACATAAGTCCATGCCACTCTCTCACTTCGTCCCAGCTTACCCTTCCCCCTCCCCGTGTCCTCAAGTCCATTCTCTACGTCTGCGTCTTTATTCCTGTCCTGCCCCTAGGTTCTCCAGAAACTTTTTTTTTAGATTCCATATATATGTGTTAGCATATGGTATGTATTTTTCTCTTTCTGACTTACTTCACTCTGTATGACAGACTCTAGGTCCAACCACCAGGAGGTTCTTATTAGTTATCTATTTTATAGTGGGTTGGCCAAAAAGTTCGTTCGGGTTTTACATCGCACCTGACAGACAAACCCGAATGAACTTTTTGGCCAAGCCGGTATATAGTAGTGTGTATATGTCCATCCCAATCTCCCTATTTATTTTATATATATTACTCCTTAGTAGAAAATAGACACACATGTATACATATAGATTTTCTAAAAAAATCACCGCAGGTTTATTTTATGCCCAACTAGAGCCAAGCTGTTTGTTTAAAAGGGTCCAAATCAACAGTTACTTCATTCCCCAAGCTCCCACCTCTCCTCCCCTGAACCCCACATTCCTGTTGTCTAAGCTGGTTCTACCAACAAGCCATCTGGAGGAAAAAGAGTAACTGAAACTCAGTTCAAGTAGCTTATGCCCTGTTTGGATAGTTTTTGCAAGATGGTAGATTGAAAATGATAAAAGCAACTAGAGATCCTCACCCATCAAGCTCTCCCCGAAGTGTGCTGACACCTGTCACTCAAGAACTTTAACAAAAGTGTCCTCTTCCTGCACTAGAGGAACACGTAGAACGAATATGCTGTTCTCAACACGGCAGGCTCTCAAATACCAAAACCCGTGGCTATTCGCACTTCGATTCCCTTTCCTCCAGGTGATTCACTCATTCAACATACAATATTGATCGGATGACCACAATAGGACCACTGTTTGTTACACAGCCTGATTTTTCAGCACCTGCCCCAGACTGTCCTGGCTCCACTCCCCCAAATACACTCCTATGTATAGGACCCCAAAATAACCAAGTACTCTTAGCACTCTGTGTGGCCCAGAAGAGATGATTACTTTTCATTATCTGAACATTGTGATCCTGTTAATACAGCGTAGTGTTCCAACCCTATGACAGACTTCCAAAGAATCAGCCCTTTTCCTCACTTGCACATTTACGATTTTCCAGCAAATGCAGGACCCAACATTGCTGAGTTTTGTCTTGCTACTTTCGGCCCATCATTCCTGCCCCTTGTGGTCGTTTGGAACGCGATCCTCTTTGGTGTGCCGAATGTCCTCCTGGCTTGGGGCCATCTCTGTATAAGCCCACCACTCTTCATCCAAGCAAGATGCCAGTAGCCACCGCGGACTCCCACATGGTTCAAAACCAGCCCACCCAAATTGGGGGATGCAAATTGGGGGATGCAAATACACTTAAATTTTCTACTATCTACTCTACAATTTCAATCTCGTCCAGAAGCATATCAAAAAGGACCGTCATATTTCTTGAAATCAGGATGCTCTGGCCTGCAGCATTTCTCTGATTGACCAGCCCCAGAAAACTGTGTAAGGTCTGTGCCAGGTAACCACTTTCTCTTCTCCACATCCATCAATGTTACCGCCAACCTCCTGCTACACAATTAGGAGACTGTTTTCTTGTCCTTGTCTACTTTCCTCCTCCTGTCATCGCTCAGTCCCCACTGGTCTTGCTAATTTATCCTCTGGGGAATGTAATGCTTTCCCCACGGTGTGTGTAATCACCATCCCCGTGGGGGTCACACTGGTCCCCTGGGTCATTACAAGCACGTGTTTGTGTTCGATACAGATTCCCAGGCCCGGTTCCGGACCCACTGAGTCAGGCTCTGAGGGTGAGGCTCAGAGTTGGTGCAATGAATCAGCCCCCGAGCAGAGAGCAATGCAGCCTGGGAAACATGGGCTGAGGCTGACTCAGGTGCCCAGGCTCAGGAGAAAGAACGCCAGGTCCAGCTGGTCTCCCTGGGACCGTCCATCCCATGCCCAGCTCCCCAGGGTCTCCCCTGCTCCCTTTGTGATCACATCATTTCCCTGCTTAGCCACCCACAGCCTCCACCTTACCTGAGCCCACAAATCCGCACTCTTCTCTCTGGCGCTCCATCAACTAGCTTCTCCCCCCGCCTTCCTGACCTCACCTCACTCTCAACAGTCCCTGCCATCTCGTCCCCCGAACCTGCGAGGCACCCCACCTCCCCATTTCCCTCCACCCATACCCACCTCCATGGAATGCAAGAGGCTCGCCTCTAAGGACCGTGATGCTGCATGCACAGGGCTCCTGGACTTGGGTTCCCACGAAGTTCTCCTCACTCTCTCCGCCATTCTCTCAATGCCCGGGATGCCCCTCGCCGCCCCAATTCCGTTCATTCATTCGATGCTTTTTCAGCTCAGATACATCGATCTGGCCTCCTCTTTTGCCCCCTCCTTGCTGCCTCCTGCCCCCAGCAAAGGTTTCACACGCTCTCCTTGGCTGGCATTTTCCTAGACAACTAGGGGGGTAGCAGCCCTCTTGGGTCCACCCAACCTCTGGCATGGTAACTCTTTGAGGCCTGGACCTTTCTATTCCTTACTATGCCTGCTCACAAGGGTGACCTCCCCAAAGGTCTTCAGGTGGCCTTAGAAACCTACAAGTGCCGTCCGTAGGAAGACCTGAGGGAGGATTAACCATCTGTCCTTGAGGACCATGCTGCATTGCATGGCCTTGGAGCATCAAAATCAGTGTTCATCCTTCAAGTCAGCACAAGGAAAATACACCCACTGGGAAAACAGAAGCCCCCAGAGCCCCAGCACCCTCGACCAGCCCCTTTCCAGAGCTGCTCTTCCCCTGGACTTGGTCGCCTAAGGAGATGTGCATGTCTCATTGACTGCACCAAATAGAAAGGGTAGCCCTCATGGTTCCCTCTAAGGCATTCATTTGTGGTTTTTATTTATAGTCCTGCGTATATTGGTGCACAAATAGATGTGCCAGCCAGGACGCATGGGCCCAGGTACACATGCAAGTACACACACACACACACACACACCAGAAAAAGCAACATTTATTTCTAAGTACGCACAGCCCAGTTAAAGATAAGTCCATTCACTGCTTCTAGAAGCCAAGAACCTATTAAGCTTCACATTTTCAATGCCAGAAACAACCCTAAAAATAAACATCTAGTCATCAGCTTTCAAAATCATACAAATGAGTGCAGATAGTAGGAATTCTAGCAAGTGTTCTCCCTTTGCTCTGAATTAATCTAAGAATTTGGAAAATGGATGGGGAGAATCTGGCCTCCAAAACTGATCCCCAAAGCAGCCTGTCTCTGACAGTATGAAACCATCTATTCTCTCTGCGACTGAGGAACTGGCTGCTTGTACACAATTCACTCAGAGACCCTTTAGCCACTTAGTAGGTCCTGAAGCGTGTTCAGATAGTCTCACGGGGGTGGGGATGGAGGACAGAGAAAATATTCCTAACAATGCGACCCATTGGTTGCTATGAACCACAAGGCAGCAGAATGGACAGGCCAAGAGAGAACCCAGGTTAGACTATTCCTTGTACTTTAAAATATAACCACCCCACTCGCTGAAATTCCGCAGAAAAAAATCCGGTAGTTGATGTGAGGTTTCCAGTAACTCTCTCTCCGCGCATTTGTTTCTTTTTTCATTTTGATTATCATCCAGGACATCAGCTCCCTGGCTGTCCCTTCTCACTCACTCCCATGCCTATCCGGACAAAAGAATCAGAATTCCTCTCCTATCCACCCACAAAGGCACTTGATGAAAAAAAAAAAAATCCCCGCTGGAGCTATCTGGAGCCTGTGATACAAGAACAGAGCCTGCAATAATGTTGCAGGTTGCAGCCCATGAGTTACCCAAATGGTGGGAAAATTTTTGTTGAGCGCACACAAGCCAACTGGAAGAAACGGAAAATGTTCTCTGGCTAGAATAGCTTGTGCCTGGACCCACGATTTAATAGAGAGGAGAGGCCAGGAAATAAGCATCCTCAGTAACTTGTGCCTGGGTTTAGGATGAGAGGGGGCTGGAAACCCATATTACGTATAGTCTACAATATGTCATTTCACAGTGGCATGGGTTCAATAAAGGTGACTTCCAAGAAATTTCCAGGCTGCAAAGAAATGTCCAGACCAAACCCCTAGACCTCCTAGAAGTATTGGTTCATTTCTGTGTCTATAATCTCCCAGGAGGGTTTCGACGTTAAAACTTGAAAAGCATTTCATGGGAGAGAATGCCTTCTGCATCTTGGTTGTATACCCTATCCTCAGCCTCTTCCTTGTATCCACTCACTCTGGCCTTTCTCCCATCCTCAGCACCCTCCGAATAAAGCCCCCCTACTACTCCAAGATATGCAGCCGAATGCCTTCCGAGGGGGTATCAGCCTAAACTCAGAGTACGTAAGAACACAGAAGGCGTGAAAAAGCAATTTAAATGAAAAAACACACTAGCTTTGACCATCACAACACATTGGTTATCCATCATAATTACACGTCTCCGAAACTCAAATTCCAGCCATCAATTCAACCCACACTAAATTCCAATCACTCTTGAAAGGAAACATATCACCCCAGTTCAAAGCAACATAGTATATGAATATGTCAAAAATAATAGCCAAGGTTTCACAAGGATAATATTAACAGTTATGTCAAGTTTTCCTTTGACAACTGTCATCCATCATAAAGTTTCTCATTCCTTCATGAAGAAATACACTAAGGATACAAGAGGAAGGAGGGAAAACTCTGACAAGGAGGGGGAGAGAAGTGACGTTAGTTATCTTATTATCAGGCAGATAATAAAAGCTAACGTTTTTTCGAGCACTACTTCCCTGATCGAGCTATGTGTTTTTACACGCACTGTCTCATGTTCTCTTCCTCAAAGCCTTTGCCTCCCAGTGTGCACCCAACTTGCGGTATTACCATTCCTTAAAGACACCCCATCAAGCCTCTGTGCTTCCGTACATGATGTTCCCTCTGCCTGAGATGCCCTTCCTGTCTCACCACCTCCCTGAAACATTCTTTGAACACCTCTTATTCTTCAAGGGGCACTGACTGTCCCTAGGGAAGTCTTCCCTCTGGCCCCAGAGTCACCCATCACTCACTGTTCCCCTAGGAGTCCAGACTTCTCTCCAGCCACTCATCACAGGTCACTGTCATCACTCATTCACAAGCCTGTCTACCCATCACCTGAGAACTGTCCTCAAGGGCACTGATCTAAATGAACCTTTGTCTCCCCAGCATGTCACACACAGAGCCAGGCCAACAGGACAAGCTTAACAAACATTTGTTGAATAAAGCAACAAATGAATACATTTCTCCCATGAAGATCTACAGATAAGAGGCTTTAGTTTTTAAAAGCAAAGCACATATCAAGACTCATTCCAGGTACAGGTGTTTACCAGTGGAAGACACACACCCCCACCCCAGGACAGTCCGCGGGGATGGTGTCCAGCCTGCAATTTACTTAAGCAAATTTCTCCACTGTCCATTTTTCCCAAGCAAACAACTGCTTTGCTTTTTGCTCTCTCTTGCTAAGAATTTTCAGAAAGTGAGTCTTAAAGGATTTCAGGAAAGGGTGAGAGGGTCAGGCCTCACTGTATTCATCTAATAAGGTTTAGGTCCTAAGGCCAAGCAGGGTCAGCTTGATTCTCCCCCCATCAATCCAAGGATAACAGCTTCTTCACCTGCATTTCAAGCAGGAGAACCACCCACTGCCTGCAGGAAGCCACCCCTGGAACCAAGTCACTGGGCTGGGAGGACATTCAAACCGAGGACAAAGAGTTCTCCCTGCTTGCCGTGTCCAGAGCTGAAGGCCCTCAGGTGTGTGCACACGGCTGTCACCATGCAGTCGGCGGGTTGTGTCTTAGATGCCTTTTCTGGAGACATTTCTTAGAGATTCTACTGGTAAGGCAGAAACCCCAGAGGGGTCGGACCGCAGCACGTAGCTGTCTAGCTGGTTCTTGGATAACTGCCAGACAGGAGATCAAATCTCAGGAGCCAAATGCATGTTCCTCTGTCCTCTTTGCCCAGAGGGCTATCACCACCCCCTCTGCCCTGCCGCCAGCCCATCATCCCAGGCAGCCTCAGGGAGCAGGGCAGCGGGCTGGTGGGTCAGCCGCTGGGGAATCTTACCTGGAGCAGGCCCTCGGGAGGGTAGAGAGCAAGTCAGTCATTTAGTTCCTCTGAGACCTGTGTGTGTGTGACATCCAGACCCCAGCCCAACCTCATTCAGGTGGGTGGTCAGGCAGACAGATGAGGGCCAGGTTCCCAGCTCTGCCCCCAGAGAGCTGTGTGACCTAAGGCAAGGTGCGTAACTTCTCTGAATATGTTTCTTCATTCATAAAACGTAAATAACACCTACCTCCCAGAACTGTGGAAGGTACGGGGATAACCTATGCAGAACGCCACCATCTGGGCATAGAATGTGGTCAATAAACAGAAGCTTTATGGTATTTACATTACATTTGTAGTATTTACATTGACTGTTTAACTCTAAGCTCCCAGAGGGCAGACTTCCTTCATTTCCTACGAAGGGTGTTCTTAGGACAGGCCTGACGCAACACAGCGCTGTTGGGAATACCATGCTCTACCTGTTGGCAGGATGTACACATGGTGACACACGCCCAGTAATGCACAAAGGCCTCTGGGACAGGCAGACAAGAGGCGCACACAGCATCAGCCTTGGCCTCCCCACCTGGGACAGACAGGAAATGCCAACATCCACCCAGGACCTTTTCCATCACGCTTCCCAAGCTCCATCACCACGGGGCTATTTCTAGGGCATCTCCGTCCCAGCAGTAAATCCACAGGCCGGCCACCAGCACCATAAAATGGAAGCAGCAATAACACTCGCTGAGTGAAGAGTCACCTGTGGGAACCTCAGGGTAACGTGGGACCGCACAGTGTGTTCTCAGGATAACCGCACCTTGGATGGGACCCGGGGCGGGGACTGGTTTCATCCAGTCACCCTGATCTGCCGGGGGACCACTTCTGGTTTTCACAGGCGGTGACTGGCACCCATCTCAACTGGACATCTACTCCAGTAACAATGCGTGTGTGTGTGTGTCTGTGTGTGTGTGTGTGCGTGCGCGCGTGTGAATCTTCCAAAACTGTACTGTGCTCTCCCAGACTTTGTCACTCAGGATGGAAAGAAACGTCAGCAAATCCTAGGGAGAAAACTGATGGAGTCGGCTGGACCTAAAAAGGAAACAGCTCTGGCCCACACCGATCCATCCAAAAGCCCCTCCCTACAGATACCTAGCCCGGCAGAAAGTAAATGACATCACCCTGGCAAAGCCGGGTCTCCTGGTTCGCCCCGAGTCCAGCCTCCTCTTGCCGGCAGTTGGCACCATCCTCACCCTCTCCAATGGGACAGGGTCTGAAGAGCCCGCATGCCTCCTTGCTGATTGATTCTGCTTCCATTGAAGCTCATTCACACCCAAGTGTCACCCCGGGCACTGCCCTGTTAAGCCTCGCTCCCTGAGTGTCCAGTGAAAGGACTTCTTCTTCCTTGAAGGAATCTGCAGAGGGACAGCAACAAGGAGACGGGGGCCCTTAGGCGTGGGAGCCCCAGAAGTCGCCCCGACCTTTCACCCTGCCCTGGGGGGCTTTCTCTGCCTCTCCTCCCAGCTTCCCTTGCAGGCGAGATGCTTTGTCTCGAGGCATCGCCCAGTCTCATGCCCTGGGTCACGTCTTCTAGCGTCCGTGTTCTTTTCACCTCCAGGGGTGAGATTCTCCACACACATGGTGCACGCACGTGACACACACACACACATGCTTGGAGGCGTGTTCTCCATTCGTGGAAACAAGACATGATGATACCTTTATTTTTCAGGTCTTATGACCACAGTTGAGCACGACCATTACGGAACACCCTGCTCCTTTGTTCAAAACTCCAGGGTTGTTTACCGTACAGCTTCTAACGCGGGGAACGGGTCCCCTGACTTTTGGAGGAAGACATCCACAAAGCTCTCGCAAGGCCAGCATGAGCTGCCTCTGGCCAGATGCCTCCGCGTCCAAACCCACGGGGATGGGGGTGTAACGGGAAGGGGTGAGGGCGGAGTGGGGAGCACCAATCACTCAGCAAAAGGTTCCGAGGCCACGGCTCCGGGTCCCGGTGGCTGCGCCAGTGCCTGACATCCGGGCGACTTCGGGCACGGGACCGTGACCTCTCCGGGTCTCACCTCCCAGCATGGGGACCACAACAGCGCCAGCGCTGGGCCCTTGTGAGGATTAACTGGAGTCATCTCCACGAAGCCCTCAGCACCGCGGCTGGCTCACGGGAGGCATTCAATAACCACCAGCTCTGAAGAAGTTACCATCCGTTATCTACACTTCCCTCTCAGCCACCCTGGGGATGGACCGCGGGGCGTCTGCTCCACCTGTGGCCCATCGAACTGAAGCCCAGCGCGGGCGTGATCCGCCCGAGAGCACGGAGCACGAGGCCGGCGGAGCCGGGCTGTGGGCACTGCTGCGCGTGGCTGCGGAGGGTCGTCCCCGCCATCCGGCCCCAGGGCCACCGCCAGCCAGGGGACCTGAGTGCCACCTTCCCTGGGCCATCAGGGCCCTGGTTCCTCTGTCCCTGTCCCCTGAGTCCTGAGAAACCACCTACCCCCAGAAGGCAGCCAGGCAGCAGGGAAATTTTGAAAAAGAAGAGAAAAAGAGAAGAACGCTTTCCTGCTCCGGGGCAGGTACCCCGCTGCCCTCAGAGGAGAAGAGCTCTCCAGGCCTGCCCTCCTCTCTCTGCCCCTGCCCTCTGCCGCTCTGGGTGGGCACACGGCTTGCTGAGTCCCGCACGGCGGCCTCCCTCGGAGCTGCCAGAATACAGTCCCGCCCCATAGCGCCCACCCTGGGAGGGGAGCAGGCCTGGGGGAAGCAGCCTGAAGCCCCTACATGAGCCTGCTGCATTTGTCCTGCGGCCCTCCAGAGGGGCAGAGGCCTGATTCTGTGACCCCTGAGCCCTGCCTCTCCGGCCCCAGACCCCAGGCAGCCGGGGAAGGCTCCCACCGACGTGCAGATAGATGCCAGGAGACCCCAGGCAGCTCGGAGCTCGGAGGCCTGGGCGCTGGATCTGAGAGGGGGCCACTCCCTCTGCGACCCGAGACCAACCAGGCCAAAGAGCCCCATCCGCGCAATCCTGCCCTCCCTGGAAGCTACAGTTGCAGCATCCTTTTCCAAATGTCTGAATCATGGCTTCCATGAGAACTTTTCACGCAGAAACCTAGCTGACAGCCGCCTGCATGTAAAACTTCAAAAGTGGACCCACTTCAGTGTGACTTTCAGAAGCCGGCTTGCCAAGGGTACGCCGCGTATTAAATTTAAAAGCCCAGCCATTCACTCCAGTGAATAAACAGATCCCGTGAGGGGGATGATGGGCGACAGGCCTGTGCAGCGAATGACAGTAAATCTTGGAACCAAATATCCAAATATACAAGTCCTTTCTAGGTGAAAAATCGTGGCTGCTTTTGATTTCCTTCTTTGTGTTTTTCAGCATTTTATCAAAGCCCGCTGCAGAATGCTTGGAGTCGGATAAAAAGCTCCTCTTTGAAACGCCTCCTTTTTTCTTCTTAATTTTCTTCTCTTACATTCCACTCCGACCAGCTCGCTCGAACTGGGTGTTCAAACACCTTTCTCTCCCAAGCACAAGCCCTAAGAGGCATTTTCCTGGAGCAACGTTAGGGCCACGGGGAAGCTTAAACAGAAGAAACAGACCAGCCCGGCCATTTCTCCCTTCAATTCCTCCCCCAAATCAGAGTAGAGATTAAATTAAACTTCATGGCTTCAGGGCTCGGGGTAACTGACCTGGTAAATAGCTATTGGTGAGACCGCAGAAACGTGGTACAAACACATAAACAAATGAAAACAAGAAAGAAAGATGGTTTAAGAAGAATAAAATCAGTGGCAAGAGTCCTCTGCATGGCCAGGCCAAGAAGGGAAAACAGTGCCAAAGACCCGAGCGTCTTCCCTCGGGGGTAGTCAGTGGGGAGGCCCTGGGCGCTGAGCAGCGGCTTTGTGCTCCCGGGGAAACTGGCCGGAGGGGAGGGAGGGGGTGCTGCGCCCCACAAGCTGGGCAGAGCCAGGCGCCTGGGGTTACCGGGCAGTCTGGCCCCGAGGCGGCGGCAAACGCACCGCCCGCGCCCGGTGGAGCCACAGCGCCATCATGCGGCCGCTTGGAGAACAGCCGCGCAGGACTCAGGGAAGAGGACCAGGGCTCCCAGCCTCAACTGGCCCAGGGTAGGGTCTGGAGCCAGGCCTGGGCCCGCCAAGCTGTCACTCCGGGCCCCGAGGCAGGAGCCTGCAGATGGACACCAGCTGTCCAGGCAAGCTACACAACCCAGGTCTGGCCTGGAACCGGCGGCCCCAGAGGATGCTCCGGGGCTGCTTTTGCAATCCCAGATCCGACCCACCCCTCTCCTCCAGCAGCTTACTCCAAGTGAAGAAGGTTTGCTTCCCAGAAAGAGTGGGGTCAGAGGAAAGGGGAGGTCTGCTGGGCAGCAGGACTGCCGGTCACACCACCCAGGGTTGCACGGAGGCACACACAGCAATGCGTTGGGAATTCAGCCTCAGGCCTGTGAGATGGGCCACTGGTACATGTGACCCCAGAGAGTCTGGGCTACAACCTAGAACATGTCTCTCCCGGAACACAGCCCGTGATCCCATGTGCCTCCCAGGACAGAATCTGGTCCTCAGAAACAAATGTTGGGATTATGGGGGAACTAACTCAAGAACACGTGATCTCCATCTTAGATCACTGGAGGAAACTGACACAGGAGAAAAAAAAGAAAATCCTTAGAACGCCAGCCGGGAATATACATACTACTAAGAATATTATAAAACAGGAAACCATAGCAAAGGCATTGAGCAAATCACTTTATACGCATCATCTTATTTAATCTTTGCAACCACCTTAGAAGATGGGCACTTTTATGATTTTTGTTTTACAGAAAAGGAAAGGGAAGTACCCAGAGGTTAAATAACTTGCCCAGGTCTGCAGCTGGCAAGCGGCAAAGCCAGGCCTGGATCTCGGAGCCTGGAGCTTGCTCCTTTGCTTACTGCCTCCTCAGTTCCGTCTTTCCACCCAGCTCCCCCTCCCGAGAAAGAATCCAGGTTTTGTGGGACCTGAAGCTCGTACATTTTTCTGGAGGGAGGGGCAGTTTCTTTAAGAAAAATAATGAGCATATAAATACACATGAGCGTTTAAATCCACACCCCAGTGCAGGGCGTGGAGGGCCCATGTAGGTGAGGGGCTGGTGCTTCATTATCTCCGGGGCAGTTCCACCTCTGCTCTCCTCCACCTCCCCTGCAGCTGGCTTTCCTGAATCACTGCATTCACCCCTCCCGGCCGCTGCAACTGACATCCACGCCCAGCTCATACCTGAAACTGCTTTAACTCAAGGTCACCCAATGACACCCCAACTGCCAAGTATGATGAGTACTCTGCAGCCCTTCCCTCCTGGAGGAATTTGCAGCCCCGATGACATCTCCCCTTCTGGAGACTCTTCTAGCATGTTGGACACTACCTTCTCCCGGCTCTCCCCTTGGCATCTGGCCACTCTTTCTCTGTGTTCCTCATTGGTGGAATTTCTGTCTCCTGTTCCCAAAATGTCCTGGTGAGCATGGGCAGAGGAATGAGGGTAACCTCAGAGACAAGCCAAACCCAAGGCTGCACCCCCGACCCCTGGTTAAGAGCTGTGTGACCGTCAGCAAACTAGTCACCCTCTCTGAGCTCACTGTCTCTTCTGCATAATTAGGATTATACACCGTAAATTATTTAGAAGATTAAATGAGATAATATATGTAGTATGCTTAGTAGGATGCCAGACACACAGTAGGGCTCCATGATCACTGAAAGCCATGGTCAGCCCTGAGCACTAGATTACTATTTCTAGCGCCTACAGGATTATCTCACCCATGGGGCCCTCCCAGGAACTCAGCTCGTCTAACAGTGCTCTTCCCACCACCCACAAGCCCACCCCCTCCCGTTTTTCTGCTGATTTCTGAATGGCACCACTGACTATTTGGCATGGAGACAAGACATCCAGGACCCATCCTGAATCCACCCTCCACCACACCAAAAATCTCCCTGGATCCACACCTAGGGTCCCCCTCAAGCCATACCGTCCTATCCCACTTGTGCCCACGTTCTCCTCATCTCGCCCCTGGACCTCTGACCAGCTTCCTAGATGAGGGGCTTCCCCGCTGCCCCTAACGATCCTCCTTGCCAGAAGGCTGAGCATCCTCAGACCATCTCCGATCATGCTATTTCTCTACTTAAAACCCTGCAATGTCTTTCCTTTTCCATCAGTATGAAGTTCAACATGACCACAAAGCCCAGGATTCTCAGGCTCCTGTCGCCCATGTGTTTGCATCATCTCCCCCTAAACCCGTGAAGGATTCTCCTAAAGGATTCTCCCCTAAAGGATCCACTCAGACATCCCAAACTGTCCGCATTTCCTCTCCCCTCTGTGCCTGTGCCCGCACGAGTCCACCACCTGGAATGCCCACCCCTTTCTCTACCCACCACCTTCAGAGCCCAGTTCAAATGTCATCTCCTCTTGGAAGCCTGCCAGGATGCCCCCTCAAAGTTCAGGACCAATTCTCTGTGCATCCTGTGTATACCCAGATCACAGCACTATTCGAACCCTACAACAGTAGTATTTACTTCTTGTTTCAGAGGCTATGTGGTAAGTTCTCTGAGAGAACCAACATCTTAAAAGAAAAGAGAGTGCAGTGGTCAAGAGGGTGGCTTCTGGAATCAGACACCGTGGGGACAAATCTAGCTCTATTTATCCTGTCGCCACAGCCGGGTGAAGTTACATCACTGCTCCGGCTTCCATTTTCTCACCTATCTCATGGGATAAGGATGGGATGTCCCTTAGAGGGGGTAGGAGGGATGAAATGGCTTAGAACAGTGCCTGACACAAGCCAATGCGGACCAAGAGAAGTAAAACGCCAGCCCCCTACAATCTTAAATCGTCTATTAGCCACATTGAAGAGGTTAAAAGAAAGACAGCTGAAATTAATTTTAATCATGTTTACTTAATCCAATAAATCTCAAATCTTATCGTTTCAACATAAAATCAATATTTTTAAAAACTATTCATGAGCTCTTTTATGTTGCTTTCTCCACACTAAGCCTTTGAAACCCAGCGTGCGTTTTCCACTTAGAGCACATCTCAGTTCACACGAGCCACACCTGACCTGCTCCCAGGCCACGGGTGGCTGCTGGTTGCTGTCGTGGGCAGCATGTTCTGGGTGACAACCCCCGCCCGCCCATGGAAAGCACTCCTGGAAGCTTGTGCCTGGCTTCCTCCCGACTCCACCCCACACGCCTTTTCCCTTCGCTGATTTTGCTCTTTATCCTCCACTGGAAGAGCCACGGGCAGAACTCCATCGAACCCAGAGAGCTCCTTGGATGCAGGTTCTTCAGTACAGCATGTTCACTCTGGTCTGCAAAGCTGGATGGTCCCTCCTGCCTCTGTGCCCTCCCCATTCCTAATGCACAGCCCAATCTTAACCCACAACCATCAGAGGCAACAATGCATTTAAATTTCTGAGCCAGCGTCAGACAGAGGAGTCCATTTTTATTCATCTCTGCTTCCCAAGGCCCAGCACATCACTCCGGAGGGGAATTAAATATTTCCTGAACGTTAATCACAGGTACTCTCTATCCCGATTGCCTTTATAGCTGAGGGTATGATAAGCTAATATAAAGAGCTTTAAGCCTACAGCGTCATAAGCGAGAGTTTTTATTCAGTCCTCCCCAAAACACAGGTGCTATTCTTTCCATTTCACTGATGACTCAGAGAATTTGCCCAAGGTCACTCAGTGAGTACATCCTGCCCAAAACACATTTGTGATGTGGCAAACACTAATTACTCTTATTTTCAAACAAATAAAAGGTGAGCATTCAATGTCCAGGCTGGCTGTGCAGTGCCATCTGTTTGGTCAAGGCTGGCTTGTAAACGGCCGTGACTTCTGTCTTGCTGTGCATCTCTCTCACTCTCGCTCTTTCTCTCTCTTCTCCAGCTGCTGCAGTGTGGCCTGCCCTATCGAAGGGCCCTCAGTCCAACAGCCTACAAGGAACCCAATCTGGCTGACAACCGCTGAGTGAGCCTGGAGATGGACCCTGCCCCACTCGAACCATCAGATGAGTGCAGCCCAGTCATCACCTTGACCGCAGCCTCCTGAGAAACCCTGAGCCCCAGGACACAGCTAAGCTGCGCCCACATTCCTGCTCCACAGAAACATGAGATGATAATTGTTTTGAACTGCTGAGCTTAGGGGAATTGTCATGTAGCATTTCCTTCTCTCTGGAGAATTGCTGGTGTGAGCCAACAAGCCTTTATATCATTCACCTAAGTGCCTGTAGGGTCATGAGCTCTGCCATCCCATAAACCTTTGAGCCGGTTGGGGTGGAAACCCCTGGGAAAAGAGCATCTCCTTTAGACCCCTAAAGCCCCCACTTTACCCAGCTCTCCTCACACCTCCTCAGATCCATCCCTTATCAGCATCTTCCCCTTTTATACACACCTGCACACACACACACACACACACACACACACTGGCCCCAAGTGTGCATCTGCCTCGCAATTTATGATCCATTTACAAAAGCCATCAGCATCATGCATGTGTGTATTAAATAGAAGCCAGTGAAATCTTAGCAGCAGAAAAACACAAAAGGGTAGGCGAGGAGGGGTGTGCCTCTGTGCAAGTGGTCCATGAGGGGTCACAGGAGATACCTCCCAAAAACGTGAAAAAAATAAGAAAAAGCGCTTCCTGTGAAGCGTCAAACTAATTAAGTCAGGGGATAAAGAGAGAAGACAGTCCCCCAGACGAGTGGCATTGGGATGCTTAGCAGGTCACACCGATGCGGCTAAAGCCGGCAACACGGAGGCAGTGGCCTCTGTGCACACAACTCACACGTGCGTGCACACCTTCCAACACGTGTGCACGCCCACCCCTCACGCATGCACTCACACACCATGCACACACTCACGCACCTGCGCACACGTGGACTCACACGTCATACACGCTCACACACGCATGTGCACTCCCATGTATGTGTGTGCACATCCTGCCTACACACACAATCACGCGGATACACACCGGCACTGACACTCCATGCACACACACATGTGCACACACACACGTCACACACATTCAGCCCAGGTTCAAAGAGCCGACGCAGGCAGTGCGTGCTCAGCTCCAGCCAGAGAAGAAGAGGCTGTTTCTTCGACACTTGAGGGCACGTCTCTCTAATCACCAACCCCACGTTCACCAGGCAACAGCCGGGATAATACGGTAGCCTCTTAGATGCCTTGAAACCAAAGAAGCTGCCGCAGCAGAAACCCCAAGGATTCCAACACGGGAAAAGGAAGGCTCCTGCTGTCAGAAGATCCATCCACACCCCTCCTGCTCCCTCCAGGGCCATTCTGTCCCCAGACACCCGGTCACCTCCAATCCTGATGGAGTCGGGGCCCGTGACACCAATTCCCAGACCCTGGAGAATGGCAGGTCCGCTGCAGTGAGGCCTCTGACCCCTCTGAGCTTCCTCTCAGCCCAGGCACCACTGAATGCTGGCTGAGCCAGGGGCAGGGGGGCAAGAAGAGGCCGAGTGGAGGAGTGCGGGGTGGCTCCCCGTACCCAAGGTCAGCGGTGCCCTCAAGGTGCCACCGTGGATGCCACGGAAATCACTGAAGCTGAAACTGGGTAAGTCAGCGCTGCTGGAGATCCAGCCCCAGGTGGCCTGGGCATGGCCTTGGAGAAAGCCCTGATCCGTTCAGCCTATCAGCCTCCTCGACAGGAAGCTGGGAACGACGCCTGCATCCTCGCGCATCCTCGGGGTTAGGTAACAGCGAGAACTTCTGTGCCCGAAGGACGGGGGGGCGGGGGGGGGGGGCGGGGCGGGGGGGGGTGGTGGGGGCAGTGACTTTCCCAAAGGCGCGCTCAGCAAGAGCAGGGCCCGGACGGCCATGGGTGGAGGCTGAGCCCTGCTGCTTCTCCCAAAAGAGGCAGCCAAAGTCCCCAGCCACTGCAAGGGGCACCGCCGGGGCCTGCTACCAACAGAGCCTCCCCACTCCCGACCCCCGACCCCCGAGTCAAAACGCAAGTGAGTAATTAAACCTGCTCGTTTATCATGGGCTTTAAAAAAAACCTAGAGCTAAAAGAAACGATCAAGCACTATCCCCTCAAAACCCCAAACTACACCTAGGGACTGTCCCTCCAAGCTTGAAAGGAATGATTCCATGATCAAGACAAGGAAAAATGCGTTTTAATAGGCATCCGTGAGCCCACGCTGATATAAATAAATGACTGAATGGATAAACTCAAGGGGGAGAAGAAACAAAAAGTTCCTTACAGAAGAATTCCAAACAACGTATGTAGATACTTAAACCCCTCCAGGAGATGAGCTTGCTTCCCCTCCCGCTGAGTGTGGGCTGAGCTTGGTGACTCTTCCAATGAAGAGAGGACAAAAAGGGAAAAGTAGAAATTTCCAGTGGAGAAACCTGGCAGCCACCACATTATCCAGGTCAACACCATGCTGATATCACATGCCCCTGATACAATATCATGAGACTACTTCACCTCTGTGGTATTCTGCCCCAAACCCCAGTCCATTATGAGAAAACATCAGACAAACCAAAATTGAAGGACATTCTTCAAAACACGTAACCAGTACTCTCCAAAATCATCAAGACCAGACGAGAGTAAACGCGATGTGGGATTCCGACTGGATCCCAAACAGAAGGAAGTTATTAGTGAAAAATCTAGTGACACCCAAATAAAGTGTGTAGTTTAGTACACAGCATTGCAACCATGCTAATTTCTTAGTTTTGACAACTCTCCCAGGGTTATGGAAGATTATGGGGAAACTAGGTGAGGGCTATGCAGGAACTCTCTGTACTTAACTTTGCAACTGTTCGGTAAATCCAGAATTATTCCAAAATAAAGAGTTTATTTTGGAAGGTGTACTTGACACAGCAGGTGGATAACTAGTTCAAACCATCACCCCCCACCCCCCGCCCCCGGAACGATACAATAGGATGACGTCAGAAAGTTGTGTAGTTTCATTCCACGATCCATCGTGAAAGGCAGCAGAACAGCTACTGCTGCCCGGGCTTGATTATCTCTAACCCCCAAACCACCAGGAGCACCAGCCTCCCTTTACGTGGGAAACTGACCAGGGGGGAAGTTAAATAATCTGACAAAGTCACACAGCATTCTGGCATGCATCTGATCCAGGGCTGGCCCCAAAGCGCGTGTTCTCTTCCACGAGCCCCCACTGCCCCTTCCCAGAGTGGACCCATGGAAGACCACCACCTCGTCCTATCAGAGCCCTGGGTGCCCTTCCAGGAGGGGTCCTCTGTCAGATGCCTTTCCCAGTCCCAGCCGCCGCAGTGACAGCTTCTTTTGAAAGTTGATACAGAGAGGAACCACTAGGTGGCGAAAGACCCCACCAATGCCAAGGAACAGTGTCTGCCAAGGACAAGAGACCACACCCAGCTCAGACAGTTCTCTGCCTAAGAGTCCCAGCAACAAGCTTGTTGTAAGCCATTGGGGGCTTTCGGTCTTGGCCAAGATTTGCGTAAGGGTAGAAAAGAGGGGTGTCCCTCAAACACTGGTATAATTTTGGAGGTCCAGCTGCAGAACTAACCAAAGATTTATTCCTTCCTTGGCAAAAACCGGTAGACAGCTCTGAGCTCCTTACATAGGAGCACACCCCCAGATACACACACACACACACACACACGCACATATATATACACACGCAGCGGGGGTGGACCTTTAGATTCACTCTTCAGAGTCAAGGTTAGCAGGACTCGTCTTGACAAACATGCTAACCATCACCACCCTGGAACACGGACGTAGGTGCTGGTCCCCGTCTTTGAAACCTCAAGAGCTCCAGCTCCAGAACCCGACTGCCCGGACTGGAAGCCCAGCTCCGTTGCTTACGAGACATGTGACCTTGGGCACCTGGCTTAGCTGTGGGCCTCACCTTTCTGGTCGAACACCTGGAGATGGGAGCAGGACGGAGCCCACGAGATTCACTGTGACAATTCAACAGATTAACAGGTGAAAGTCACTTAAATCAGTGCTTAATAAATGTTTGCCACTTTTTGTTGCTGTTTCTCCCCCTTGAGGGGGTATATCTGCCCCAGCCCTCAACCCTCCAGCCCTGAAGAGAACAGGATGCCTTCATAAGGGAGGAGACAGTTGCTATGGCAACCCTAGAAAGAGCCCGAAGGGACACCTGCCCTACTGTCTACTCAGTTGTGAGAACCGAAGGCTTGGTTCACGGGGTATCATCACGACTTCTAGTCCGTTTCAAAGACCCACCATAGCAGACCACATACCTCCCTCCGCATGGAGGACACGGGGCAACCTGCATCTCCAGGGAGACTCCAGAAAGTTCCCCGGGCAACGGTGCGATGTTTTATCCCTGCTTTACTGAGAGGTTTTGTTTTTATTTTTTTTTTCAAGGTCAAGGCGAATGTGTAGGCACAACTGCTTTTAAACCTGTTCTAGGCTCAGACCCTGCAGCTTGGAACGACTCTGGCACCTGACCTTGTGATTCTTGTTACTCGTGTGCGGAACAGACCACGGTGTTCTGGAGCCAGCTGAGCTGGAGCAGAGCAGAGACAAGGCTCCCACTGGGGCAGGAGCCCCTCGAGGTTCACAGGAAGGTGTCAGCCTCCTCCTGTCACCTGGGCAGGGGGCGTCTGCTTCACACACACACACACACACACACACACACACCCATAGAAGAGCTGCCGCCAGGGCGGGACCCGCAGAGCAGAGCTTCCAAAGTTGTGCCGGGGAAGATTCAGCAAAAGCTCCACTGCCAGCAACCGTTCACGGAGGGGAGAAGAAAGATGTGCACTGAGCCGTTCTTTCTAGACCAGCGGGGTCCCCAGCCCTGCAGCATCAGCACCACAGGAGCTTAGAGAGATGCAAATTCCTGGGCCCGGCCTGAGAACTACTGAATCAGACGCTCCGCGGTGGGACCAGGGGTCTGTGTTCTAATGGCCCCCCTGGTGGCTCAGATGCCCTCAGGCTGGAGAACCACCACCCTGGATATTGGAAAGGGCACTTTCATTACACCCAACTGTCAGTGCACTGCTCTGGTGTTTACACCACAGGCCTCTTTAGAGGGACGCGACAGGGCACAAACCTAGACGTTTCTTGAAGTTCAGAATTCCCTGTGAGAACAGGATGCTCTGGGGAGCCCAGAGTCCCCGGGCATCTCTACAGGTGATGACACACAGACAAAGGGGTCTGATGAGAATTGACAGAACTGATCTAGAAAGCTCTCGACCACTCTAGACCATATCTGTGCCACCCTCTGTGATCATACAGGGATTATAGATTTTATTTGATCCTAAGATATTTTATCCTGGCTTTATCCATGGCTTCATCTTATTTTTTCTACCTTTATTTTTCCTACTTTTTTTTAATATAAAAAAAAATTTAAAATAAGCTTGCCTTAAATCCTTTTGGCGACAAAGCCAGGTTTAAATATGTTTAATATTTTTCAAAGGCACGTGACTTTTTTTAAAGCAATGTCCAAGCGGGGTGAAAAGGTAGGTTGGATTTTGTGTTCTTTCAGCCTCAATCTGAAGTTGGGGAAAATTTGTAGAAGCACCTGCAATAAGCTGACTTGAACACTAGAGGGCACCATAGCCCACGAGTCTGGCTGGCCCAGCAGCGGCCCCGGGCAGGCTCCAGAGATGGAAACATCAAAATAAGAGAAAAGCCTACTTCAGACCCCATAACCGTCCGAACTGCAGGAGACTGCAAGATGCTGCCAGATGCAGGCCCTCTTCGGGCTCACACCTCCGAACCCCCAGGGCAGTCAGTAATTAGGTGTCTAAGGGCACGGAGAGCTGCAAACCTGGGCCACTGGGTCTGCATTTGGATTAAGCTCCCCTGTGTGTCAAGCGCTGTGAGGATTACAAAAAACCGAAAAGACGATGCCACTGAGCATGTGCACAGCACGTCACTTTACAGAACATTTTCTCCTATACAGACACCCGCGTACACAGTGCCTCATCACACCATCAGGGCACCCTGGAGCACGGCTCCATCAGCCCACCCTGCAGATGAGGGAAGCGAGCCCCAAACGTGCCAAGGGACTTCTGCGGCCTGATGTCTGGGCTGGCTGGTGGCCGAGCTTGGGGAAGTGTAACTCAGACCGGGCAGTTAGCACTTAAGCACAGCACCTCCCAAAAGGCAAACAAGAGCCTGTTCTCAGGAGTGAGTCCTGCCCTCAGCGACCTGGAGGTGGGATAAACCTGGGGGGATCACTGCTGACAAAGCTCAGGGCAGGTCCCCAGGATCCTCAGCCCATCACCAGCCACGCAGGGGAAAAGCCACCGCTCGGAGGTCTGCAGCCCCTTTACCTGCCCTGTGCTCCCCCCACCCCTGCTCTTAACAGCACTTGCAGCTTGTGCTGTACATTACGACATCACGTCTGCTGCTGCATCGCTCTACAAAAAGTAGGGTAGGGACCTCGCTGGTGGCGCAGTGGTTAAGAATCCGCCTGCCAATGCAGGGGACACAGGTTCGAGCCCTGGTCCTCGAAGATCCCACATGCCGCGGAGCAACTAAGCCCCTGCACCACAACTACTGAGCCTGCGTTCTAGAGCCCGAGAGCCACAACTACTGAGCCCATGTGCCACAACTACTGAAGCCCGTGTGCCACAACTACTGAAGCCCGTGTGCCACAACTACTGAGCCTGCACTCTAGAGCCCATGAACCACAACTACTGAGCCTGTGAGCCACAATTACTGAAGCCCGTGCTCCTAGAGCCCGTGCTCCGCAACAGGAGAAGCCACCGCAATGAGAAGCCCATGCACCACAACGAAGAGTAGCCCCCGCTCGCCGCAACTAGAGAAAGCCCGCGCACAGCAACGAAGACCCAACACAGCCAAAAATAAATTAATTAAAATATATATATACATTTAAAAAAATATATTAAAACAAAAAAGTAGAGTAGGAGTGTGGGTGGGTGTGTATGTTCCCCACCCCCCAGAGACACGTGGGCCAGGAGAGACCTGCCTGCCCTCCCACACTCCCCGCCCAGTCCTCGTTCCCATTCACCAGCCAGCAGTGTCCTGCCCCAGAGAGACTCGGAAAATACAAGAAAGAGACAAGGAGCCTCGCCACGAATCCACAGAGACCAGAGGACACCCCAGGCAGTGCTCCTGCCCCACGGCCAACAGGGACCGTGGCTTCCCAGGCAGAGGGTGGCCGCCCTGCCACCCAGGCCGACTCCCCGGGCACAGCTGATGTCAGAGCCAACAGGCCAGGACTGCCCTGCAAAAGGGCACAGCGGGAGTAGCCACTGATTTTTTTGTAGCTACTTCACCTTAAGGTCAAAAATGTGGATTAAATACTCTGGCTCCATTGTTCTAGACATATTCCCTTTTTGTCCTCCACTAATAAATATTTTATGTCAAAATAATCCCCCAGAATGGTTTTCTGGCAGAGAATGACAACATCTAGCTTTCCGACATCCAAGAGAGGGATGAATCTGTTGAAATCCACATAAACCTCAAATGATGCATTTCCCCTTCATGAATGCCACCTCACTGCAGCCCAGAGTGACCGTGAATTCCTGCCTGGTCTACATCGGTGGTCCTCGGAGCATGCCACCTTGAAATTCTTTGCTACATACACAGCCTAAGCCAGTCCGTACAGACCGTCACGCCCCTCTCAGCCCTGTGTCCCCCACGATGCATGAACCCAAATGCCGGGGGAAAGGGATCTGGAAGTAAGCTTTGCTTTGGGCGGAGAACTATATTCTAATTCATCCACCTAATTCCTGAAATAAGGCTCAGCAGGGCCCGTGCTTGGAGCAGATGTGAGAGAACCCTTTTCCCGGCCACCAGGCTCATTGGCGTCCACACGGAGGATGGATGGAGGGGGTCTCGGTGCCGAGCTCCTGGGGGGAGCTGCAGCCCCTCTCTGGGAACTGCATCTCAGAGTGAGAGGCTCGGCCGTGGTAAGCTGGGCCGGGAGGCGCAGTGCCAGGGCCCACGGTACTTTTACAGGCCCGTGAAAGTGTTTTAATTTCTTTTAAAATCAGAAGAAAAAGGAACACAAATTTTCAGGCCGGAGAAAATGTTTTAATATGTAATATTAATGTAGTCATAGTTATACCAACAGAGTTACAAAAATTTTTTTTTTTTTTTAAAGAGGAGGGGAATGACAAAGGCAAACATGCCCGGGACTCATGAAAGTCTGAATGCAGCCCTGAGCAGCCTGGGGTGGGGAGGGACGGGGGTCCCAAGTAGGACAGCTTAGGCACACTTGCAAGGGGCTGGAAGAAACCCCTCCTCCTCGGCCCTGAGGGTGGAGCTTCTGCATCCCTGGCATCAGGACCACTGACTCCATGCTGCTCCCCATAGCTTCCTGCCGCCAGGAGACTCTTTACAAACCAGGTGCACTTGGTAAAGTTTCTCATCCAATACCAGGGCCGGGGGCATACAAGGCAACAGGGGACACCGGAGGGCTGGGTGGGCACAGAAGGCCAAGTAGATGAAGCCCGGAGCCTTCCCCCCAAGACAAACCCCCTCGCAATCCATTTGCTCCCTTTCCGTTTTTATTTTAATATTCACCTAACATAAAACTGTACCATTTTAACCATTTTCAAGTGTCCGATTCAGTGGCACCTAGCACATTCCCAGTGTGGTGTGAGCATCACGCCTCCTCGGTTCCAGAATATTTTCATCCCGCCAAAAGGAACCCCTTGCCTACTAAGTAGTCACTCCCCATCCCCCCGCCCTCCTCCAGGCCCCGGGCAATCATTAATCTGCTTTCTGCCTCTATACACTGGCCTATTCTGGGTATTTCACATAAGCTGAATCACACAGTGTGTCATCCTTCTGTTTCTAGCTTTCACGCAACAGAATGTTTTCAAGGTTCATCCATCGCTGTAGCATCTACCAGTACTTCACGCTTTCTACGGCTGAGTAACATTCCATTGTAGGCTAACTCTCATTTTTTTTCTCCCCTTTATAGGCATGAGAGCACTCAGAAGGGAAAGCAAACCTCTGTGATGGTTATCAAACTTCAGGGGCAAGCGCTCAGCTCAGTGAGAGATACGGGTCTTAAAAACAGAGGAGTGGGCGACGGCATTTTTAAATCACAGAATGTGCAGAATCTGATACACATACAAACCATACAAACATCCATGTGGAGGTTTATGGCTTCTGTCCTAATGTCCTCCCCTCCGCCCCGTTATCCAGGGCCTCGGGAAGTCCAGTTCTGATTCAGCACTTGGATTAGGGGATCCTAGAAGCAGCAAGGCGAGCTGGGTCTCCTGGACTTGGCTGTAAACCTGTTTCACCCGACACTCTGGCAAACACTGGCTGTCGGGTTTCCCACCACCTTCATCCGTGGAGTGGGGAGGGAACTCACCATGTGTCCCGGGAGAAACAAAGTCAGAAAGGGAGGGTGGGAGGGAGAGGGAGGAGGAGGGAGTGAAGGAAAGGCTAAGAGATGGGAGATGGCAAAGAGGGCAAGTCTGGAGAACTCAGCCACTCGGGGCTCGCCCTGCAGCACCCGGGAAGCAGCATCCTTCCAAAAATGAGGGTGTTTTTATTTGAAGTGAAGGAGGATGAAGAGGGCAGAGCATGAGGCCCAGAGCGAGAGGAGCCGGCTGAGACCTCCGCGGCCACAGCTGACCGAGTCCACGGGCTTCCGCTGGACCACATCTCCAAATGCCTGGTTAAGAGAACCAGGAATCGGGGGCACATTTTGCCCCTTTCCCCCAACCTCCCTGGAGCTTCAAGGAACTGGTTATGGTTGCCAGATCAGGGACTCACGTCAGTTCAGATGTTTCTATTACTAAAAAAAAAAAAAAAAAGGTACAAAAGTACAAAGACGTTTATGGCAGCCTTGTGCTGAAAAATGGAGACCCAAGAGCCCCGCATTGGGGACTCGGTAAGAAAACAACGGTCCACTGACTCACTGGCCCTCGGGCCTCGAACGATCCTTCCTCATCAACGTTGAGACACAGGAAAGCCACCCTTGCTATAAAAGCGAAGAAGAGAATGGAATCTGCACTCTGTGTACATCACACCAACGTGACATGGACATCCCTCACCATGTCCAAGGAGACGTCCGACATATTCCATCTTCAAGGCACTGCCGGGTGTCCGAATTTTCTGACACGGCTTTAATGTCACAGCCACCATGAGAATGTATAGTAGCAGCCTCGGCGACAATCATTCACAATCTGTTTACTTCCCTGACGTTCCGCATCGCCTTCCCTCCTCCTACGAAAGGCCTTTCTTAGACAAGCTCTCTTGGAGTAAGCGCTGGCTGCCCCACCACACGCGCGTGTGTGTGTATACACGTGAGTGCCCGTGCACACACACACACACACACACACACACTCTGCAGTGCCACTCAGCCATTCTCAAGGCGGGGCAATTGGTGGCACTTGAGGCCAGGACGTCAGCACAGGGAGCAGAATTAGCTTTTCTCTTTCAAGGGGTGTTTGCTTAACACTCAGAGCTCCTGAGCGGGACAGGGTCACGAAAGGAGGAAGACCTCTCACCGCCTGGAAGGAATCCCAGGGCAGGCGGCTCCCTCCGGTCCAGCTCTTCTGTGCCCCCTGGTCCTCCCAGGGGGGGAGGGCAGGAAGAGAGGGGAGGGCAACGGGTAGAGCCATGGGTCAGTGAGGCCAAAACAACCTGGACGGAGGGTCCCCAAGGGACACGGAGCCAACCTGGAGACTCAAGTTTCTCCTTCAAGTGTCCTTCCAGAATTCTGTACTCCACACAGAGCCTGGACGTCCACTTCAGGGGACAAACAGTCCTTAAGCTGCAGCTGGGTGCCAAGCAGTTCCAAGAACAAAACTGAAGAAGGGTCTTCAAATACTTCCAGGATGTGGAGTTTGCGAGCGGAAGAAAAGGAGAAGCCAGAGGCCAGGAATACGCCTGTTATCTGAAACACCCAGTTCCACCAAAAGGTAAAATGGAGAAAAAATGTTTCAGAGCATCGTTTCTACGATAGAAGTCAGCCATCTACTACTACTCAGTAGTTATATTAAGCAGATTGTGATGTCCGTTTTGCAGAATATTGTACAGGCATTAAAACTAAATGCAAAGACGAGGAACATAAGAATGTGAAAAACAAAAGGTTAAGTGAAAAGTGAGAAATCACGTGCTCTGAGATTACGATTCTGCAAAGTCCACAGAAAATGCAAACCCTTCATGATGAGGCAGGGTTCTAGTGAGAGGGGTTTTTTAAAAAATATAAAGTTGTTCTGAATAACAAATACAGTTTAAACAGTGGTGTAAAACAGAAACTCCCCAGAGCACCTGGAGAGGGACGGCAGCGGAGAAGAGCACTGACCGCGTGTCCAGGAGTCCAGCGTGCTCACCCCCAGCCCTGGGGTCAAGTCCGTCCAGAGTACGGAATCAGCATCTGCCGTCATGTTTCCCCACCCCTGACAGCCAGGTCAGGAGCGGCCGCAGCCCTGCAGCCTCCTGATGGGAGCCCTGGGGGCTGCCTGTCTCAGGGCAGAGCTTCCCACCTCCTCGGCCACGCCGGGGTGCATCCCCGCCGGGAACACGTGCTCCCCGCTGCCTCCAGCAAAGCCTCGTGAGTTCCTCTGCCCACACCACAGTCCCCTCTTCGCTCCCCACGTCCCAGCCCTCAGTGTTCCGTGTCCACCTCCTTCCTGACGATTCCAAGCGGCACTGTGGTCTCCCTGACCTGGGAGCTGGTGTTCTTGTTCATTCTGCCTTTATTCACTCACTGCCCTTAGGTTGTTCACTTCATACCTTCTCTTCCAACTCCGGCTTCGGGATCTGAAGGTCTGGGGCTGCGTCTGCCTCACCTCCTCCTTCCCTGCCCGTGCCAGACAATCAAGACATGTTTGCTGACTGAATAAATGGCTTCTCCCCCTCCCTGTCTCGTTGGATTTGGGTTGAGGTGACAGGGAGGAAGAGGCCCGAAAATGAAATTAAATGGCATTTTTGCTTTTGTATGCAACAGCCTTGAGAATCAGCCAGCGGGGATGGGGAAATCAGCAGTGCGGGGAGCCTTCGAGAGGGAAGGGATTTGCCAACATCCTCCCAGACCCCCTCTGCAGGGAGCAGGAACAATGAGATGGGAGGGTCAAGTCCTTCCTGGCTGGACCAAGTTCCAATCTTCCACTGACTTTAATTGTTAGGAAACAGACCTTCACCGCCTGTCATCATGACGTAAGTCACAACAGCCGGAAGGAGGCAGCCAGGTCCATTATAGCTGGCTGGCAAGGTGGGACGCACGGATCGGGAGCCCGGGCAGGAAGTGCTGAAGACAAGACACTTCTCAGACCCCCAGGTGCAGCCCACACTGCACCCCACCCCAGGCACCCGTGTTGCATGTTTCCGGTTAACCCATTCACTGCCACGTACTGAAGTCTGGACACACATGCTAGACTCAATGAAAAGTCGGCGGTGGCCACTTTCTCAGAAACATACTAAGCAAAGGAAGCCAGATGCAAAAGACTACAGATGTCTCATTCCACGGACACGAAATGTCCATAAAGGCAGGTTCACAGAGCAGATCAGCAGCAGCTCAGGGCTGGCCATGCGGATGCCTCAAACAGGCATCAAGGAAACCTTCTGGGGTTGATGGAAATGTTCTGAATCTGCATGGTGGTGACGGTCGCACAATGCTGCACATTGACTAAAAGTAACTGGGTTGTACATTTATAACAGATGAATTTTACAGTATGTAAAGTACACCTCAATAAAGCTGGTGTAAAAATAAAAAGCTGGGGCTTCCCTGGTGGTGCAGTGGTTGAGAATCTGCCTGCTAATGCAGGGGACACGGGTTCGAGCCCTGGTCTGGGAGGATCCCACATGCCGCGGAGCAACTAGGCCCGTGAGCCACAACTACTGAGCCTGCGCGTCTGGAGCCTGTGCTCCGCAACAAGAGAGGCCGTGATAGTGAGAGGCCCGCGCACCGCGATGAAGAGTGGCCCCCGCTCGCCGCAACTAGAGAAAGCCCTCGCACAGAAACGAAGACCCAACACAGCCAAAAATAAATATAAAAATAAATAAATAAATAAAAGATTACTATTTAAAAAAAAAAAAAAAAAGCTGGTGGCCAGGCAGGCAGCTCAGAGAGAAAAGAATCAAGCATCTGTCTCAAACCTATGACTTGTCATGAGTGAGCTTTACCGTGAATGTCCTTTGCCCTCTAACCCCGGGGGCCGCAGCCCCAGCTGACAGTCAGCTGGATAGACTCCAGGCTTCAAGGTCCAAAAGGCCGAGCCCCTCACCAGCTGTCTGATCCTGGGCACTCTTCCCAACTTCCCCAAGCCTCGGTTTTCTCATCTGTAAAATGATGCTAGCAATATTCACCCGCATGTGTCATGTCACCAGAAGGTGCAGGTCACAGGCCCTCCAATGCCACTTTCAGTGCTTTTTCCTTTAATTTAACAGGTACTTAAAGAGGTCTACGCAGCGTGCCTGGTACTATGCTAGATGCTCTAGGGGATACAAAAGTAACAGAAAAGGACTATTTTCAAGTTTACCGCCTTGTTGATATACTTATAAAGCAACTCGAGGTAGTTGAGGACAAAACCTCATAACCAGGATCTAAAAAGTCAGTCCTAAGGTCAAGGGGGGCATGGCATGGAGGGAGGGGTGCTCAGAGGAGCTGGGGGCTGGGCCAGCGTAGGCCAGAGGCAGGAGGGTCGGGGAAGAGCAGGGCTTTCCGGTCCCGAGGTCCGGTTTGAAATCCGGGCTCTGCCACTTCCCAGCTGTGATGCTGGGCAGACACTCAACATCTCAAGCCCCATCGGGAATTCCTTCCAAGGTCTGTGGCAGGAGGAACGAGAAAGGCGCAGGACAAAGACCTACTGTAGAGCACAGGGAAGTGTGCTCAATACTCTGTAATGGCCTATATGGGAAAAGAATCTGAAAAAGAATAGATACGTGTATATGTAGAACTGAATCACTTTGCTGTACACCTGAAACTAACACAACATTGTTAATCAACTGTACTCCAATATAAAATAAAAATTAAAGAAAAAAAGAATGTCACAGGGCCCGGGCACATAGTAGGTGCTCAGTTAGGATCAGGAGAACACACTGAGTCACCGCGGAGTGAAGACTGGATGTGGAGCAGCCGTGAAGGCACTGGCCTGGCAGAATACCATCTCCGAGCTCCCCTCTTTCTCCCCCAGAAGCCCCCTAACTCCGCTCCTCCTCGGCTCTGGGTCCCTGACAAACAACGAAGGAGGCCCCGACCCCAAACAGTTAATAGGGAAGACAAGAGCCATTTCCTTCAGGGAAGAAACGGTCCCACTTGGCGTCTGTCTCAGCCCAAGTGGGCCATCTTCGTGAGCCCGACGTGTCATCATAAATGAAAAATGAGGGAGGACCAAAGGCCAGAAAAAGAAGAGGAGAATCGCACCAGCCCGCGTGCAAGGCCCAGGAGTCGGGGCTGGTGGGCAGCCAGAGTCAGCAGGGCCAGCTGGGGGTGCGGGAGCGCGGTGACAGGAGAGGGCAAGGTGACCAGCAGGACCACGCCCCTCCCCAGCCAGGGAGAGAGCGAAATCCCCTCCTTCCACCGCAGGGGGGCAGGGGTGAACCTGCTGCATCCTCCGGGCTCTCCCTCAAACGCAAAAGATAGAATTCTGATGATGCAAACACCCCCCTCCCAAGACAACGTGTCAACAAGGAGCAGGAAGGCCTTTTGACCTTGGGAGGGAGCATAGGCCTCAAGAGTCGACAGAGCTGGGCTGCCAAGTGGGTGACCCTGAGCCAAGTCCCGTGACCTCTGTGACCTCAGGCAGGCTCTGCCACTGGGAAAGGAGGATAAATGACAGCCCTCGCGGGGCCATCGGGAGGGTGGACATAGCCACGGAATGCCTGGCACAGAGCAGCCCACCAGGTCACTGGCAACATCGCCTGGTGCTCGGAGCCCAGGGGCTTGGGTTTGGGGCCAGGCTGTACCACTTCACAGCTGTGTGATTTTTGATAAGTTACTTGCCCTCTCTGTGCCTCGGTGTCTTCATCGGTAAAATAGGGACAATAGTAACGCCTACTTCGTAAGGTTATTTGAGGAATAAATGAGCGTGTGTGTGTGTCTGTGTGTGTCTGAGCACACCTACATGCACGTGTGTGTGCATGAGTGTGTGTCTGTCCTAGAGTGATGGATGTTTGGAACACAGAATAGCAGCAATTGCTATTATTAGCTAATAGCATTAGTGCTTGTCATTAACTCTCAATGGTAGCTGAGGTCATAACAACCTCAACATTGCAGCACTTCCTTCTGAGACCACATGTCTCTCTCTCCCGTCAGAGGCAGCCTCAAGGGGGTTAAACAGGCCCCTGGGCTGTCCCAGAGCTGAGCGTCCACAGCCAGCACCAGGACTCCCCATCACGGCTCCCACGGGCAGGTGGCCGGCAGTCCAAGTTCACCCAGCACGGGCTTCTTACAGGCAGTCAGGGCTGCGGTCTGGGGAACTGGAGACGCCCCCAGGAGGGCAGCCACGCCTGGCGGAGGCCGCCACATGCACCCATCACATGAACAAGGGCAAGTTAATTCTCCAAGGACCACAGGGTCCTACCTTCTGCCAAAGAGAGAAGGGTGATGGGAAACTACTTAAGGCCTACCAGCCCCTTGGGTTAAAAAGCAGATAATCATTAGTTAGAAGTCTGAGTCACTGGGTTTGGGGATACAGGTCCACGGGGGCAGCAGGGGCGTCTGTGGAAAGATGACATCGCGGGGAGGTGCTCGGGGGCGGGGGGGGTGGTCTTGGAGGGTCTCCCTGCTGCTTCCAGACACCTGAGGTCTCCGTCTATACCATGAGGCGAGGGGAGCGCCTTTCTCCCCACATCCCACAGGGCCTCACCCAGCTTCTGGGGGCTTCTCCAGCCACCCTGAGCGACAGGCGAAACTGCAGCCCACCAGAAGCCTCCACGTCAAGGCAGACCCTCTATCCATCCTCTCCCCCCAAAGCCCAGGTCTCTTCTCCAGGAACAGAGCGGATAAGGAAGAGGTTCCCCCGAATCTGCCCCAGAATACAAGGCATCGGGACCGGCCACCCGGAAACTTCCACCAAGCTTGGGTCCCCGGCTTCTCAAGCCCCTTTCAGGGGCCCAGGCTCAGGGGACAGAAGCCGCGATTCTCTCTACACCCGTGTCCTCCTTGCACGCCCTCTCCCTGCCCCCAGCCCTCGCTGGCCCCGACCTCCCGAAACAAAGGTGCTTTTTTCCCTGCTCCTCGGGGTCACCACATTTTCGTCAAACCTGTGCTTGTTTTCTTTCTGCTGGGGCCCATCTTGGCCGGCCTCCTCGGGCACCACCATACCCTGGAGACAAACCCCGTATTGTTTCCATAGACCTAATAAATGACAACACTCCACACCTCCTGCCACTAACCCTGCTCGCCCGCCCAGCTCCCCCACCCCGTCCTGTCCCGTCCCGTCCCGTCTGAAGTCTCCCTTGTGCTAAGTGCCGCCCTCCCCCAGCCAAAGAACAGGAGGCTTATGTCAAGCGGGGAGAGAAACCGGCTTGTGCTAGAGGTGCCTCCCCGTCTGCGTGCTATCAGGTGAAGATTTGGTCCAGAGAGACGCAGCATCAGTGAGCAACATCCATGAGCCGGGCCCTTCCTCCCTTCCTCCCGCTCAAGCCTGGAATGGAAGGGAACGGGGGAAGGTGGCCAACGGTGCCGCAGAAGGATGCTCAGTGAGTTTTCCAAAACACGTCTTTCCTCAGCAAGCAGGCTTTTCCTCGCCCTTTGACAAAGTCGATGACGAAAGGGGTAGGGGAGGCTTAACAAGCACAGCCTGACTTCTCTCCCCACTGGTCCAGTGGATGAGGTCGGTCAGGCGCCGTCCGGAGGGGACCGCGGGCGCCCCAGGATGGGTGATCATCAGTGAGGAGGGCTTCTGGGCTGTTTGGATGTGGGATGTGCCCGTGTGCGGGGTCAGGAGCCAAAATATGAGACACGCGCCACACCACCCAAACACAGATTCGCGCACGGGTTGTTCTGGAGTCTATAAACAGTCCCCTGAGCCTCCAGCTTTCGTTGAGGGAAAAAGAAACCAGAAAGAGACAGCAGCTGCCCAACCTCTGCAGCCAACTGCTCCGGGCCCCGACCTCACACTCAGCAAGCCCGTTCACCAACCACCAGTCAGGAGAAATCAACCACCCAGGAGATGGGCACCTTGACTTCTGACCCCAACCCGGCTCTGCCTGCCCTGACGGCCCTTGGCAAGCCCGCATGGGCCAGTGGGCTCTGCGTCCTCACTGCTGCCATTGCAAGAGCCCTCCTCTGGGCAGGGTGCAAGGAGGGGTGACATACTACCCAGGGCAGGAGCGACTGAGCCAGGGGGAGATGCCAGTAAAGAGTCGGGAGACAGATGAGCCCACGGACACACCCAGACACACTCAGGAAGCCACATGCGGGCACATCCTAAAATGCGATTGTTTTATGCGTAGGGCTGGACGGGACTTGAGAGCTCACCCCTGCTGTTCTGCCTACAGATGGAAGCACAGAGTGGTAGAGGAACCTGACCAAGATCACTCGTCCAGGAAGGAACGAGCTAAGATTGGGACCTAGAGCCTTCGAACCAGGATCCAACATGACTCCCGCCCTCTCCTCTGTGGCACCCCTCTGGAGATCAGTGAAACCCAAACCTCATGTGAGGAGTGGGTCCCATACACCCACCTGGATGAAATGAGGGTTCACAGCCTGGTGACGGGAAAGAAAGGACCGGGCACACCTGTCAAGGCAGCCACCCTGCCAGGAGGGACAGGGGGACGGGGAGGGACCCCAACACACACCCACCCGCCGTCTGGCCCCATCCGGTGGACGGTGCCATCGCGGTGTAAGTGTCCCCGGGATCGGCAGGGGCTTCAGGCCAGTAATTCGCATTTTCTGGGTCTGGTTCTGGAAGACTGGTCCAGGAACACAACGAAGATGCAGAGACCCACCCTCCAGCGGCCCAAGGCAAGGCTGCTGCTGCTTCTCCAGGGAGTCTACCCTCCGGCCGCCATCCTCGTGCCCATTGTCACCCACTCCCCGCCCCCACCCAGGACAAGAACTCTGTCCCCTCCCTGCTCTGTCCTTCTACCCAGCGAACTGTCCTGTGTGCAGTCACTGGTGCCCGAGGTCCAGATAACCGTGGAACGGAGCCCAGCTTGCTCGTCACAGGGGGCCCCTTTGGCTCCACCCTGAATTCCCCATCCACCCTCCCCAGCCTCTCCCCAGCCTCTCCCCCATCCACCCTTCCCAGCCTCTCCCCCAGCCTCTCCCCCATCCTCTCCCCCATCCACCCTCCCCAGCCTCTCCCCCAGCCTCTCCCCCAGCCTCTCCCCCATCCACCCTCCCCAGCCTCTCCCCCAGCCTCTCCCCCACGCCGCTGCCTGGAACCTGCTCTGAGATCCGCCCCTCCCTGGGCAGGACGTCCATCTGCAGAGCCCAGGAGAGCTCCAGGTCTCACCAAGGTCTCTCCTCCACCACTGCCCAGCGTCTCGGGGGCAGCTCTCCCAGCTCACACTCTGCGCAGGTCCAAGAGGATAAGTCAGGCTCAGTCGAACCAGGGGAAGGCCCGGGAGCCTCCTGCCGCTGGACGCCTGACCGCCCTGGCGGCTATGACATGACAGCGCGGACTCAAGCCCGGCTGGGAAGGCCCTTCTCGCCACCGCCAGACCCCCGCCCGGCTCCTCCAGGCCGCCTACCCCCGGATGAAAGAGGAAGGGTGCACTGCAGGGTAGAACACAGGCAACCTGGGAATTTCAGGAGCCAGCCCTCCGGCCCCCGACTCACACACACCCAGGTCGATCCCCAGGGCCCATCGCTACGCCCCAAGACAAGAAAATGAGAGGAGGTGGGGCACAGATTCGGGGCCGGGAGCTGGGTCAGGGTTCCCCTCTCTAAGACGTGAGTGGGGAAGGCTTTTTCTCGGCCACACTCCAGCAACGTTTCCCAATCCTCTTGTTTGCCAAAGCAGCCGGGCGCCTCCTTCCCAGCCCCAACTGAGCCCACGGGCTCCAGCCTCTCTGCCGCTTGCCCAGTGGAGGAGCAGGTGCCCGGGGCGCTGAGCCCTCCAAGGGCACACGGTACCAGGGACGCAGGGCAGACGATGACACACAGCAAGGCAAGGGCAGGCAGAGGCTTTAGAATCAGACACAGCAGGGCTGGAAGCTCAAGCATTCCACTGCTGGGCGACATTAGGGGAGATGCTTTCCTTCTCTGAGCCTAGCATTCCAGGTCTGGAAGACGCTGTAAGGATTGAGACATCGATCCACGTGCAGGGCATTTAGCACGTACCACAAATGACAGCCCAATGTGAATAGCGGATCACGGAAACCTCTCGTTTACATGACTGAGTGAAAAGCTCTGAACCACGTAGTTAAAAAGGGCTACACCACATAGTGACAGGTACGGCCACCTGGGGAAGCAGGGGGTGCCCACACACCCACACCCCCCTAGATGGGATGCACACCAACAGGGCACATGGGCGCACACGCACCCAGGTGGCCAACTTTATCCATGATGTTTGCTACCCAAAGTCCCTCAGTTCGAACATCTTCTAAACGTACACACACACAGCTGGGGCCTGGCCCACCGAGTGGGTGAGGTGTTTCTGGGTTTTTTTTTTTTTAATCCAAATAGATAACTGAAACTAGGAACTTCTCCCTGGCAAACCAAGAGAAACTTGCCTAAGAGCATCCCAGCGATTTAGAGAGGAGAGGGGAGGTAATTCCAGCAGAGTTACAGCCACTGCCCCACGCTGAGATTTCCCCCCAAAATAAAATGATAAGATAAAAACCCCTAACTCTCCCACAGCCCCCTCCAAGGTTCCTCAGACCCCACCTCCCACCCCATGTCCAGCACGACGTCTCTGCCGGTCTCCACGCAGGGGTGAAAATAAAGGGAGTTTTGTCCTTCTCCCCTCCTCGGCGGGTCTGAGTGAGTTTATCTGACACTCCAGCAGGCTTTGTAAACTGAGTGTCCCAGGATAAACGCTCCCTTAAGAGTCGCTTGGCCTGGGACAGAGGGACCCTCTCCAGAGGAGAATGGTAGCTTGTTCCGATGGTCTTTTAATATGGGGGGCGGGGTGTCACCGAGGACAGGCCTCCGACAGACTCTCACAGAAGGGTCTCTGTCCCGGGGCTACAATGGAGGGAATTCTTAAAGACACAGATGCTGAAAGGGGGAAGGAATTTTTTTTTTTTTTCCCTAAGAGGAAGGGAGGGAGGTCAGGGCGGGAAGGAGAGGGGGTGTGGTGAGGCCTTCTCACTCCCCAGAACAATTCAGGTTATAACAAGGCATCGCAGCCTGAGAGCAACAGATAGGCAAGCAGATCAGAGGCCCCACGGAGCAGAATTAAAAAAAAAAAAAAAAAAACAGAAAGAAAAAAGAAAAAGTTAAAAAAAACACCCCACTTCATCTGATGTATACGGCCAAGGGTATGGCCATGTTATTCCATGATTTAAGTATGTCAATCTTGTTCAAACTTGACTCTTGTAAACATCTGCTTTTGCCCAGAATAAAAGATGAAGATTTGATACAAAAAAAAAAAAAGAATTCTACTCGAATCTGTTTGCTTTACGGGTTCCCGGTCTGCTTCCCAAATCCAGGATGTGAACCCCCCAGCCAGCAGGAAAGAATCACATTTTTTCCTACGTGAAGGGCCTCTATTCCATTATCAATCCTTGGAAGGCCGTCTGAGTCCAAACGTTCACTCTGGGAAAGGGGGAAGCAGAGCCCCCGAAGGCCCTTAAATAAATAAAATTCTCTCCATCCACAGGGAGAGGAGGGTCATTTATTCTTCTAGTTCTTGATTTTGGTACAGCGTCACCCTAACAGATTTCTGAAGACATCCCAAACTATCACAAATGACGTTTTATAAAGACTGCCCTGCGAGCCTGTTGTATGTTTTGATTTCGTTTAAGTTGAACTGAGCATTTCTCCAAGAAGTCAAGCTGTGCTCCACAAAGAGCTGGGAGTGGTGTGACCACTGGGAGGGATCAGGCATTTCTTCTTCCCTACCTCACTCCTGGTCACCTGCCCAAAACAGCGAGGGAAACAAGGAGACATCCTTGTTCATCCTCCCTGCTGAAATAAATCAAGGAGTCACCTAGTCCACACCTAAGGTACGCAGGGAGGAAACCGAGGCCCCACGATGTGACATAACTTGCCCCAAACCACAAGGCAAATTTGGAGACTGAAATGGGCAGAAACCAGGTCTCCTGGCTGAGCGACCATCTTACGGCACAAGGGAGAGAAACGTGCTCACGACACCACACCAAGCAAAGACCAGTAACACCTTCTGAAAGCAAGACACGTAGCTGTTTTTCCAATGGCATGTGTTGGGATAATCTAGCCAGAGGCCATGGACCCAGCATCCACAGACACAGAGCAGCAAAATGGCGGAACAGTGTGGGCCTTGGACCTGTCAGGTCACCGAGTATATCTTGTCTTTACTGGAGTCGGCATCAGGCCAGTTGCTATGAAATCGGAGAATGCACACCTCTGATTTCATTGAAGAAAAAAGATCCATGCATGTGAAACAATATACAGTATTAGGCAGGCAGTATATAATGTTATAGGTTATCAGTGCTGTAGAAGTTCAGGAAAGGGAATGATTGGATGAAAAAGAAAACACTGCAAAAGTAGAGAGTAAGTGCCCGGTTGGTGAGTTTATTCAAGTCTAATCCGGGCAATTACCGGACAAGAATATTGGATTCTGTGGCCCCTGCACTGGTGAATGTCACTGACCTTGCACTGGGAGAGTCCAGGGAAGGAGAGTGGAAGGACACAGCCCATGAGGAAAGGAGCAGTGAACAGGTCACAGGGAAGAACGGGTTGAGATAAGCTCATCGCAGACCCCAGGAAGGAAGAGCTAACTGCAGCGCCTCCTCTCCCCGGACCCCGCCCCACTCAAGCCAACAGAGGTTCCTGGCGCTGGTCATTTGCCATATTTGCCTTGCACATCCGTGGGGACATTCTTTACATAAGTCATCGCACGTAAGCCAATGGAGGCTGCAACCTAAATTCTGCACTTCCAAGAAGAAAGCCAAAAGTGAATTGGACCTCTTGGGTAGAAAATGGGAATTTTCCTCCCCAATTAAACCCAGCAACATCCGAGCAAAGCTGTAACTGCAGGCCAAGCAGACAGAGCCATGGAGTTGGTCCATTTCTTTAAAATCAACACAGGGTTTAAGCCAAGAAGCGGAGAGAGAATAAGTGGGAGGAGAAATCCAAGATTCAGTCCACCCGGTCCAATAAATGAGACGTGCTCCGCCTCCCATCTGCGTCCTCCAACCTCAAGGACACACAGGCTCCATCCTCCACCCCACCCAACCACGTCCATTAAAAGGGTCTCTTAATTGTGCGAAGGACAGAGTACACGGCAGCTGATGGGAATGCAGCTTAGATGGGGCAACAATTTCTCACCTGATCCTTATCCCATTTGGAGGTGACGATGGTACAGCGTTGGCAGCTCTCTCCAATTTCCAAGTATAACATCAGAAGGGCAAGGCTAGCCATGGGTCTGCTCTGAAAGCGCAGCTAAGCTTTGAGCTCATGGAGTAAAGTGTGCACAGCACTGTTGCAGTGACTGAACGTTAGAACCTCAACACAACACTTCCACCGAATGCCGGGACAATGGGCCAGTCTGCTTTCCTGTCCCGCTCAAATATATGCACCCACCCTTCCAAGCCCTCTTTATCCCCAGAGTCATCCTCTACCTGCCCACAACTGCGGGAGATGGAAAACATGATGGGAACCCAACTCGGTATGCCCTGGCCTCAGCATCCTCCGTGGGATTTCAATAACAAGGGACATGATGCTGATACATGGTTTGGACTTGTGCATCTCCTAACTGAACAGAGTCAGGACCATACCATGGGGAAATCTGCTGGTTTGAAAAACAAACAGACCTGCATCTGGATCCTGACTCCGTGCTTGCCAGTTGGGGTGTGCAGTGACTTATAGCTCTCCTGGAGAGCAAGGCTGTGTCTCTAACATGGAGCCCCCAGAAGTTGGGGCACAAGCTGGCCCAGGGATGTGCAAACACAATGGAGCCATCTACGTCGATCCACTTGGGAGGCCGCTCCAGAGCAAGCCCTCCATCTGACCAAACGGGGTAGCCCGTCTCCTCCCTGGGCTGCCAAACACAGGAGCCCAGCGAGAAGTCGGCACAAATCCACTGGCCCCAGCTCCCGTCATGGGGCTTCTCCTACCCAGTACGGGACACACGTGCCCCTGCAAGGTAGACTGAGAGCAACGCCACTAGTCAAGAGATGCTCAGAATTAGGGAAGGTGTTTTTCTTCACTTTGAAGAAAGCTCAGTGAGAGGTGCCACTCTAAGCAGTGGCTGCTACTCCCAGGAACAACCCTTTTGTGCAGGGAAATGAGAACCCAGTCGTGGGCGATGCACGGGGAGGCTGGACTTCCCAGCTCCCCGATGGAGCGACACTATGTCCCTTGAAAAAATAGACTCTCGGAAATTCCCTGGGGGCCCAGTGGTTAAGACTCTGTGTTTCCAGTGCAGGGGGCGCAGGTTCGACCCCTGGTCGGGGAACTAAGATTCCCACGTGCCGCGCGGTGCAGCCAAAAAAAAAGGAAAAAGAAAAAATGGACTCTCAGGTTCAGAAATTCAGAGGAAAGAACTGCTGAGGTTCATTCACGTATCACCTTTCACTGAGCATCCACCTGCCCTGCGCTCTCCCAGGTCCTACGTATCCAAAGGTAAACAGAATCAATACCCTGCCCCTACCGTAAAACGCTCTGCTGTATTATCCAGTAGCCCAATTCGTCCACGGCAAACATCTGGTGTTGTCTCTCTGCACCTTTCCCGCCCCAATTTGTAGAATCCCCGTGGCCCTGGGGAGGGAAGCTGCCTCCACCCACAGACCCAGGTGTGAGGCACGTGAGCACAGGACACAATCAGGGCATTCCACCTCCTGGCCACAGGGATGGGTCCAAGGGTGAGCGCACTTCCAGGGTCGTCACTCGGGGATGCTGAGCCAAAGGCATCCTCTTACATCTGCTGGGTCTGCAGAGGCAGGGGGCCTGCCGATGCTTCTGTTCTTTCTGCTTCCACTAGGGAAGTAAAGCTAAGAATGAAAAGAAGTGGAGAAAAACAAAGAGCCAACAAAATCCCCCTACAGCACAACACCTAGACTTCACAGTTAGGTGGACAACCCCAAACTCATTGGTTAAAGCCAGTTAGAGTTGGTTTCTCTGAAACTTGAGCTAAAAGTGACCCACCTAAAAATACCCTTTTTTTATGGATGAGGAATTGAACGCAGAGAGGCTCAGTGACTTGTACAAGGTCATACATGCATTGGGTGACTGGGGCGGGACGTGGCCCCAGTGCTGGGCACGCACCGCGACCTGGGTTGGAACCGTGGCTCCATCCTTCAAAGCTTTGGGGCCTTAAGGATGTTCCTTAAACTCTCTAAGCCCGAGATGTCAGAGACGAGAGTGCCCACACCCAGGGCGGTGAGGACCAAGGAAAACGGGCTCTGGACCACCTGCTCTGATCCGCCCGAGGCTGGCTTCTCTCTCTTCCCAACATAACAGCGCTCCTGGTTCCCGGCCCTGGCTGGTGGATCCCTTACGTGGGGATGTGGAAGGAATAGGGCTGCCTGGGGACAGGCGACATCCAAGGGCCAGTTTGACCAGTGAATGCGGCCACACAAGCATCTCCCCCACGTCAGTGTCCTACAGACAGCTGCCCAGGGTGACAAGGGCAGAGACAAACGTTTGGAAAAGAGGAAAGAAGCTGGGGAAGGTGGGGCGCCGGGGGCCAGGGTGAAAGAGGAAAGCAATTCCAGGAAAGGCGGAAAAGCCCAGTGGCCGGGGTGGAATGAGAAGCCAGGGCCATCTCAGCTCCCTGGCTAACCACATTCCTGGTTCCCATTTCGGAAATTTAATTAAAAACCCAAACATCTATATTTCCCAACTGGCTGGCCAGTGGCCACGGATTCCCTTCGATTCAGAGAAACTCCCTCTGCGTGACCCTGGGGCCACGACACACGCCCGGTGTGAAGCCAGAGGAGGAAGGGTCGTGGGCAGGGGTCACGGGGTGGCAACTCCCCCATAGAGAAGAAAGCCTCCTCCTGGCTTGGGACGATCCTGTACTGTCACCCCAGCCATAGGAATGGCAGCTTTGTTTCTCGTTGCTTCATTTTAAAAATTTAAAAAAAAAAATCATGATAAAAAAATAAAAATGAAAAAGAACCACATTCATGGTGGCTCCAGAGACACAAGGTCACTTTCCACCCACCGCGTAGGGGAAGGTGCAGAGGCCAAGAGAGGCAAAGCCGCCCCGCACCTGGGGAGCAGACCACCCGGCCCCCGGGGTCAATAAAACCACTTACTGCCGGTGCCTTCCCTACGCCCACCGTGAGGCCGGACACATGTGCTTGGGACGTCGGATGAGAAACGGGCTCAGACAGAGCTTTCAGGGCTCACGCACAGCTTCGGGAAGAAAACCCGAGACCAGAGGCGCTCATCCTAACCCAGGCACCGACCCAGGGCTCCATCAGAGCTGCCGTAGAAATCTGACATCTCACCCCCAGGCTCAAAAGGGCATGTCTTAGGACCCTCAACTACACAGAAAAGGGTTCTACGGAAAAGCAATTTATTTTTCCAAAAAAACCCACACTCAGCAAACTTCAAATATGCAATGTGACCATGCAGGACACGTGGACAGAGAGGGTTCTCCCTGAAGTTCTCTCAGATCATGAACCCCACCTCTGTCTTCCCAGCCCTCCCTGCCCCTCCCTCCCCCACCAACACTAAAAAAATAGCCACTTTTCACAGGTGTGGGAGGTGAGGAGTTAGGGGCTCGTTCTCCTGGGTTGGTATCTAGCTGTGTCATCTCACTCATCTGTGCCTTAATATCCCCTTCTGGAAAATGTGGATGACACTTATTTCAACAGGTTGAGGGGTGGCACCAGATGGGGTAGGGACATAAAAGCACTTGAAAGACTCCAGTGCAAATAATGGGGGCGTAAGGAGCCCACTAGATCACCAAACGTTTTCATTTAGAAAGAATGGACGCAGCAGACTCGGAGCTGAGGGCCCCCCACGTAAACTCTCTGCACCTTACTTCCCTGGGCTCTTAGCTGTTTGTGAAGATTCTTCCTCAAAGTGAGAAGGAGATCCCAATGGCTCCCTGAGTATACACGGGGGGAAAAAATCTAACCGTCCTAGTCAGTTTGCATTTAAAATTAGTCAAGTGCCAATTCACATCCACTGGGATGGTGATTATTACTAGAAGAGGAAGAAGGAAGGGAGGGAGGGAGGGAGGGAGGAAGGAAGGAAGGAAGGAAGGAAAGGGTTGTCAAGGATGTGGAGAAATTGCAACCCTTGTGCCTTGCTGGCGGGAATGTAAAATGCTGCAGCTGCTGTCGGAAAACAGTATGGCAGTTCCTAAAAAAATTAAACGTAAAATGACCATATGACCCAGCAATTCTACCTCTGGGTATATACACAAAAGAACTGAAAGCAAGGACCCGAACAGATATTTGTACCCTTACGTTCAGAGCAGCATCATTCATAGCCAAGAAGTAGAGGCCACACAAGTGTGCATCAACAGATTAATGGATAAACAAAATGTGACGTATACATAAAATAGAAAACTATTCAGCCTTAAAATGGAAGGAATTCTGACACACACTACAACATGGGTGAAGCCTGAGGACATGATGTGAAATAAAGCAGACACAGAAGGACAAATATTGTATGATTCCACTTACAGGAGGATACCTACAGTTGTCAAAATGATGGAGACAGAAAATAGAACGGCAGTTACCAGGGGCTGGGGGCTGGGGGAGTTAGTGTTTCATGGCCACAGAGTTTCAGTTTGGGGTGATGAAGAAGTTTTGGAGATGGATGGTGGTGATGGTGGCACAGCAATGTGAAAGTACATAATGCCACTGACTGCACACTGAAAAATGCTTAAGGTGGTAAATTGATGTTATGTCCATCTTACCATAATTAAAAATGGTTTAAAATTTTTCAAAAGTTAGTTAAGTGAAGAAGGTACAAGGGCAGAAACGATCACTGTCACTTGGAGCTCCTGAGGGTTTCACTCACATACTGAAGAATTTGTCCCCAAAGGTCAGCATCTCAGACACCTTCTTTTCCACGCCTGAAGCACAACACTGGCCCAAAGAGCACTACTGCCCAGGTGCTGACCTGAAGCAACTGCACCAGTGTCCAAAGAACCATCCAAGGACTTCCCTGGCGGGCCAGTGGTTAGGACTTCACCCTCCAGTGCTGCGGGTGCGGGTTCGATCCCTGATCAGGGAGCTAAGATCCCACATGCCTCGTGGCCAAAAGACCAAAACATAAAACAAAAGCAGTATTGTTAACAAATTCAATAAAGACTTTGAAAATGATCTGCATCAAAAAAAAATCTTAAAAAAAAATAAAGAACCATCCAGCAGGCACCAATATTTGCAGAGTTAACGAGCGAGGGAATCTGAAGCAACGGATTGGAAATGCGTCTATAATTAGGGAGAGGGAATATACTCCATTGGTGGCTCAGAAAGCATGGCCGAAATCCCCAACGGATTATCTGATGGAACTGCTGGGCAGGCAGAGATGGTCTCTCCCGCCCTGTCCTGCTTGGGCTCTCAGACCAGTGAAAGGAAAGGGGAGGAAACTGCTAAAGAGAAATGAGGTCAAGGGCCCACGTTTCAGGCAAAGGCAGCGGGTCTGAAAACCATTAAAATCAGACCCTACAAGAGGCATTTTCCAAACACCTGGGAGCCTCACGGACCAGAGGGGAGGGACTGATTTATTTCCGGAGACCCAGAACCGCAGTCCCTCTGTCATTTGCCCGAATGCGGCTGCTTCTGTTTTCACCATCTCCAGAAGGCAACTGGTTTCGACTTCTGTGTAAAAACCTGTACCAACACACCAAATACGGGAGGAGGTGATGATTCACATTACCAAAAGAATTCTTTGACAGAAACTTGCCACTTCAGCATTCCTGTAGCTTACAAACTTCCTCCAGGCCTTTCACATATCATGTGATCAACCGAGATTGGTTTTGTATAGATATTCTTCCAGGCACAAACCTAGTCTGCAAAGCAAGGGAGCCGGAGTGGTTTCGAACAGACTGTCTTTCGCCAATGGCATAGCTCAAAGAGAGGAAATCCATCCAGGACCATTCCTGTCCTCTTGTGAAATGAGCTGAGTGTATCCATCCTGTGATGAAGGGGGTGCTGACTAGACGTCGGGGACCCCAACCAGTTCCACGATGACAGTGGACATTGCCTAGGACGATGCTGGCCAGAAAGAGAAGTAGCAGGGTCTGCCTGGGCACACAAATGTCCCAGGGAGCTGCCTCTTAAAGCTGCCCAGGCTCCCAGGGAACTCACAAACCCCAGAGGAGAGGCTGCAGATCTTATACCTAAAGCCCAGAACTGCAGTTCTTTATCGTTCACCCAAATGCAGCCACTTCTGTCTTCACTGAGTACAAAGGGCACCAGATTTCAAGACTTCTATGTCACAACCTGTGCCAACAAAACAAGTAAGTAGATGTGGGGGCCAGACCAGGTGGAGGCAAGCCGGGAAGACTTCCTGGAGGAGGAGGAGGAGGACAGAGACGCTTTGTGGCTGGGTACGCTTGAGTGGGAAAAGGCTCATTTCTGGCTTTAGCTGGCCAAGAAGTCAATCAACCCCCTGTTTCTTACAGTGTCCACCTGTATTAAAATGGCCTGGGGTGCTTGTTAAAAATACCCATTTCTGAGTGCTACCCCCGACATGTACCAAAACAGAACCTCTAAAGGTGGGGGGAGGGTGGGGATGGTCGCTAAGAATACTCAGATTTTTACCAAATTCTCCAAGCACTTCGTTTTTATGCAAACCACAGGGTGCAGGCCAGGGGGCTGGGGGAGCAGCTCCAAGTACACTGGCTGAACCGGGTCCATGCTGATCTGGGAAGAGCTGGGCAGGGAGGACCCATGAGGAGTCACCGAGGAGAGGGACAAGGCAGGTGCAGACAGAGGGCTGTTCCAGGACTGTTTAGTCACAACATCCCCCAAGCCCTCTCCCACCGACACTTCCTGTTATGACCCTAACTGGAGCTGGCTGGTGATAGAAAACGTCTGTGCCAGTGCACAAAGGGCAGGGGAGAGAGGGAAGGAGGGAGAGAGAGAGAGACAGAGACAGAGAGAGAGGATGAATATCTTTCAGTTTACAAGCTATAACAGGAAGGCTGGGAGTATAAGAAAAATCACGTCTAGGCGACCAGACCCTAATGGTAATGAGAAACTCTATCTGGACAACAGAAGTCTGGTTGGTTGAGATTTAAGTAACCTCAGAACTTCCTTATCCCAAACAAACATCACCTACACTCTAACTGCGGGCAGCCACCCCCAGCTGGAGAAGACAGCCCGAGTTTGCGTGTGTATTGTCGGTGGAAGGTTTGGACTACTGTGATCTCTGTTGCAGGCGGCAGGAGAAGGGCCTCTTTCATGAGTTTCCTCAACTTCACACAAGTGCTCTCTTATGCAAAGACGCTGGGCCAGCCTCCATCCACATGGGTGGCTTCCAAATACCCCTCCAGGCTGGCTCTCCTCAGCCCTAAAGAAGAGGGGGATCCCCCCCTCCAGCCCAAGACTGCTGGACAAAACCCTCAGTCCACACTGAGGCACGAGCGGAAACCCATGTTCCCTTAGATCTGCCCAGATCACCAGTAAACGCTGCCTCTGCTGGGTTTGCACACTTAGCGCCCGACTCACCTGCTGCTCAGGAGGTGTGAATCACAGGCGCGGCACGCTGGACTCGCCGCCGGCGGGTTCGGGGCTTGACAGCTGGCTCTCACGCACCCGGATGTCATCCTCCACCTACACACACCCCCAGGGCACGTTGGGACAGATCAGGCTACAACGCAATTTCTACTAAACGACTCATTCCCAGGGGAGGTCCACGGAAGGAAGGAGAAGGGTACACAGAGATGCTTCTCCCACTGATGGTCAAGGGTCCTCTCCCCTCTACACCCTGGAGGGTCTCATCTGCCCTGCTGGCCATAAACAGTGAGGAGGGGGTGAGTTAACCTGGGGAAGAAGATGGGATGTACTTCTCAATTTTGAACCTTCTCCAGAATAAAGACCATCTGCCTAGATGAATAAGCTTTAGCGCTCTCCTGTAGCACAGCGCTTATCGTTAAGGATCCTATATTGTACACTTAAACATTTGCTAAGAGGGGAGAGCTTCCATTAAGTGTTCTTGTCGCCAAAAAATAATAAAATAATAAATAAGAGGGCGGGAGGAAACTTTTGGAGGTGATGGGTATGCTTACGACAAAGATTGTGGTGACTGTGGTGTCAGTTTCACAGCGTATACTTATCACCAAACTCACGGGTTGCAGACATGAAACATGTATAACTTTCTGTATGTCAATCATGCCTCAATTAAGTGATCTTTAAAGAAGACAGCCTGCTGAATCCCTCTCAACTTTCACTTTTTTATAAGACAGCACTTTCTGCCATGCAGGATCCTGAAATGGATCCCGGACCAGAAAAAGGACATTAGTGGGACAACTGGAAAAATTTGAATAAGGCCTGGAGATTAGTTCAAAGTATTCGATCAACGTCAATCCCCCACTTTGATCATCTCACTGTGAAGCTATAAGATGTTAACATATAGGGAAGCTGGGTGACAGGTATAAGGGAACTCCGTGTACTCTTTGCGCAACTTTCCTGTAAATCTAGATTTCTATCAAAATCAAAAGTTAATAATAATTTTTAAAAGGACAGCATTTTAGATCCAGCTTCCTAGTAAATCTTAGTCTCTGGCATTGCTAATATAATTTCGACCCTAGTCCTGAAGGCAAATTTCAGGTTACCCTCATAACCAATGCTGATCAACTCTTTGCTTCAGGAAAACCAAAACGAAACAAAAACTGCATTCACTCAGCAAGCATTGTCTGGGCTCCTACTGTATTCTGGCTCCCAGCTGTGGTATTATCTGCTGGCTAAGTGGTGCAATCTTCCTCCAAGCCCACCTCGTAAATGTCTACCAAGAGGGGCACTCCTCTGATTTTAGACATGACTGACCTAGAGCAAAGAGAGTGATTTCTGGGAATTTTCCAAAGGAAATAATTCAGAATGTGCAAATTCTTACGTACAAAAGACACTCACCAATGCATGAATTCAAAGGGTAAAAATTTGGAAATACCTTGGTGTCCAACAATGGGAGAATTGTCACGCAAACTATGATTCAATGCCTGCAGCGAATACAGTCATTATGTGGGGAAATGTTCAAAAAAAAAAAAAAAAAAAAGTGAGGGGGAATAAAGCGGGAAACAAAGTTGTATATATTGCAGGATTTCAGCAGTGAGGACATATGTCAAATTGCCAGCATTACTGTGGGAACTGGGTGTTTCCTTTCCTGATTTTTGCTCTTTTTTGCAGTTTTCTATAAAAGACAGAGAAAGGGCATGGATTACCTTTAAAATCAGACAGGGTGCAGAGGCAGGGCTTCCGGCCATCAGTGGGACAATTTCAACAGTTCCTCTCCCAGAGAGGGTGGGGAAGGGCCACAGGGTACATGCTGCACCAGCGTGGGCAGTTCCACGGACCTGGGTGTGGCCAGGGCACAGGCTCCTGGGGGAGGGGCGGTACCAACACACATCACCTTTTTTCTCCCTGTGGGGCCTGGCTCTCCCCCTCTTCCCAAGCAGGTGCTCACGGGAGGCAATGGCACCCTGCACACAGTTCAAGGGAGACCCGTGACAGCTTCCAGAAGTGTTCTATGCAGGAGGGACTTCTGGGCAGGAAATGGATCATCACAGACAGACTGCCAACAGGGCTGGAGGGAGGGGAGGGAACCCCACATCTGGGAAAGCACCCCCAGGAAACCATCTTCGGGGGAAATAGTTGAGGACAAGTGCCAAAGAGGGAGGAGGAAAAGGAGGCCCCTGGTTTATCTGTGCATCAAGGCGGATTCGCTCATTCATTCAACAGACAGCTACTCTGCACCTACTCAGTGACAGGCACGGCGCTGCTCCCAACAGCGCCCACACAAAAGGACAAGGAGAGGAGGGCGCTATGGATTCAGAAGCAGCTTGCTTCCAGTTCAGGACTCAAGACTACGCCCCTCCCCACGCTGGCCGGGAAACCTCTTCCATTAACAATTTGCACTGACGGCGGGGGGCGGGGGTACGCACTGGACCGAATGCCTGCTACCTCCCACCCGCTCAGAAAGCCGCCTGATGGGTGGCGCAGTCCTTGCAGTAAAGCCGCTCACCAGCAACCAGGACGGGGGACCAGGGACATTCACTCCCCGCCCCCGGCGAGAGGGGCTCCAAGCGCTGCGCACTGATCGGATTCTGGGTCGCCAGTGGGCAGACGACGGGAGCTCACGGAGGCGGCTCAGCTCCCGAGGTAACTGGCCCTGCAGGGCGACGAGGTGAGAAGGTAAGTTCGATGCGGGGTCGGGCGGGTGCGCCCAGGACGCGGGCCTCTCCCCAGCCTGGGGCTCTGTCCCCCGGGGCAGCCAGCGGCCAGGCGGCGTTGGGAAGGGAGATGACCGAGAGCGCCCAGGATGGGCGATGACCACCGCCACCGGGCGAATCGGCTCCGCTTGGAGGCAGAGGGATGGCTAAAATGACCTCTGGGAAGATGTCAACTACAAGAACAAAAATTTCAACCCAGAACCTCAAGACCTTCATAAAGCGACGCAGGGGGTGAAATCCCCCCTCTTCCCCCGAATCGCGGGGAAACTTACCTACAGGTAAGGAACTCGACTGTTAGGTAGAATGTGCATCAATCCACGGATGGAGACGAGGTTGTGGGTCATCCGAGCCCGGCCGAGACGCACCAAGTAATCCACGTTAGGGAGTCCGGAGGCCCCTACCCCATTCCCCACTTTCCATCCAAGGCCAAAGCGCCGGCAGCCCCGGCCTCTGCGCCCGGGACCCGCGGAGATCGCGCTTGGGTTCGCTGGCCCGGGTTCCCCAGAGGCGCCCCGGCGACCCCGGCGAGAGCATCCCACCTCTTCGCGCTCGGAGAGCAGCGCCTCGCCTTTCTTCACTGCCCATCGCCAGCGCGACCCCAGAGATCCCAGCCGGGAACCCCTCTGCCGAGCCCGGGAAAGCGCCAAGGGCAAATCCACTCCGGGCCTGGGGTTTGCAGGTCCGCGGGGCCCGGGCGGCGGGGGCTGGGCGCCCGCCGGGCAAGAGAGACCCGGGTGAGAAGCACCGAGCGGCGGCTGCCAGTTATGGGGTGTGACGCCCCGCGGCCACATCGCCTCGCCCGCGCCACCTCCGCGCTCTGCCCGCGGCCGGACCATTCTGCCTTTAAATAGCAGCCGGGCCCAGGACGGGGCGGGGCGGGGAGGGCGGAGAGGGCGGGGAGCGGGACGAACTGTTTCCTGGGAGATGTAGTTCCGTCTTCCAGCCACAACAAACGCAGAGCGGCGTAGGAATGGTTGGGGTCCGCCCCCAACAGCTGTCCTCCCCTGCGCCCTAACTCCAGAGACAAGGCTGGCATTCCAGCCTCACTGCCAGCTCCGTTAGGTCTAGGCTGTCCTCTGTGCATAAGGTGGGTCACACCAAGCTAAATTCTGCCCAGGACGACCAACCTTAGTAGCCCTGGAGTCGGGCAAACCCAGCTAAGTTGCAACCCCTGCCTGCCAACAACCAGCTGTGTGACCTTCACGTTGGAGTTACCATGTATGCCTCGGATTCTTCATCTGACACAGAGACAGGATATTAGTATCTGCTTCCACTGGATCGTAGAGGGAGGTGACCCTCCAGGGCGGCCTGATCTCCCCATCCCTAAGTGCTAAGCAAACTTGATTTCAAGGCTCCACTTGTGCAAACCACTTGCCACCCTGAGACCCTCCTAGATTAAAATTCTGGAGCTCCCACAGCCCGGTCAGTCAGGCTTCAATTTCTGCAGCCGCCTCTTGTTCATTCACCACCTGCACACACTGGACGCAGGAAAGCAGGAGTCAAGCCAGAGGGGCTCACTCAAGCCTGAGGAGGAAACAGCATCGTGATAACTGCGTGGATGTGAAAGAGGCTGTATGGACCACGGGCACCTAACCCTGCCTGGGGGCAACAGCCAAGGTGTCCAGAAGGCGGGTGTCTGACCTGATTCTGGAAGGAATGGTTAGGAAGTAGCCAAACAAAAAGACACAAACACAAAACAACCACAAAGGACGACAAGAGAGCCATGCATATGGAGGAAACACTGAGGGTAAAAAAGAAGGAAGGGGGACAGGCTGAAGAGGAGGGGGGCGGGCTTGTGTTAATTTCCTGGGGCTGCTGTACAACTGCGTGGCTTAGAACTACAGAAATGTATTGTTCCACAGTCCTGCAGGATATTTATTGATATGTGTATACACATGGGTTAGTATGCACACATGTGTCTCCCTGCTCTCTCTGCTGAGAGGTCCTAGAAGCAACGATACCCCAGTAGCAATAAGCACTAGAGCCATGGTTTGTTTCTAATACCACTGTCCAATAAAAGGAACCAGGGCTCCTTGGAGAAATGGCTGATTCTAGGACTGAGGCAGGAAATATACAAGATGAGCCTGGAGCATCTCATAGCCCCAGAAAGTAAGACTGCATGAAAGCACATACACACACGCCACACAGTGATGGGGTACATCAGAAGGATACAGAAACCAATTCAAAGAGCTCCTAATGGCCAAAGTCGGGGAATGATCTGAGCAACAAAATAAGTACAATAGTGTAGGATTATAACCCAAAGTATAAAACAAATATTCATGATTCCATACGGATATACGTAGATAACTAAATAAATAAATATATGAGGGAACATAAACAAAATTCATGTAGATATTCTGCCTTGAAGGAACTAGAGCCCAACTTTTGGCTCCTTCAGGGAGGGCTGCTCTTCCTTCCAAGAGTAAAGTGTGGAGGGTCGGCAGGGGACAGAGTACTCCCCTATCATCTAAGCATGAGAAAAATTCCAGTGCAGGGACATTCTACAGAATGCCTGACCAGTACCCCTCAAAGCTATCGCGGTCACCAAAAATAAGGAAAGCCTTATGTGAGAAACGTCACAGCCCAGAGAAGACTAAGGAAATATGCGACTAAATGTAATGTGGGACCATGGACCAGAAAAAGAACATAAGATCAAAACGAAGGAGATCTGAATAAAGCAAGAGTTTAATCAATAATAATGTATCAATATTGATTCATTCATTGTTGCAAGTAAAAGATGCTAATAAAAGATGCTGATTACAGGAGGAACTAGGTGTGAGGTATATGGGAACTCTGTACTATTTTTGCAACTGTTCTGTAAATCTATTCTAAAATAGATTTAAAACATATATATATATATATATATACACACACACACACACACACACACACACCGCTTATAAATATCCACCCACATGCAGGTGGTAAAAAATTGCAGTATCTATTCTCTCATGTATCAAGTTTCCACATTTTGGGAGCAGGTTCATAGTTCTCTATTCTGTTATTGGTCCATTTTTTTCTAACTCCATGCCATCATCACACTGCTTTAATTCTTATAAAATTCTTAGATCTTAATATTCAGTGGGACATTTCACCCACTTTCCTTCAAGAGTTGCTTGGCTATTCTTGGACTTCTGCATTTCCAAATTAAATTCAGAATTAGTGTGTTAAATTTCAAATACATATAAATGAACATTGTGGAGGAAGAATACCTCCAGAAGCCCCTCACTGCTCACAAAATTACATGTAAACTTGACAGCCTGGCATCAAAAGCCTTCTATGGTCTGACCTCATCCAACAAACCCCCCTGTACTCCAAGCTAACTGGAATATTTGCTGTTTCCAAGCCGACCTCAGCTTTCTCTAGTCCTCACTGTAGATCCAAGTGCCTCCTCTACCCAGACTGCTTCTGCTTATGGAGCTCTGTACATATCTTCTACCTACCTTCCAAGGCCAGCTCACATGCCACCTCTTCCATGAAGTCCTCCCAGATGTCCATGACCTGAGAGAACTCCATTCAACCAACAAGCACTTTGAGTCTTTTCTAGACTAAGTTTCTTGAGGTCGGGCATTCGTTCCTCTTTGTCATGATCCTCTTATCCCCAACGTTGAGAATGTTGCACAGAGTAGGGGCTTCAGAGGTATTTGGAAATTCGATGTAGTGCTTGCAATAGGGTTCTTGGCATCAGCGTACACTTGTTTTTACCGGTAGCGCCAATACCAATGTCATAGTTGCTGAGGTTCTCCGTTCTCTGGGAGCTTGCCGTGTGCCAGGCACTGTCCTGAACATTTACGATGCATCATGTCATACAGTCTCTCAATACGCCAACGGTAGGTGCTATTATTAATCTCATCTTAGAGAAAAGAAAAATCAAAGCTGGGAACAGTTAAGCGATTTGCTTAATGTCGTGGGGCAAATAAAGAGCAGAGCCAGGGCTCAAACCCAGAGGTGTCTCTCAGAAATATCTCTACCCTACTCCATGCTTCCAGATAGTGGGGCTATAAATTTCCGGGAAGCAAGGGCTGAATCTTCTTACACCTGTACCTGCTGCACCAGAGTCTGTTCCAGGAGGAGTAGGTGCCCTGCTCAAGCTGGTGTCAGAACGTGGCTGGACAGGTCGAAAGCACCCAGCACAGTGTCCTTCCTATGACAGGTGCCCAATAAATGTTAGTGACCCCATGATTCCACCTGCTCTCGGGTCCTTCCTTCTGCCCCATCCCTGCCCCACGCATGCTCTTCCGTCACCCATTCTACTCCCCCTTATCGAAAGGAGATGCCTCCAACAGTCCTGCAATGGTGACAAACAAAGTGATGGATCTAAATGGACCACAGTGCAGGAGAGAGGGGTCAGTGTGATGGTGGGAATAAATAAAGCACTGGCTTGGGACATGAGTGCTCAAAGCCAGACACCTTGTCTTCATCAATCAACATACATAACACATGGTATGAGGGCACAGGTCTGCAGGTCATGACTTTGGGAAAGTCTCTTAAGTTTCCATTGTTTTGCTCATCAAAAAGGGGAAATGTACCTAAGAGTAGATACACTCTGAGGCAAGAAAGCATCAGGTTCAACGGGTGACCTGAGCCAGACTAAATCCTAGGCTCAAAGCCCAGCTCTGGTACTTTCTAGTAACAGGGTCTGATGGATCTGTCCTCAGTGTCATCATCTGTAGAATGGGGATAATTCATAGGGCTGTTTCAAGGCACAAATGAGTTAAGAGCTGGAAAACATTTGGGATGGTGCCTGGCACAGAGCAGGCACTCAGTAAATACCAGCTCCTCGGTATGCTCCTGGGACTTGTTCAGCTCTTTGCAGGAGCATCTCAGAAGTGCCAGGGGCTTAATCCCTCCAAGGAAAACCCTCAAGCAATGAGGGAAGGGAGTTATTGGTTAAATATCCCATCCTTTCCCTCCTTCGATTTGGCCATTCTGAATTTTACTCTACCCAGTTGCTCAAAGGGTCCGCAGTAAGATTCAGCCCTGGATGCCCAAGGCATAACCTCTCATTAACCCACCATTAACTGACTTCCCCCCTCCTGATTCACTCCCAGCACCACCATCCTTCAAGGTGTTTCCAAAGATAAACTCCCAAATCAATTACTTACACCCAAGTACACGTCTGCTTTGAGAAGAATCCAAAATAAGACACCACCCACAAATTGGTTTTCTTTTCTAGATTCTTTATTCGTGCCTATGATTTTCTAAGTCTCCCAGACATCAGGGTTGAAATCTTTGGATCAGTTTTGATTCTTTTGCTCCATCCCTTCTCCGAGCCCTCCATGCTTCGAGATGTCTGATTTCCACCATTATTCCTACCCTAGCTCGGGTCCTCATAACCTCCCACCTATTACTTACACCATTCTTCCTGCCTGGAATGTTCCTCCGCCTTTGCCAGGCTTGTCCTTACTGAGTGGCATCCCTATGCCATGCCCTGTGCCAGGCGTGCCCGTCAAGGCTCCTCTGGGCTGGCCTTCCCTGCCGCCCCATTCCGGTGCTGGCTCTCTTCTCAGAACCTGCTTTACACCGTGATCCATGCCGGTCATTTAACATTGACAACGTGCCCTTTTGCATCACTGATTATTTGCATTATTGGCTCCTCCAATAAAATTTTATCGTCTTAGGGTCAAGAAGCATATCATATTTTTAAAATACCCTCAATAGGGCCTATGTCCACATTGGCTGGTTCCATTTGGCTGACAAGCTTACCTCGGTAACAAGGTAAAGGCAGGTAAATGGTGTCCTGGCAAGTGGACAAACTTATTCATTCCCCACATTGTACTGAGTCAACCCCCAGAATCTCAGCCACAAAGCTCCATCCAAAGCGCGATCTTACAGCAAGCTGCCCAAGCTGGTAGAATTAATTGGCTGCCCCTACACGCCAACACCATTCTGCCAGTCAGTATTTTTGACGGTTTATGGTATCATGAGGGGTTAAGGTGGGTGGTGTTACCACATATAAAAAGGATAGTGTCGGGACTTCCCTGGTGGTCCAGTGGTAAAGAATCCACCTTCCAATGCAGGGGACGCAGGTTCGATCCCTGGTCAGGGAACTAAGATCCCACATGCCGCGGGGCAACTAAGCCGGCTCGCCCCAACTACTGAGCCCGTGCACCTCAACTAGAGAGCCCACATGCCGCAAACTACAGAGCCCACGTGCCCTGGAGCCTGCGCGCCACAACTAGAGAAGAGAAAACCCGCACGCCACAACTAGAGAGAAGCCCGCGCACCGCAACTAAGACCCGACACAGCCAAAAATAAATTAAATAAATAAATAAATAATAAAATTTTAAAAAAAAAGAAAAAGAACAGGGCTCAAATGGTGACATCCCCACCACGGCTTGCCAGGTCTCACAGGACCTGGCCCCCCCGCTGTAAAAAAACAACAAAAAACAACAAAAAAACGGATCGTGTCAGCCTGAGAAGTGCTACGAAGAATGGAAGTTGGTAGTTTTCTGCCTCTGCATGGAACTGGGGACCACTCACTCATTCGATCATTCATTCATTCAACTATTTGGCACCAAGTAAGCACCAGACACTATGCAAGGCACTGGGGGTATAATTACAAAGTTGAGAGCCAAGGTCCTTGTCCTTGCGGGGGAGACAAACAATAAATAAGTGAATAACCAAATTAAATACTTGCAGAGTGTGATAAGAAATAAAGAAACCAACAAGGATAGAAAGAAGAGGCTATAATAGAGGCAAAAGAGAGTCTGACTTGGAAAGGCTTCTCCAAGGAAAGGACAAGTTACAAAACTGATTAAAACTAGATCATTGCTGGTGCACACACCTGTGTAGCCAGAGAAGGCTTCCTGGAGGAGCTGGATGCTACTTTGGCTTTAAAAGCAGAGAAGTTTGGTCAAAGGATGATGTAGAGGTGGCTGAGGCAAAGGCTAAGATGCAGGAAAGAGGTGCATGTGAGGGAGATGACCAGGAAGAAAAGAAAGCTTGCCCTCTTCTGCTTGAGGACATTATCAGAACAGGTGTGACACTGTCTAACCTCCAGGTGAGACGCAGCAGCCAGTTCTCCTCCACGTCTCCCATGATGGCAAGAAGCTGTTGGACCCAGAACGCACATCTTCCCCTGGAAATGCAGCGGCTTCAGAAAGCCCCGGACACCCAGGCGCCCGGGCCCAAGGTGACGGAAGGAATGGGACCCATCTAAGAACACGCCTTCTCCTTTTCACAGAACTAGCAAAATTAAATACAGCATCGCACAGAGGGGTCCCCGGCTGTGTGTGGTGGGGAATCAGAGCTTGGGACTGGCCCTGGGGTCCTCCTCGGGTTAGCAGGAAGCCCTACCCTGATTTTGCAAGAAGTTTTGTGATGCAAATCGTCTCAAAGCACTGGTCCAGGCCTTCACCTGAGACGCCCTCCATTCTCCCTTCGGTCATTTCTTCCACTCCAGGGAGGGGGTCAGATGGGTGGGAGATGTGTTTGAGCGCCGCTGGGAAAATGCCACGGCCCCGCCCACTGCTCCTACCACTCCCCAGCCCCCCAGGAAGGAGGAGACACACACCTGCCCTCCTCTGGGAACACTGAGGCTTTGTTTGCTGGAGGCTCTGAAATCACCTCCTCACTTACCTCAACCAACCCTGAAAGTTTGGGCTGGACGGATTGAGGGGCAGAGCGGCAGAAAGGAGGGGTAGCTAATAACAGCCAACAAGCACACCCAAGCCTGTCCCCCAGCCCCAGTGAGGTGGGGCCCACCGTGACCCTACCTCCCTTACAGATGACACAATCGGTTTAGAGAGGACCGAAGACCTTGACCAAGGTTTCATGGCGGGCTTTGAACTCCAGTTATTCTGACCATACAACCTGTAGCTTTTCCTTTGACATCCCCTACCTCTCTGCCGGCCAGACTTCAGAGCAACTGAAGCAGTGGGTCTCTATTGCTCTAGTGAAGAAACTGCAGGTGGAAGGATGTAAGGGTGTTGAGGGGATCAGGTGACTGCTCTGGGAAAGGGGGCTGGTGAACACGACAGAAACTTGCTCCATCAGTCCAAAGAACACAAAGATGGCCACAAAGGCTTCGCTCCTCCTCCCACTGACAGGTGGAATCTAGTTTCTCTCTCCTTGTTGCTGGAGACGAGTGACTTGTTTTCATGCCCAAGCGCATGTGCTAGGAGTAACATTCCCAGATTTCTGAAGATAAATTATAAGAAGCCATTCAGCTTCTTGGCATCCTTGAGCCACCATGGAAAATTCTGAGTAATCTGAGAGCACCTTGGAGAGACCATCTGTGCTCTGGCCAGACTGTCGGTGCTCTGGCCGACCACCCCAACTGAGACATCTCCAGAGAAGTGTCAGAGATGTGGGTGAGGCTACCTTGGACCCCCCCAAGACTAGCCATGCGCCAGCTGAAAACCACTGAATGGCTGTCACTGATGCCACATGAGACAGAAAAACTGCTCAGTTGAACTTCGCTCAAATTCTGACCTACAAATCTGTGAGATAGAGGTCAAGGTTTGTGGGTTTTCAGCCACTAAGTTTTGGGGTAGTTCTTTACACAGCAGAGTATCATTGCTGTTTATGGAATATGTATAAACATATTCCACACTCAGATGACTGTTTTCTTTTTTCTTTTGTGAACAAGGAAGCACATAGACTTAATTGCCAATAGCAGCCATCTGCACCCATGCCAGCAACTAGCCTTAGGGTGAAGGCATCTCTGGGGCTGGGAGAGCTAAAATGAAAGAACCAGGGTCCCCAGTGACATCATTGATCTATTAAATCCACTGGTTCTGGAGCCTGTCCTACCACTAGAACTCTTGCTATGTGAAGAAGTACGTGTCATCACTGTTTAAACTCGTAAGTTATGTCAGGGTTTGTGTCACTCGCCCAGAAGGCATCCTTGACTAACCAGTCATGTTGACTGCTCCAGGCTGAAGTTTGAATGCCTAGCACACTCTGGTACTGACTCTGCTGTGTGATCTTGGTGAAGTCACTCGACCTTTCTGGACCTGTTTACTCCATCTCAAATGTGGGAAGAATTTTCCCTATCCCTCCTTATTTTGCAACATGACCTTGAAAATCAGTGAGCTGCAAAGGGCCTATAGAAACCTGAGGCAGTGTTGGGATTTATGTATCGGTTTCTCCCCTCTTGCATCTTAAAATCTAAGAGGCTTTGCGACATCCTTTTACAAACATTATATCATTCAAACTTCATGTCCATACTTCAAGGTGACAAGTACCACACTTCGAGGTGACAATACCATGATTCCCACTTTGGGAGATAAGGAAACAAGGAGTGACTTGCCCAAGGTCACACAAGCTGCGGCTTGAACCCATGTCACCTCACTGATGGTCCATGATCACACTGCCTCAGTCACCACCCTATCAAATACCTAAGCTGCATCCATCCACAGTCAGAAAGTAATGAGTTATTCCTACATTGGCACTGCCATTACCCCATTTATTTATTTGCTTAACTGATAGCTTCCGTCTATTAAATTGTGAATGGTGCTTGTTGAACTTAGTAGAGTCTCTTTAATCCTCATTACTTTGTTTCTAAAAAAAATTGCTGTTTAACAATGCCCAGAAAGAACATTAATTTGCCTAATACTCCTCCCTTCCTCTGAGGACAGTTTCTCTTCCCACCATGTGAAGAGAGCAGACCTGCAACAAGAGAGAAGAAAGCTACCCTGCAGAGAAAAACAATACCACACGTGTTCTGAAGACAGACTATATTCTTCCCAATCTGCCTTTGATATTTCATTCTTCCGTTTGGGTTTATTTTTTGCCCCCCAAATCTTTCCAATCAATTCCTCTTCGGGTCCATGCTAGTTCCAGCTGGGTGTCTATCACTTGCAGCTCAAGTTCAGCCCCAAAACCATGTGCTAAGAGGTCGTGATAAAGACAGCCACAGCAACTATCAAGATGGGAAAGCCATCACAGCGTGGCGTGCATGGACGCATTTAAAAATAGACTGAATGGAGGTTCCTCAAAACACTAAAAATAGAGCTGCCATATGATTGGGCAATCCCACTCCTGGGCATATATCCAGACAAAACCCTAATTCAAAAACATACATGCACCCCTATGTTCACAGCAGCACTATTCACAATAGCCAAGATATGGAAACAACCTAAATGTCCATCGGCAGATGAATGGATAAAGAAGATGTGATATATTCGATATATATAGAGATATCTCTCTCTATATATATACTACTACTCTGCCATAGAAAAGGATGAAATAATGCCATTCACAGCAACATGGATGGATCTAGAGATTATCACACTAAGTGAAGTACATCAGACAGAGAAAGACAAATACCGTATGATATCACTTATATGTGGAATCTAAAATGTGACACAAATGAACTTATCTACGAAACAGAAACAGACTCACAGACATGGAGAACAGACTTGTGGTTGCCAAGAGGGAGGGGAGAGGGGGAGGAATGGATTGGCAGTTTGGGATTAGCAGATGCAAACTATTACATATAGGATGGATAAACAAGGTCCTATTGTATAGCACAAGGAACTGTATTCAATATCCTGTGATAAACCATAATGGAAAAGAATATGAAAAAGAATGTATATATATATATATATATATATATATATCTGAATCACTTTGCTATACAGCAGAAATTAACATAACATTGTAAATCATACTATACTCGAATAAATTTTTAAAAAATTAAAAATAAAAATAGACTGATACTTATAGACTATCTTCCAGCTAAAAGATTCCCTAAGTTTTAGAAGAAGTCTCAATAAACTTGAAAAAGACAATTGCTCCTGTTCAGAATTCCCTTGTGCTTAGGTAACGCTGGCTCCACTATCGGTGACCCATCACAGCCACAAAAGTCCATCTCTATCGGCACCGCAGGAAAGAAAGCAGAAGCTGATCAAAAGGCGTGGCTTCAACTTGGAACAGCAACTCCCCTTAGCGTTAAGAGGAAGGTCTGAAGTCACCTAGGTACGTTGGTTGAAGACACAGTATGACAGAGAAGAATCTAGAAATGTTAAAAAGCAAGAGATGAAGAACTAGTACATTAACATTATCATTCAGAAGAATGAAGGAAACCATGACAATTTCTGAAATGTCAGCTCGTAAAGCTTTTCTCAATGGTAATGATTATGTGCCCATTTCTTAGAAGGCCTTGGTTGATCAGGAGTATCATCTGTGAGAAAGAGAGAGGATACATTCTGCGTCTCTTTTGACTCTAATTTTTGTATTATTCAGGGTCCTAACAGCATCCAGATGGCCCGACAAACTGGGGGACTGAAGAGAGCTTAAGAAAGGGACTACATACGAGGGGATGGGAAGGAAAGGTTCAGGGAAACCAACAAGCGAGAGGGCAGAGCCTCAGGACCAGCCACAGTGGTGAGGCTGGACCCCCGCTAAGTCAGCAGGAACAAGGGGAGCCGTTGTTTCCAGAATTGAGAGAGGGCAGCTACACAGGGGGAACCACCTGCCAAGAACTGTGGCCACTTGCCTTTCACCCGCCAGTCTCTGGCCTGTTGCTCCACTGGCCGAATCCAGAGGCCAAAAGAGCCTGTTGATTCCATGCTGATAGGGCAGCTCTTGGAGCACAGAGCAGGGTGGGGAAGGGTGGAATAGGACCGGGACGGGCAAAAGGAAGAGATCCAGCCCTTGTGGAGGCATCAGAGTGGAGAGCTAGGGAGAGGTGACAGCCCTGACCTCCCCCCAAAGCTCCAGACCTCCATTTCCAACTGGCTCTGGGACACCTTCCCCTTGGTGGCCTGCTGGCCTCTCAAACTCAGCACATCCAAACCACACTGCTCATCTTGCTTCTCAGTTCTGGTCCTTCCCTGGACCTCCTGATTTGTTCTATTTCCCTAGTTCTGTCCTGCTGGTCACCTAGGCTTAAAGCCTCAGGGCCACTTCCCCTCTGCTCTCTCCATCAGCTGCTAAGCCCTACATTATCCTATGCTTCACCATCTCACCCATCCTGTCTCTTCTCCTTTTCTTCTATCGAGACTGCTGGCATCTTCTTCTAACTGGTTTCGACATTGCTAACATTCTCCCCTTTAAATGTATCTTACACACCGTAGCTCGATGCATCTAAAACATACCACGGGTCTTGATTCATCATACCACGACTTAAGCAACCCAGCTCCTCCCCGTTCCCCAGATATGCCACATGCTTGCCGGTCTCAATTTCTCTGTTAAAACTTTTCCTTTGTCTGGAGGAGGGACCACCCTCCATCTTTACTTCCTGGAGCCCAGCCTTCCTTCATGCTCCCCAAAGATTCTGATCTTTCCCTCCTCCACTCTCCTTAGATATTTTTGCTTGTACCTCTCTTAGGGCATCTATCCCATTCTACCTTATATAACCATAATCTAAGGGCATGCGTTCTTTCCTAGTTTCCCCACTACATTGTAAACTTGAGGCAGAAAATCACGCCCTGTTCGTTTCTGTAGTTGCCCCTAGGAACGAGCCAACCAGCCAGCTCATCGTAGGTGTTTAATACCTGTGTACAGAATGAACGGATGTGACTATCGCTTCGGAGATTTTCCACAGGCCAAATGTGCAGTCTCCTTCTTGGTGTGTCTCTCTTGTCGACATCACAATGCAAATCAAGGCCAGCCCTAATGAGCCTCCACGTTGCTGGTGGAGCACATGACTAACCCCATAACAGACCTGGACTGCTTTATGAAAGCACTTTTCAAATAGCTTTATAGCACAGCCCGGCACACAAGGTTGGGAATAGATATCTAGAGATTTATCGGATCATTAAGGGAAGCAGAAGACAATAGGTATTGTGTTCATCTACACAGTAAGGGAGACCCAGGGCGCCTAAACCACCCCCATGCTAAACGTCAGCCCTCGGGCTCCGTGGCATCCACAAGCCACCCAAAAGCACCCGGCGAGGTCTGGATGAGCCCATCCCGGCGTTCACGTAGTCAGGGAGAAGAGGCTTACAGTCTGAAGTCCGTGATAATGGGTACAGGTCGGGGAGGCTGGGGGGAGGCGAGAAGAGAGGGATTGTCAAAAGTGCAGTGATTTAGTGTCTGTCTCTTTCTCCCTCTCCCTCCCTCTCTCGCCCCCTCCCATCACCCTGCCTCTTGCACAAGGAACTATTGAGAAGGGACAGAACAAACGCGCCCTTATGCAGCTCCCGCGGAGTCTCGGGGCTTGTCCGAGACAGCTGCCTGTAGCACGCTATGGTTACTCATTACCCGGGTTCCCAGGCAGGAAAAGCAGCAAACTTAATAGACCCGAACTAACCCTCAGCACAAACACTCCAGCCGTAAATAAATAAATAAGTCAGGTGTACCAGGACTGGGGGAGGGCGGGGGGGGGGGGAGGGGAGGGGAGGGGAGGCAGTGCAAGCTGACTGATGGGGGGAAACAAAATGAGAGTTTCTAAAAGGGGAGGGGGAGGAGGACGGAGGAAGGAAAACTCCCTTTGGAGGGAGGACAGAGGGGTGTTTGTGCCGCTGGCTTGTCCGTGCCTGCACAGTGGACTCGAGTCTCAGCTGGCCATTCGCAGAGGTCGCGGAGAAAGAGGACTTCGAGAGGAAAGGCAAGAAGGCCCCATTTCTCCAGCTCCCCGGCCCTCACCCTCCCGGGCGTGACTTGCTTCTGGAAATGATCACCTGCCACCACATTTGCTGGGGGGAGAGGTGCTGTGAGACATGGCATGAGTTTATCTCCCGCCTGACTCCCAAAGCAAATGGTCTGGTCCACAGTCGTCACAACACCCATCGAACAGATGGGAAGGGTGTGGACAGATGGAGAAGCCAGAGGGACTAAGAGGCACGGCAAGGGCTGGCATGAGGACAGTCATAGCCCCCCAATTTTAAAATATCTACACCATTGGTTCCTGACCGGCAGTGGTCTCTCTCCCCTCCCCCTGCGGACACGGTCTGGAGACATTTTTGGTTGTCACAGCTGGTGGGGGGGGGGCTGGTACTGGCATTTAGTGGAGAGAGGCCAGGATTCTGCTAAGCACGCCCCAACGCACAGGACAGCCCCCAAGACACAGAACGCTCCAGCCCTGAGGTCACAGTGCTGAGCTTGGGAAATCCTACTCTGGATCTAATTCTCAGAGCCCAGCCCGCAGCCCGGGCCACCTCTGATCTCGCAGATGGCATCAGTCAGTCTATCAGCCCGTGACAGTCCCATAAACCCACCCATTCTTCCAGGACGCATGAGGGAGGGAAATCCTAGACCCACGCGTGCCAACAGTGCCGTAATCTCCTTTTGACTAACTCTGGAGACAGATCCACGGAGGATGTGTATCAATCACACTGGCATTCCTAAGTCACTGCCTGACCGTTTAGCAGATTGGCCAAGTAATTTCTGTACCAAGGGGTGCGGGCACCCATTACTTTGTCTTAGAGTCTCTGCCAACCCTGGCACATTGGGGGTTTGGGAGGTTGCGTTTGGGTTTTGCTTTCTCCTTACTCAATCTGTGGTTCACTAGTGGACCGGTCTTACACGAGACTCTCACCCTCACTGGACCTCAATTTAATAAAGTCAAGGTGGGCAGACATGGTCCCCAGTCATCATCTCATGACCACTGCAAAGTTTAATGAGCTCTTTCAAGAGTTAAAGTGGTCCCAGAAGACCTCCTGCAAAGATGAACATGACCTGATTATGGGAGCCAAGTATGCAGTAAGTGTGGACCACTTCAAGGGCCAGTATGAGGTTTGTTTTCCAGTGTGGCCCTGGCCGCCAAGTGTTGGTGGGTCTAGCACAACCCTTGGTGTATTTCAGGAAGACTCTCGATCTTTCCCCAGCTGCCCCAGAATTGCTGCTGTAGGGTCAATGATTCTGTTGCAGTTGAGCTACTTCCTCAAAGGGGTGGGGGAATGGGGGGATGGGGGGGATGTACATATGCATGTAAGCGGGGTGTGCTATGTGCATGTATGTGATGTCTGTGTGGTAATGTGTGCCTGCATGTGTTGTGTATGTGGTGTGTGCATGTGTGTGATATGTGTGTGTGTTTGTGTGTGGCCAGACCAGCGATTAATGCCAGAACAAGAGGGCCAAGGAAGATTCCAGAGATAAGACTGTCCTAAAACATCTCTGATTGATGGGCACCTTTAGGAAGACAGAATCCCTGGAGTCTAGAGACTCCAGGAAGAGGCTGTCTGAGTTTAATTTCTGTCTCTGCTGTTTTAGAGCTACGTGACCTTGGGCAAGGCATTTAACTTTCTGGTTTCCACATCCCTATAATGGGATAATAAAAGTACCCACCTTGAGGTTAAAGGAATTAGTGAATTCATGTCAGGCACTTAGTGCTGGGCGCCTGGCAAGCACTCAGCAGATGCTGGCTACTCGCATTATTGCTGCTTTGGGAGAAAGTTCTTCCTGGAGTCTAACCTAACCCCGCCTGCTCCCTCCCCTGCTTCCCAGGAAAGCCATTTCCCCTGGGCTGATCACATCTCTGCCTACGACTCCTCTGTTGACTTCACTTGCCTCTCAGTGGAGACCTCAAATTTGCCCACTGCATCTGTTCCCAGGCCAGCCAGGAAGCGACAGGGTGAGATGGTCACCAACCTTCTGCCTCGGGGACCCCGAAGCCTCCCCTGGTGGCCCAGAGAAAGCCTGGCTGGGCTTTCCCCCACCGACGCCCACGGCAGGCGCCTGCCTTCCTCGGTCCCCCAGATGCCTGATGACAATATTATTGCCACAATAAAGCAATGACGGCCACTATCAACACTCAATCAGCCTGGCCTGCCCTTCACAACCGGTTTGTCAAAGCTGCCCCTCCCTTCCCTGCTGTTAGCTCTCCGCTTGCTTATCTGCTCTGGAGACAGAAGTCTCTGGTTGAATTGTGGCAAATTAATTATTGAACTTCATAGCCAGCTCCTGCCCACGCACACGACAATCACTCCCATTGACTGCCGAGGCGAGGCGGACTCCACCGTCACCGCAGGCCAGCCGGGGAGAGAGTCAGTCCCACCCTCGGAGACGGGCTCCCAACTGCTGAGCCAAATTCCCTTCCTCTAGGAAGCCTTTCCCAACCCTTGTGTCCCTGATACCTGAGTGAAAGAGCGTCTTTATAACAACACCGGCTGCAGCAAACGCTTTCCTTACGAATCAGTAAATGGTGCTGGAGCCACATAACTCACCAGCTTATTTCCGCGGAGCCATATAAGCCCCCGTGCCTGGCTCAGAGCAGATGTTTAATCGGGGTTGAATTGATGAAGGAACACAGATGAGTGTCCTCTCCAACTCAATCCAAGCTACTGTGTAATTGTCGATATATACAAAATAACATCTGTAACTCATTTAACCATCACTCATCGCACTTCCTCCTACGAAGTCTCGGAGGTTGGCACATCAATCTTGAATTTACAGATGAGGCACAGAGCGATAAGGAGGTTAAGTCACTTGCCCAAGACCTAATGGTAGCAAACCAGGATTCAAACCCAGGCAGAGTCCACACACCTACGTATCACGTCACGCTGCTTCCTGTGTAGACATCACCCTTACGGGTGGGTAACAGGAGACCTGGACGCCACCACCCACCTTAAGTTCTGGAACATGATCGGTACTGCTGACATTCTTTGCACAGTCCTCTCTGCTCCCCAGAAGGACGAATACGCTGACTTCTGTTTATTATTCCCTTTATTTTCGGTTTGACTACACCTGTATTGATCTCTAAAAACACGTTGCTTAGCTTTGCTTTTGAACTTCATCAAGATGGTATTAGGTTCCATGCAGTCTGCAACTTCCCCGACCCTGAAGTGATGAACATATTTTCCTGTGTTTTCTTCTCCTCCACCATTTTTGTTTCTCTCTACTTCAACACTCCTGGGTATCATCCGTGCTATTTTAATTTATATTTCAGGATATACTGTTTACATTCCCCTCTTTATCCAGTACCATGGAAGGCTCTCTACAATGAGGATCATAAAACAGGGCCCAGGCTGGACAAAGGGTCTCTGGGCACTTCTGGGCAGCCTGGGAATGGCCTTGGGCATACAGATCAGCATCTCCTGGGTGTTTCGTGACCTGTGCGGCAGCATCCCAGGACTGCAAGGTGGTTAAGGAGGAGCTTTGGAGCAGGCCTCTCCTGGGTCTGGATCCCCCTGTGTTATCAGTTACGGGCACAACTGTGCTACAGACGAACCACGGGAGCACTCAGTGTCTTACAGCAAGAGGCATTTATTCCCACATTTGCAGGCCTGCAGGTTGACTGTGGTTCTGCCAACCTGGGATGGATGCAACTGGGCGACGTGGCTTGAAGTTGCCTATTGGCTGAGCTTGGATCCCAGGCTATGAGTTGATATTAGTTTTCTATCACTGTGCTTAACAAACTACCCCAAAGCTTAGCAGCTTAGAAAAACAACGATTTCTTTCTTTCTCATGATTCCTCAGGTTGGCTGGGTAGATCTGCTGATCTCACCTGGGCTCACTCGTGTGGCTAGGGTCCCAGATGGCCTCACTCAGATGTCCGGCAGTTAGTGCTGGCTCTCCACTGGGGAGCCCAGGTTCTCTTTCTCGTGGACTCTCAGTCTCTAATCTGGACCAACGTCTTCACAACATGGGGGGCTCAGGGTTCCCAAGAGGGAGTGTTCACTATGCAAGGTTTCCTAAGGGCTCGGCTCTGGAACCCTCACACATCACTTTGGCCACATCCTATTTGTCAAAGCAAATCACGAGGCAGAGAGACATAGGAGACATAGGCTCCCCTCTTGATGTCACAAACGGCAACTTTACATTGTGAAGGGGAATGGACTCGGGGTGGCATGATTCATTGGTGGGGCAGGACAGAGAGCGAGTTATTCACTCGATCTGCCCCAGGTGGGTTCAGATCCACTCCACCTGTGTTTTTGCCAGAGCCAAGACTGAAGGGCCAGCAGAGACCTGGGACATGCTCTTCTCGAGGTGGACCACAGGAGCCCAAAGCACCAGACCAGGAAGCCTCTGCTCCTGACCTGGGTGCTCACATTCCAGTGGCCAAAGCAAGTGACATGGCCAAGGCCAAGATCCCTGGTGCAGGGAAAGTGGGGAGAGGAAGAGGGTGCACGGAAACGGAGCAACCATCAAAGCTATACTAGGACCTCTGTAACTTCCAGTGTTTAGCGCTGGCCCCCAAAGCACGGGTAACTCCTCCTTTGGAGCGTTAAGGCAGGGGTGACCCACTCGTCCCAGTTTGCCTGGGACTCTCCTGGTTTTAGCTCTGAAAGTCTCACATCGCGGAAACCCCCTCTGTCCTGGGCAAACTGGGATGGTTTGGGAACCCTATTTTGAGGACTAAACCTCCAAAAACCCCCAACCAGCTTTTATTATGAGGACTAGCCCCGCTCTACAGAAGCAAAAAGCAACTTCTCAGCGGCCACACAGACAGTCGGTGGGAGAACCTGTGTATCCCTCGGACCCTTTCCAGCGGTTGCTGCCTACACCCCTGCCCAGCCCCTCCTCTGGCAAGGTCCTCTCTCTGTGGTCCTAGTAACAGGCCCCCTGGAGAACGGCCGCCTTGTAAAGAGAGAAACTGAGGCCCAGAGAGGTTAAAGGGGGCAGCTGCTGACTAGAAACGTGGAACACCTGGGCCGGGCTGGAGCAGAGGGGGCACCCTGGAAACGGGGGCTGACCCACAGAAACAGAGGGTCTAGCCTATAAGCAGGGGGAGCTCCCAAAAGGTGGGCAGGCCGGCAGGGGGAGGGCTGGGCGGCCTCCACGTGGCCTGATCATCGGCCGGTATGGCTGGGAATGGCTGAACCTTGGGCGAGCTTCTCACCCTCCTGTAGCTTCAGGCCATCAGAAGAGAGCCCTGTGCTGGCTGCAAAGTACTTTGGTTAGTAACCTTGTAGGCAGCTCTAGAATCTTTGGCCTTATGGCGGTGCTTTGGTATTTTAATTTGCATATAAACTACTTGTGAATCTTGTTTAAAAAAAAAAAAAAAAACAAGAGGAGTTTTTGATTCTGTGGAGTGGAGGCCAAGACACTGCATTTCTTGCAGGAAACCAACACTGCTAGTCCGGACCACACTCGGATTACCAAGGCTTTAAGTTACTGTCTGACCCTTTCTATTCTGGGGAGTGGATGCATACCCCAGAAAGGACATCATTAGTAGTTCAAGGTTCTGCAGTGATAACTTTCTCTTCATTATCTCCATTATAATTTGAAAGCAGAAAATTTGTTTTGATTTTTTATTTCTCTGTAATCATTCCTCACTTGATTATTTTTTAATAAATGCTTGCTCAGGGCTTCCCTGGCGGCGCAGTGGTTGAGAACCTGCCTGCCAATGCAGGGGACACGGGTTCGAGCCCTGGTCTGGGAAGATCCCACATGCCGCGGAGCAACTGGGCCCGTGAGCCACAACTACTGAGCCTGCGTGTCTGGAGCCTGTGCTCCGCAATAAGAGAGGCCGCGACAGTGAGAGGCCCGCGCACCGCGATGAAGAGTGGCCCCCGCTTGCCGCAACTAGAGAAAGCCCTCGCACAGAAACGAAGACCCAACACAGCCAAAAATAAATAAATAAAAATAAAGAATTAAAAAAATAATAATAAAATAAAATAAAAGCATCTCCTTTAAAAAATTTTTTAAAAAAATAAATAAATAAATAAATGCATGCTTGCTCAGGTTTCACATGTACCAAATCTCCCTGAATCCTACTGAATGTATGACTCAAATTCTCAGAACTAGCTTTTTTGGTTACAATTAATTTCACAGTGGAAAAAAAAAAAAAGAAAAGAGCCCTGTGCTAATCCACCCGGAGCCAGATTCCAGTACTGCCCCGGCTTCCCACTCACTCGCTGTGTGGCCCAGGGCAACTTGTCCCAGCCCCCTGGGTGGGTCTCAATTTCTCTGTTTATGAACCACCTTCCTGACTTCCCAGGCATCACTGGGCCCCTTAGAGCCAGGAGGTACCATGACAGGTCAGCCCAGGTGAGTCCCCAGACGGGGTGGTATGTTCTATTTTTCTTGAGGAACTGATAAAGAGGAGACCTGCTGTGATGGAAGAGTTGTTGGATTTGGAATCAGAACACACAGTTCTGGTCATGTGTCCTCCATTTAAAAGTCACCCTTCTTCTCGAAGCCACAGTTTTGCTTGAGTGTGAATCACAATTCTTGGCCGTGTCTTAGCTCAGCTGCTGTAACAAAATACCACAGAACAGGGGGCTTGAACAGCAGACATTTATGTTCTCCCAGTTCTGGAGGCTGCAAGTCTGAGATCAGGGCACCAGCATGGTCAGATTCTGGCCTGAGCTCTCTTCCTGGCTTGCAGATGGCCACCTTCTCGCTGTGGGCTCACAGGCAGAAGAAAGGGAGATCTCTCTCTCTCTTCCTCTTATTATAAATTTATCAGATGTTATCAGATGAGGACGCCACCCTTATGATCTCACCTAACCTGAACTCCCTCCCTGAAAGCCCCATCTCCAAGTACAGTCACGTTGGGGGTTAGGGCTTCAATGTGAATTTTAGGGGGGTCCAATTCCACCCATGGCACCTTGCACTTGCACTGATCTTTGGGTCAAATTAAACGGACACGTGACCAAGCTCAGCCAACTTGAAGGTACACACCCGGAAGAGGGTCCCGGTACAGGGCTTCTGCTGGCACATCAGTCAAGTGCTGAGTGAACCAACTGGGACCAAATTGACGAGGATGGGGGACATGATACCACAGAGCACCCCCAGTTTTCCCCAGGTCCCTCAGGGAGTCCCAACTCTGAGGTCTGGGATTGCCACTCCTGAATCCCCGTCCTGGATTCATTCCTCTTCCGAGGGCATTTGGAGGACAAATACTTTCCGATCGGAGTATCTTCCAAATACTCAACATCTGGAAGGACCTGTGACAAAGGCCCCCTTTGTGTGGCAGGGAAATGGGCTGGCGATAAAATACAGCACCAGATCCCAGAGAGCTGGGAACGGCAGGGGGGCAGAGAGGGTGAGGGAGTGAGCGAGGAGAATGGGCGTGAGAGCCAGGTCAGCAAGAGGTACGCCCAGGAGAGTAAGACAATAAATAATGGCCAGAGCTTGTCTAGCGCTTCCCGTGCGCGAGGTGTTCTTCAAAGTACTTTCTGTTTTTAGCGCCTTATTTATATCAAAGAACACTGAAGAGGTGCTCACGGAGAGGGAAGAGGATGGATCTGAGAGCACGTGGGGAGGGATACTGAGAGAGAGGTTGAAGAAAACAGAGGGAGGGTGCAGAGACGGAGGAGTTCACGCAACAAGGGAACATGTTTCACGTCTGGACAGGGCCAGGCAGAGGAACAAATGTTGCTGGAATGTTCAAAGGGGACAGCATCCCAACTCCATTTCTAGCCAGATGATTTCCTCGCTTCCTCAGAACCGTGTGCAGGTACACACAGGTACAGGTGTGCTTGCAGAAGCCTCGGTCCCTCTGTTCCAGCAGGCGGCCGCGCCTGCCTGTGTGTGTGTGGGCACGCACACGTGCGCCTGCGGGAGCTATGGTAACCTGGAATAACAGAGCACGGGATGCCGTGGCGCTTCCTACCCACCCTGCAGCAACCCCACCTCCACCCCAGCGTGGCTCCAGCCCCGAGGCTGTCCCCAAACCTGACAGGATCCCCCTCTGTGGAAAGTTCCTCAGAGACTGAAGGTCTGGGATGCCAAAATTCCTATCAAAAAGCCAGTCATGGAGAGCTATGAGGACACTGCTTTCCTAAAGTATCTGAAAATCAATTCAGCTTTTGCAGAATCTCAGAATTCTGGAGCTGGAATGAACCTCAGGAATCTGGTCACAAATGGGAAGGGGATGGATGACCCTGGTGACACTTGTTTAAAATGCAGATTCCCAGGCCCTGTCCTAGACCCACCCAATGAGCAGGGGTGGGGAGAGGGAATCTAGGAATTTGCATTTGGTAAACTCTACAGGTGATTCTTTTTTTAAACTTTATTGAAGTATAGTTGATTTACAATGTTGTGTTAATTTCTGCTGTTACAGCAAAGTAACTCAGTTGTACATGTATGTACATTCTTTTTCGTATTCTTTTCCACTATGGTTTATCCCAGGACACTGAATATAGTTCCCTGTGCTGTACAGTAAGACCTTGCTGTTTATCCATTCTCTATATACTAGTTTGCACCTGCTAGTCCCAAACTCCCACTCCTTCCCCTGGCAACCACAAGTCTGTTCTCTATATCTGTGAATCTGTTTCTGTTTCGTAGATATGTTCACTTGTGTCGTATTTTAGATTTCACATGTAAGCGATATCATATGATATTTGTCTTTCTCTGTCTGGCTTATTTCACTTAGTATGATACTCTCTAGGTCCATCCATGTTGCTGCAAATGGTATGATTTCATTCTTTTTTATGGCTGAGTAGTATTCCACTGTGTGTGTGTATATATCTTCTTTATCCATTCATCTATCGATGGACATTTAGTTGCTTCCATGTCTTGGCTGTTGTAAATAGTGCTTCTACAAACACTGGGGTGCATGTATCTTTTCAAATTAGAGTTTTGTCTGGGTATATGCCCAGGAGTGGGCTACAGGTGGTTTTTTAACGCACATTCAAATGCAAGAAGTCTTCATGCAAATCATGACCCACCTTCCAGCAGAGCAGCACTGACTAATCTGAGACACATGCTGTTCATTCAGTTCTTGAACATCTCTAAGGCTGCACAGTTGTCAGCATTCAGAAAGTCTTTCCCAACTTTCTTTTTTTTATATCTAACCTGTATATTCTTCTTGAGCACGAACAAAGCGCTGGGTGAACTCATTACATATTACCTTATTTAATATTTGTGACACGCCTCTGAGTTACATACAGGATGGAGGCAGTAAGAGAAGCAGAAGAGAACAAGAACAAGGGAGGTCACAGGAACAGGGGAAGAGAAGAGAAGACATTCTCTAGTCTCCTGGCTTTGGGGAAGCATTAAGCTGACTTCTTGGTATGTCCCTGTCACTTTTACAACCAGAGTATGTCGAGTGGCATCAAAATTCAGAACTGTCACATTTGGAAAAAACAAATTCTACTTTTGTTTTGCCAGACTCCCTTGCAGCTAGGATTGGCCATATTACGTATTTCTGACCAATGAGATGTTCCCGGAAGTCTGCTGAGTTGCAAACATTTGCTGTGTGTCAGTGGCTGCTTATATTATATTGTTCCGAGGTACACTGAAGAGGCAAAGGAATTGGAAGCACTGGTTTCCTCCAAAGGCAGAGTGTCAGGTGGGGTGTGGACAGCAGGTACCTTGAAGGTCTGCACCAGGGGCTGCTAGAGCACCCAGACCCCCACCCCAGAACATCCCCACACTGTGCAGTCACTTTCACCCCCAACCCAACAGGAGCCTGAGGATTTAGTTGCCAGAGAAACTGAACGAGAGAGAGTCCAGACATGGGCACTTCCGAGGGCAGGGGCAAAGCAGGGAGCAAAGACGGGGATATTGAAGGAATGTCCACCTGCCCCTTCACCAAGTCAGGTCTCCAAACGTTACTGCTCAACTTACATCCCCCTGACAAGACACATCTGGGCTCCTCTCTGGTAAAATTAATCATCCCAAGAGAAAAGACCCAACAATAATGATATTTGAGGGCCCTCAATGAAAAGTCTAGTTTCTCCCCAAATGCCTTCCATGGGGCTGACTAGCTTTCACATCCCATCCAATCTCACTCCTATGTACAGAGCTTTCAATGAGACAAGCATCACCAGACATCGGGGGAAAGTTCCAAGTAGGACAGACAGAGACCAAAACAACAAAATGAGGTAGGGGTTAGGGGGAGAAGAAAGAAACCCGGGGGAGATGGAGGCAATGCAGGGAGCAGAAGAAAACAGAAACATAACAAACACCACTAACTCCTTTCGTTATTATCCTTGGAGAGATAGAAGAAAGTACTGCATCCCAGAAATAAGAACAAGAGACCTCAAGAAGAATTATTATGGCAATTTGAGCCCTTGGACATTAAAAATGTGACAGCAGAAATTGAAGAGAAAAAATCAGCAGCAGAATTGGAATACAGTGTTAAAAGAACCAAGAGACAGAAAAAGACCGGGTAAATCCAGAGGAATAAGAATGAGGCTCAAGCCAGGGGTGCCAAGACCCAACAAAGAAAAATTCCAAGAGAGAAACAGAAAAAATTAAGGGGAGAAAACTGGGAAATAAATAATATAAGAAAATGGACATGAGTTTCCAGGTTGTAAGGGGGTATCAAGGGCCCAGGACAAAGAATGAAAACAGACCCACACCAATATCCTGTATCATAAAATTTCAGCTCATTAGGAATAAAAAGAAGACCTTCAAAGGAGGGAAGTAGGAGGGGAAGAAAGGAGACAGAGACAGAGATCTCCCGTACAAAGGACCAGGAATCCAAATAGCATCAAACTATTCAACAGCAACACAGGAGAGAAGGTCATGGCATCTCGGCAGAGGGGAGGGGGAGAAATCATTTTCTTGCCTTTCCAGCTTCTAGAGGCCACTGGTATTCCTTGGCTCACGGCCCCTTCCATCTTCAAAGCCTGCAATGACCAGTCCATCCTTCTTACATCACATCACTCTGCCCGCCCTCCCCTCCTCTCTCTTCAGCTTATGAGGACCCGTGTGATTACACTGGACCCACAATCCAATGGAGGGAATCCAGAAGGATCTCCCCATCTCAAGGTCAGCTGATCAGCAACCTTAATTCCATCTGCAACCTGGATTCACCCTAGCCTGTAACAGAAGATATTCACAGGTTCTGGGGCTTAGGATGTAGACATCTCCGTCTACCAAAAGGGGCATATTTCAGCTTTGTACAAAATCTGGGTCATTTTATTTAGGAAAAAGGGGAGAGGGGATGTAAGGCAGGCACACGCTAAGGATTACGGAGCAGAAAAGGTAAGAGGAGGCAGGGCCCCCCCATGGCACCACGGAGCCACTGCTCCAATCCCAGACTGGACCTCGATCACATTTTAAATTACGAGAGAGAAACGTACCCTCGTTTGGTGAAGTTTCCGTAGGGAGACTTTTGTTGAATGAAGCTCAATCTAAACCTAAGGGAACTGTCACTTTCCAAGGTAAGAAGTCGACAGATAATGTCTAAAACCAAAACAGGGAGCGATGCGAGGACAAGCATGGTGTTGGGAAATATTAGGAGGTAAACAGCCAAAGAAACATCTACAGGGGAATGGAAAGAGATTCCCAGCTGAGGAAGAGGAGGGGAGAGCATCGCTGCATTTCTTTAAAAATGTTATCACACTGTCTGACTGATTACACTTCATTTACCTGGTCCTTAATAAAAATAAGATTTTAATTTTAAAAACGATGAAAATGGTTTGGAGCACTATGGCAACAACCCAGAGGTGCAAGGAAAATACCTACCCAGGCGATGTTCCCTGGCTGGGGTGGGTCAGGCTGGAGGAGTCTCCTGGGAGACGGGAAATGGTCCCTGAGGGTGCCAACGGGGAGCACAGCCTCTGCTCAACAGGTAAGGAGGTCCAGTGACCCCCTCCTCCCCATGCAGCTAAAAAGCGCAAGAGGTCAGGACAGGATCCAAAGTTTCCCATCATCCCTCACAACTTGCTGTTTTTAGGAGCCACACTCCAAAGAGCGAACTAGGAGAAGAAAAGTCAGGGGCTGGTTTCCAGGGAGGGAGAGTGACCACGGCCATTCCTCTCTGCACATCTGCTGCTCTAAGCCTGGCCCTGGGGAACAAAGCCAAGATCTTAATCACCCAGTGTCGCTCTGGCACGCTGAGCCTGTGATACACCTGTCTCCACCATCAGGCAAATGAGTGGGTTTGCAGGCAGGGGCCTGCCCCGCCAAACAATGCACCCCTTTGTCCCTGCCCAGAGCTCTCAGGATCCGCAAGGATGCCAAATCCATCAGCGCCTGTCAGGGCCCTTGATGCACACAATGCAAGTTATGAGCCACATTCTCCAGCAAAGCCCCAGGCTTCCAGCAGGCAGCTCGAGCTGACACGCAAAGTGTCAGTCAACCTTCGACAAGCCCGGGGTGGGGACCCGGGTAAGCTGGGGGGTGGTGGGGGGGGGGAGCAGGGCTCTAGCTCTCAGTCCCAGAAGCCAAGCAGGGCCAGAGAAGATGTCCCTGGAACTCTGATGCATCCTTTCTAAAAACCAGCCCCGAGCGAGCTGCATTAAGAAAAATCGTCTTCCCGTGTGGGCAGAGGGCTCTCCCGGCTACTCGGGCACAGAGGATGGGCACATGTGCAGGGCACGTCCCCACCCCTGGCTCACGTGGCCAGCAGTTTAAGGTCCCAGAACCCTGCCTGGGAAGGAGGGAGGATGGAAGTATGAATTCCCGATTCCCTACAAATGTGACACCAGCCAGAAAGGTGTAACTCTGTCCTTTGTAGCCAGAGAGGTGGCAGGCTCTATAGAAGTTTGGGGGTTTTGTGTCCTAAGAGAACCCAGAAGTGGCCTCTGCGGATGCTGCCCAGGTTATGTGTGTATTTTGCGACAAGCTCTGCGAACCATCCCTGGCTGCCCTATTCTGTCCGGCCAGCCCCTCCTTTCCCACTCTCCATCCACGTGACCCCCCGTCACTGTGGCCAGGAATACACAAGCCCTTTCCTTGGGCAAACAACTGTTTCTTCACAGAATCCTAGGTTGGCCCCAGCACTCCACGCAGAGAGCGGGGACGGGAGAGGAGGGTGTGTCCCTCTGGGGTGGGGTCGCCGGCACCGTCTGCCAGGCCGTGTGTGCAAGGCGAGTTCAGAGCTACAATTAGCGCCAACTCAGCCACACTCCCCGGACCCCATTCCCCGGGCTTACCCCACAGGCTTCTTTACGGGAATGAAATGACATAATGAATGACTTTTGAGAACAGCACAAATTCCTTTAGCAATACGGGGTATCTGAGCTGAATCATACTGGGTCATATTTTATTGTTTTTGACCCAAGGCCACTGCTCAACTGAAAGAGAAGGAGTAAGACATATACAATATTTAAAGTAAATTATATAACGTTCCGTTGCGTGTGTCTAAGAGAAAACCTTTCCTTTTCAAGATACACATGGACCTGTTTATGCATAAAATGACACAATGTCTGAGCTTTTGTTGTCTGTTTGTTTAAAAATAATGAGGAAGGGCTTCCCTGGTGGCGCAGTGGTTGAGAATCCGCCTGCCAATGCAGGGGACACGGGTTCGAGCCCTGGTCCTGGAAGATCCCACATGCCGCGGAGCAACTAAGCCCGTGCGCCACAACTGCTGAGCCTGCACCCTAGAGCCCGCGAGCCACAACTACTGAGCCCGCGAGCCACAACTACTGAAGCCCGTGCGCCTAGAGCCCGTGCTCCGCAACAAGAGAAGCCACCGCAATGAGAAGCCCGCGCGCCGCAACAAAGAGTAGCCCCTGCTCACTCCAACTAGAGACCAAAAGCAGCCAAAAATAAATAAATAAATAAAATAAAAATTATTCTTTAAAAAAAGACAAACAACCAACACCCATACAAAAATAAATAAATAAATAATGAGGAAGACGGAGGTGAAGGGGGCCAAACTGGCCGAGGGGGGGATGGTTGTCGGAACTGGGTGGTGGATACATGGGGTTCAGGACACCCTTCTGTTTACTTGAGCGTAGGTTCAAAATTCTTCGTAATAGAAAGGTGAACAAAAACAGACTTCAAAGAGAAAAAAAAATGAGTAAAGAATAAATCTGCCAGTGTAAGAACTTACATAGGCGTTGTAAGGCAACTGATCAGACCTGGCCTTGCTTTCACATTGTAGTGGCTAAAAGAGACGTGGTTTTGGTTTTTTTAACCAGACAGTATAAAGGTGACTAAGTCCCTGCTCATGTCGGACAATGAACCACTCAGCATTTCTGGTAGGACTCCAGAACAGCATCTAGTGACACTGACTCCCAAAATATGTCTGCTGTAGTACAGATTTATGTCACAGAGTAGAGATCGGGGGACTGAAGGCAGTTCCTAAACTCAGGATATACCGTGATCAAAGCTGTAGGGATGGTTTTAAAGAAGACGCCACACATGAGAACAGACTGGTGGTTGCCAAGGGGGCGGGGGTGGGGAAGGATGGACTGGGAGTTTGGGGTTGGCAGGTGCAAACTAGTCTATAGAGAATGGAGAAACGACAAGGTCCTACTGCAGAGCGCAGGGAAGTATATTCAATGTCCTGTGATAAACCATAGGGGAAAAGAATATGGAAAAGAATGTATATACAGGTATAACTGAATCACTGTGCTATACATCAGAAATTAAGAAAACATTGTAAATCAACTATACGTCAATAAAATAAATTGAAGGAAGGAAGGAAGGAAGGAAGGGAGGGAGAAAAATAAAGAAGATGTCAGAAAGACTTACTAAGCAGCAGGAAGGGCAGATCGGCTAGCTAGCACGACTGGCAAAAACCACTCTTCATCACCTGGTCCTCCCAGGTAGAGCGTCACAAACAGCCTGAAGGACATTGTCATTATTTCTGTAGGATTTTTGTGAGAGCAGCGGTTCCATTTTTAACTGGTACATTGCTCGCGCTAATGCTATCTGCCGAATCTTTTCCTCTTGCTGTTTTTGTTCTTAGCGGACTGAGGTGACGATTAGAGAGGTAATATCAAAAATCACCAGTTAATGCCTGAATCATAACACCTTGACATCTGAATGCATAGGTGCTAGCTTTCCTTCTGATTGGCAAGTTCCTAACCTTCTCAACTTATTTAAGCATCTAACACCCTGAGCTGTCTTCATCCCTCTTTACACCTGCCAACAAAATCTAAATGAGGAATGGTATTGACCCATGCATGAGACACGGGCAACACAGGAAGTCAGTGACCAAGCAACACAGCATCAGGTGCTGATGGGTCATAACTCCAGAGGCCCAACAGTTGGGACCAGCCTCCCTGACCAGTAAAAGGAGGGAGGAAATGGATGCTGAGCTGACAGTGGGAGGAACCTGGGTGTGGCAGAGAAGGGCGTGTTTCCGGGGGAGCCCTGTACCCTACTTGTTTGCTGCACTTTTCCAAACCACAAAGCCCTGCTAGGAGCTCCCCTGCCAAGGCTGATCGCAATCTACCGTGCTATCTGCATTGTCATCTCTCATGCAGATGCGCAGTCAGCGCTGTGAATGCTAAGGGCGCTCCCTTGGGGAATCTTGCCTTTTCCCAAAGCCTGGTTCTCTGGGCATCCCGGCCTAGAGCAGCACATTTCTCCAGCGGTGGCGATGTTGCCAACTGCATCCCGGTTAACTTCCTTCTCTCCTTTCCTACCTGCCCTTCTCCGCCAGCCCTACCACAACCCTAACCTTAAGATGAGCCTAAACCATGCTCCCCTTTGCATCCTGGCCTTTCACAACGAATATTCAGGATGACAGAGCCCCTCGAGGAAAAGATCTCACCCGGCTCTCCCTTTAACCTTGATGGCTGTGTCATCCAGCCAGAGGTTGTATCTGTGTCTGGTGCCTGGGTCCCCTGAGTGCTAGGAGAAGTGGCCCTCTGCCTGATGGGCCTGTGAGGAGGAGGATGGGAAACTGGCATCTGAGTTTTTCTGGTTTGGAAAAAGAGGATTTTACTTTTCAGCACCTGCCAACCTGACAGGTTTGCCAAGAATTTTACATTTGCCAAGAATTCTACATTAAATAAATACACACCTACATCACCTCCTCCCCCCAAGCAGGCGTAACCTACTGGGTAAGGAAACAGCTCTTAGGAAGGAGGACCATATGGGTTCATGAACCTTTCTGGTTTCCACAGCATAATCCATTCTCACCTCCGCCAGATGACCTGAAACATCTCCTTTGTGTTCAAGTTTGGGTTCCAAAGCAAGAAAGTTAAGGCTTGATTTTGACCTACAAGATTGTTGTTCTTTTTATCATACAAGTCTATTATACACATTTTGAATGTACAGGTATGTATAAAAAAAAAATCCTTGGGAACTTCTAGGTCTATACGCTCTTATAGATCTGGTTACTGGACTCTGTTTTGGAGGTACTGTTGTCCTTTCCTTTTGCCTGCAAAGTGTAGTCAATGGCTGAGCCTTAGATAGCCATGGCCATGGAATTCATCGTGTTGGGAGCTGATTTGCAAAAGTTCCTAAATCTAACTAAAGGCAGTGACCAAAATGAAGACATCTCTGCACTTAGTTTGTGCTAGCTTGCTATACAACAGCAGAGAACTAATACAACGACCCTCTCCTACCAAGTGACCAAATATGACCAATGTCTACGTGGAAGAAACCTGCAGATTCACGAACTGTTTATTTAAGAGCAGTCTTTTTTCCTTCAACCTGTGTTGTAGGCTTGCAGTACACGAACGCTTTCACGTTCCTTATAATTTCACACATTCAGTTCAATCAGCATTTTCACTGAAAAAGCAGGAAGGGAGGAGGTTCCTGTTCAAGAAAACCTTTCATGAAGTATAAACCTACGTACTAACCTTACATCAGTTCATTGTTCTTTTCCATGGGACACCCTCCAGGGTGTGGTAGTGACCAACGTACTCTGCAGACCCCCGTGCATATTGAACTCTATTCCTAAAAGGCAAAGGTCCGAGAAGGGAGTACACCTGTCACACCCTTACCGCACATCTGGAAAGCTGAAACAAAACGGCTAAGGGCCTCTCCTCTCTTCGCACGTTCCCCCACCCCACCATCCCCGCCACCCTCCCGGCTTGTCCTGTATTTTCATTCTTCCCTGGCACATCCTGGGCTTCTTGGAGGTCATGGCTCCCGCATCAGTGGAGGGAGATGCTAGCCTGGCCTTAATCCCCAGGGCTGGGTCCTCACCAGCTCCAAAGAGCCTAGATCCATACCCCTCCCTGTTGGTTGGAGAGAGGCCAGTGAGAGACTTATTAATTTTATGGCTCGTAGTTTGCCAGAGAATGGGGGATACATCAGAAAAGATCCCACACAATTTCCAGTCTGATCTTCTAATTGGGGGGAGGATCATGGGGTGCAGGGATGCTGGGATACAGGTTCCAAGGTTTACCCTGAACAACGAATCGTTACGTGCCTGTCTTTGGGCCACATAATCCCGTTGCCCTTTAAGCTCATCCATCCACCCACGTCTTCCATGTCTTGGAACAGAAGGCAGTACCAAGTGCCCTAAGAATGCTGGGGGGCCCTGAGGCTGTGCAGCCCCATCAGAAGCTGCAGACCTCTCAGTGACAGCTCTTGGGGACAGGCGGTGGCCATGTAAGGCCCCTTTGCGGTCAAGCCTCTGGCAGGGCCAGGGCACCGTCAAGAAGATGAGAACCAAAAGAGAAGAGGGTTGAATAGGTGCAGGGCCCGAGGTGGGTGCAGGGCCGCTGTTTCCCACAACTCCGGCAGCCCAGGTCCAGCCTCCCTCCTGCGTTCTGCTGGAGGGAGGGGAAGCAGTCCACTCTCCAGGAGGAAGAACTAAACCCGCCTGGAGGAACCTCCCTGCCTAGGAACACGCTGCAGGGCTGAGCTGTGTCAGAAAGATGGTCAAAACGTGAATTCACTACAGAGGACTAGGGAAGTGTTTGCTGACGCCTCGAAATCCCCTAGGACTGCAGGCCTCCCCGCCCTGCGGTCAAGCGGAGTAAATTTAAAGCACGCACGAGGACCAGAGGTGCACCTACCTTAAAGCCAGCGAAGCCTGAACTGCAGCGACGCTGGCTCACAGGCGCCCCTCCAAAGCTTTGTGCCTAATTTTGTGTTTTGTACTCGAGTACTGTTTTTCCTCAACTTACACAAACTCCAGACTCCCCCAAACCCGGGTCCATCATCGGAGGGGACAAGCTGGGAGTGACCAGCCGCAGTCGGCAGGAGCCCCGGGAAGCCACGGGTCCCTTTGGTGGAGTGGACTGGCCTCGCGGTAGCCCAGCGGCGTCACAGGGGATGATGATTGCGTCCCTCCGCGGGCGGACGACGGAAGGAGGCGGTCCCAGGGCGCCGGGAACGCAGCGGGCAGCGTGCGTGCAAAGCCCCGCCCACCCGCGGGCCCGCCCCGCCCCGCCCCGCCCCGCCCCGCCCCGCCCCGCGGACCCGCCCCCGCCCCCAGCAGGTAAACAGCGCCGCGCCAGGACCCCCGCGGGAGAGCCTGTGCGCCGAGCCGGGAACGCGCGGCCGGGCTGGGAGCGCACCTGCGGGCAGGCCAGTCGAGCCCAGGACAGTAGCCAGGCGGAGATGGCCCGAGAGCTGGGGAACCCGCGCCTCTGGAAGACCCTGCCGCAGGGCCGACCCTGGGTGCTGTAAACACAGAAGATCGGTGCCTTTCGTTATGTGTAATCATACCTCAATTTAAAAGGAAGAAAAAGAAGAACAGCCCCTGGGCTCCCATTTAGCCAACTTTCACGGATTCAACCAACTTTTACGGAAGGTGGAGGTGTGCAGGATGTTGCATCAAGAAAGCCCTAAGCAGGAGGGACGGGAAGTCCATTTGGGCATCCTCCGCGCAAAGCAGAAACGACTCTGCCGCTGCCCAGCACCACCTTGGCGAGTAAGACTCCTGGACCTCCCCGGCCTCGCTGTTCAAGTGCGGTTATAATATAGAAGTCAAGGAGGACTCAAGGAGATGACGAGGGCGGGAAGCACCCTGCCTGGCGCACAGTCTAACCAATGGCCTTCTGGTCCCTCCGTCAGCACGGCAGGATGAGAATGTCCCCAAAGCAGATCCAGACGCTCATACCTTCCCCCACCTCCCCACGTCCCATACCAGTCCCCTGGGATGAGTCAAGGTGTCCATCAAAGGCAAAGCCTTGAGGGAATGAGATGTTTCTGCCATCAGTCAGGGATCTGAGAGACAAGAGGCAGTCCTGGTAAGTGGTGCTAGCAGCTTTAAAAAAAGACAGTTTCCAAGTGACTGAGAGAGGAGAAACTGCTGAGCCTAGTTTACCGATGGCTCTGCTGATATGCTGGCCCCATCTAGAAATGGACTGCTGTGGTGTTAGAGTTCCACTGAGGGTAGCAGGTGAAGAGAAAACCTCCCAGCGGGGAGAATTCTAAGCACCCATTTCTACGTCCGCTTTGCCTGGAAGGAAAGATGATTTGATGCAAGAAGCTACACCAGTTTATGAACTGTGACAAATGGTCTGGCCAAATGGTCAAGCACTGGAAAGAAGCAAGATTAGAGGTCTGGTGACAGAGACGTTTGGGGAGGCAGAGATGGCTGCGCCTCTCAGGAAGGGGCAAGTGTGGAAATAATTGTCCCTCGAGTGAAAGGTCACCCATAGTCTCCACTGTGGAGGAGACTCTTACTAATTAAGTGGCCAAGACTATCTACGAATGACAGTTTCTTTCCCCGGGGACATTGTTGCTTTCTCAACTGATTCAAGAATAAAAGTGGCCATGTTGCCAAAGATGGAACAATGCATGGATTCAACCACTTGGCTGTCCATCATCCATCAGACCTGGCCAATGAGTGCACATAGCATCGGTGATTGACCCCTGACCCCGGATACTGATGATACTCCAATGGTCCCACACACTGCTTGGTTGCAGACTGATTACTTTGGACCGCTTCCATTATGGAAGAGGCAGGCTCATATGTCTGGATTTAGAATAGCCTTCCTGTCCGTCCTATCATCGTGGCATCCTATAACATTAGTTCTGACCTAGGGATTCACTTTACAGTCAAACAGGGAAGGCAACAGGCAGATATCCTTAGAATTTGATCCCACCATCCAGAAGCAATCATCTGTTTTGAACTGTGACACGAATTATTAAGGATCTGGTTTTATGACTAGCTATGAGACAATGTCTAGTGAGGGTGAGTATTCAATATGTGGTGTTATTTCTCCCATAGCCAGACCAGGCAGCTCTGGAAGAAGGGAGAGTGGGGATGGTGCCACCTCCATTTTACCAAATGACACTCTCTTCAACGTTGGGCTCCACCTGGTTAAGACTGTTTGAATCCAAGAAAGGAATGCTCGACCACTGGGCGGCTAGCCACTGGGGGAAAAGGGAATTCTGAAGTTTCCATTGTGTGAGCGACAGCTCCGTTATCTAAGCAGGGAGTTTTTGGTTTGTTTGTTTGTTTTTGTTTTTAAGACAAAATAGAGCAATCAAAGTATATGTAGATGTCGAACAGCAAAAGAGTGAGGCTGTCATAAACATATTTTTTTCTTCTTTTGGCTCTCCACCATCTGAACTCATTCCCCAAATTGGAAAATCCATTATTATGTGAGTCTTAATAAGAGGGCAAGACCGGTTAGTTCCTGGACACAGGATCTAAACTCTGCCAGCTAGATGATCCTGCCCTGCTCAGAACGCTGTATGTGAAGCCAGGACACAGAGAATCAGGGTCACTTTAGAGCTCTTTCCCATGGTGGTGATGGCAGCAGTTTGAGTAATGGTCCAGTTTCGAGGGACCATGGCATCCAAATCAAGCTGTTTTTGAGATGCGACTGGGCCATAGTCCCAGACCTCTAGTTTTCTTGGATCCAACCCATTTTCGAGCCCGATTCTCTATAGATCCCATGAGCTCCCTGATAACCTTCCATTAAATTCTTTCCCTAAGCAAGCTGGAGTTGGATGCTGTTGTCTGCAACCATGAATCTAGCTAGCCCTTCTCATGTGAGCTCTTTCCTTTGCTTCCCCTGGTGTTGGGTAGGGTAGATATTAGGACTAACTTTAGTTAGCTCTTATATGATCAACCCTGGAAAGAAGCAGCTTTGAGAAGGACTGGACGTAGCACAGGTCATCCACAACAATATCCCCTTTATTGGTATTAATCACAGTTATGAGGTCTTGTCCATCAGAAAGAAGTCTGCATTATGTAGAACGACATACAAAGACATAAAAATACCCATATGCCAACCACCAAACCAACGAATCTCCACCAATCAAACCTCTGCATGTGTCTTCACTTTTGATCATCAGTGCTCCGGAAGAACGTACATAGATCTAGCGTAGGGTTATAGGGCATTCCCAGAACAGAGTATTCACCCTTGGCAGCAATGAGACATGTAAACGCAGGGCAGGCATTGGTAACACAGTGTCTGAATACCTGCCTCCTGGGCTGCCTGCCTTGTCAGCAGAGCCCACTCAAGGTCCCAAAGGCTCCTATAACCAGTGAGGACGGCAGGCCTTAGCTATGTTGGAAGCAGACAAGTTATGTCACCCCTGATGGAGAAGCTGTGTGTATAAGGGAGTAGTCTCATTCAAGTCATTCTTTAGGGTTATTTTAGAATGATGAATTGACTCAAATTTACTTTAAAAGGGAAATGTAAAAAATACGTCTTCTTTTCCTACCCCTTTTCCTGTCTTATCCTGAGGTCTCTGGCCAAAATCCAGCAAAGCAGCTTAAGAGCTCTGGGTCAGGTTATAAGTTACCGAATAGTCAACAGAGAAGGACCCGGTGCAGATTCCAAATGTCTTTCGTTCACTTAAATGAGCTTAAGTGGCTCCCCCCGTAAGTAAATGAAGGGGTTGAGTTCTAGCAGTTTGCTGGTGTCCCCAAGTCTCTTAGAAAAATGAAGCCTATAAGCTTATCAAAACACATGTCTGGGGGACTTGGAAACCATGGCAAACCGGTTTGCTCTTGGAATCCAGAGAGAGCAGAGGTCTCTGATCAAAGCTCTACCCTCTCCTCTTTTCACAGGGCTCACTGTGTGTTCACAGTTGTCCTAATTCCCTTAACTTCAATAGTGTCAATCTTTGCCTTAAAAAAAGAGAAAGAGAGAAAGACTAGCTGATTTTCTTCCCTTTGTCCGTGTCTCGCCCCATGCAGCCTCTCCCTTGGGGGAGGCAGCAGAAGGCATGTCCCTCCTTGGGCCTTGGGAAGTAGGTTGCTTTGTCCACGATGCTCCTGTTCCAGTCTTGATGGACAGAGGATCAACGGTAAAAGATCGGGAAGGACAGACAAGAGCTGTCCTGGCCATTCTGCTCTGAGTCACTAGGCAAAGATGCTTGGGAGACTTCTCTCTTGGTAGCTTGCTTCTGTAGGTGACCTTGAGGAGTTGCCACTGAGTCCAGTGAGGGAGAACAAAGGTACAAAAGCAGAGACTTCCCTGATCTGTAGGTCCTTGGTTTTCCCACCGAAGAAAGATTCCATGTAGTGGCCAAGCAAAAATCTGTAGTTCCGTGACTACCTGAAATTCCAAATAAAACCACTATCTCCCTTAAAAGAAAACTAAAAATTGTCATAATCAGAGTCAATCAGGGTAATGAGAGAGAAAGGAGAGAAAGGAAAAACGTTTTGATGTGAAGAAAGAGGCTGTGGTCCTGAAGAAGCCAATCCCGGCCGTTTCCTCGTGCTGCCTTTCCCGGGGTCCGAGGCACTTCAGCACTAGCCCAGACCAACATCCAACGACATCATCACCACAAAACCCAGGATGGAGGCCCAGGACGCCAGTTTCCCGTTACCACTAGGAGGGAAGGAAAGGAAGAAAAGGAAGACCTTGATGCACTGTGGGACAGCGTCCAGGCTGAAAGCATCCTCCACAATGTCCAATTCCAAGAGAAATATGCTACTACTATTAATAATAGTAATCATAATATTGACTTGGGATTAACAGATACACTACTATTTATAAAATAGATAAACAACAAGGACCTACTATATAGCACAGCGAACTATATTCAGTATCTTGTAATAACCTATAATGGAAAAGAATCTGAAAAAGAATATTTATCTATCTATCCATCTATATCTATATCTATCTATCTATCTATATATATATATATGTATGTATAACTGAATCACTTTCCTGTACACGTGAAACTAACACAACATTGTAAATTAACCATACTTCAATAAATAATAATAATAAGTATCATTTATTGGGGCTTACTATATATATGCCAGGCAAACTGAGTAACTCATGTAATAGCAAAGGATAAACACATGAAATCAGTACTATTATTATCCCCATTTTACTGTGGGGAAACTGAGGCATAGAGAAGTAAGTAACTTACTCAAGGTCACCTATCATGGCTCTGCAATCCATGCTTGAATAATAAAAAGCAGCAATGATTTCCTGAAGATATTATGTAATCTGACCTTGAATACTAGCCTCAAAATCATTCTTCTATAAAAACCAAAACGAAACAAAGAGAGGAATCCTCCATCCCCAACACTTGGCCTATAGCTAGACAATGAGAACCTGAATGAATAGCTGTGGTCAACATTTAAGAGCTCACTTCTCCCTCATTCCAGCCCCAGAAAAATCTTAAGAGAGAGAGAGAGAATATACGAAAATAATAGTCTGTTTCATTGGGGGTGGAGGGCAGGGCATGTATGCCACTGCCTAATATCACCTGGTCTGACTCTCCACCCACCTGCCCGTTATTCCTCTTTTAGTTTCAAAGAACGCAGTTGGGGAGGGGGTGAGGATGATCTTGGGAAGGGGCTGGAAGGGGTGGGAGTAAAGAAAAGAGTAGCAAATAAAGACAGGGCAGATCCAGAGGTGGGGGCCAGCCGGGCTGGGACAGAGACAAGGACAGGTGAGGGAGGGGAAGCTCTCCCACCTGACGTGGGCTTCGGGGATGATGTCATCCATGATCACATAGACCATGGCGCCGGCAGCAAAGGCCAGAGCATAGGGCAGGAGGGGCTCCGCCAACACCACGGCAAAGGCACCGAAGACCCCGGCCAGAGGCTCCACCATGCCGCTGAGCTGGCCGTACCTAAGGAGAGAACAGAGACACGTCCCACCGCGGGGAGGGTCAAGCAGACACAGGCACGCTGAGACTGCTGACTCAGTTCTAGAAAACGATGCATCGTCTTCCACATCAGATCGGCACGGCAGTGCCAAAGCACTTCGCTGTTTTTTGTTTGTTTGTTTTTACACCACCTCTGTCTCCTTTCCCAACTCCCTATTACAGAGTTACAGGAGACACCCCTCCCAGGTTTATTTTAGAGTTTTAAGTTTCCCACATTGTCCTTTTAAAATAATGACATTACTGAGATATAATTCACATACCAAATGGCGCACCCATTTACTGTGTACAGTTCAGTGGTTTTTAGTATATTCACAAGGTTGCAACCATTTCACCACCATCTAATTCCAGAACATTTTCATTATCCCGAAAAACAAACCCCACACCCACTAGCAGCCACTCCCCATTTTTCCCTCCCACCAGCCCCTGGCAACCACTAATCTGCTTTTTGTCTCCAGGGACTTGCCTATTCTGGACATTTCCTATAAACGGAGTCATACAATAGGTGATCCTTTTTACTGGCTTATTTCACTTAGCATCCTGTTTTCTAGGTGCATCCACATCGTAAAAAGTATCAGTACTTCATTCCTTTGATGATTGCATGATATCCCACTGTGTGGATACACCACATGTTATATACCCATTCACTGGTTGATGGCTACATTGTCTTCTGAAGGATAGGACACTTGACTAGGAGCGGTATGGACATTTCCCAAGGACGGCTGTGCCTGGTATCTTTGGGGGTTCCGGCCACAACGGCACCCCTTCTGAAGGAGCTGTACCCACCTACCTCTGCCGACAAGGTGGACCTACCTGGCCATGTATATAGTGAGGGCCTGTCCCCACTACCCTCCATCTTGGATTAAGGTGAGATTTCTCCTTTCAAAAACTCCCTTTATTTGAGCTAGTTGAGAGTGGGTTTCTATAGGATGAAATCACATGAGCCCTGATTAAAACAGCAGCCCACATGAGCCCTGAGAATTCAGTGCCAGGAGGTAAGCCAGTACCTGAACCCCAAGGCTAAGCCCTACTGCCAAGAGACTCCTGTACAGGCTGAACACCAATACACAAGGTGTTGGGACATCTTTCCCACTGTTCCTTGCTGTGGGCACTTGGCAAGATATTACTGGCTCCGAGCCTCAGTCCCTTCATCTGTAAAATGGGGGTGAGAGACAACTTCCCCTCCATTCCTCCCCAGATGACAGGATAGGACTGTGAACTCCCACCTCCCCCCGCTTCTTCCCGGCCAGGAGCAGATGGTGGGCACGGGGGAGACACTGTTTGCACCGTAGCATCCTCCAAGGGGCCACTGCTTCCTGGCTCCGTGCTCGCATGCATGGGCCTGCAGACTCTGCGGCTCTTGAGTGTGTCCAGTTAAACAAACACTTTAATCTCAGGGTCTGGACACTGACCACAGATACCCCCCTTCCCTCCCCTCCTCGCCCCTGGAGTCTCTCCTGTATGAGATGGCAGTCACGGCTCCCGGGCTCACGGAACTCACATTTGAAAAAAATTTCTAGGGCCATCTTGCTCTGCCCTTCCCCCGAAACCTCTATTCCGTAGTCTCCAGCAATGGAGAAAGAGATGATACAGGATGGAACTAAAATGATTTAAGTATATGCAAGAACTTGTAAGTCACAAGGCCCTATAAAATGGAAGGCGTTTCTTAATTGTTGTTATGAGCGGTCCTCGCGTGCTCTCAGCGTACGTTCTAGAGTGGCGGCTCCTTCCATAAAGAGCTGTTCTGAGGCTCTGAGTCCTGAGTTGAGGGGCAGAAGAGACTGCAGCCTCGGCATCACCACTTGATGAGCTGGCTGGCTGACACTCCGGGCCATGATCCCCTCCTCTGAAACCTGGGGCCTTACCTGACAGGTCACTGAAAAGGTAAAATTAGGGAACAGACTGGAAAGCCCGTTGGGGGCTATGAAAACACGAAGCGTGAGTACCACAGGCATCGCCTTCCCAGATGCTGTTGACATAATCCTGGTCTTCGCTGTGACAAGGGTCACGACGGGAGCTAATGGGATGCCTCTTGAGGACAGGCTGTGATGAGTGCGCCTCCTTAGGGCATGGGACACGGAGAGTGGACACAAGGTCTGCCTTGGTTCTCCCCACCCGAGAGAGAGAAAACCCCACACAGAGTGGGCGTGTCTATCCCTGGAGGGGTTTTGAAAATAGGAAACATGGCCATTGGGGGCTGAAGGTCAAGAGATGAGTTTCTGGAGGTTTCTCCCAGCTTTGGGGGTGCAGCATTCAACCAGGTTGTTGGTGTTTCCAGAAGCTCCGGATTCACTTCCAGGCCAGAAGAGGCTGCTCTTGCCCGCAGGAGGACTGCTCTGAGCTCCACATCGGACCCGACCCTGGCCTCCGACAGTGGGCGTCTGGAGCACTTACCAGAAGGCTCTCCAGGTGGAGAATCCAGCCCCTCGCAGCGGGAGGCTGACAGCGAGGCCCTCCGGGAAATTCTGGATCCCAATTCCAATGGCTAAATTCCTGAAAGACCAAGAAGGCACGTGAAGGCGGATGTCCAGAACGGAGCACCCACACAGACGGGGGCCCTGGCCTCTGCCCAATGCCCTCCTATGGTATTACAGGCCCCAGTGGATCCCTGTGACAGGGGAGGGAAGGGGAAAGCTTAGGGCATGCGTGCAGGTGGAGAACACGAGGAGGAGGGGGACACGGGTCCTCCCCGCTTCACGCTGTCCTTGGTCCCTGGAGATGCTCCATGTTTATGGACCTTACAGCATGGCGGGGAGCACACTGGTTGGGTGTTAGGAGAACCCGAGTTCTGCCACTTAGCTGCACGACTCTGCACAAATCATTGAACTTCTACAGCTCGGATCTTTGTATGTGACGTGCAAGGGGTCACGTGGGGATACTAACTTCAGCCATGAAGGACTGCTGTCACCCAATGACCTGATTTCATGCCTATAAAGTCCCGAGCACATATGAGGTGTTCAGCACTTTGGGGGTTCCATTCCCTTACGGCATAGAGATGGAGAGACCACATTTTGTCCAGAAGCAACTTCAGGAACGGGACAAGGAAGAATGGATGCAGACTCCGATGGGGACCCAGATCTGGGTCTGGGCTGGGCTTCCCCACGGGCGCTCTGCATGCTGCTCTGGCACTGGCACTGCACTTCTTGGGGCCCCTGGGGAGCTCACGGTGACCCTCTGCCCTCCTGCCTCTGCAGGACACTTAGGGGCTGGGCTCTGTGAATTGGTCACTTGGTCGGAGCCAAGTCTTGAGAGCCTGCTTTGCACACAAACCAGGTATTGGAGTACCAGGGAAGGAGAAACAGAAAGAGACGGGGACAAAAGCGATACATGACCCCCCAGGGAGGTCCCCAGGCACGCACATAAATTAAGAACCCTCATTCCCCATGCAGCAAACTACCATGACTAAACTGAATGTCCATTGGCAGAGGGAGGAAAGGCAAGATGGGAAGGAAACAGGGTCAGTCTGAAGGCAACAGGAAGGCAGTTTTAGGGTATCTCCCCAGACGAGATTCTACCTTGGCTGGACAGGTCCACGAGGACTCACCTGGTCACTAAGGATCTCAAGGGCATGAGATGTGGGTGCCGCTTGGCAAGCAATGCTGGAATGTGGCCTGAGGGAGTTGTGGATGGATTGGATAGAAAAGGGAAACTCCACTGTCACTTGGCTTTCCGGTCAATTTGCTCACGTCCGTCTACCTTGCTGCCAACAGGAATTCACCCATCAGCTCTGGACAGCAGCCAGGGAGTGCTGTCGACCAGCAGCCGGCTCAACCCTGTCCTCCTTGCCCACTCACCCACCCCAAGATCCTGGGACAGGGACACACTTCCATTAGGCCACAGCCTCCTGTTCTACCTCCAGCAGAGAATACCTACGATAATCCCCAGTGTTTAATATTTCATCTCCTTTTTGTTTGAGGGCCTGAAACTCAGCCTGTGTTTTCTTTTATTCCCCCAACTCACGCATGCATCCTTCATACGGGACTCATAGCTCCAGACATCTTGGGAGGAGGGAGCCTCCACCCGGGAGCTGCCAGGTCAAGGAGACTCTTAGGAAGATCCTGACCCTTCCAGAATCTTGGACTTACATTTATCTTGCATGGGCTTCATTTAATCAACTCTCATCCTGTCCCTTCTGGACAACTTCATGATGTTTCCCCTCAACATCCACCCACCAGCGCATCAAAGTGACGACGAGCCTCTGAAAAATTATTATTAGTCTTTTGATAAAGGAACTGTTCTGGTGGCTTAGGGCTGCCAGGGTCATTGAGCGTGCCCCCCCAAAGCCAGGCAAAACTCTTCATAAGATGAAGTGGGCAGACAGGAAGACACCCCGCCTGGCATGTCCACAAAGGGCCCCTGGCGGTACCGCTCAGTGGGCGCTGACCTCCCCCGCAAGGTTACTGGCATCCTTGCCTACGTTACCTAAGGCAGCTCTCTCCTTTTACTTCTTAGAGAGGGAGGGGTTCAGACATGTTCTGACCTCATCCCAGGAGCCAGAGGACAGCAAACAGGGCCAGTAAGTAAATATTTTAGGCTTTGAGGGCCATCGGGTCTCTGTTGCAACTATTCAACTCTGTCACTGCAGTGGGAGAGCAGCCAATATGTAAAGAGAAGTGCATGGCTGAGTTCCAATAAAACTTTATTTATAAAAGCAGGTCGGGGGCCGGATTAGGCCCACGGGCTGCAGAGTTGGCAGACTCCTGCCCTAATGCCTGAGGGGTACAGAAAGATCCGACAAGACGGAACCACAGCCCTGGGCCACGAGCCCCCGGCACCGCCCCGAGGTCCTCGCCGCCCGGCACACAGTAGCTAAAGTTTGGGCTCTGCAGTTCGTCTTCTTGTGTTCGACTCCTGGGCCCATGATATGTTGGCTGTGCTACCTTCCATTCCCCCTGCCGTGAAATTCAAAGAACAATACAACCCCCGGCATCCCAGGGTTGCCAGGATGATGACCTTGGACGGGCCCTCTAAAGCCCTCGGCACACAGGAGCTGGCGTGTCCTGAGGACCCAATCAAAGGCTGTTGCGGGGTGGAGGTGAGCGTTATCACTAAGGTTCCAGTGTGAGCTGATGACAGGAGGGGTGACAGAGAATGGGACTGACTGTAGGACAGTCAGGGTCAACAAGAGGACTGACTCAGCTTCAGGAAGCAGAGCTGGGCCAGAGTGGGGCTGAACCCTTTCCAGCTGGGAGGTCTTTCCAAGAACTCACAGGTCCCCTTTCCGAGACAGGCTCAGAGTACTTGCCGCCCCGAGTCAAGACTCATGCCCTTGCAAAGTCCTGCGTCAGACAGATCTGACTTTGGCCCACCTGTGCTTACATCCTCACCAGCACTCGTGCATTTGTTCTTGTTGACACTGCTGTGAGACATTTACACCCCTTGTAAGGTTGGACAGGCCAAGCGTACCTCCTTGGAGAGCCGCTGTGAACATGGAGGTCTTTCTGATACCGTGCTCCTGCGTGCTGGTCAGTCTGTTCGCGGGGCACAGAAACTCCCAGGAGCCCCGGACTCATGATTCCCCTGGGCGGGCATCCATCCCCTGGTCACCGCCAGGGTCCATCCCCGCTGAGACCCAGGAAGTGCCCAGAGATGGATCCTCCCCTTGACACAGAAGGGACATGAGCTGCTGGGAGGGCTTACGGGGCACTTTGATGAGCTTGGACTTGACTGTCCTGCTGCCTTTCTGAGTATGGACATCCGCAATGGATGACGAGCCCAGAGGGTCGCCTCTGGGTGATCCTTGAGATTTTGTCCAAGGCAGAAGTACCTCTGCCAAGTGAGGGCTGGGAGTGAACCTTGGCCCACACCTTCGCCACAGCAGCCCAGATCTGCCCCAATTTCACAGGAGACAACGAGAGTAGGAGAAATTAGGGTCCAGAGAGAAATCTGGCTTGTGACTTTTAGGCAAAAGCTGCTGTTCTGTTCCTTTGCTTTTTAAATAGGCATGTGTGCAAGGCGGTGAGCCCTGCTGGCCAGCTAGGCTTCCTCCCTTTCTGAGTCCCTAACCATCACTCCCCAGCCAGTCTAAAGGGCAGGGTAAAAGGGTCAAGAGTGTCCTTTCTTGCCTCAAAAGGCCCGAGGACAAACACCTCTGTTGTCGGGTGGGGGAGGATGAGAGCCGGCCTTGGGGGGTGGGGCTGGGGGCTGGTTTGGTGATCAGAGTCAAGGGTCTCGCCTCTTCTCACCTCCTGGGTCCCGGGTCTAGGAATCCAAACCCAGCTTTGGGTCACTTTGTCCAGCCTTGCTCAAGTTACAGGACCCTGACAAGCATGCTCCCACCAGCTCTGGGCAGGAATACAGCCTCTTCTAGAGGCTTCTGCTGTCACTTTCATAGCCCAAGCTGATCCTGAGCTCCTATTCCAGGAGTGGGGAGCATTTGAAATATATTTCTGGTGATGGAGTGAACCTTAAGGGCAAATCCTTGCCAATAGTTCATTAGCCCCTGCCCTGCCTTCTTGGACCGACCCTCACAGCGGGGTCTTTTTCCTCCAAACCTTTTCACCATCCCCTCACTGCCCCCCCAGATGGCTGAGTGAATACAACCAGCTCCTTGACCTTTTGCAAAGGTCCAAGGTTTCTTTCAACGAGGAAGGTGTCTGTCCAGGTCTTACATCCCTCGTCTGACAGCACTTCGCAGCTGGCTCGCTGTGCAAGGCCACCGCCTGGCCCCTGTGTCCACAGGCAGGCGCACGACTCACCCCAGACCTAACCGGGGAGGGAGCTGCCGCCCCATGTCGCCAGTGAGTCGGAGGTGGGGTCCCCCGTTCAAAGTCCTTGCCATGACTTGGGAGTGACTGCAGCCATCCGCTGGGCGGGCTCTGGAACCTCCTTGCATCCCGCCCGGGAGCCGCCATCCCGATAAGCAGCACAGAAACCCCATTCTTCTACGCCTGGTGAGCCGCGTCCCCTGGGCCCTGCCCCGGCTCTGGCACGGGGCTGCCAGCCCAGCCAGGCACCACACCCTCGGGATCCTGCCAGCCTTTCTCAGCAGGGCGCCGCCTCGCTGGGCGACCGTGGAACCTCTCCTGAGTGCACCTGGGCTCCTTCAGCCCAGAGCAAGGGCTGGACGGCGGCTTCTCTGCCCTTCCCACCTTCGTACACGTCCCTTCTTAACGTGGCTGTCCTCTGCACACACACACCGGTGCATCATGTTCCCTTGGCCTCTGTGTGCTGCGCAGCTGTAGGGGTGACCCAATGGAAGGGCTCAGTCCCCTCCACACCCTCTATTCTGCTCTTCCACTTGCATGAGCTCAGGAAATCGAATGAAACCCCCTGGGTATTCTGATAAGCTGTGGTGTCAGGCAGCGGGTCTGCAGGTTTTAGGAACGTGATGACCACGTTGAGGACCACTGGCCTAAGAAGTTATCAAAGGGGATGAGGATGAGGATGGTGGCCATGCCCACCTCCAACTCAGGAGCCCCTGCCCTGCTACCTGACACCCAACAAAGGAGCATCCCAGGGCCGGCCCCTGCTGGGAGCCGAGGACACCAGCGGCCACTTGTGACTGAGTCAGGCGGCCTGCAGACTAGGTCGGGGCGCTGGAGGGGATCCTGGGAAACCGCAGGAGCATCAAAGTGGAGGGTCACTGGGGACACAGGACATATCAACAAAAGTGACAGGGGATAATGGCCACCGTGTGTCCAGGTGCGAAGCAGCAGCAGTGAAGCCAGGGCTCAGGGTGGCAGGGCTGGTCCCTCGGAAGCCCGAGCTCAGAGCAGTGGGGGCCATGACTGGCTGGCAGGGGTTGGCGTGCAGCCTCCACGGGCGCTGGGTGCGGAGGATGCTCCAGGCGCGCTCACCCCCTCCTGCAGCCCCACTGTGCTCCCCTCGTGGCCTCCACACCTACGGACACCCTGCCCCTGATGGCGTCCCCAGAGCATAGGGCTTGCTGGGCTCTCCCCTCCATCATTTACACTTGGGAAGGGAAAGCCCGAATGAGAGGCTTCTTTTCCAGGATGGGCTATGAAGATTCCGAGCAGGATTCAAAAGCAACAGGAACAAAGACACAGACATAGAGAATGGACTTGAGGACGTGGGGAGGGGGAAGGAGAAGCTGGGACGAAGTGAGAGAGTGGCATGGAGATATATACACTACCAAATGTAAAATAGATAGCTAGTGGGAAGCAGCCGCATAGCACAGGGAGATCAGCTCAGTGCTTTGTGGCCACCTAGAGGGGTGGAATAGGGAGGGTGGGAGGGAGACGCAAGAGGGAGGAGATATGGGGATACGTGTACACGTATAGGTGATTCACTTTGTTATACAGCAGAAACTAACACACCATTGTAAAGCAATTATACTCCAATAAAGATGTTTAAAAAAAAAAAAAAAAACGCGCAACAGGAAAAGCCCAAACCCTGGCCCTTCGGAAGACTCGAGGCCCCTGCCTTCTGTGTTTTGTTCTTCCGGGCAGGGGCACAAAGGCACCATGACCAGTCTGGACCTCAGCAAGTCAGCGGCAGGGAGAGGGAAGTGGGAATGAAGGGTTCTTTAAGAAAGAAACCACACGCTGTCCCTGACAGGGTCCCTGCCCTTTGGTGACAAGTCAAGCTCCACGGTGACCTGTTCCCCGGGACTTAAGGGAGCAACAAGGGAGGGAATCCTGCGAGGAGGGCCGGGAAAGGCCAAGAAAGGCTTGTCTATGGGAGAACAGGGCCGGGGCGGGGGGGGGGGAAGGGGGGGGAGAGCAAGTGGAGGGAAAAGAGGGGAAGGAGGAGGGAGGGTTAAGGGCAGGGTGTCATGGGGCAGTGGTGGGGGGTGATGGCTCCTGGGGGCTGGGCTGCATGTGCAGGGGCTCCGGGTAGGTGAGCCCAGGGTCTGTCCAGAAGGGTTACCTCTGCAGGGGAGCTGGATTTGGCTTGGACTGTTCACACTTCTCTTTTCCTCTCCCTTAAGAACCTGAATCTTCTAGGAAGGGCAGACCCAGTCCAGCTGTTTTTAAAGTTCATTTCCTAGGAGATTTTTTTTTTTTTAACAGGCCAAGATGGAAGAGAGAATGGCGGGAAGGAAGAAGACAAAACCTCTCTCCTCCCCTGACCTGGGGGAGGAGATGAGCAGCCACGGCTTCCCTAACCTCAGAACCCCGCCGTCCGCAGCGTAAGCAAATGCGTAAAAGTCACAACTCCCCAACTGCAGTCTGAGTTTTGTGATGGTAACTGGGGTGCCCAACTGCCCCGGTTTCCTGGGACACTGGACGTTCGGTGCTGAAACGGGGGATGTCCGGGGCCAACTGGGATGAGGTTGGTCATCCTTGGAAGCACCCAGAAGCCTGGTGGTTGGCAGAGGCAAACTTGGGTGAGAATTTTAATTTGCCACAGAGGATGTGCACACAATCTTGGAAGCTGAACAGATGTTGTTTTGCTGTTGTTGTCGTTTTTCACTATCCAACGCTGCTGATGGTCTAACGCAAGTTCCAACCGCTCCTGGACCCGTCAGATACATCTCCCTCCAGCCCTCACCAGCCCCAAGAGTGTCAGATCGGTCCACAATGAGTGTGGCCCTCTGTCTCCAGCCCAGCCCCGAGCTGGCCCGGCATGGCAGGGGCAGGAGAGGTGGCCTCCCTGCAGTGACAAGCAGCAGGCACTTTGCTCTCCGTCTGGGGTAGGGACACAAGGGGACTGGTCAGCCTGCTTGGGGCTAGAAGGCAGCTGGAAACCCCGGGGCTGGGGGGACCTGGAGGGGGCAGGGAAGGCACGGGGCTCACCCCCAGGTACTGACTCTCTGCAGACAGACTGTGCTGGGCCCATGGGGGGTGCCAAGGAGGCGCAGGCGGGGCAGTGGGTGCCCACGCCCCAGTCTGGATGCAAGGGCGGAAGCCAGAGCCCCAAGGTGCCCCTCCACTGCCTCTCGTATTCCTTGCTCTCCCAGCCCGCGGGGGCAGATGGCCAGGGCCTCTGAGGTGCAATGCTGGTCCTCCAGGCTGCCAGCTTGGGCGGGGTGGTGCTACCCACCCTCACCTTCAGATACCAGTCATCCCAGGAGGTGGGCGACAGGAAGGAAGGCCGCCCCAGTGGGCAGGTGCTTTTGCTTCTTCTTAGAGGCCTGACCCCCTTTCCCTCCAGGGGCTGCCTTCCAGCTCCAGCTCCACCTCAGAGTTAAAAGTCACCCAGGCTGCGGGGCCTTCCAAGTCCCCTTGTTAAACACCTTCTTTGTTAGTAGAAAGCAAAAGCACAGAGAAGTTCAAGGTCTTTGCAGGCAGTGAGACTTGCCTGCATCCCCAGGTGCACCGCTGTGACCCGCTGCGTCGTGTCGGCTTTTACTTTGTAAATCGGGCACAAACTGCCCCATTTTCAGGGCTCTTCTGAGGATGGGGGATAGTCTCTGTGAAGTGCCGGGCACAGCTCGCAGCCCAGAGTGGACGCTCCTTAAATGGCAGCTTGTGTGAAAACTGCCCGAGGCTCCTGAATGAGTCGGACACTCAGGCCCCTCGGTCCCCGCAGCCTGGTGGCCTTTCCGACCTCACGCGAATTTCACCTCCAGCTCATGCTCCTAACCCTTCCAGATTCTGTGACCTCCGGGTCAGAACCAAGGCCGGCAATAGCAGCTGGCGGCCAGTGGGGACCCTCTTCTCAGGAGTGACCCCAGAATCCAGCACTGAGCCCCAGCCATGTGTGAGAGCTCACGCGGCACACGAAGATGCTGGGAAGGGCCCCCATCTTCAAGGGGTTTACAACCTAATAGGCGGTGGGTGTAGAAACCCACCTACAAATGACTACAGGACAGCACAGAGCTTGCCAAAGGCCATAAGAGAAGCACAGAGCCTACAGGGAGGAAGGTGATCTGGGAATCCTTCCTGGAGAAGGTGGCACTCAAGATGGACTTTGAAGGGTGGGGAGCCTTTCGATAGCTAGAGAGAGATGGGGAGATGCTTCTGCTACAGGAAGAAGCGACGATGGAAGCAACAGTGTGAGATGCTAGGGCAGGGCAGTCCAGGCCTGCCCTTCTCTCCCCTTCCCCGATTTAAAGCCAATGCACAAACAAGAGCAGAAAATGCTTTGGAGTCAAAGCCCGTCTCTCCTTGGCATCATCTTCTAAGAATCTTTCCTGTGCACAGCTGAGTCTGCCGGCTTTTCAGGACAAGTGCTAAATGCCCCAGCTCCACCCCAGGGGTCTTCGCAAGGCCAAGTATGAGGTTGCATCCCAGGAATCTACACCCATCTTTGGAGACCGACCCCTGTGCTGAATGAGACCCTTGAAGGGGGTCCCCTTGAAATCCATGCCTTAGCCGTCTCCACTCAAGCCTTTCACTTAAGAATGTCTCCAGGGGACTTCCCTGGCGGCCCAGCGGTTAAGACCCCGCGCTTCCACTGCAGGGGGCCGTGGGTTCGATCCCTGGTCGGGGAACTAAGATGCCATACGGCCAAAAAAAAAAAAAAAAAAGGAATGTACGTCTCGGGCCTTGAGCTTGGGGAAGCCTTCAGCAAGGGTCGGCAGCAGCACAGATCCCGTTGCAACAACCTGCGGCAGAAACCAGCTTCTCTTTTGTTACCACTCCCGTCAGAGGGAGACTAAGGTCCTCTGGCTGGAATAAGAGTAATGATAATCATCTCTGCCGTTTATGGAGTGTTACTAAGTTTCAGGCGTGGTTGGAAGCATTTTACACGTAGCAACACGCCTCGCCCTCGCAACCAACTCCTAAGTGTTTCCTCCCATCATTATCCCCATTTTACAGATGGGGAAAGTGATGCACAAGGTTCAGTGACTTGTCTCCAGGGCTACCCAGCTGGGAAGTGACAGAGGGTACTCTTAACCACTATTCTGTAAGCCTCGGGTCCTCTGGGCCTCACACGGACCCATCAAAGCATCGCGGCCACAGACGGTTACCTGGGCTCAAAGCCCCAGCAGAGAAGCAGGTGCTGCCTCATGCCTGCTGGACCAGTGAGCTGAGGCTCTGGCCCACTCTGGTAGACAGGAGAGAAGGCCAGGTGGGGCAGATGTTAACAAGTGGCCTCCAGGGTTAATGGGGTCAGAACATCCTATCTACAGCAGGCTTCTTGACCTTGCCACGCTTGACGTTTTGGACCAGTTCATTCTTTGTTGTGAGGGCCCGTCTTGTGCACTGTAGGATGTCTAGCAGCATCCCTGGCCTCTACTCGCTAGACGCCAGTAGCATCCCGCTAGTGGGGACAACCAAAAACACCTCCAGACATTGCGAAATGTCCCCTGGTTAAGAACAACTGACCCAGAGTAAGCAAGAGTTTAGGTGAACTTGCTTCTGCAGCAAATATCTGAACACTGGGAACCGCTCAGGCTGAGCGAGAAAACCCCCTGATCTTGTGCGTCTTACCTGAGAATTTCTAGGCTCAGTGGAGTCGAGTCTTCTAGGGAGCTTAGCTCAAGCAAGACAGATTCCTGGGATTCAAGGGAGAAACAACACCTGAGGACCACCAGGCCTCTGCTCCCTTGTCCCAAAGGCAGTAGCTTCAGAAACTCAAGGTTGCACAATTCTGGGGGCACACTGTGTTCTCGGTGAATGGCACCCACTGGAGCTGTGCAGTGGGACATTCCTGCTGGAACCCCAAGCACAGATTACGCTCAGTGTAGGGGTTAGTTCTGGGGTTGGAGGTGAGGCGTCCCGGGGAGGTGGTAGAGAGAGTCCTGGTTTTCTCTGAAAATTGGCAAGTGACCGTCCCTGCAACCCGCAGCTTGGCTCTCCAGGCTACGTCCTCTGGCCGGCTGAGTATGCAAGGAGCTTGGTATATTCCTGACAAGACCTGCTTCACCTCGGCTTTCAGATCCTCCCATGAGCCATGAGCGTGTGTGTTCTTGCGTGGCAGGCCCTTACATACTGGTTTGATTGTTATCACCCTGCCATGAAAGGCCTGATTGTTCAGGCTCTGCGGTGACATCACCGGCTTCCCACTCGAGCAGCTTGTTGAGGTGTCTGATGAGCCTGCAGGTGGGCTGGGTGCTCCCCGCAGGGCTGCCCGGCCCTACCTGCTCAGTGGAGCTGGCTTAGCACGCAAGGGATCTTCCCCCACCCCTTCCTTCTGTTCTGGGAGGCTTACTGCCACGGGCTGGAAAGATGAGATGACCCATGGGTTCCCTTCAAGTCCACCGCCCTCCCCAAAGTGGGCGGGGAGCAGCCCGAGGAAGTCAAGCCACAAGGCAGGGTGGTGTCTGCGGGTGATTCAGGCCACCTCTGTGCACTTCTCCTTGTCAGAAAGCAGAGAAGCCTACACACAGCTAGGGGATCTCTAGGTCCCCGAGGGATGCCCTGGGGACCTTTACCTGCTAAGTATCCCAGCAAGTCAGTCAAGCCTATGCACAGGCCAGGTATGAGGCTGCCTTACGTGATGTGAAAAGCACCCAGGGGTACATACCCGAGAGCAATACGCTTACATATTCACTCAAAGACATGTACTAGGAGGTTCACAGTAGCCCTATCCATAATGGCCCCAAACTGGACATGAAGCAAATGCCCGTCCAAGACAGAATCAATCAATAAATTGTGTTCTGTTCCCACAATGGAATACGGTGTACAGCAGTGAGAATAAATAACCTCCGGTGCCATGCTACAGGATGAAGCATCTTAGAGGCAGAATTTTGACTGAAAGAAGCTAGACACAAAACAGTAAAATGTTCTGTGATTCTATTTACAGAAAGTCTCTAAACAGGCAAAACTAAGCTGTGCTTTCTCATCCGTGAATTGACATGAGGTGCCGGTGGCCGAGAGCAACAATTTTTTTGGTTAATTCTCCCTAATATACTTGGAATTTTATTTTATTATTATTATTTTTAAGCCATGTGCTCCAGGAGAGAACCAAGAAAAGTCCATTTGTATACAAATCACTAACCCTGCTAGAAAATAAACCCAGCGTGGTATACTTATCAGAAATAATTAAACTTTAACTTTTTTTATAGTAAGGTCAAGAAATATCACTCTTGGGACTTCCCTGGTGGCACAGTGGTTAAGAATCCACCCGCCAATGCAGGGGACACAGGTTCGAGCCCTGGTCCGCGAAGATCCTACATGCTGCGGAGCAACTAAGCCCGCGAGCCGCAACTACTGAAGCCCACACGCCTAGAGCCCGTGCTCCGCAACAAGAGAAGCCACTGCAATGAGAAGCCCACGCACTGCAACGAAGACCCAACGTGGCCAAACAAAAGTAATAAATAAATGAATAAATTTTTTAAAAATCTATTAAAAAAAAAAGAAATATCACTCTTATTTTAAACACAATGCATTTGAGCAAAATATAGGGACTCTAGAATAAAGGCAGGAATTCAAGTCCTGGGTGGGGGTCAGACTTTTGGGAAGAGCATAACCTCCTTTTAATAAAGATGTTTCATTGAAGCTGAATGTACGTGCAGAGAAGAGCACATATTATAAGTGGCCGGCTTGATGTCTTTTCAGAAACTTGCTGAATTTCATGAAACCCACACCCAGATCAAGAAACGGGACAGTACCAGCACCCAAGAGCCCCTCAGCCCTGGGCTTCCTGCTCCTCGCTGCCCTGGCCCCAAGAGGGGTCATGATCCTCACCTCTAACCCGCGAAGCTCAGGGGTGCCTGCTTTTGAACTTCACATCAACAGTTTAGGCGGCCGTGTAAGACCCCAGTCGAGGGTTATCTGGGGGTTTGGATACAAGGGCTTTGCATTCTCATCTCCCGTGAACTTGGCACGTCGGTAGTCTCCTTAGGCCGTAGGCTTGGACCTCTGTACAGGCGCAGCTCGTTTTCTGGTGCTTCGCAGATATTGCGTTTTTTTCTTTTTACAGATTGAAGGTTTGTGGTGACCCTGCACTGAGCAAGTCTGTCGGCGTCGTTTTCCCAACAGCATTTGCTCACTTTGTGTCTTTGTGTCTCATTTTGGCAGTTCTCGCAAATGTTTCAAACTTTTTCATGGTTACTACATTTGGCATGGTGATCTGTATGTAACATCTTGGATGTTACTACTGTAATTTTTTGTTTATATTTTTTTAATTCAAGTATGTACATTGTTTTCTTAGATATCACGCTATTACACAACTAACAGACGACAGCGGAGTGTAAACATCACTTTGACACGCACTGAGAACCCCCCAAAATTCGTGTGACTCGCTTTGTGGCAGGGGTCTGGTGTCTCTGAGGTGTGCCTGTATAGGGTATTTCCTCAGGATACCTAAGTTCGTCCCTCTGCTTTCTTATTCACTGAACGCTGTAATCAAGTCCAGATCAACATTTCAGGGGAGGGCTTGGGACTAAAACATTTCGTTCTCCAGCACACGAAATACCATTGCAAACCACTAAAACATTTTCCAGCATTTTGGCACTTTCTTCTAAAGGGCGTTTTAAAGTGCCTTTATAAGCATTTATTATTTCTTTCACTTAGGAGGTATAAGTGCATTTTCCATTTTGTACACGTAGGAATCAAGGCCTAGAAAGGGTGAGTGATAAACCTGAGAACACAGCCTGGGTCACTGCAGTCGGGGAAACGGTGCTGGACTCCAAGCCCTTTCCCACACCTCCTCTCTCAGGGAGAAACCGTACACGTGGCCAGTGAGCCAGGTGGGACCCCCCCCCCACCATCTCCTCCCTGGTTTACAGGGACGGGCTCCTAACTGGGCTCCTTGCTTCTCCCCTTGCCCTTACAGTCTATTCTCTGCTACGTGTGCTTATGATGCTTCTCTGCTCAGAACACTGCCCCGGCTGCACATTTAACTCGGAGGCAGAGCCCAGGTCCTTCCCATGGCCTTGGTGACCCATGTGCTCCCGCCCTCCATTCCTCCCTGGCCTCTTCAGGTACACTCTTCCCCTGGTTCCTTCTACTCCAGCTTCCGGCCTCCATGCCCTTCCTCAAATGTGCTTGGCTACTCCCACCTCAGGGGACGCTTCTACTGGAACATTCCTTCTCAGATATTTGTGCATCACCGCTTCAGCTTTTTTAAGACTGAGCCGGGGCTTCCCTGGTGGCGCAGTGGTTAGGAATCCGCCTGCCAATGCAGGGGACACGGGTTCGAGCCCTGGTCCGGGAAGGTCCCACATGCCGCGGAGCAACTAAGCCAGGGTGCCACAACTACTGAGCCCGCGAGCCACAACTACTGAGCCCACGTGCTGCAACTACTGAAGCCCGTGTGCCTAGAGTCCGTGCTCCGCAACAAGAGAAGCCACTGCAATGAGAAGCCCGCGCACCTCAGTGAACAGTAGCCTCCGCTCGCCGCAACTAGAAGAAGCCCGCGCGCAGCAACGAAGACCCAACGCAGCCAAAAAAACAAAAACAAGACTGAGCCGTATGACTTTCCCAAGGCTGGGTCATAAAAGACACTGCGGCTCCCGTCTGTCTCTCTGGACCACTAGCTCTGGGGGAAGGCAGCTACCATGTTGTGAGGACCCTCAAGCAACCGTAAGGGGGCACCCATGGGACAAGGAGCTGAGGCCCCCTGCCAGTAGCCGTGCGGGGGCAGCACCTTGGGGAAGCGGATCCTCCAGCCCCCGTCCAGCCTTCAGATGACGGCAGCCCTGGCTGGCCTCTTGACTGCAACCTCAAGGGAGACCCTGAGCAGGGACCACTCAGCAGAGCCGCTCTCGAATTCCTAACCCACACACACAAAAAAGTGAGATAATGTTTACTGGGTTGAGCCAATGATCTCTGAGCTACTTTGTTATACGGTAATAGATAACTAAGACAGCCACCTTCTCAGTGAAATCCACCCTCATCCCCTTCTCTAAAATGTAAACCACCCCAGCACTGCCATGCCCCCTTAACTCTAGTCTATTTTTCTTTTTGTTCTTTTTTGGTCAGCAACTCTTACCTTCTAACCTACTGTATAATGTACTCATTTTTTATGTTGATTGTTCTTTTGTCACCCTCCCATCTGACCTGGCATCAGAACAAGCTAGGAACCTTTGTCTGTTCCCCGATGTGTCCTGAGCACCTAGAAGAGTGCCAGGTGCACACAGCGATGAAACAGACCTACGTACAGACAGGGGCCCGTGAATTCTAGCAAAGGCTGAGGTCTGGTCGGCTCCCAGATGCAGGCAGTCAGTCAGCAGTGAGCATGTCACAACTCCCTGGACCTCGGTGTCTTCGGCTGTACAGGAAGGAGGTCACACTGGGCGACCCACAGCCCTTTTCCAGACCCTAAGCTTTGTGGCTCCCACACGACGATGGCCTTGTGGGTTGTCCAGAGTCCAGGGGCTGCAGAGACAGGCCCCCGCCTTGGCCAGAGCTCATTTTCCTGTCTGTGCACATCTGGAAAGCCAAAAAACCAAGACCATCGCATTGTGCACATCTGGTCGGCATAAACTGATCATGCCAAGAGGAAACTCCGAAACGGCTGCTCAGCGAAAACTGCAGCATAGGCCACACGAGATGGGCTGAAAGGCTCCTTTCTTTTGCAGCCGCAAAACAATCTTCTGGGCACGATCTCAGAAGCTGAGTGCTCCGCAGCTGAATAACATATGCTCTCAATAGCCTTCGACGGCAGTCGCTGCCACACTGCCTTCTCTGCCTGGCTCTCGGCCAACGCAAAACTTAAAGAACCGGGACATTTCCCCCCGCTCCTCCCTTGTTCAGACCGAACTATACCTTCAGTTATCCTCGGGGCCTGTGTACCAAGTTCAAAGCTGAACGCCACCTCCCCCTCCTCCTCCTCCTCCGCCCCCTCCTCCTCCAGGGAAAGTAACTGGACCGCAAGCTTAATGCAAACTGAACAAGGAGCTTTGAGCTCTGGTGGGAAATCACTGGCTGTGTGCATGTAGTTAGACCGTGCTTGACCCTCTGTCCCTCCACCCTTCCGTGGCCGGGAAGAGATTACTACCCCTTAACATGTAGTCAGTCTGACAACCAGTCTGGGCTCCCAGAACAAAGAGGGATGATATTCCTTTGCAAATGAAAGGAGTTTCAGGGGCTCGGGACTTCCTGCTAGCTCTTCAGCAGTGCAGGGAGGGGGAGAGCAGGCAGGGAAACGTGGGGTTCTCTACACCTGTAACCTCACAGCTGGTGACGTCAATGGCTTGATGGCCAGGATTACCTGGGACACAGGAAGACTCAGGTTTCCAACAGGGAGCCTTTGGGTCAATGTCCTGCGAACAAGGGGGACGAATGCAGAAGACCTTGGGGTTGGGGTGTCTGGTCATCCTTCAGCATCCTTCTTTAGACTTCTCTTAAAAGTACAGGAACACAGGGGCTTCCCTGGTGGCGCAGTGGTTGAGAATCTGCCTGCTAATGCAGGGGACACGGGTTCGAGCCCTGGTCTGGGAAGATCCCACATGCCACGGAGCAGCTGGGCCCGTGCGCCACAACTACTGAGCCTGCGCATCTGGAGCCTGTGCTCCGCAACAAGAGAGGCCACGATAGTGAGAAGCCCGCGCACCGCGATGAAGAGTGGCCCCACTTGCCGTAACTGGAGGAAGCCCTCGCACAGAAACGAAGACCCAACACAGCCATAAATAAATAAATAAATAAATAAATAAAGGTGCTAATAATTTAAAAAAAAAAAAAAAAAAGTACAGGAACACAGGAAGTTACAGCCATGAAGCCCAGCCCTGAACCCTTGCCCTCAAACAACAGCACGTCCTCAAGACTCAGAACATCGACGTCGGTGATACCACTTTCTACTCTGAACCCTAACAGCACTGAAGGCACACGGCCCGGAGCCCGCAGCCCCCTGCCCCTGGGTGCAGACTGGACCTGAAGAAAACCAGGCGAGATGCTGGAAAGAAATCTGAAGAAAGAGGAAGCTTTTTCGCCCTTGTGCTGTGTATTTTTGGGTTGCTTTCTAGCTAGCTGGAGACTCAGAGCTTCGCCACTGGGAAATGTCTCTGTTTTCTTGGCTTCTCAGTATGGATAATCGTCAGCTGGAAGGTTCCGCGCCTGCTGCTGTGCACGTGCTACTGATGACACCAAGATGGTGGGCGAAGCAGCCACCCCGAATCAGAGCCACTTCCTTTAGAAATGCCTGGTGGTGACTGCAGAGGGGCCTGGCTAACAGCAACCACAGCCAGGGCACCATTGTGACTTACTAAGTACTGTTCAGGCATCCTTTGGGTTTACCCTGGCAATGACCCGATGAAGGAAGTGCCATCAACCAATTTTATAGATGAAGAAACTGAGGCTTAGAGAGCTAAATATCTCTCCCAAGTTCACCAGGCCATAGTTGCACAGCTAAAATTCCAGTTCAGGTCTGCTGATTCCAGAGCTCAAAGGCTTCACCCATGTGTCCTATGCAGCCCACCACACTCTTCACACAGGGCAGAGCGACAGTGGATCTTCCAGTTTACGGCGGAGGCCGGGGGTAGCCTGTGATTATGAGCAATATTTCGTATCATGAAGCCATCTATTACCAATATCCCACTGCAGGGTGGGACCTAGCACAAACATTGAAAAAGATCCCTGTTTGTTTAAAATATGAATGCTGTTTAATGATCTTAAAAAGAGGTTCCCGGTATTTTCAAAGGAATGGCTGGCTTCTGACACATGTCTGGTGTCCTCTTCTCTCTGGACCAAGTCAGTAACTGCAAAGAATTCCTTGGCTATTATATGTAGATCTTAATGGTTCAGCCGGGGGGAAAATGCGCGCGCGCGCGTGTGTGTGTGTGTGTGTGTGTGTGTGTGTGTGTGTGTAATGTGTATGAGAGTGTGTTCATCCATCTATAGAAAGAACAATAGTTTCACACACACACACACGTAAAAAAGAGCCCCTCCCCCCCACCACATACATGTAAAACGTGTCAGTCATCAACAGGCCACCATGTTCCCTTCTGCAGCTCTACGGCAGACATGTTCAACCACCCAAATGCCTCCTTTGTCTTCCTGGCTCCCCCTATGACAAGACATCCTGGGAACAGCTTCAAGGCCGACAGGCTGGGCACATCCCTATGAGGCCGAGGAAACTGGCAGAGAAGAGAACCCAGGTCTCCAGCCACTGCTCTCTGAGTGCTATCGGTGAGTGACGACCCCAGCAGGGGCCCCATGTCTCCTGGGATCCTAGAGCCGGGCCTCCCCAGGCCTCATCACTCCCGCCAACCTTAACAGTGTTCGCCACGCCCAAGACTCTTGCACGATTACTTGCTTTAAGTCAACTCCCTTTCTTTTCTTCAAATTTATTTTCAAGTAAAATTGTAAGACTGCTGTAAGTGGAAGAAACCATTATTTGCCTGGCACAGGGAGTAACTGTAAAGGCACACATGTTGAAAGCAAATCAGAAATGGTGGGTCGAATGGAAGCAACCTAAGTGCCCATCAACAGACGAATGGATAAAGAAGATGTGGCACATATATCCAATGGAATATTACTCAGCCATAAAAAGAAACGAAATTGAGTTATTTGTAGTGAGGTGGATGGACTTATCGGGTCTGTCATACAGAGTGAAGTAAGTCAGAAAGAGAGAAACAAATACTGTATGCTAACACATGTATATGCAATCTTAAAAAAACATGGTTATGAAGAACCTAGGGGCAGGACAGGAATAAAGACGCAAATGTAGAGAATGGACTTGAGGACAAGGGGAGGGGAAGGGTAAGCTGGGACAAAGTGAGAGAGTGGCATGGACATATATACACTACCAAATGTAAAATAGATAGCTAGTGGGAAGCAGACGCATAGCACAGGGAGATCAGCTCGGTGCTTTGTGACCACCTAGAGGGGTGGGATAGGGAGGGTGGGAGGGAGGGAGATGCAAGAGGGAAGAGATATGGGGATATATGTATATGTATAACTGATTCACTTTGTTATACAGCAGAAACTAACACACCATTGTAAAGCAATTATACTCCAATAAAGATATTAAAAAAAAAAAAAAAAGAAATGATGGGTCGATGTGGATGTGATGGAAACCTAGACGCCAGTGGGTGGTCCAGGGAGGGACCCCAGCCCCTTGCCACCTTCTACAGTAAAATCTCCAATAGGTGTCTTCCACAGAAATTCCAGATAACTGGGGGGTGGGGTAGGGAGAAGATTCCCAGTGCACATGGTGTCTGTAGCCTGGATGATCACATTGTTCCAATACGGTGCCTGGGAGGCAGATGAAATGAGTCAACACACTGAAAATTCTGCAAATGGAGCCTGGCACACAGTAAGTGCTCAGTAAATGCTCACTGCTTTTCATCATCTACAGTGTGCAGAGGAGAGGTAACAGAGCAGGCCTGAGACTGCTCTCCTCCTTAGAAAGGCCTGTTTGCAAGGCTGGCACTTGGCTGGCATCTTAGAACTTGAATGGTAAACTGTCCCCTCCGCTGACAGAAAACCTTCCCTAAATGATAAGAGCGTTCACTGCACCTAAGCTGTTTGTGCAAATAATATTGTTTATGCTGAGCACCTGCTTTCCTTCCAGGAGCCTGGAATTTTAGCACGCGGTAGGCAGAGGGCACTGTGCGACCGGCCCCCAGTAAAATCTCTGGGCTCTGAGTCTCTAATGAGCTTCCCGGGAGGACAATAATTTGCACGTATTGTCACAATGCACAGAATTAAGCGCATCCTGGGTGACTCTACAGGGAAGGGACTTTTGGAAGCTTGTGTCTGGCTTCCTCCAGACTTTGCCCCGTGTGCCTTTCCCCTTCGCTGATTCTGCTTTGTATCCTTTCACTCTAATACGTCTTAGCTGTGAGCGCGACTCTATGTTGAGCCCTGTGAGTCCTTGAACTGCCAAATCTGGGGGTGGGCTCGGGGACCCCCAGCGCAAGAAGCAGCAGCAGGGGCTGGACCCAAGGGAAGCTGCTCACAGAACCCGTCACAGCCCAGGGTCGTGGGTGGAAGGCAGCCAGGGCTCCTGACTCCGTGGATTGGAAGTGGGGCCTCAGGGTTGGGAGGGCCAGTGGGCTGGAAGAGGGTTGGTGCATAAACCCGAGGGCCAGAGGTCACAGTGGGACCACAGGAACCAGCAAGAGAGGCCAAATGGAGACGATGCCCAATGCCAGGTGGGCCCTGTCACATCATGGTGGACGCTGAAAGGAGAAAGGGCGGCATCCGACCAGATGCCTCTCCCCTCGGCCAAGTGATGGGGGACACTGGGAACTCGGATCTCCTCTAGGGAACAGGAGAAAAGGGAGGGGGAATCTCCAACTGACTGTGTTTATATCCTGAGCTGAGCAAGTTTAAAAGTAAAAGTGACAGGGCTGTCTTTAAAGGGCATGTGTTTACCAGTCAGGGCAAATGAGGGCTCAGCGCAGGGATCCCGGGGTGCGGGGCTGGTGGTCCTTACACCTGAGCGTGCATCAGAATCACCTGGAGGGTTTGTTAAAACAGACTGCTGGGCCCACGCCCAGAGCATCCCGGAGACTGGGGTGGGCTCCGAGAATTTACTTTTTTAATGAGTTCCCAGGTGACACCCATGCTGCCAGGAGACACACACTTTGAGAACCACTGATGCAGAGACATACAGTTACATGTCCCACGTCCGAATTGTCTCTGAGAGAGGGGAACCTGAGGAACAGGCCTCTGCAGCTTAGGAGAAGGAAGAATTACCTGCCCCCAAACTGTATGAGCAACGCTAGGCAATGAGAGCTTCAGGAGTCCACCCCACGGGCAGCCGCTGGGCCCACGTGGGGCGGCTGGGCTCATCAAGTAAGGCTGTCTGGGCAGAGCTGGGCAGAGCTCTGGGGAAGGGGAACTGTAGCTGGTTCCAGAGCCTTCCAAGAAGCTGCACACGGCAACCCTGTCTCAGGGACCCTTCACCAGGCGTCGATGTGCACGGGATGCCCCAGCCAATGTCAGTGTCCAGGCAGGACCCTCTTCACAGCGGGCAGGTCCTGGCCCTGCTGCGGGATCCTCCCACCACATGGGCACGCGTTCTCTGCTCCAGAAAGGGCTGCAGGCATCTGGGAAAGCGACTTTCCCCCGCTATTTCCGTAGACCAAGGAGGCGACTTGGCCTCCCAGGGAACACTGGTCATGTCTGGACACATTTTTGGTTGTCACATCTGGAAAAAGGTGACTGATATCGAATGCGGAGAAGCCGGGGATGCTGGCACACATCCTACGACACCCACCCCTGTTGCAGAGAAGTATCTGCTTCAAAATATCAATGGCGTTGAGAGATTGAGAAAGCCCACCCAAAACCCTGCACAGCACCCAGCGGGCTCTTATACAGGATGCACAGCATCAGTGGAGAGTGGTGATGTTGGGAAAATGAAGCTAGAAGGGCCCTGCTCGGTTTCCAGAGTCTAGCTGTGCTGAGAGGGTCTCCAGAACGCAGTGTAGCACAGGGCCAGGCACTACAGCAATGGGAGGAGTGGGAGGAGTGGAAGGAGGGAAGGAGGCCCACAGAAGGCCTCTCTTCTGCCACCAAGGCCACGGCCGTGGCCACATCACCACCTCCAGGCCCAGCGAGGCCCACCGCACTCTCAGTTTAGCCTGAATCCCTAGCTTAATCCAGCTGCTTCTCCCCTGATGCATCTCAGAAAGAGTCAGTCACATTCATCAACAGCCCATGAACAGAAGAGGAGAGGCCCAATTTCAATGGCATTCATGGAAGAAAAACATTTATACCTTTTTGGCGCTCCCAGCACATTTTCCTATAAAGCTGTGTTATACACGACAGGTTGGGTGCCCGCTGAGCTCACAAAAGCCCATGTAACTCCTGCGTGAGCGGTTTCTAAGGATTTAAATACCTTACGGGTTACATAAAGCTTGTGGGGGAGTTCAGGACCTGAATCACCATCTATAACCTGTTTGGTTTTTTTTTTTTCCTATGGGAAAACACCTTCCCTCTGAACAGTGGGAAGGAAACAAGAGGGCACTAAGGAAATGAGTATGAAACGGAAAGGGGGAGACTGGAGGAATGGTCCCTGTGCCTTGAAACTCCGAGGAGTGAATTCCTGTGCCATTGGTGTGACGATAATGAAGTGATTTGGCGATGGATTGATCCGTGGGTAACTGCTGAGTTCCTATTCTCTCTCAGACACAATACTGAGGATGCAAGAAAGAGCGCTTGCCAACACAGAAGGGGCAATAACTCCCGGGGATCCTGTTTTGCAGGGAAGGGCAGGAGCTATTGGAACAAGAAGGACGGCCATGCCAGACCTCGGGTTCTTGAAGATTCCTTAAGGGAAGCTGGCCAGGCACGAAGATGAAGACCACGCGAGGCAATGGCCAGCCTGCGCAGAGCCCGGTGGCCGGAAGCTGCCGGAGATGCTGATGGTGATTGGAGGCAGGAGCAAGGGGACGATAGCCTGAGGCGAGGCCCGCTTGGAGGACACAGTAAGGATTTCTTTTCTTAATTGTAGTAAAATTCACGTAGCATGAAATTTACCATCTCAACATTTTTAAGTGTACAGTTCAGTGGCAGTTCGTACATTCACGATATGGTGCAACCATCGCCGCTCTCTAGTTCCAGAACATTTCATTGCCCCAAAAGGAACCCAGTACCCATTGGCCACCATTTTCCATCCCCTTCTCCCCCCCAGCCCCTGGCAACCACGAATCTGCTTTCTGTCTCTGTGGGTTTTCCAACTCTGGACTGCATATAAATGGAATCACACAAGATGTGGCCTTTCGTGGGTGGCTTCTTTCACTTGTCACAATGTTTTCAAAGTTCCATCTGTATTAAATTCTGTGCCAGTGCTTCATTCCTGTTTATGGCTGAGTCAACATTTTATTGTGTGGCTCGACCACATTTTGTTCATCCATTCGTCCGTGGCTGGACACGTGGATGGTTTCTACCTTTCGGCCATTGGGAACAGTGCTGCTATGAACATGCGTGTACACGTTTTTGTCGGAACACCTGTCTCAGTTATTTGGGGTAGAAAACAGGAGTGGAACTGCTGAGCCGGATGTTAGGGATTTGGTGCTTGTCTGAGGAGCCGCTGGAGACTTTGAAGTAAGAGCCACATGATCAGAACGGTGTTTCTGAGCCTTCGCTATGCTGGCATGGGTAGAGGGTCGGTGGAGGCAGAAGTGGCTGGCGGGGGGATGGTAGTTCAGGTGAGAGAGGTCAGACGAGAGTGGCAGGGGGAGGAGAGAAGTGACAGATCCCATCCTCCTCATTCTGCCATCCCCTCCTGCTCTTCCCATCATAGCTTTGGACATCTAGCCTCAGGTGAGAAAGAACCATTTTCCCCTGAAACTACCAGTGGGTCAATAGCGGAGCCTAGTGCAGGCCAGACAGGTGTGTCAAGCTGATTTTGAACTTCTTCCCAGCTGGACTCTGAGAAACTCACTGGCCCCCCAAAAGCTTTACATGATCTTTTTATCTTCTGGCAAAGCCGCGTGGCTTGCGGCATCTCAGTTCCCCAAACAGGGATTGAACCCGGGCCACGGCAGTGAAAGCGTCAAATCCTAACCACTAGCCCACCAGGGAACTCCCTACGTGGTCTTTTTTAAAGCTAAGAGTCCCCATTACTATGTCTGGAGGAATCTCTCTCGTGTCTAGACCACTGCCTGTAACCTGGCCACACAGCTCAACTCCTCGCCTCCAGTCCCGAGGTGATTTCCACCCTAAGGGATGCTGTTTATTGAAATGGAGTCTCTGCTATCTCCGTATCAACCCTCTTGTTTATATAACTGCTTGACTTATGAGTCAATCTCCAGCGCAGGATGAAAGTTCAAATCTGAATAAGTTAAGACCTATAGCATTACCTTGAGGCACCATTTCTTTAAAACAAAAACAAAATGTCAGCGACACAAAACAAAATGAAAACGGTCCACTGGCACCTCGTCCCTCTGCAGGGGACCAACCTCTAGGAGAGGACCTCTTGCCCGGAGTCTTTACAAGGAGCTATTTCCATTCCTGTTCTATAGTTGAGGGCGGTCCAGGAAGGTGCGGGCACTAGACCCTCGGACTGAAAATATGTCACGTGGCCAAGTATCTTCTGAAGAAGCCTTTGCTTCCTGCAAAATCTTCTGGGTGCCTCCAACATGCTACTTCCTCACAAGCAACTGTGCTTGGCAGAAGACCTATTCAAGACCTTCCCATGTAGCTAGCTCTCAACAGGTCCCAGGTGGAAGGAAGGAGGGATGGGCAGCTGAATGGAGAGAACAGACACTCCCATGGAACAGAGAAGAAAGACAGCCAATGCCATGATCGCTTTGGACTTGCTACTGCATTTCCTAGAGGCTGATTTGGATGACAAAGAGGACAGAATTGGGTCAGCAGGGGATTTCACAACCCACACTTGACCTGTAACAGCTCCTGCTGAGAGGCAAAGGGATGACCTGGTAGAAAACTTCATGTAGGTAACCACAGAGCTGGAAAACCAAAGCCAGACATGGTAGTGGAGGATGGGTTCCCCAGAGAGCCCTGAGTCTCTGCGATGCCATCGCCTGCACTTCCCTGGAGATGACTGAGCCCAGGCTTCCTCTCGGAGGTCTGGCAGCTTGGGGCCCTTCCCAGGCTCAAAGCAGGGAACCATCTTGCCTTTTCAACACTGCACATCCAACCGCTGCTGGCAGAGAGGCCCTTTAAGTCCTGGGGTTGTGCCATCCAAGAGCTTAGATTTCCCAATCGACATTTCGAGGGTAAATATTTGCAGTGACTCACAAGAGAGGTTTTCTGATCTCGTTTTGGCCCGCAAGGAGCCATGGGGTTAATTCCTGTTAACAGCTTGGGATTATCCACAGGCTACATCCTAAGGTGGGTTTGTCAGGCTCCCTGGACAGCTCATGAGTCAGGACCCACTCACCCTCCCGGGAAGCATCTGGGCTCCCCGCACCAGAGCGTTTACGGGACCACATCCTGGAGAAATCAATGATGCAGGTGTCCAGCTTGTGGGCTGGAGGCCGTGCCCAGGCTCGTGGGACAGGCAGACAACTTACGAGCGAGGTGACACATCATAAAAGTGAGCAGTAAATGCTAAGAAGCTGACAAGCCAGGACAAATGGCCTTTCTCTCTGACCAGGGAGGCCAATGGAGCCACCACCCTGGGTTGGGGCAGGCCGGACAGCCAGCCTTGACAACAGTGACTGAGGATAACTCATGGGACTTTCCTCCAGACCCTACAAAGCTACTGTAAACCCGGGCTTCTGCAGCCTGGGGCCCCTGTGGCTTGAATTTGTCAGCACACGGGTTGTCCCAGGCCACTGAGAGTTTTGGTGAAACGTCAAGCTCATGGGTGACAGCTATGTCACCCCATGGCCTCTGATTCCAGCTGACCCGATTGAGGATGGGCCAAGCAAGGGATAGAAACAGTGCTGAGCAGGAAAATGATCTTCTATGAAACTTCGCTGAACAGACATTCATCTAGTTGACAGAAATGTCCGGAGCGCATCCTAAGTGCCACGTTCCACGCTCTCATGAAGACCGGGGGCAGACAGGTGGAGAATTTCAGGACAGGACCTAACTTAGAAAGGGTGGTTAGAGACGGACTCTTCGAAAAGGTGAAATTGAAACTGGGATCTGAAGACTGAGAGTGAGTATCAGGGGAAAAGAACGTTCTGTGTGGAGGAAAGAGCCAGAATAAAGGTGAGCAAGACCTTCGTGTGCTCAGGAAATGGGAAGAAGTCCTATGTGGCTGGAGCCTACTGAGTGAGGGGGAGACTGAACTTGAACTTTATGCCAAATGCTACGAGCCCTAAGAGAATGAATCTCAGGAACATGGCACAGGTAAGTTTTCATGATGGGTTTGAACCAGGCCCCTCGTGCTTTCTGCGTGGCCTCTGCTGTCACACCCTTACAGATGCAAGATAGCCAGCTAGGATTAGGGGATGCTTTGGGAACACGGGCAAGTTTCTGCTTTCGAAACAGCCAGATTTCCAGCCTCTGAATGAGATCTATCCATGCTGGACCCCTTGACCCCCACCTGCAGGACCAATCTTGGTTGAACACGCGATACCCTTAGGAGTTCCCAGTCCAGTAAGGTGAGATTCAACATCCCCTCTTCGCTGTTCTGCAAACTGGGTATCTGTCTTTTTCCGACGCTTGAACAAGTCCCTGCAACTCAGCTCTGTCGCTGGCAAGCTTCCTGCCTGATGCTGAGTTTTTCCAGGACTGGAGCCTCCTCTCACTAGTTGCCTGCCCCTCTGCTCCAAGAGCCCACGTCCTGCCTGGACCATCGTCCCGTGTCTAGAGCCCTGCTGTGTGGCGACAAAACTTCCCAAAGCCGACCGCGATCTGCCTGCGCTTTCAAATAGCGCTCGATCCTGAATCCCGCCACCGTCATGCCCCAACTGCCTCCAGGACCCCACGTTATGCGTTACTCTCGGCTGGTTCTTGTTGGTAAAGACGGCTGCCCACCACCCCTCCCCACCGCCGCCTGGAGCCCTTCCCTGCAGACCCTGGATCTGCCTGGCTGGTGGAGCCTTCTCTCAGCATCTGGAGCTGGGCGCTTCCGTCCAGGGAGGAGGCTGCGTCCCAGGGCCACGCCTCCGCCCATCTCTTCTCCAACTGCTGCTGTGAATGCCCAGCTGTGGCCCGAGATATAACCACCCAGGGTGCCCACCTGAGATGCCCCACAGGCAGGAATCAGGGATGCGTTCTAGTTTATGAAGGGAGATTGCGAGCAGACTGACAACCAGCAGATTTCCCTATAGTTGCAGTAGAGGAGGTTTAGATCCGAGTGTTATCAGATGAGGGACATAACGGGACCTCTGCAGGTCACTTGGTCCCTCTCTCTGCCACTTGCAGTTAAAGGTGGAGAGTGTTGGGACTTCCCTGGCGGTCCAGCGGCTAAGACTCTGCCAATGCAGGGGGCCCGGGTTCGATCCCTGGTCAGGGAACTAGATCCCACGTGCCGCAACTAAGAGTTCACACGCCACAACTAAAGATCCCGTGTGCCGCAACTAAGTGTTCACATGCCACAACTAAAGATCCCGCATGCCGCAACTGAGACCCGGCACAGCCAAATAAATAAAATAAATAAATAAATAAAATATCTAAAAAAAAAAAAAAAAGGTGTAGAGTATTGGTGCTACCTGGCAAAACATTCACCCCATGGCCTTGCGGCCAGGCAAGAAGTCTTGCTAAAAGAGTAAACAGGCTCTCAAGAGGCTTCTAGAATAGCTACTTTCCAAATTCATCAGGCTGGGAAATGCTTTTCCTCCAGCGAAGTCTTGGACAGAAGTACAATACTGAAAACAGATGAGGACAGAGCCTGGCTCCCCACTCCCACCACGGAAACTCTAGAGACAGTTGGAAAACCGTTGTGGAAAATTCAGAGATCCTAAGCAGTGGAGCCGTAGAACCCTGGGAGGATGAGGCATGGAAAAGGGAAGGTCCCTAAATGCTAACAGGGATGCAACGACAAAATCCTAACAGCCTTTTGCTGTTAATAAAATAGTAAACATATTCATATTTATACAAATACATAAACTATGTTTTAATGATAGCTACCTTTTACTAAGCAAGTGCATGCCCAGGATGAGCTAAATGCTCCACGTGTTCTGTGGTTGAACCTCCAGAATCTTTGTCAAGTAGGTGGAATTATCCTAATTTTATACAAGCAGAAACTGAGGAGCCAGGAGGCTAAGTGACATCGCCAAGGCCTCCCCCACCCTCCCGAAGAGTCACCATTTAAACCCCAGGTGTGTCCTACTTATAACCACTGGCATCGGAGGGCAACTCTCTGTGAAGGGCTGCATGACTCCAGTCCAACGGCCCAAGCTGATTACAAACCGAGAAGAACCCAACAGCTCTAGAGGCCACTTGACCTGATTGTCAAATGCTCTGGGCTGATTTACTTGAACTTAAGGAAAGACAAATGTGCTTTGACACCCCAGATCTCTCCCGGGCCTGCTGGGGCCTGTTTCCGCCCTCTTGAATGAGGAAGCTGTGCTTTGCAGGCACCCGGTAGAACGAGAATAGGCCCTCAGATGCCTGAATGAAGGGGAAGGAAGGACAAAGTATCACCATTGTTGGAGATGGAAGCCGGTGCCAGGCGACAGGAGGGCCCCAGGGCCAAGCATTACTGCAGCAAGGGGATGATGTTAATATTTTCCGGGCAAACAATGCCACTTTTCTAACTGCAGACCAGGCAGCCACGACCTGACTCTGGGCAAACAGCTCGACCCAGGCCAGGCCAATTGTTGGCTGCCAGGCCATCACACATGTGTCCAGGGCTGGGCTGCCCTCCCCCTGGGACAAACGTCCCCTCTGAGGACTGCTATACAGGAGTGGGGAGATGCATTAGCTGCCCCCTGGGTGTCCCCCAGAGGCTCCCCGAGTTTAACAGGGCTTCAGCTGGCAACGGGAGGAGGTCGTTAGGACGGGAGCTGTTCACAGATACGTTTCCTGGAGGCCTCAAATGGCCAAGTTACTTTCCACAGGGCAAGGATGGTTTCAGGCAGACCAAAGGTGACCGTAGGACCCCAGGGGGAGGGATTGGTGTCAACTGTCATGTGCACATCCCTAGAACCAAGCTGCTGGCTCTGATGTACAGGGGTCCAGAAAGAGGCGGGAAGGGCAGGATTCCCCTTGGTGGGCAGGCTCTCTGGGTGCTCAGGAAATGGTGCTGTGGCAACTCCATCCCCGACCTTGTTCCACACGTGAAGCTGTCAAGTTCATCTGTGACATCTGTCCACTCACCCTTTAGGCTCTGGGCACCCCTCTACTCCCAGACACCCAGGGTTCTGTCTGCCGGCCAGGCTGCTCTCTGGTGCCCAGGGCCCCTCTTGGAGCAGGCATCTGAGGTGGGCCAGCCAGCACCCCACATTCAGCCACCTGTGCTAGGGAGTCCTCCTGACCTTTTTTTTTTAATTGAAGTATAGTTGATTTACAATGTTGTGTTAGTTTCAGGTGAGGTGTACAGCAAAGCGATTCAGTTATCCATATATATATTTTTCAGATTCTTTTCCCTTAGACGTTATTACAAAATATTGAGTATAGTTCCCTATGCTATCCAGTAGGTCCTTGTTGGTTATCTGTTTAATATATAGGGCTGTGTATATGTTAATCTCAAACTCCTAATTTATCCCTCCCCCTCCTGATCTCTGGAATCAAAATCCTGCACAGGGACAACCTTGTAGGTGATCAGCCAGATCCTTGGTTTCATGCTAAAGCCTTACACGCGTGATTCTAAATGCAACTGAAAAGATAAAATCTCACCTCCTCTCACCTTCCCAAGACAGATATATGGAGGAGGATTTGCCTTTCCTAAGAAATTAGCCAGCTCTTACAAGTGATCATTTGAAAACTTTCAGCTGGGCCCTTGTGCAGCTACTGAGGAACACGGAAGGCCTGATGGAGCCATTTAAAAAAAGGAGGAGGCTGTACACTGAATGCCCATATGACCCAGCAATTCCACTCCTGGGTAGATGCCCCAAAGAATTGGAAATAGGCACTCAAAAACACAGTAGTAGTACATTCATAGCAACACTATTCACGATCGCCAAAAGGTGGAAACAACCCAAATATCCATCAGCTGATGAACGGATAAACAGAATGTGATACGCATATAATAGAATATTATTCAGCCATAAAAATGAATGAAGTACTGATAAAGGCTGCAATGCAGATGAACCTCCAAAACATCATGCTCAGTGAGAGAAGACAGACACAGAAGGGCACATAGTGTGTGACTGCATTTACATGCAATGTTCAGAACAGGCAAATCCATAGAGACAGAGAGTAGATTAGTGGTTGCCTGGGGCTGGGGGCAGGGAGAAGGGGGAGTGAGCGCTTAATGAGGATGGAGTTTCCTTTTGGGGGATGAAACGTTTTGCAACTCGATAGAGGCAGTGGTTGTGCACCACCGTGAGTGTACTAAACGCCACGGCATCCTGGAGAATTATTCACAAGTGGACACTATATGAATAAAGCGTGTGATTGCACTAGACTCACACGTGAGTCGCGTCCACGTGTAGGTGCCTTTCGTGCCTGAATGTTATCTCTAAAACCCTCATGGATCTTTGCATACATGTGTATTTCCGGACCAGATATTTCTCTTCCGGCTTTGTCACTGTCAAAGTTTGGTCAAATGGGCTAAGTAGGCGGGGTGACGTCCGGCGTTGAGGAATCAGGAGACGGGGGACAGGCCTCTCCCCCTGAACCCAGGAGCCTTGACCTGACCCAGGGAAGAGCAATCCGTCCCCCTGCCGACCGCGACTGCACGGCTATCTATTTGTGCCGAGCGCGTAAGACTGCTCAGATCCTGGGGCAGCGAGGTGGAGTGGGATGAGGAGAGAGAGGAACATCTACACATACGCACCCAGTGTCCACGAGACCCTGTGCTCCCCGGTGAGCCGGCGGCCGAGGGAGAGGGAGAAGCAGAGAGAAAGGCACTGAAAGGTCACGGCTGCATCTCTCAGCAGCATTCTGTCAGCTCTCTCCCTCTCCTCACCCGAACGGGGCTCTGACCTCGCCAGGGTCCGCTTTCTCACGTGAGACCTGTTTGCCAAGAAGTGACAGCATGACACGCAGCTGGAGTGCACCCAGCACGGCGTGAGTGTTCGATTCTGCCAGCATCCCGCTGGTTTTATCAGATGTCAAGAACCTTCATAGAAACCAAACATCTGGATCAATTTTCAATTCGCGAGAGCCCTCAGACGAAAATGTAAGAAAAGAGCTTCCCTGGTGGCGCAGTGGTTAAGAACCCGCCTGCCAATGCAGGGGACACGGGTTTGAGCCCTGGCCTGGGAAGATCCCACATGCCGCGGAGCAACTAAGCCCGTGCGCCACAACTACTGAGCCTGCGCTCTAGAGCCCGCAAGACACAACTACTGAGCCCGCAAGCCACAACTACTGAAGCCCGCGCACCTAGAGCCCGTGCTCCATAACAAGAGAAGCCACCGCAATGAGAAGCCCGTGCACCGCAACAAAGAGTAGCCCCCGCTCGCCGCAACTAGAGAAAGCCCGCGCATAGCAATGAAGACCCAACGCAGCCAAAAATAAATAAATAAAACAAGTAAATTTATTTTTAAAAAAAAGAGACTGGAAACTATTGATTGTCTCTGATGAATTTATGAACAAAGGGGTGTCACTTCATTTCTTAAAAAAAAAAAGAAAATGATAGAAAAGAAGGGAAGTATAATGTCAGAATCCAAATCCCCCCTCATCCCCCCACCAATTTAGGCTGAGCCTCCCTGTCAGGGACATCCGCCAGCCACCCCCTCTCCGGTTGTCCTCTCGGCCCCCAAAGGGTGTGTGAGCTCACAGGCCCTGAAAGGGCCACTTCTCCGGAGCTGGCCGTCCAGCACGCTCGCGGCCTGGGGAAGCTCCTCCCTCGCTCCCTCCCATCTTTAATCAAAACAGACGTGGAGACTGCGGAGCAGCCCGAAAAGAGCGCGCTCGAACCAGAACCTGCCTACATGCCAGGAGGGTCCTGGCCTGGAGAGAGCTTGTAAACGTTACTAAAATACTTTATTTAAACATTAGATCAATAAACCGTCCGCTCCTTGGGTGGTCCCGGAGTGGCAAGCGTCCTGCTTTCCAGAAGGGTGGCAGGTACCACATTACCTTGGGAAACCCGCTTTATACTCAGCAACACTGGGTCCACCGGCCAACCGAGACCCCGAGCAAAGGGGACCTCAGTGACCCCGAGCAAAGGGGACCTCAGTGACCCCGAGCAAAGGGGACCTCAGTCTCCCCGGCCCCCGGCCCACCTCTGCCGACCGCAGCTGCCCCAGCCATCTTCCCAGAGCACGGAACTGGTCACACCGTCCCTCTGCTTGGAAACCCTCCCCACCATCTACATCAGGGTCGACAAACGACGGCCACCAGCCACGGATAACCTGTCCCGTTTCGGTAAATAGAGTTTTATTGGCGCCCGGCCAGACCCCGCCCATTGGTACCACTGTTTACGGCTGCTTGGGGGCTACAAGGGCAGAGCTGAGCAGCCGGTGCAAAGCCTCAACGTTCACTGCCTGGCTCTTTAGAGACACAGGTGGTCACCTTGCCGTGCCCTCCTTCCTGCCCTGACGCTCGAGGGGACGGTCTCAGTCTGCGTGCCGTGCTCAGGGAGTTTGGCGGGAAGAAGAGGGTGAGGAGAGAGAAGGGGTGGGGCCGGGGTCCCCGGCCTGCAGCCACGACTGGCGGCCACTGCCTCCGGGAAACAGAGCCTGGCAGGGGTCGAGGCAGCACAAGGCTCTCACCTGCCGAGCGCGGATGCTCTGGGCTTCCGAGACCAAGACCAGGGTCACTGGGTGCTGTGTACTTGACCTCCCAAGACCCACGGTGAGGTCACTACTGGACTGTGGAGCGTAAACTTAAACTAAACATGGTGCTTATTCTGAGCAGGGGTGGGAAGGAGTGGCAAAGCTGAGGTCTGCACCTGGGTCCTCACCTGGTCCTGACTCCGGCCTCTGCCTCAAGTAGCTTCTTCCTTCCTACCCCCATCCTTCACCCCACCAGCGGGCCATCTTCCTAAAGCACAACCAATAATAGTCACCATTTCAAAGGTGCCTACCAGGACAGCTGCAGGATGTGAGGTGGCAGATACGAATTCGCATTCTACAGATCAGAGACCAGAGGCTGGGGGGTTAAGTGACACTTGCACGTTCAAACTGAGATCAGACTCCAAAGCCTGTTCCTCTTTCCCCTGGGCTGCATAGAGCCCTCACCATTCCCGTCTTATTCCAGAGCCTCCAGGGATGGTCCACCACCTCACATGAAAAACCCATACTCTTGGGGGAGGATAAATGAGGAGGCTGGGATTAACAGATACACACGACTATATATAGATAACCAACAAGGACCTACTGTATAGCACAGGGAACTATACTCAATATTTTGTAATAACCTATAAGGGAAAAGAATCTGAAAAAGAATATATATAAGTGAATCACCATGCTGTAAACCTGAAACTAACACGATATTGTAAATCAACTATACTTCAGTTTAAAGAAAACCCCAAACCCTTATACCCCTTGATGGAACACTCAGTGCCCCTAACTCTCATTTCCACATAAATCTTCTTCTAATCTACTGCCACGCGCCGTCAGGGACCTTCCAATTTACCCATAGAGACCTACTTCCTCTTTTTAGCGCCTCCATGAACCTATATTTATTATACATAAATATCATTATAGATAATATTTGTGTTATATTATCACTGCCCACATTTTTTGAGCCCTGCTATGGGTTCTGCACCAGACGTTTTACATATATTATCAACTTATTACTACAGCAGCCTTGTGAGAAATGTTTCAGCATCTGCCTTTTGTACACAGAACTTAGGACCCCGGCCCCAGGTGACATCTGTCTGAGCCCGATGCATTCTGCTACACCGTGCACGTAGCATTCTTATTTCTTTCTGCTAATAACATCAACTTTTACATGGCCTTTTACAGTTTTGCAAAGTACTTTTGTGTATGTCATTTGACTGCAAAAACTTCCATTCCCACACGAAGGCATCTCTCTTCAATTTGCCCCCAATAAGGACCAGAACACGGCTGGGTTGGAAGCAGGGGGCCACGCACCCAACCTCCCCTAGTTTCCATCAGTGCCCAGTGCCACCAAACCAGCTCAAAGAAGCCCAAAATCCAAGTGTCCAGAACAATGAGCTCGCTGTACCGCAGGGCAAATCCCCGGATCGGATCACCACGGCTGAGCGGTCCCTCTACGAAACACTGAGGCACGCCTGGGGACGTGTCCCCAGCGGGCACCACACCCCTGAGAGCAGACCCCGCCACTCCATGATCCCAGGGGCTCAAGAGACACTCTTCTGTCTGATTTGATCTCTACGTGGCCGGCGGGATGCGCTCAGAAAGGAGAAAATGCAGGTCACAGCGCTCTGCCAGGGCCCCCTGGCCGCAACCCTGGGGCCCGGCAATTTATTACCAGACACGGGCCACACAAGCTCCGTTATCACAGTTACAGCCTTGTCCGGTAACAATGTTGCCTTTCAAATTGTTTTCCGCCTGGGACAGTGGATTTATAAACGGAACTGGTGACTAGGAGCAGAATCCCAGGCTGCAAAGACTAAACGCCTTGTTCTAAGTGGGCCTGGTTTAGTATTATCCTGATAAGATAAACACAGATAATGACCTGCTGGAGGTGGGGTGCTTTTATATATATGTCTCCGTGTCTGCGTTTACTTGGGCACCAACCGGCTGGCATTTGGGGGCTGCCTCTCAGTCCAAAGGGAGAAGAGAAAGCCATTTTCTGGATCTCTTTCCAGTAAAGAAGTTGGGTATAATTATAAGACGTTAGGTTTGTCTCCCTCTAAACAGCTCAGAAATATACTGATTTGATTACTTTCCAAAAGGGTGGCCCTAAAATTGTCATGCTGTTTTCAGGGCAGTGAAGCTGGGTGACGCACATGCGGGGTTAATGAAAGTAGGCTCCTACCTTTGTGTATGTTTACAAATTTCCACAATAAAAGCAAAAGTTATATACAAGAGGCAATTCTGGCTGAATAATTACTGAAGCTGGGTGACGGGCATACGGGGATTTATTATTAAAGTATTCTCCTCCCTGTATGTTTAAAATGTTCCACGGTAAAAAGAAAAAAAAAAGGGAAAAAAAAGCACTTTGGCTGAAAGGCAATGGCTTAAAACCCCCTCTCCTCTCATTCAATCATTTAACAGATGTTTGTTTGTGCCACATACTGTCCGAGGTGGTGGGAAAACAGTGTGGACAGGACGGGGTCCCTGGCCCTGTGGAGCTGACATTATCCCCAAAGTTCAAATATTCCTCCAGTGTGAACTTCTGGCTGGGCTTCCTCCAGGGCACCCTGTGGGGGTGGGTCTTTGTCGGGGGGAGGGGGTGTTTGAAATCATTCTAGACTTTGCTGGGGATTGGGGGAGGGGCTGGCCTCTGGGGAATCTGTCCAGTCTGTTATTCCTAGGAATCCGGGAGCAGGATGGAGGGACAGGGGCTTTAGGAGGCCCCCGCAACGTGCGCTGGGACCTGTTTATTAATGTCATTCATTAATAACAGCCACCCCATTGTCCCTGAGAGGTATTTCCAGAGAGGCTCCAACCCACTGGTCGCCTTGGGGGCCTGCTGTAAACACTCCGGACAAACCGCTGTCTATCCCGTTTTGAAAGGTCGCCGGGGACCAGGAGACAGAGGCTGGCAACAGCTGCCGGTGCTGTGAACGTTGTCAGCTAGGGACCAGGGGACAAAAGCCTTCTGTGCTGCTCTGTGCTGTTAACTGCACCGCACGTGATTCCTCTTAATTGGCGGCGGGCGGGCGGGCATCTGAAATCCTGGAATCGCCAGCTTTCGGGTTTGCCGCGTATGTTCATCCTTCAGGAGCTGTTCTCAGAATCTGGGTTGAGATGGAGTCCCACGCCTAAAAATCAGTCCAGGGGACACCCCCAAGGGGAAGTCTGCCCGCTCTGGAGCCGCACCTGCGCTAGCTCAGCCAGGGCCAGACAGAAGACGAACGACAGGGCTTCTGGAAAAACGGGAGCTCTTGGAAGAGGAAGGTCAAGAACATGAAAACCTGGCTTTGAGGTCAGCATGTCCCCGTGCTCCTTCCAAGGGGCTCCTTCAGGTCGCTGGCTTCTTTGCCAGGAGATGGGCAAGGTTTGCGTCCGCTTCTCTCTTTTTTTTTGCAAAGTTCCTATTGTTACACCCTGTGCTTGTTCTGATGAGTTTGTTTGAAACGAGGAACTGGCTTCGGATTTTCTGGACGGTTTCCCATCAGGCGGAGAGGTGATTTTCAGACTCAGAATCCTTAAGTCATTCCCATGGAATCTTTGGGGAGTGAGTGCAGCCGCTCAGGAACCAGACGGTTTGAAGGGAACCTAAAATGCCAGGGGAACATTTGACTGTTTCTAGACGTGGCATCAAACATCTAGAGGTATTTACCCGTTTCGAAGCATCTCCTGGACACGCTACCACAAAAGTGGGGGCCGGGGGCTGCCAGGGAGGGAGGAGTTCAGATGGCACAGCCCCTGCCCTCGGGTTCTTGGACCCTAGCAGAAGAGACATACGACGAGTCCAAGGTGAGCTGATGGGGGGGCCCAAGAGAGGGAGAGAGGGAGTCCCCACCCTGGCCCACAGCAGACCTTGCGGCCCAAAGCGCCAAATCAAGCATGGCTTTTATGACACGGCGGCGGGCCCCTTGAACGTTCCACCCCGGGGGCAGAGTTTGGAGATGTGGGCAGCGCTGGCCGCGTCCTGCGGTTCTCATCCAGATGTCTGGCACGATTTTAGCCTGACCCACAATGCCTCCCCAGGAGGTTTGAGACCTGGAATTTCGCCTGGAGAGAGGGAGGCGAAGAGGAAGCCGGCCAAGCCTCTGATGCTGGTTCTATGGGAGATGGGGAGCAGCTGCTCCTTCCCACCGAGGAGGGTGTGCGGGACGGTCTTCAGGGGCAGCTAAGGGGGAAGAGCTCGGGGCCAGTGAGAGCCCTGTCAGAAGAAGCCGAGTAATGCCGTTTACTGAACAGAGACATTTGTCTGCGTGAACGGATCACCAGTTTACCCCGGACGCTCCAATCCACGACCTACGCATTTCCACTGATTTGCAAGTGGTTTAACTCTGTTCTTCTGAGTCCGAGTTTAGGGACCTACTGTTTTTTTTTTTCTTGAAGCAGCACCTGGTACGTAGTAGGCTTTCAAAGATTTGAAGGACGTATTGGGTTGGCCAAAAAAGTTCGTTCAGGTTTTCCCGTAAGATGTTGCAATACTGTCTATGGCAGTGGTTCTCAAGTGTGGCGATTTGCCCTCCCCCCTCGCCCCCCCCACCCCCCGCCCAGGAGACACCAGGCAATGTCTGGAGACATCTTGGGCCGTCACAGCTGTGGGGAGGGGTCCCACCGGCACGTAGTGGGTAGAGGCCAGGGATGCTGCTAAACACCCTACAAGGGACAGGACAGCCCCCATGACAAGGACAATCCATCCGAAATCTCAATGATGCCGAGTTCTGGCAATCACTTTTGCACAAAAGCAGGAAGGATGCCTGGGAGAGGATGTGAATTTCTTTTTTCCGAGGAATTTTAAGAATGGATTCCAGCTGTCCTTGTGGGTTTGGGAGTCTGGGGTGAACAAAGAAGACTGAAATGGGCAACTTGATCTCTTGAGCTCCGTCACTGCCCGTCACCAGGCACCAGAGCTATGGATCGCCTCCTCTTTGTTCTTCTGCCTCTTCCTCCCACTCAGGTTTATTTCGTAGGCTTTTCCTGAAATGTTAGGGGCTTTCCATCAGGAGTGGACCCTTTCCAAACCATAAGGCAGTAAAAAGTCCCGCCCGTGGGACCAATGTTCCTGTTGTGTCTGTGCTTTGGGATGGAGACAGACAACAACGTAAACCCTGTGTATCAAAATCAATCCCTCTAGACTCAAGTTCCAACCTGCAGAAACTCTACGGCCAAGTCATGAGGTGCAGAGCTGATGGCCTTTTAATTACAGCAGTTCTGTGGGGGAAAGAGGGGGCAGAACTATGACAGTAGGAACACAAGCAGGCAAAGGAACGCCTTTAAAGGGGCATCTTCCTGCCCGGGTGAAGGAAACAACAGCATGTGCCCCGCCCATGGGTGAGACCCTCGGGCCGTCTCTGCCCCACGGGGCTCCAAGCATGTCACCCACATTCTTTGTCTCGACACCAGGCCTGTGAAGCACACACAGTAAGATTTTCTTGTTCCGAACCACTGTTCTGATGCGCTGAAGTAGTTCTTCTAAGGCCAAACTGAGGAGCGGGCAGATCCAGTCTTTAAATCCTTTTCAGAAAGTGGGAACATCCCTTTGCGAACCAAAATGGACTCAAGGTTTTTAGGGACCAAGACCTTGAATGAATGTAGGAGAAGTTTAGCTACCTTCCACCTCAGCATCTCTTTGGGAGAGCCTTAGAAATTAATTTGTTGGTTTGATGATCCCTAAAGCTATGATTTTTACTATGAAGTATACGCTACATGCGTGACGCTGTTCTGAGCAACTGACGCGTATTGACGTTGACACGAGGGAGATAGTCTTATCATCCCCAGTTTTATCATCCCCAGTTTACAGATGACGAAACCACGGCACAGAGATGTCGAGTAACTTATTCAAGGCCACGCAGCTCATTAATGGCAGAGCCCAGACTTGGACCCAGGAAGGCTGGTTTCAGAGTTCATGTTTGTAACACTGTGCTAAGCTACCTCTCTGGAGAATAACTCCCCAGTTCTTCACCATTTAGACTAAAGAAGTAAAGGAAGCAGCTAAATTCACAGGTCCTAAGAACTAACAGTAAAAAGAAGTATTTTGCAAACTTTGAGTTTGCAAAGTGCTGGGCAGTTTACCAAGTACTTTTCTTCAATATGATCTCCAGTGGGTCCTGCAAGGCCCTGAATTTGATGGTTGCCTCTGTGCATGCAATGATGCTACCACCAAAAAGAGCCAAAGCACCATCTCTGCGTGTGTGTTACATCCAAGAAGGACCAATGGAATCAACCATGAAGGACCAAGAGTATGAAGGCCCCCTCTCATACCTCAGAGTGACCAGGAAGTTCTCTCTGGGGACCCCCACTCCCCCACTCTCAGTCCATGGGGCTCAGCGGAGGCTCCATGCCAAGCTCCAGAAAGCAAACTGAGATGCTACTCTGGACAACGGTTTTAGTTCTATCCTTCCAGTCCCAGTAACTGGTTCAAGGGGGAGTACGTGATGTAAGTTGGTCTAATCAGACCCCAAGAGAGCTACTGAGAGGAGACGAACTGTCTCTGTCGGACTTGAACCTGGGAGGACACAGGACTGGAGACGTTAGCAGGAAGCCATCTTGCCACCAGGTAGAACCTGAGAATCAAGCCAACACTGAAGAAGACAGAGCTGAGGGAGAGAAAAATAAGCAGAGGCCTGAAAAATAAGCAGAAAAATAAGCAGGGCCACAATTTGTGGCCCTGGATCAAACTGTTCCTGAAATCAAATCCCTTAAGTCTTCATGTTGGTGAGCCAGTAAATTCTCTTTTCAGCTTAAGACAGTATGCATTATGCTTCTATTTCTTACAAATGATAGAAATGAAAACTAAAAATATCTTATTAAAACAGTTGCAAAAGGACACTATACTGGTTGGCAACAGAGTGAGGAAAAGGTTAGTCACTGAGATCCTGCTCCCTCTCCCCATACCTCTACCTAAAAGGAGAATGTAATGGTAGGAGAGCATGGGAAAGAAATGGGGTTGGGTTTTTGGGGTTTTTTTTGGTTTTTTGGGTTTTTTTGGCTGTGTTGGGTCTTTGTTGCTGTGCGTGGGCTTTCTCTAGTTGTGGTGAGTGGGGGCTATTCTTCATTGCAGTGCACGGGCTTCTCATTGTCGTGGCTTCTCTTGTTGCGGAGCACAGGCTCTAGGCGTGCGGGCTTCAGTAGCTGTGGCACGTGGGCTCAGTAGTTGTGGCTCGTGGGCTCTAGAGCACAGGCTCAGTAGTTGTGGCGCACGAGCTCAGTTGCTCCGCGGCATGTGGGATATTCCCCGGCCAGGGCTCGAACCTGTGTCCCTTGCTTTGGCAGGCAGATTCTTAACCCCTGCGCCACCAGGGAAGCCTGGGGTTGGCTTTATATGAACTATTTCGATAGGAGCAGTAGATTATCTGTGAATGTCGTTAGTTAATTCATGGAATTGGTTCCTCTGTGAGTTATTCATCAACCCTCCCATCTATAGCCACATGGTACCCTTGACACCAGCTAGCCATTTGCAATTATTGGCTCTGGGTGACGGGCTGGATGGATAAGGGTACATGGGTTGGCCCATCTCCTCTACCTGAAGGTCAACATAAAGGGTCTGGCACCCCAGCAGATGGAGGGCTACCTAGCTCAGTGGCAAAGGACTAGACGCGTCTTCCCAAACACATTCACTACAGCAAAAAGCTTTCGCTTGGACCAGTTACTTCTTTATGAATTCTGGATTGAAGACACGCAAACAGGGTAAAGATCAAGCAAGTGTCACTTGCTCCCCGTGATTCTATTCTCCATATATTTTTCTCTGGTTTCACAGCCCCCAGAAAACCCTCAGCAATTTTCTATTCCCCAGCATGCATGGCTCCCAGCTCTGTGCCATCTGTGGAAGTCCAATTTGAGTGTGAGGGACCAAGTAGGTAGATGGGGCCCCCGGGGTCTGTGAGGTGCTGGGACTGGCAAACAGCTGCCTGCCGGCACCCTGGGTTTCAGACGTGGGGTCGCATCGTGTTTGTTTTCCTGCTGATTGAATTACTCATGCCTTATTTGTCCACTTCCCTGAAACAATCTTTTCTGGATGCATTTAGAAACCTGAGTCTCTGTGGTTTGTCTGGACTGGTTTCTATTTGTGGAGGAGAGTTCACTTGTCCAGAGCAGAGAAAAATGGGTTCTGCAGAAGTCACGGTATCCCTGGTTTCCCGTCACATATATTCCTGCTGTTCTCTCCAGCAATCAGTGTTCCCCATGGAATGCTTTCATTCCCACTGGAAGCTCCCAATGCAACAGGGGCGGGGGTGGGGGGGGGGGAGCTGGGAAACCTTGCCAAATCTGCCATGTTCCTAAATGATTCTCAATTCTCAGAGAACAAGAAACACATTGCAAGCTTCAAGGGCAGTGGCAGAACAAATAATTACTAAGTCTGTTGGTAAACAGACCCAGAGAAGACAACTGAATTCAGCTTGTTCACTCCTGCCTGTCAGACAGAATTTAATACCATCCTGTTTCTGTTTTTCTTCTACCCGTGACCCAAGTTACAGCTTGCTTAATTTCTGTTTACACTGTAAGCCTCGTGGTGATGGAGGGGAAGAGAGGTCTGGTCAGAGTGGGGGAAAGGACACACTTTCCCAGAAGGGTGCCCTGTAGACCAGTGCTTCTTAACCCAAAAGGATCCTCAGCCTGAGCAGCCCAGCCCCCTTAACTCGGAATCACTGCAGGGGAGAATCTAGAAATCAGTGTGTTAATGTCCCCCGGGTGATTCCAATGTGCAGCCAGGTTTAGAACCACTGCCAGAGAGCTACGCTATCCAATAGGGCAGCCATGAGCCACATGTGGCTGCTGAGCATTGCAAATATGGTGCATCCAAATTGAGATGTGCTGTGCGTGGAAAGTCCTCACCAGATTCCCAAGAGTCAGCATGAAAAAGACAACGTAAACTACATCATTAACAATGTTGGTATGTTGATTACAATTAAAACAATGTGGGCCTGTCCTGAGTGAGAATGGGTGTCTGTGTGTAGGCAGGACCAAGTGGGTAATGCCGAGGGGTAGACCAGAAATCCATAAGGAAGCCCTCCGGGAAGAGAAAGACAGAAGAAACACTCGCATGACTTCAAGCAACTCTTAAGACATCATCATTTTCATTTATAAGGAGCACAAATCCCTAATCATCCCCCTGAGCACACCCACACCCACACGGGCACATAAGCTTGTTGTGGTACATCGTCCTGAAGTCTTGGTTCATTTTCTCTCCACCAAAGAGAACATGATCAGGAAGGCAAATTCTGTGGTGTGGAACTAGAGTTTCCAAGAAAAAGTCACCGTTCGGACTTGAAACCTCTTTTTAATCCATTCTTCTCAAGCATGGCCAAAAGATATCCTCAAAGTATAACCGGTTTAAATGATAAAATTTTTATCAGCAAGGGGCAAGTCACTAGAACTTAAAGATAAACGCATAATCAATGATAATCTCCGAAGAACAATAGAGAACTACACAGTCATAATCTTGTACCAGACATGGTGATCAGTTTGCTTGCCAAATCCAGCATGCCAGTCTGCTCCACCCCATTTCCCTGTGTTCCTGCCTGAATTCTGGACTTTGGCAGAGAATTTCTTGAGCAGCCCCAGAGATTCCCATGTGTGATGGTTCATTTTACGTACCAGCTTGACAAGTCCACAGGGTGCCATGATATTTGGTCAAACATCATTCCAGGTGTTTTTGCAAGAGTGTTTTTAGATGAGATTAATATCTTTTTTTTTGGCTGCGTTGCACGGTTTGTGGGATCTTAGTTCCCTGACCAGGGACTGAACCCGGGCTCTGTCAGTGAAACTGGCGAGTCCTAACCACTGGACTGCCAGGGAGTTTCCAAGATTAATATCTTAATTGGTAGAGTAAAGCAGATTGCTCTCCACAGTGTGGGTGGGCCTCATCTCATCAGTTGGAAGACTGATTAGAAGAAAAAGACTGACCCTTCACGGAATAAGAAAAAAAATCTCCATCAGACTGCCTTTGGACTAGAACTGCACCCCATTGGCTCTTCTGAGTCTCAAGTCCGCCAGCCCACAGGGGCAAATTTGAACTTGCCAGCCTCCTTACGTGCATGAGATAATTCCTTATAATAAATCTCTTTCTCTCTATATATACACACATCCTACTGGGTTCTGTTTCTCTGGAGAACCATGAATAATCCATCATGCCATTCCTAAAGTCTCAACTGCAGTCTGTCACCTCACCTCCTAACACTGGGGATGGTCTCAGGGAGGAGTGGCTCAGTGTCTCGTCCATGATGCCTGGGCCCACAGCAGCTGAAGCGCCCACATCCCCCTGACTAAAGCCATAGCAGTCCTGGGGGAGGGGGGAGGGGATAGGTAATACAATTCAGAAGCATGAGGAAGGTGGACTTGGACCAAACAAGCAGGAGATGAAGGAATCATGAGATCAGTTGCTTATCCTTTCTTCTACCACCCCTTTTGCACCTTCCAACACACAGTTCTGAGACTCAGCAGTCCCATTCAGTCTCTCTGAAGATGTTCTTCATGACCCAGGACTGAGATGAGAGAATTACTTTTTTGAGAAGCTACAACCATCTCAATGATATGCCTTCGATCTCCTTTTTGCCTTTCCTGTGCCATTCACTTCTTTTCCCCCTCACTCTTGCTTCTCTGGGCGTGTACCTCCTAATAAATTGTAGAATGTCATCTTTGCCTTAGGCTCTGTTTTCTAAGAAACCCAGGCTCAGATATTCATCCTTTTTCTTCTTCAATTCATTTGCTTGACCAGGAAAGAGCTAAGCTCTTTTTTGTTGGGAGTGCCCACACATTGCACCAGGAGTGGATACCTAGCCTAAGGTGAATAGAGGCTGGTCCTGGACCTGTTGTTTGAGGGTCCCTCCCTGAACAAAGATGAGATGAACCAAATATCTTCCCTTTCTCAGTTAATTAAAATTTAACAGAGAGAGGTGTACTCAATGGACAGTGGTTGTTGGGCAAAGATATTATGGACTGACTGACTGCCTGCCTTATTGAGCCGTGCATTAAATGCAAAGAATGTACGTAAGTATGTGCATGTGAGTGTATGAGAGAGATTTTCTAGACCTTATTTCAGTTGTTCACTAGGCTGCTGGTTTTCTTGCTCCTAATCTCCTGTATCCTTTCAATGAATGTCCCTTTTCAGTAGAGCTAGTTTCTGATCAATCTGAATTTAATCCCTTTATAAGTAACCTGCTTGTCCTACCTGGACAGTTTTGTGACATTTTATTTACCTTTGTAATTCAAAAAATTTCCTGGGATATGTCTAATTGTGAGTTTCTTTTCATTAAATTTACCTGAAATGTGGTAAGTTCTCTTCCGCTGCATCCTCAGACTTTTCCCCCCCCACCAAGGTCCCTAAAATTTTTCATTATAGCTTTGATTGTTGTTCCTATTCTAATTGATCTGGTTGCCCCTTTGGGAACACATGGAAATCTCAGAGTGATCTATTCCACCAAACACACCTATTACTTGCCCTCTGTCTCATTTTAATCTATCTTTAATCTATCCTTTTCTGCTTCTCATTTTTTAAATAGAAAGCCATCTAAAAGGTAACAGGGAAAGAACATTTGATGTATTATTAGAACCAGCTAAAATCTTGGATATGGCCCTACCAGAAAGCAGTGCTTGTGATTCTGAGGTTTGAGTTTTTGGTCTTCTTTGACAGGTTTCCCATGCTTTGCTGGGTGATATGAGGAACCTTCCAGACAGCTTACAGGTAGTCCTCCCCTGGAAAGCTGTAGCACTTCCCTGTTACTCCATCTGTAAAGACCCTTGGTCAAAGGATATGCTTTCATGTATTAAACTAAACCACAGAGGGAAACAAATTGAATTTTTACCTTGAAAGTCAATACCATGGGTCACAGTTGAGACATGATCAGCAGCAGGATGGGACAGGCCAGGGAAGGCCAGGACCGACAATATGGACAGACTAGACATTGTAGGAGTAATGGGGAGAGGTGAGGTCGGTGGGTATCAGGACAGCATGTAAGAAGAGTTAACCCCAGGTAGGGAAACAAAAGTCAAGATCCTGTCGATAAGGGGAAATGGGAGAAGGCAGTACCAAGGAGGAGGAACAGAGAAGCAGCTCAAAATTCATGCAGACAAGACAGTTTAAAGAGTCCATGTGAAGGTAAAGGTAGAGGAGAAGAAGCAGGTTCAAGCACACAGAACATGCCATCTGAGCCTGGGGCAGTGAGGCTCAGCGCCCATGGAGTGCACAAAGGATGAGGACTTCTGTATCCATAGACCAGGTGGGTAATGGGGTCAGAATCCAGGCTGAAGGAATTCATAGCCAGAACCTAAAACCCAGGTCAGAAACTGAGTATCAAGGTGGGAGCCGAGCACAGGGGAGGGGTCTGACAATGAGTCTCAGTTCGATATTGTACATGCATCATATACAGCAGGAACTACTCCTGCATTCTTTGACCAGAATGTAGATGGGAGAGTTTCGAGGGTAAGCGACAGGCCAACCAACTATCCCAGAGAAGGTATGGGTCATGAGCCATACTTTCCCTAGTACTGATTAGCAATTGCTGGGTCAGCAGGGTAAAACCCAAAGGGTTCTCATATTCTGTTCTTAACTCAGTGATCAAACTCACCATTCTCTTCTTCTCCCTTGGAATCCCAATCTGTGTGAGAGGCACTAACATCTAGCTGTACAAATCCAAAAACATTAGGAGGTTTTCTAGTCAGTCATTCTCATCCCTTATATCTAATTGGACTCCAAGCATTACCCTGATGCTAAAACCAGACAAAGACATCACTAGAAGATAAAACTAGGGAGCAATATTTCCTATGAATATAGATGCAAAATTCCTCAACCAAACCAAATATTGCAACGTATAAAAAGAAGCTATACATCATAACCAAGGGAGATTTATCCCTGGAATGCAAGGTTGGTTTAACATCTGAAAATCAATGCAATATTCCATATCAATAGGATTAAAAAAATGAAAACCAAATAATTATCTCAATAGATGCAGAAAAAGCACTTGACAAAATCCAACACCATTTCATGATAAAAACCCTCAACAAACTAGGAATAGAAGGGATCTTTCTTGACCTGACATAGAGCACTTATGAACAACCCACAGCTAACATCATGCATCATACTTAATGGTGAAAGACTGAAACCTTTCTTCTTAAGAACATGAGTAAGACAAGGATGTCCACTCTTACCACTTCTATTCAACATTATACTGGAGGTTCTAGCCAGAAATTAGATTTAAAAAAAATAATTGAGGTACCTAGACTGGAAAGGAAAAAGTAAAACTATCCCTATTTAATAATGTTAAAGATAACATGAGCTTATATATAGAAAATCCAAAGCGATCCACACACACAAAAAATTATCAGAGCTATAAATGAGTTCAGCAAGGCTTCAGGATACAAGATAAATATACCCCCCCAATCCACTGTATTTCTATACACTAACAAAAAGCAATCTGAAAATGAAATTAAGAAGACAATTACATTTATAATAGCATCGATAAGAATGCTTAGGAATAAATTTCACCATGGAGGTGAAAAACTTGTACACTGAAAACTATAAAACATTACTGAAAGAAAGAAAAGACCAAAACAAATAAAAAGACATCCAATATTCATGGATTGAGTGACTTAATATTAAAATGACAACACGCCCCAAATTGATCTTCAGATTTAATGCAAAGTCTATCAAAATCTCAGCTGACTTTTTGGCAGAAATTGATGGGTCGATCTTAAAATTCATATGGAAACATAAGGGACCCAGAATTGCTAATATAATCTTGACAGTGAAGGACAGAGTTGGAGGATTAACACTTCCTGAATAATTAAAAATTTATTACAAAGTTACATACTCAAGATTGTGTGGTACTAGCATAAGGATAGCAATATAGACCAATGCAATAGAGTTGCGAGTTCAGGAAAAACCCCTCCCATTTACAGTCAATTGATTTTTAACAAGGATGCCAGGTCAATTCATAAGGAAAAGAAGACTGTTTTCAATAAATGGTGCTGGACAATTGGATATCTACATGCAAAGGAATGAAGTTGGACCCCTGTCTCACACCATATACAAAAGTTAATTCTAATGAATTAAATATTTAAACAAAACTGCCAAAACTATGAAACTCTTAGAAGAAAACAGGAGGCAATCTTTGCAACCCTGGATCAAGCAATGGTTTCTTAGATATGATACCAAAATCACAAACAACAAAAGAAAAGAGATAAATTGGACTTCATTAAAATTTTTAAAATTTGTACTTCAAAGGACACCATCAAGAAAGTGAAAAAACAATCCACAGAATGGGAGAACAAATTCTCAAATCGTATGTCTGATAAAGGACTTGTAAAATCAGATACATAAAGAATTCTTGCCACTCAAAAATAACGTCACATAATCCAATTTAAAAATCAGGCAAAGGACTTTAACAGACATTTCTCTAAAGAAGATATATAAATGGCCAACAAACGCCTGAAAATAAGCTGAACATCATTAGCCATCAGTGAAATTTATATCAAAACCACAATGACACACCACTTAACACCTGCTAGGATAGCTATAATCAAGTCAGATAATAACAAGAGTTGATGAGAATGTGAAAAGTCAGAATCCTCATTCACGGCCGGTGGGAATGTAAAACTGTGCAGCCACTTTGGAAAACAGTTCAGCAGTTCCTCAAATGGTTAAACACACATTTACCATATGACCCAGCAATTCTACTCCTATGTATACACCCAAGAGAATTGAAAATAACGTCCACATAAAAGCCTGTACACAAATGTTCACTGCAACATTTTTCACAATAGCCAAAAATGTCCATGAACTGATAAATGGATAAACAAAATGTGGTATATTTTGCTTATCAATGGAATATTATTTGGCCATAAAAAAGGAGTAAAGTACTGGTACATACATAATTATATAGATTAACTTTATTTATTTATTTTTTATTATTATTTATTTTATTTATTTATTTTTGGCTGTGTTGGGTCTTTGTTGCTGCACGCGGGTTTTCTCTAGTTGTGGCGAGCGGAGGCTACTCTTCATTGCAGTGCGCGGGCTTCTCATTGCGGTAGCTTCTCTCATTGTGGAGCACGGGCTCTAGGCACGCGGGCTTCAGTAGTTGCGGCACGCGGGCTCAGTAGTTGCGGCTCACGGGCTCTAGAGCACAGGCTCAGTAGTTGTGGCGCACGGGCTCAGTTGCTCCACGGCATGTGGGATCTTCCCAGACCAGGGATCGAACCCGTGTCCCCTGCATTGGCAGGTGGATTCTCAACCACTGCGCCACCAGGGAAGCCCCCACAGATTAACTTTAAAAACATTATATTAAGTGGAAGACACCAGTTACAGAGGACCACATGTTATAAAGTTCCATATATACCTAAATATCTATCTATCTATCTACAACAAGAGGGGCCACAATAGGAGAATCTGTAGATAGAAAGTAGATTAGGGGTTGAAGGGGTCAAAAAGAAATGGGGAGAGGCAACTGCTAAAGGGTACAGAGTTCCTTTTTCCTTTTGAGGGTGATAAAAATGTTCTAAAATTGACTGTGGTGATGGCTGCCCAGCTCTGTAAACAAACTAAAAACCACACCTATCTGTGTACTTTACAATGGGTGAATTATACAGTATGTGAATTATATCTCAATAAAGCTGTTACCAAAATATATCATTAGGTATATTTATAATGGTTATAACAAATGTTAATTTTTCAAGCATCGTCTGGTACACACCGAGGAGCATGTCATGCCAGGTTCCTTTTTAGCCTTTAGGTGGGGACTCGGGTAAACTCTCAGAGGGTATTAAGGCGGCAGAAGACCCAGGTTATGGACCGTCATGTGGCGTTACCGAGATGTCCACACGTTATACGGCACACAGGTCGCAGCGATGACGTCATGGTTATCTCTAGTGACATGAACTGCTTGTGTATCACCAACAAGCAGCTGCCGTAAGGACCTAGAGTCAGAAGAGAGACACGCGCCCCCAGCTACCAACCAGCCCCTGGCGGGGTGGGGTGGGGGGGTCTCCACAAGCTGCAGCCACAGCCGCCTGCACCCTCAACCCAGCTGCTGGGGGTGTTAACAGCTCCCGAGGGTCAAGTGCCGGCTGCCCAGAAGAGACTGACCTTCTCGGCTGTGTACTCCTCAAGGCAACCCCATTTTACAGATGAGGAAACTGAGGCTAAAGAAGAAAGCTTGAGTTTGAACACTGCCTGTGTTCAGACCCCGGAGAACAGTAACCCTTTGTAATCACGGGGCTGCTCCCTGAACCTGGCCGGAAGGTGGGCCCACCAGGAGCCCACAAACTGTGCACCTCCTGCCCCTGCCCCAGGTTCAGACCTGGGTCCTCGGGGCTGCCCACCTGCCTGGCTGAAGAGGGAACGTGGATGCAGGAGGCCAACCATGAGAGGTTCACTTGGTCAAACAACAAATGATGGAAAAGTCTGGAATCACAGACCTTTATATGTACATATTCAACATCACCTCACCTGGCATCACCGCAGCTCCTTGACGCTCACTTTTTCTCCCCCAATTTCTTTCTGCTCTCCTTCATGCAGGGCTGAGTGACCGGGGCAGCCACTCAGGGGCCTGGGCACCAGGAAGGTCAGGGTCGGACACACACTCCCCATGCACCCGGCCATGATCAAGTGGGGCCCTGGGAGCCTATGAGGGTCTGTACTCCTCCAGAAAGCACCCCTGCCTTAAATAGCAGATAAAAAGCACCATGACAACATTCCGCAAGAAACTAAAAATCAAATTTCCACGTGATACAGCAATTCCACCTCTGGGCACACACACAAAAGAATTGAAAGTAGGGTCTCAAAGAGATATTTGTGCACTCGTGTTCACAGCAGCACTATTTACAATAGCTAAGCTAAGAGGTGGAAGCAGCCCAAGTGTCCGTCGACAGAGGAATGGATAAACAAAATGTGGTCCATACAAACAATGGAATATTATTAAGGAAGGTCCCTATGGAGTAAGTAGTCAAATTCCTAGGGACAGAAAGTAGAGTGGTGGTTGCCTGGGGTTGGGGGAGGAGGATGGGGGATTGTTGTTTATGGGGACAGGGTTTTAATTTTTTAAGATGAGAAGAGTTCTTCGGGCTTCCCTGGTGGCGCAGTGGTTAAGAATCCACCTGCCAATGCAAGGGACATGGGTTTGAGCCCTGGTCCGGGAAGATCCCACATGCCGCGGAGCAACTAAGCCCGTGCACCACAACTACTGAGCCTGTGCTCTAGAGCCCTCGAGCCACAACTACTGAGCCCATGTGCTACAACTACTGAAGCCCACGTGCCTAGAGCCCGTGCTCCGCAACAAGAGAAGTCACTGCAATGAAAAGCCCGTGCACCGCAACAAAGAGTAGCCCCCACTCACCGCAACTAGAGAAAGCCCTCGCGCAGCAACGAAGACCCAACGCAGCCAAAACCAAAAAAAAAAAGATGAAAAGAGTTCTGGAGATGAAGAATATGATGGCTGCACAATAATGGGAACGTACTTAATGACACAATCATACTTAATGGTTGATTATATATATATTTCATATATATATATATGAAATGGTTAATCATACTTAAAAATGGTTAATTTTATGCTATGTATAGTCTACCACAATTACAAATTTTAAAAATAAAATGAAACAAAACACCATGACAGGTTGAGAGAGACATCACAGAACAAAGGAAGAAGCTTTTTTCCTGCTTTCTGAACAAGAGAGCCTGCATTTTCATTTTGCATGAGGTCCTGCCAATTATGTGGTCGTTTGCCCTCCTGCAATAAAACGCCAGCGTTTCTTTCGTTGTCATTCACCTGCTGTGAAATGCTGGCCTTAAGATGATGCATTCTCTGAAGCGGTGCCTCTCTCCCCTGACTTAGGAAAGCCACGGCCTTGGGAAGCATAACCCCCTTCGGAAGGGACAGTGGGAACGGGGTGGGGGGGGTCCCCTAAGCCTTTCTTCTCCACTTTCCTTCTAGAACCGTGGTTCTCACGCCGTGGGGTGCAACCCAGCACAGGGGACCCTGTTGAAAATGCTGATTTGCCCTCCCACACCCCACCCTGAGATGGTCAAGGGCGAAAGCTGGACCGGAGGGGGCTGAGGTCAATGTGCCGAACAGAAGGCTCGGGCCGCAGCAGTTCCCGGTGCCAGGCCGGGTCAAGGGGCATTTTGGCCAGTGGTCTTGAGCAGGCAGCAGTGGTTTGACATTAGGGAACGAAGTGGCCTTGGGCATGTCACTGTCCTTCTGTTCCTCTCCTGCATGAAACGAGGCTCTCCGAGGCCTCTGCCAGAGCCAATGCCAAGTCAGAAGGTCACCACGCATTTGTAACATGACGTTTGTAACTTGGCCTCTGTGACTTTTTTCATCGCTTCCCCCTTCCCTGCACTGAAAACTAAGTCAGGCCCTCAGTCTCCTGCGAAACCTCACCCCACCCCCTGCGCAGGTCCAAGGCCACCTCCGAGTCCCCCACCTGCAGGCAGGCAGGCATGACATCATGCAAACAGGGAGAGCTGGGTGGAGGCCCCCAGCCCTCGGTTCTGGACAGAACTAAAAACCCGACGACCTATCTGATGGACTTAGACCAAAGAAAGGAAATTTGTCTTTTAAGAACAAGTGAGAAGCTGATGACTGAAGTCCCAAAGAATTTTGTGGTTGGACCTTTTTTCCTGTTGTTTGTTTTCTGGCACAATCTGTCTCTGTTTCTGAGCCGAGGGCCGTGTTCCCCGTGACAAAGGCCTCTTTCTTATGACAGTTTAATAGCTCCAATGCAGGGGACAGCCCGGACTCCCACGGGCCAGCGTCTGAAGGCAGCCTCTCAGAAAAGGAGAAAGCTGCTGCTTTCCTCCAGTTGGGTTCAAATTGAACTGAGAGAGGCCTAAGGAAAAAAAAAAAAAAAAAAAAACCAAAACCAAACCAAACCCGAGCCTCCTTTTGAAATAGGAAATGAAGACCAGCAAAGGGGTGGGGAAAACAAAATGCATCGGGATAGACAAGAGGATGGATTCAAGCGTCATGCTCAGAGCTTTCCGTCCACCGCGGGAGGAGGTGAAGAAAGCCTAGTGGGGCTTGGAAGATGTGGATGGAGACTGGGGAGACCCTATCTATCGGTTTCCTGTGGCCACTGTAACCAAGGACCACAGACTGGGTGGCTTAAGACAACAGAGATTTATTCTCACGGTGCTGGAGGCTAGATGCTCAAAAGCAAGGTGTCAGCAGGGCCACGCTCCCTCTGAAATCTCTAGGGAAGGATCCTTCCTTAGCTCTTCCAGCTTCGGGCAGCGGCCGGTAGCATTTCTTGGCCTCTGGCTGTGTCACCCTGATCTCTGGTTCCATTCACCACGTGGCCGTCTCTCCTCGGGGTGTCTCTGCGTTGTCACCCAGCGTCCTCCTCTGTGTGTGACTTTTCTCCTTGTCGAATAAGGACGCCAGTCGCACTGGATTTAGGGTCCACCCTAATCCACTGTGACCTGATCTTAACTCTCTACAACTGCAAAGACCCTCCTGCCAACTAAGGTTACATTCTCGGTACTGGGGGTTAGGACTCAACATTCTTTTCTGGGGGATGCCATTCTACTACAACACCATCGTTCTAAAAACCCGGCCCCCCCCCCCACCTCCCCGTGTCCTGGAGCCTGTAGGCAGGTAACTCTTGCTGGGGAGCTCTAGCCTCCCAGTGACCCAGCCCAGCCGTCCGTCCACTTTCCAGGAGGTGAGGCTGGAAGTTGGTCATGACCTAGCGGCCGCCCGGAGCATCTTGGTGCCGTCTCTTTGCAGCGCTCTCTTCTCGTTCCCTCTTCCCCTCAGCCCTTGCTGCCTGGAGGCATCTGGCAAGGGTTACGGTTCCCTACTGTGGCAACAAATGCCAGGAGTGATGTGCCACACCATCTTGAACATGTATGTTTGCTGCCAGTGAGGCTGGCTGGAAAACCTGCCCCTCCCTGAAGAGCTTTCACATCTGCTTCTGTTTCCCAACTCGCCCAATGAGACATGATTTTAAAGACGCACTGGACAGTGGAATCAGAACTCCTGGAGCCGACGCTCAAAGCGCTTACAATGGGAAATAACACACTTTTTACAACGGCGCTGACCTCCTTTCCCACACCACTTTGGGGGCCAGTTTTCAAGCCTCTACGGTCACAGGAGGCAGGAGGATGTCAGGGTTAAGGGCACAGGTTGCAGGGCCAGGCTGCCTGGGCTCAAATCCTGCCTCTGCCCTCACTCCCTTGTGCCTTGGGGCACATCCTGCATCCGTAAAATGGGCAGAGTGATTTCTCCCTCACAGGGGGCTTTAAGGATTAGTGAATTCCCCAGGAGTCAAGGAGCACAGGATATGCAAGTGGAAAGCACTCAGTACATGTTAGCTTTCGTGACTGTCCCATGATTGCCAGAGGCAATGGTGGGGTGAGAGAGCCAGCAGGGGCAGAGATGTTAATTCAAGGGCTTCCCAAAACATGCCACCTGTCGTAAGGAAGACCTCAGGGAAAGTTCCCGGGCTCTGCGTCCTCCCCTCTTTACTGGGATAGCAGTAAAGACTGAGCAGTGCATGTAAACAGCCCCTAAAGGCAGCCACTAGTGCCACGTGGCGAACCCACCGATGCGCCCAAGCTGCCTCTCTTGGCTGGCCCGGCAAAATGCAGTGCAGTCAACACCAGCAGCCCAACTGAACGCTGCCCACGGCTCTGAAAAGCACAGTTGCCCTCGGCCTCTTGCCGCTTGTAACAAGCTGTCCAGGAGGATGGACCGGGCAGCGATGGGACTAGAGGAGGGAAAAGTCTGTGTCATCTCCAGCGCCTGGGAAAGCCACAGAGAAACGACGCTGCTGTTCTCAAAGAGCCTTGCGGGGTCCGAGCCTCCCCTGAAGCCTGCTCCAGGCTAAACAGAGTGCACGTGGTGTAGAGATAGGTCCCCCGTGCCAAGACGGCCAACCCTGTCGCCAGGGACTCGGGTGGAGGTGGCCGGGGGCCGTGGAGGGGGAGGGGGCCCGGCATAAACGGCTCCTCGTGCTGACGGAGAGGAGCTGCCTCCGGGCAGACACAGGAGGGCACTCAGGGCCTCCCTCCTTGTTCTGGGCGTGTAACTTGTGCGGTGACACGGGGTGGGGGGGGGGCTGAGAGTGAGTCCAGGGAACTGGGGGGTGGGGTGGGGGGAAGAGGGAAGCAGCAGCTCGTGCCGTCTGGAGGGGGCTGCCCACTAGAAAACCATCTGCAGAATTCAGGCGGGCCGTCGAGGCCGGGTGCAGAGCAGCCCACTCCCAGCCGGTCCTGGGTCCCCTGTAGGGCAGAGAAGAGGCTCCAGGTGAGGGTGCGGAGTGGACAAATAGCTACATTCACTGAGCAGGACCAGGGCAAGAGCCAACCAGCACGCCAACTCCGCGCTGAGACACGACAGCAGAATCAGCCTGGGAGGGCCAAGGCGGGGGGGACGGAGGGGAGGGTACTAAGGCCTAGTGTCGGGCATGGAGCCCACGACACGGGAGACCAGACGCAACACCTAGAGGCCCCGGCGTCCTGGACCCGGACCTCTGGCCTGCGTGCTGGGTCCACACGGACCGTGGAAGCCGCTTCTGAACCGGTTCTCTTTCGGGGGTGGGGGGGGGTGGTGAGGGGGGACAGGGAGCTCTTGTCCTGGAGCCCGGGCTGGGACAGGGGTGGGCTGGCCATCTCTCTGGAGTGTAGTGTCTGAAACAGGCAGGCCAGGAAGCAAACATCACAGCCGCACTGCATGCAGCCTTCCTACATGCCGGCCCTGTGCCGGGGCTTTGCGCGTATAAACTCAGTTAATTCTCAGAACGATCCGTTGAGGTAGAAACGAGTATTATTCTTATTTTGCAGATTAGGAAACGGAGGCACAGGGAAAAAAAAAAAAAAAAGGCAACGCATCAAAGTCGTACAGCCGGTAAGTGGCAGAGCCGGGATGTGAAGACAGGTTGCCCAGCTCCGGAATCCAGGCTCTTCCATACCCTCCTCCCCCCCACCCCCAACCACGCACCTACGCAAAAGGGTCTGCAGCAAAGGAAGCTCAGTGGGAAGTGAGACCCGCCTGCCCACTCCCCGCGGGCTCTGTCACTCAGCCTCTCATCGTGGCCAAACCACCTCACAGGCCACCAGATGCTCCAGGAAAGGGCTAGGTCCTCAGCCAGAGACCTAGGAACATACCTGGCCCTTCGCCTTACCAGCTCTGAGACTGTGGACAGAGCACCTCTTGGTGCCTCAACTTTCTTGTCTGTAAAATGGGGCAACTCACGGGTCCTTCCCCCATGAGTCTTCTCATGGAAAAGCCAACAAGAGAACGAAGGGCAAGGACAGCACAGAACGGAGCACACAGCAAGCACACGGCGGAGACCACCTATGGTTGTAACACTCGGCATTCCTGTGGTTTAAGGCCCGAGAGGAAGGGGATCGGCCCTGGGAAGGGTTCCTGCGATGATGATGTTTGGGGAATGGAACTTTCAAGGTTAAAATAAACTCTTGGCCTAATCTGGATCCTTTTGTTTTGGCAGAGAAGGTCATTTTTAAAACTCCCTCCCTGAAAGAGTTAAATTTAGAGTTACCATACGACCCAGCAATTCCACGGCTTGGTAGGTACCCAAGAGAAATGAAAACCTATGTCCACACAAAAACCTGTATGCCAGTATTCATCGCAACACTATTTGTAATAGCCAAAATGCTGAAACAACCCAAACCTCCGTCAACTAATGTGGTATGGCCATACAACAGAATATTCTTCAGCCATGAAAAGGAGTTACAACACGGTTGAAACCGGAAAACATGATGCTAAGTGGAAGAAGCCAGACATAAAAGACCACATATGGTTTGATTCCATTTACATGAAATGTCCAGAACAGGCAAATCCATAGAGACAGAAAGTAGACTCATTCGTGGTTGCCAGGGCTTATGAGGAGGGAGGGAGGGGGACTGGCTGCTCGTGGGTGTCGGGTTTCTTTTGGGGGTGACGAGAATGTTCTGGAAGCAGAGAGTGGTGAGGGCTGCACAGCTCTGCGGCTGTGCCCTGGGAGAAGCGGGTGGGTAGAAGGGGAGGATGCAGGAGGGGGGATTAAGTCGCTCCCAGGTAGGATGCGGTGCCCAGCTCTTTACCGTCCCGTCTGGAAGCCGGCCGGGGTTGACTCTGAGTTTGCTCACAGCTGGGTGCCATGCGCCTGCATTCCAGGGCTCTGGGCTCAACGGTGCCATTCGGAGCCAGGTAGGAGGCTTCATTCCTGCTGCAGCATCCACCCTGCATGAACGGCGGGGATGGGGAAAGAGAAGGCAGCCTGGGAGCCATCCCTGTGGGCACCTGGCCTTCTGCCCGGAGTCCAAATGGTGTGGGGTTGGATGGATGGTGACAAGGTCGGAGACGCGAGCTGCCCTCACACAGGCACCGCTCAGCCACCTCATTCCCCAGAGAGCCATGTCCCAATCTTGCAGCCCTACCTAACAGCCCCGAGTCCCACGGGCGCCCCAGCTCAGAGCTGGGAGAGGGCGCTTCGCGCCTACCACTTCTGGCTGCCGCCCCTGCCCTCTGGGAACGCGGCTGTACCACACCACAGGGCCTGGGGAGCGCGGGTCCCAGTCCTCTTCCCCACCCCCATCCCCCCAGTGCAACCCCGGGGCCTCCCTGACTGGGTCCTCAGGGCTCCCCGCGTGCGCGCGTGCGCAGCTGCCGGCAGGGGGAGCTCCACCCCCTCCCCACGTGTGAGCACCTGCTTTCTTCGCGGCCGTGGGAGCAGAGGACAAGGGTCTGGAGTTGCCTGTGTTCCTTGACTTCTCTCAGCTCACACCGCAAACCTCGTTTTGGGCAAATGAGCATATTTCATGGGTGTCCGTGTCAAGATTTACACCCTGTCCTATAGCCCCCATTTCCACACAGCAGCGGGAAAAAAATTAATCAATTAAATGGAGTTTCCCCTTTTCCAGGATCAGATTCTTTCCCAAGCTAAATTGCTCTCTTTTTTGGATAAAACTAGCAAATCAGGAATCAAGATCCCTCCCGAGGCTGTGACTTCCTCTCTCCCCACCCCGAGATGGCTTCTGTGTACACGGAAAGATGATAGGGAAGAAAAACACAAAAGAAAATAATAAAAAATATATCATCCTGGTTTAGAGAAACTGGATTTTCAACATAGATTAAAAGACAGTAGTAGAATAAATTGGAGAGTCAAGGTCATCTTTTTGCATTAGCCAATGGGACTTAACAGACTAATTTGTATTAAGAACATAATTACATATTATTATTGCACAAGGTTTTCATGAATTTGAATGGAGCAAGAAAGAGAGAGAGAAGTAAGTTCCTGTCTGGGGGCAGAAAGGACTTTGTTCTATCCTGAGTTTATGAACTAATTTTTGGTGATAATACAATTTCTAAGAGAGAGAGATTGGCAGTGAGAGCAGCTTTCTCTCAACGCCTTTACTTTGCAAAATATAAAAGGTGGCATTTCTACATCAGTCTTCACATGCCTGGGGGACATTTTTATTGTCCCACAAAGCCTGGTGGTCTTAGAACCACAGATGCAACCCACCTCTCTCATGTGACACACGTGGAAACTGAAACGTCGGTAGTAAGAGCCAAAGACACGGGCAGATGGCCAGGTGCGTGTTACCCAGCCACAAGCTATGACGTCCCACTACCGCACGGTGGCACTGTCTGCCAACCACGGCCTGCCCTCCACCACTGCCAAATGCTCTTAATAATTCAAGGTAAGGCGAGCAGCTGTGTGGGAGGACCGGAAAGAAGTTGTGGGAAGGAGCTGTCAGTAGATGACTCTAGAATTCCAGGCAAGGTGGTTTGATGGGTTCAAGAGAAGGGCTTGTTTGCATACACTAAAATGGATCTGCTAAAGTGCCACTTGCTATTGCAAATAAGCAACAGTGCAAGAATTTACTTCCAATTCTGCTGACGTGACGGAAGGGAGGGGTGGTGGGGAGGACAGCATGGGTGTGGCTGGCTGAGTCAGAGCATGTCCTCACGCCGGGGTTCCACGTCTCAGGCTAGAGACCACTCTCCAGGGAGCCTAGGCTGGGCTTTGGCTCCCGCCAAATGGTGAGACCCAGTTCAGTGGGCAGGGAGGGGGGCAAGATGGGCAGCCTTGAGGAAGAGACGGTCTCGTCTGGGAACTCGGTCCTGACACAGGGAGGCCTGGGGACATTGGGAGAGCAGCCTGCTCCTTAAGAGACGCTTGGGCGAACTCTAATGAGAAAGCACATCTTTTATTTCCCTAAATCTCCTCCCCCTGCCACGTGTTTCCCTGAATAAACTTGAGCGGAAGTAGGGGGACACCTTGCCCAGGTGGATGCACACACACGGGTCTACGCACAGAGACATACCCATCGACTGCTTGTCCTTGTTTCGAAACAAACGGCTGCTTGGCTGATTAGCAGCTGCTGTCTTAAACGAGCGCTGCTATTTCAACAGGCATAACTGGTTTAGAAGCCAGGCAGAAAGATATACCTGACTTTGGCTTTACTCTTCGATCCGAGGGGCAAACACACCCCTTAAAATTTATTTTGATGCCTGCATGTGTAACTCAACGAGCTATGTTAGGTCCGAATGCAGGCTAAGCTACCAGGCATCCTTTCCTAAGTGTCTGGGTGTTGATTAGCATTGGCTGGTCGGGGCGCTCAGCAGAAAAAAAAAAAAAAATCCAGGCTGTGCTCTGTGGCTTCTGCGTGGTGCGCCGTGAGGTGTGTGGCCAGGGTCCTCTGCCCGAGCCTGCTCCGGGATGCCTGCGGTACCTGTCGGTCAGGGTGTGCTCTCGGATTACAAACGCCTCTCGACTTGTGCTTAAGTCAAAGCTTAAGTAGGAAGCAACGTGTGAAGCGAAATGTTGGAGCATAAATCACCTCGCTCTGCCTGCTGGTTTGAATTATGCCTGCGACGGAGTTAAGTGAGAGCTGAGGGCATGTTTCCTCTCCGGAGCACGCGTGCTCTGCATGTAATGACACTTCAGAAAGGAAAAACCGCTGAAGCAGCCAACTCCCCAAGGACAGGAGGTCTGAAGAATTTCTTCGCGGTGAAACCCAAAGAAATTGCTGTGGGACCAGATCAGAAAGAAGAAAGCTGTGTTTCCCTTGAACTACAGGCGGCCCTTTGGTGGCTGAGACTCGTCATCCTTCAGGGGATGTTGAATTCTGAAGGGATCCCCCGACGATGTAGGCTATCTAGTGCAGGAGGAAGGTGGGCCAGGTGGAAGAGGGCCGGGAGCGGGGGCACTCCATAGAGGTGATGAAGTAACAGCATCGGAACACTAGATGGCAGCAGCTGTACACAAATTATATGCTGGGGCCCTACCTGTCCTCTTTCCTGGTGTCAGAGCCTTTGATGGGGAACTTGGGTATGGCTGTGTTCCAATAAAATTTCATTTACAGAAGAGGGTGTGGGCCATTTGCCGACCCCTCCGCTAAATGAACAGAGAACTCTCTCTGGCTCAGCTAGCTTGATCCACATGTCCCAGGTATTTGCCAGCTAACTCTTTTCTTTTCCCGAATCCATGCAAACCCATCCCTCCTTCCCTCTCAGCCCCTTTCAGCTACCTATGTGATTACTTATGTCTCCCGAACTTGAATTCTCCCTCCCACACGACAACAGAATCGGTTGACAAATGCTGACTGTTTGTTCTGCACTTAAAACGTTTTCTTCCCATCAATCTCTCTTCATTCCCACCATCGTCAACTCATCCCTTATCTTCCTCGCAGCTGCTATAACACGTAGCAGTGGTGTCAATAGCATCTGTTCAATTGCTGGGTTCTTCACACGGATCTGTCTACCTCTTCCCCCCAGAAATATTCCACTGAGCCAGATTAATGTTTAAGTCTCCTCTTGGGCTTTAACATTGCTGGGCACCGGAACCCACCAAGGCTGTCAGCCTCTTGCTGAAGAACGCACTTTTTCTTTGGCCTTCAGTCTTACTTCCACAAAGCGCCACACGAATCCCATCTCGGTGACATCACCCACCCGCCAGCTCGCAGTACTAACTGCCCTTATCACCTCCACTTCTCCAGGCGGACAGCCGCCACGCTCCTGTTTTAAGGCCACCCGTTCTATGAAGCGCCCCTGAGACGGGGGAAGACCTTGCCCTTCGTCCACTGGTTTCTTAGGTAATTTGGTTTGCATCCCTCCCTGTGCTCATCTTATGGCACCTGAGGGTTTCACCGCCCACTAACCAATTATTTTAGCTATTTCTTTTGTTATTGATTTTCAATTACATTGCACGGAGGTCAGAGTGTGGTCTGCATGGTATTATTGATCTGGGGGTGTTCTGACTTTCTCTGTGGCACAGTACTGTAATCAGTTTTGGGAAACATACACACGTGTGCTTGGAAAGAATGTTTAAGTTTTTCTGATTGCTGGGTTGGGGGTCTACATGTGTCCATTATGTACCTTTGGTAACGCTTTATTTTATCAGTGTCAGAGAGGGGAATGGTACTCCCCACCATGACTGCAGTTTTGTCTGCTGTGCCCTGCAATTCTGACAATTTTTCTTGAGCATTTTGAGGCTGATGTTGCTAGAAGCGCACAGATGCGGGATCGTTCTGTCATCCCGGTACATTGTTTCTCTTTTCATTAAGTACTGACCTTTATTCTTTCTGTAGCTGTCTGCCTTGAAGTCGGCTTGGTCTGATACTGACATTGTAATACCTGCTTTCTTTTGATCAGCATTCACCTTGTGTCTGTTTTCATTCCTCTATCTGCCACCTTTGCACGTTGTGCTTTAGGTGTGTCGCTTGTTAATTATAGAATTGGAATTCTAAAAAGCAAAACCTCACTCTTTCAAAAGATGTATTTAATCGTCTGATGACTGTTTTTGCACCCCTCCCCTCAGTATTAGCCTGTTTTCTCCTTTTTTTCTCCCTCCCTCCCTCCTTTCCCTCCCACGAAACCCTGGTCTGCAGCATGAGCTAAGGGCAGAGAAGGCTTACAAGCCTTGCCTGGGGGCTGTTCTGAGTTTTACCGCTGAAGAGTAAGATCAGAGGAATCTGAAAGGAAGAACCCAAATCACAAACTATATATGGATTTGTAAGTGGGGAAGACAGGCTGAAGGAGCGGGTCTGCATGAGGTCACCCTCTTTCCCTCTCTGTGGCCTGCGTGGACATGCTCTCCCCCCACCCCTACTCCTGATACCCTGGACACAGTGGTGATGCGGGCAAAGCTCTAACGGCTCTGCCCACCGGCTGTGACGGGGGTGGGTGGAGTGTAGGGGCATAAAACCCCCAAGGATGCTTGTTTATCAGAGGGTTTTATGAGGCTGAAAATACCCAGTCCAGCGCCCCAGCCCGATCCCAGCTGGAGAGCCCCATTGAGGGTTTATGTAACTCGGAGAGGATCTGTTTGGTCTAGGGAAGGGGGGAGTTGGGTTGGAAAGGCTTTCGCTCTGCTTTCTTCAGAAACATAAAGATTAGCAGAAAGTGTAGGTGATAGAATAGAGGGACATCGGAGTTGACATCTTGAGGTTGCAGGAGACATGGTGCCACCAGACAGGAAGCCTGGCCCGTGAGCGCAGTGCGTGGGGCTGGGCTGTCACTTGCTGGCACAGACATTTCTGGAGCACGTGCAGCTCCCCGAGTTCTGGGAGGACCTGGCCTTTGGTTGCTTAAGGGGTCAGCCCCGCAGGGCTCCTTAGCACGTGACCCCCCCGCCCCCCGCCCGACACTGCCCACCCCTGACGTTCCTTGTGGTCTAAACCAAGTCAAGATCAAAATGGCTGTACCAGGGGACAAAGCCCAACTCCCCCTCCCCGGCCCGGGTCAGGAAGAGCAGCCCGCAGGGCATGACGAATCACAATCAGCCCTGGATTTCGGTGACACTTCTTACATTCTAAAGGCTTCTCCCCATCCATGGCTCCTGTGATTTTCGCCATAGGCATCTTGTTAATGATGACCCTGGAGTCAGGGCGAGGAAGTGACTTGGGAGTCCAACAGGCAGGAAGAAGAATTGAGAACAGAGAAAATCTCAACCCAGAACTGTGCCAGCCCGCACACGTGTTCGGGGCCTCGTGGAGCAGACACGTCCCTCAGCACGAAGCATTAGAATTCAGTGACTACAGTGACACACAGGGGCCCCAGAGCAGCTGAGGGAATCGAGAAAAGGAGGTGATGGGGTGTAAAGAGGCCCCACGCAAGGTTGGGAATGAGGGAAGAGGGGAGAAAGGGATTCCGTGAGGAATTAGTTCCTGGCAACCATGATCCGTAGACACAGGGCAGATCATTAAAGGAGGTGGTGCCATTGCCTTAGGCGGGTAAAAAGTAGAGTTTGAGATTATACCAGTCAGAGGGCAGTGGAGTGAGAAATGTGTGGTTTCGATACAGACACCAGGGGCCCCTGGACCATCTCTTTGACCTGAATTATGTTTTCAAAATAATTGTGAAAAATAATAATAATAAAAATAATTGTGATTTTGAGCACTTTTTAGACAGTGTGCGTGCTGTCTGTTCGAAGTTCACCTCTGTCCTCGCCATTCCCAACTGTCTCCACCTGCCTGTCTGCACTTATTTGTTACCTCTTAGTTCTCTACAGGCATCTGAGTTTGCCGCCCTTGGACAGAAGGCTCCACCCGCCCTCCTTCAGCCTGGAGGCTGTAGTATTTGTGGTTTTGTGGGCACAGGTGGACCAGGTAGCTTATCTCCATGATGCCTCTTTATGGTCCCAAGGCTGCAGCCTTATCTAGGCCCTGTAATTCAACAGAGGAAGAGGAAAGGAAGAATCTACAAGGCCTGCTGATCGTCTAGGGAGGACGAGGGGAAATAGGAAGCCGAGGATGACAGTGAGTTTGGCTTGGTCGACCGGGTACCAGGTGGTGATGGGGAACCCTGGGGTTTTGCATGACAGCAGATGGGGACAATAGTTCAACTTTGGAGATGCTGGGTGCGGGGATCCTGCGAAACACCCGAGCGGAGACATATGGATGGTGGCCGGACCCGTAAGAATAAGTTCGGGAGAAAAATCTAGGCGGAAGATCAACTTGGGCATCACCAGCAAACAGATGGAAAATAAAGCCACGGGCACGGGGCAGAATCCCCAGAGAGAGTGCGCGAAGTGAGAAGAAAGGATGCCCTAGAGATGGAGCGCTGGGGGACATCAACATTTCAGGACAGGCCGCAGGACACGAACCTGCAGAAGAGCCTGTGGAGAAGCAGATGGAAGAGGGAGGCAACCAGGAGAGGCCAGTGGCCAGAAAGAGAAAGCGAGGGCTTCTAAAGGAGAGAGCGGTGAGGAGCGTCAGCTGCTGCCTTCGAGGTACAGCTGGGCCTCCGGATCCTGCCATCCCCCCACGGCTGAGTTCGCGGATGTGGAACCTGCGGATGCAGGATCCGTGGATACCGAGGGCCAACCGTGGTACTCGAGCATTCGAGGATCTTGGTATCCGCCGGCGGGTCCTGGAACCAGTCCCCCCCAGGACACTGTCTTTATCATGTACTTATACATTTAAAGCGTTTGGAGAACAGCATGCGATTATACCCATGGTTGGTTTTCAAAACGGTTACCCATCAGACAGCTCATTGGAAAAACGTGGTGTAAACCTGCTTCTTGATAGAGTACCTCTCTCAGGTATGAGCTTCCCTGACCTCCTCCTCGCCTCCGCCAGTCAGACCTGGGGGGCTGGGGCTGCTGCACAGTTATGTGCAGACAGCTCACCCAAGGCAACAGGCATTTCCGGGCACCACCGGGTGCAGTGCCACGCTCTAAGGCACTAGGTGTCGGCTTACCTGGCGCTCTCAAAGGTAGCAGATGCCGTCTTTTCTACAGCTCCAAATCCAACTCCAACAGCAAGACCCTCTGAAACAGACATAAAAAAGTACGATGGGTTAGGAATCATGTTTCTATAATACATGCATGTAGAATCGAAGCTTGCTCAGGGCCAAAGCCAGCAGACTCCCGTGGGCTGAATTAGCACTGCTGTCCGTTTGGGGCTGGGTGATGGCCCGACTCGCTTGGTGGGGGAACCCCTGGGACACCATGGAACCAGTTACACACTTCATCACACTGGCAAATCCCCTGGTCTTTTTTGCATACTTTATAGTTACTCAACAGGCTTATACTTAATCAGCTGTTAAGAGCAAGCAGCTTCTTCGCTTCTTCCATAAGAAATCAGAACAACAGCATTTTGATGTGACACAATACAGGTTAAAAGCAGATCTTGCTAAGGCTAATCTCTGAAATGGGCGCACCGCTGTATTTGCAAATGCAAGTAAAAGAACTCCATAAAAAAATGGATCTTACATTTTTGGGGCTTCCCTGGTGGCCCAGTGGTTAAGAATCCGCCTGCCAATGCAGGGGACACGGGTTCGAGCCCTGGTCCGGGAAGATCCCACGTGCCGGGGAACAACAAAGCCCGTGCACCACAACTACTGAGCCTGCGCTCTAGAACCCGCAAGCCACAACTACTGAAGCCCGCGTGCCACAACTACTGAAGCCTGCGTGCCTAGAGCCCATGCCGCAACAAGAGAAGCCACCTCAATGAGAAGCTCGCGCACCGCAACAAAGAGTAGCCCCCGCTCGCCGCAACTAGAGAAAGCCCGTGCGCAGCAACGAAGACCCAATGCAGACAAAAATAAATAAATTTATTTTTAAAAAATGGATCTTACATTTTTAAATGTCATTGGATTTTTCCATTATGTGTTGATTCTGCAACTAGAAACTAGAAGTTTTTGAGTCCCAGAGTTCATTTGAATTTGACTGTTTTAATCCTTTTTATTAATTAAAAAATGCTTGCCAAAAAAAAAAAAAGGTTCATCCCCATCACTATGTCACATAAAATTGCACGAGGCTGCCAGTAACAGAAAATCCACAGAACAGTAGCTTCAACCAAGGGTCAGCAGACTATAGCCCAGGGGCCACATCCAGCCCACTGCCTGTTTCTGTACGGCCTGCAAGCTAAAAATGATTTTTTTAAAAAATTTACTCATTTTATTTATTTATTTTTGGCTGCACTGGGTCTTCATTGCCGTGCATGGGCTTTCTCTAGTTGCGTCAAGCGGGGGCTACTCTTCGTTGCAGTGCATGGGCTTCTCATTGCAGTGGCTTCTCTTGTTGTGGAACATGGGCTCTAGGTGCTAATGAGAGACCAAATGGTCTGAAAACCTAAAATATTTACTATGTGGCCCTTTAAAGAAAGAGTTTGATGACCCCAGACCTAAACACATAGGGTTTTATTAGCTCGTGCAACGAGAAGTCCAAGGTTGATATGGTGGCCCAATGACGTCATCACAGACATTGACGATCCATCCTCAAATGGCAGGGACTCTTACAGTCTGCTCTGAGATGGTGTGACCATAGTGTAGCTTGAAGCTTGGGGATGGACAGATGATCTTCCAAGTCCTGTCCAGTAGGAGTGAGCTTGCCAAGTTCACCAACGCCCTGATCAAATGTGGAAGAGCCATGCTGGTCTGCATATATCTGATGGAGAGGTAAGAAGGGCTATGAAAAAGAAAGAAGGGAGGGAGGGAAGGGAGGGAGGGAGGGAGGGAGGGAAGAAAGGAACTGCCCCAGTGGCCTGGGATCAATGGCGTAGAAGCACAATGTTAAGACCCTTTCTGACATCTATGGGGGAGTGCAACCCCAGTCCAAATAGGAAAGAGAATAACCAATATTGGTCAGAATCAAGACCAAGGGCTTGGGGCCAGGAGGAACTTTTGTTATGAAGAGGGAAGAGGTCAAAATCTACCGAGTGAGAAGGGCGTGTCTTCTTTTGGGATTCACTGCCCTTTAAACTGCCCCTTTTTGTCCGTGTGTCCTGTTTAGCTGGAGCGGGCCCAGGATACTGGGATTATAATGGCTCTGGGTGGCTTGTCCCATGGTGAGGCCAAAGAGCTCAGCTGTGATCCAGTTTGGTTCGCCAGGAGACCACAGTGAGGCTTGGAGCCCAAAGACCCTGCTAAAGCATGAAGTGTTCCATTTTGCCTCACCTTACCCTTACGCTCTGTGCTTTGGTCCCGTGGGGACCTTGTAGGGCAGCTGTGGTCCCTGGAGGCTGTTGGTTGAGCATCTGGGATTCTGATGCCTCAGCAAACATCTCCCCACATTTCTCGTAACAACCGACCATGGGATACAGAGTCCTAGGACTCCAGAGGTGGAGGAAACCCCAGAGACCACCTGGCACGACTCCTGGGCCACTGCCAGATCCAGAAGCCAGGGGTTTGGGAGTCTTGCCAAAACCAGACAGCAGGATGGAGGCTCCTGGGCCCGGGCTCCCTGCGTGCATGACACACACCACAGCAGGCTGCAGAGAAGCCCCCGCTACAAGCTCTTGGCTAAAGCAGCAGCCGAGTCAGCACTGCCAGAGCAGCCAGACTTTTCAAGATCAAGGTTTTAAAATTTATTTATTTTTAGGTGCCTGATATCAATTCTTAAGAAAGGCTGAGTCTTCATTCACCAAGCCTATCCTCTAGGATGACTCTAGGTTCCAAAGTAGGCCTTGTATTCAAGATCTTAGTCTCCCTGTGGTCTTTCTCTGGAGAAATGAGGGGCTGGCGGCCCTTTGTAGGCCATGCCCCGAGGCAGAAGCTCATGAACTGAAGGTGGGAATCGTCACCTCCACTCTACGGATCAGAGAGGAAAGGTGACGATGAGCTGGTCTGAGCGCCCAGCTGGGCTCTAATTCTGAGGTCCAGGCTTCTCATTCTTTACAGCTGCTTGTCCTTTTCTTTCTCTTTCAGAAACGTCCTCTGAGGGTGGGCACTGCAGAAGCCACCACTCCAGGGAGGGGGATGGATACAAGTTCAACACTTTCAGGTTTGCCTGATGCATCTGACAAGCTTCAAAAAGAATGAGTGTCCTAGGTGAGGTGCCGGATATTGCCGAGAGCTGAATTTCAGGACGGGCTAGGATGAATACATCTAAGGGTTTCAGGCATCCTTGCCATTGGGAAGGAGGCAGCCTCTTTTTGTGCAGCCCTTGCATCTCAGGAGTTGTCCATGGTCCCGAGAAGATAAAGTCAGAGGACACCTGAGGCGGTTCCATCTGGCCCATCTCCTACCTTCGGGGAGCCCAGTGTTTACAAGCCTGCTGTTCTTCACCTTGTTTTGTACCAACACGGCCCAGACAACCCACTCCCATCGGTAAGTGTGGGTCTCCAAGGCGAGGTTCTTCACCAGGTGTCAAAAGCTAGGCAGAGACTGACCAGGGGTTTCCTGACATCAGAGGGGCAAATCCCTCCCTTTGAAAAAACTTGCTTTTCTAGACCATAAACAACAGCTGGTGGCTCTTTTGTTAAAGATTTTGCTCTAATTAGTCATTTTAATGTTAATGATAGTGCGGTCCTGAGGACAGGACCTAACATTAATTGGCAAACTAACCCTTTCTAGTTATTTAGCAAGCAGCCAGCAGCACTTGGTTTACTAATGCTCACAACGGCTCATTAGGTTACCCAACTAATGCAGGAGAGAAAGGGCTCGCCCACAGTGACACAGCATAAAGGGGCAGAACCAGGCTTGACCCTCAGTCCCCCCTCCCGGCCCGCCACCACCCCAGTTAGCTGACGTGGGCTGTGGTTTTCTCCCAGGTGTGGGCGGCAAGGGCTGGCATCAGAGTATCTGTATCCTAAAGAGGTTGCGGGCAAAGTGAACACAACCTGCCTCTGCCCAGCCCTGTACCTTGGCCACGCCCACAGCGGGTACCACGCCCCCCACCCCCCCACCCCCGCCAAACGCACACCACATGCTGCCTTAGGAGGTGGCCAACTCCATCTCCTCCTCGATTTAGAGTAAAGGAGAGGAAGAAGAGGTAATGGAGGAAGGGAATGTAATTGTTACCGTCTCTGAAGGTGGAGGGATTACCTGAGAGCGAAACTAATGAGAAACCAAGACAAATGACCCACGCGGAACATAAATAAGGGAATGAAGGCAGACACTGAAGATCAACAGATGGTAGAAGGAACCCGCGGGGTGAAAGAGAGCAGAGGAAAAAATGCGACTGGCGTTCACACCCCCAGGTCTTCCACCAAACATGCAAATTAGGGAGGTAATTAAGACAAGAATCCAAAGTGGCTGGAATACTGTTAGTAAGCCAGACCTCTTTTCACAGCTACTGCCATTAACTCAGATGCAGACCGAAGGAAAACAAACTTCCAAACCTGGGGTTATAAGCCCCCGGGATGCAGGGTGAGGCAGAGTCCTAAGGGCAAACTTGAGAATAAGCTCTAAAGCGGATTCCTCCAACCCCACACCCCTGCTCCAATCTTCTGGGGGTGGGGGGTTGGAAGGTGGGTGTGGCTGCCTCTCTCCATTCCCCCATCCCTCCTGAATCTCCGTCTCTCCTCATCCTCGGGCGCGGTGGGGATGGGGGCGCATGGGCTTTTTGTTGAGACGGACCTGGGCTCAAATCCTGGTATATGATTTAAGGTTCTTGTAAAAAGGAAAGAAGGATGATAATGCTTTGCTTACAGGATGGTGTGCACACAGCAGGGGTTCTCACTGCTGACATTTTGTTGTGAGAGGTTGGCCTGTACAGCCTAAGATGCTGAGCAGCATCCCTGGCCTCTACCCACTAGATGCCAGTAACACCTCCCCCCCCCCAACCATCCCCTCCCATCAAGGGGTACTTTTCACAAAAATTTTAAATTATTCTAGAACGCTCTTGGAGTTTACGTAGGTGGTCGGAAAGTGAACGGTTAAAAACTAGTGTCTTAGTCCATCCAGGCTGCTATAACAAAATACTGTAAACTGGCTTCTGGGTGGCTTAGAAACAACAGAAATTTATTTCTCACGGTTCTGGAGGCTAGAAGTCCAAGATCAAGATGCTGACAGGCTGGGTGTCTAGTGAGAAACTACTTCTTGGTTCTCAGATGGTGCTTTCTCTCTGTGTCCTCACATGCTAGAAGGGGCAAGGGAGCTTTCTCGGGCCTCTTTTTTAAGGGCGCTAATCCCCTTCCTGAGGGCTCCACCCTCATGACCTAAACGCTTCCCAAAGGCACGACCTCCTCATACCATCACTTTGGGGGTTAGAATTTCAACATACGAATTTGGGGGGCCGGATGCAAAACATTCAGACTATAGCAACTAGTATTTTCTTTTTTTCAATTGAGGGCTTAGAAGCTCTTAGTTTGAAGCACATGGGGTGGAGCTCACAGATCTTCTGTAAGAGACCTCTCCAGCCTCCAAAAACAGTGACACCTATATGATTGCAGCCTTGCCTGACTTTCATGGGCATCAGGTCCCATGGGTGGATGGGAAGGAACGCCTATGTGGGGTAAAGAGAAAGGGGGTTATCTTGGTTCAGCTGAAACCCCTGCTGGGATGGAAACAGGGCAATCCGAGCTGCTGTGGGGACATCCTGCTTCCTCCTGCCTGGCTGTGCTCCTCTGCATGTGGGTCCAGCTGTCAGATGATCTCAGCAAGAGTGGAGCTTCTGCAATGGAACTCAGTGGTCTGACCAGGGCTGAAGCCTATGGGGTCTCATTTCTCTTGTTCTGGGTAACAACAGCAACGCAGGAAATGAGCAGTGATGTTATGACTTTTTTCCCTATTTAACTGTTGCTTTTTTTTTTTTTTTTTGGAACTATAAAACAGCAATTTCCTATGATCCAACCTAATGAGCTTTGGAAATATTTTTTTAAATATTAAATTTAAGACAGCAGCTAACATCTTGTGGGGGCTTAATAAATATTCAACATAGCCACCAACAATGATGACGACAAACCTCAAAGCTGGAGAGATGGGGAATTCTCTGGCAGTCCAATGATTAGGACTCGGAGCTTTCGCTGCCATGGTCCGGGTTCAATTCCTAGTCGGGGAACTCAGATCCCACAGGCCGTGAGGCCAAAAAAACAAAAGGTGGAGAAATGATGCGAAACAGGATGGCTTACTCGTTCCCTTCTCCATTGCGGACAGAACAAGAGAAAAACAAGTCAAATTGCAGCCAGAGGGATTTAGGCAAGGGAAAAGGGGAGGGAAGAGGGTTTTGAAACATATGATTAGCTCGTTGAAGGGAGGTTGAGAATATCCCTCCCCTGGGTGGAGAATTGGTCTCTGAAGGTGGTGGCTACTCCCCAGTCAGGGACGGCTGTGATGGGGAGAGAAGGGTGAGGTGAGAAGAATGGAGGGGGTGGCCTCATAATGTCCCTTCTAGCCCTTTAACATTACGTGTGGGCCCAGTTCTAGGAGAAAGTCTGAACATCCACTTATTCGTTCCCAGGTCACTCATTGAAAATAGAGAAAGAACCATCTTAGCGTATCTGCTTCTGGACGGGACCATGGTGGCCATGGGGGTGGCCTCAGTAGCCTCCAAGGGTGCCGGGCGAGCTCAGCTTAGATTCCTCCTCTGCTCCTGCCCATCTGGACACTGTCACTAAGCTGGGAGACCGGTACAAGGCCAGGTGAGGGGGCAATGTCACATCACATGACAGTAGGGGTTCCCTGGCCATCAAGGGTCAACGTGTCTGGCTTTCACACACCAATGGGGCAGTCCTGCTGCCTTCATTCCCACTCTGATCCCATAGCTTGGCTGAGCCTTCTGGGGAGACTGGCCCCCAATATGCTAAACCCCCTGCCTGGCCTGTCTTTGGCCACAGATTTCTAGCGGGAAGGAAACCCAGGAAGGTGGGAACTCTGATCATTTTACACATTTATTAAACAAAATGTTGGTATAGCCCAGCCAGGTATTGCCACAGAATTCCTATAGGGTTTCGAAAAGGCCCTCTAGAGAATGGAAGTTATCAACTTAGTGTTATTTTTTTGAAAAAAGTAGTTCGACACACTTTTCTACCATGGATTATGAACCCTGTTATTCATAGCGGATGAAGTTAAGTGTTGGGAAAGATGAAAAATAGCGGTGTTCCAGAAGAGTTGAATTGAACTCCAATTCTTAGCAATATCAATAAAGTCATGCCTTGGAGTGTATTAAGAGACGTCCATCACTGATGAAAGAAATTAAAGATGATACAAATAGATGGAGAGATATACCATGTTCTTGGATTGGAAGAATCAACATTGTGAAAATGACTCTGCTACCCAAAGCAATCTACAGATTCAACGCAATCCCTATCAAACTACCACTGGCATTTTTCACAGAACTAGAACAAAAAATTTCACAATTTGTATGGAAACACAAAAGACCCCAAATAGCTAAAGCAATCTTGAGAACGAAAAATGGAGCTGGAGGAATCAGGCTCCCTGACCTCAGACTATATTACAAAGCTACAGTAATCAAGACAGTTTGGTACTGGCACAAAAACAGAAATACAGATCAATGGAACAGGATAGAAAGCCCAGAGATAAACCCACGCACATATGGTCACCTTATCTTTGATAAAGGAGGCAAGCATATACAGTGGAGAAAAGACAGCCTCTTCAATAAGTGGTGCTGGGAAAATTGGACAGATACATGTAAAAGTATGAAATTAGAACACTCCCTGACACCATACACAAAAATAAACTCAAAATGGATTAAAGACCTAAGTGTAAGGTCAGACACTATCAAACTCTTAGAGGAAAACATAGGCAGAACACTCTATGACATAAATCACAGCAAGATTCTTTTTGACCCAGCTCCTAGAGAAATGGAAATAAAAACACAAATAAACAAATGGGACCTAATGAAACTTAAAAGCTTTTGCACAGCAAAGGAAACCATAAACAAGACCAAAAGACAACCCTCAGAATGGGAGAAAATATTTGCAAATGAAGCAACTGACAAAGGATTAATCTCCAAGATTTACAAGCAGCTCATGCAGCTCAATAACAAAAAGACAAACAACCCAATCCAAAAATGGGCAGAAGACCTAAATAGACATTTCTCCAAAGAAGATATACAGATTGCCAACAGACACATGAAAGAATGCTCAACATCATTAATCATTAGAGAAATGCAAATCAAAACTACAATGAGATATCATCTCACACCGGTCAGAATGGCCATCATCAAAAAATCTAGAAACAATAAATGCTGGAGAGGGTGTGGAGAAAAGGGAACCCTCTTGCACTGTTGGTGGGAATGTAAATTGATACAGCCACTATGGAGAACAGTATGGAGGTTCCTTAAAAAACTACAAATAGAACTACCATATGACCCAGCAATCCCACTACTGGGCATATACCCTGAGAAAACCATAGTTCAAAAAGAGTCATGTACCAAAATGTTCATTGCAGCTCTATTTACAATAGCCAGGACATGGAAGCAACCTAAGTGTCCATCATCGGATGAATGGATAAAGAAGATGTGGCACATATATACAATGGAATATTACTCAGCCATAAAAAGAAATGAAATGGAGGTGTTTGTAATGAGGTGGATGGAGTTAGAGTCTGTCATACAGAGTGAAGTAAGTCAGAAAGAGAAAAACAAATACAGTATGCTAACACATATATATGGAATCTAAGGAAGAAAAAAAAAAAGGCCATGAAGAACCTAGTGGCAAGACGGGAATAAAGACACAGACCTACTAGAGAATGGACTTGAGGATATGGGGAGGGGGAGGGGTGAGATGTGACAGGGTGAGAGAGTGTAATGGACATATATACACTACCAAATGTACAATAGATAGCTAGTGGGAAGCAGCCGCATAGCACAGGGAGATCAGCTCGGTGCTTTGTGACCACCTAGAGGGGTGGGATGGGGAGGGTGGGAGGGAGGGAGATGCAAGAGGGAAGAGATATGGGAACACATGTATATGTATAACTGATTCACTTTGTTATAAAGCAGAAACTAACACACCATTGTAAAGCAATTATACTTCAATAAAGATGTTTAAAAAAAAAGAGACGTCCATAGTTGAAGATACTCTAACATGAGTCCCGCTCTAATTGAAATAACTTCCTCACTGATGTTTGCAAGTGTGTGGGTTTTGGGTGTTTCTTGGTTTCGTGCATATTCTACTGTCCACAGTTAGGCTCCCCTTACACAACGATGGACCCAGAAAACCATGCTCCTCCAGTCACTCCAGCCAAAAGCTACTCCCATGGCGTCATTCCCACTTCAGAGTGTCACTGGAAGGAAGTTGTAGGGGGAATTAAGCCAGATACCCCTCCTTGCTGAAACGTCCGAAGCTGAGAGCAAGCACGTGCCCGGGCACAGCAGATAACCCAGCTTGCCACCTGCTTCGTGAAAAGGATGCTCCTCCCCACAAAGGACCGGGATGCCTGGGCAAGGCAAAGGCAGGTGAGCTGGGGAGTCAGCTGTCCCCCAGCAGCATGCTGGTATCATCCACTCTGCGCCCCTCGAAAACCAACAGAATCGAACTGTGAAGGATCCTACCCAGAGGATTTATCAGCCCTCAGGAAGTGGACGGCCACTGACCCCTGCTCCTCCTCCCCTGATTCCACCTGAAGAGGCACTGCAGCCTGGGTCCGTCCCAGGTCAGGGGGAGCAGCCTTGCTGCAGGGAAGGGCAGCCCGGGGCCAGCTGCCTTGGAGTCACACCTACACCGCTGTCAGTGAACCTGGCTGCGCTCTGCCCTGCAAGCGGCGTCCTAACTCCTGGACATGCCTGGATGGGGGACACGTTTGGAGGTGCGGAGGGGTACTTAGCCATGGTTTTGTAATTCCTCTGGACTAGAGAGCCTCAAGAAATTGGGAGGAAAGGCTCTGTTAAATCCCTTTGGAGGACTTTTCAACAAAATTAGACTTTGTTAGTTCTTTTCGGATGATGAATAATCCCCATTATCATGCCCCATAGTTGACTCCCACCAAAGCATCTCCAGAAACCAGGCAAGGGAAAGATTTTGCCATCTCAGATCACTGCTGTGTTTCGGTACATCGAAGGCAGATGGTGTAGCAAAATGATGTAGCTAATGGGGGCAGTGGGGGGAGGGGAGGGGTACTTGCTTTCTTACAGGGAAGTTAACTCAGGAGGAAATTAACTCTCAGCCCTGCACACCCCAGTTCTGGGGCTGCCAGGTGCCAGGTGGGGGCCCACGGGCTCCTCAGGGTGGGCCCCACGTGGTCCGGATCATGAGGCGTGGACCTGTCCGCACAGCCATGGCTCCTCACGCACAGGATGGAAAGCTCAGAAGCTGTCACTGTCCTGGCTCTCCACATCTTGTAGACAAAGCTGACCTACAGGAGGAGAGAGTGTCGCAGGCATGCTGACAACAAGAAAACTGGCCCAGAGGGTTCGTATCTATGTTTCATCCACCCCTGAAGCCCGAAGCCCGGCTGCACCTCCATCCTTCCTTCGTGTGTTTGAGATGCACCCACATCCTTTCAACACCCCGCTTTTCTCCTAAACCACTCTGAGTTCTCGCTTTGCAATCTGCAGCCCAAAGACTCAACAATTCAGCCAAACTCTGTCCTAGGCGTTCTAGGTTCATCATCTGACTTAAACCTGTCCAGACCTTACAAAATTGATACTATTTGTATTTTCCAGAAAAGGAAACTGGGGTTCAAAGTGGTCAAGCAACATGCCCAAAGCCACGCAGCTTGAAAGATACTCAGCCCACGCGTTCCTTCTGGTTCAGAGCACATCACACTGACTTCTGGTTTAATTGATCATTATGACTCCTTCCTGCTCGGGACCCAAAGGACTGGGCACTGAGTCAGTGTCAGCAAGAGGGTCCACTTGGGTGCCATCTCTCCAAATATTCGTCAAATAGCCATCAGGTGTTGTGTAGGATACAAAACGTGTGAGACGTGGTTCCCATCTTTAAGGGATTCACGATCTAGAATATTCTTTTAGAGTCATAAAATTAGAAACGTATTTCTCTGCTCAAAACGTTTAGAAAGAGCGATCTGGAGAACAATGTTGAAATATCAGAAAAGCTGGAGTCTGGGGACAGAAGGGAGGCGGGGGACTGTCTGGCAGAGATTGCCGTACTCGGGCACAGGGTGAGGACCAGGTTCGAGTGGGCGGATCAGCCTCAGAGCATTGCCAGGCACTGGCGAGCCTCGGTGAGGCCCCAGGCACGAGGTGAAATCGCAGGGGATGGCTGAAGGGAAGCCGAGATGAAGTCTAGGAAACTGGCATAAAGGCGTTAACTCAAAGGGGAGGTTTGCAAAGAGCACTGACTGCACAGAAGAGGATGAATATGGTTTTTGATATGTTGAGTCCAAAGTAAAAAGACATTGAATGCAGATGCTCTAGGTGGCTCCAAACGTATAACAGGTTGGGGATGAGAGGTATGAATTCAGCGAGCCATCTGCAATTCTAGCTAACAAGTGTGGAGGCTCTGTCTGGGCTCTTTACTGAACTGTTTAATCTGGTCCTTTCAACAGCCCTATGAGATTGGTACTATTGTTCGTTCTGTCAGAGATGTGGAAACTGGTCTCCACACCCCTGGGATCCTCTGCTCTCTCCGGCTTTCCTTTACTGCTTTCCAGGATTCCCTCCATCCAAACCCTCATTGGTACTAGTGCTATCTCAATTGCTACTATCTCCATAAACTTGAAGACCATTTTCCAGTTTTACTTTGTCAAAGACTTTAGGCACATAAAAAGGCCTCATTTCACACTCTTATTTTGAAACTAAAAGGTGGTTGTTTTCCATTACACTGCTTTTTAATCACGGCGATATCCTTACACATGGAAAAAAAATTCAAAATGCTCAAAAGAGTCTAAAGTAATAAATTTCCCTATCTCCACTTCCCCACCCCTAGTTCTACTCCCAAAAGGTAAAGTATTTTTTAACAATTCTGATTTTCAATTCTCTGATGGGTATCACTTTAAATAACATTAATACATTGGTTTCTTAATTTATCACAGTCTTGATTTAGATATTCTGTTGACAGCATGACGGTTTCTTCCTTATCGACCTTACTCTGTTGAGTCTTCCTTATAAATGTTGAGGAATACAGAACACATGCTTCCGACCTCTGCTTTCTTTCTGCCTTTATCAAAGTTAGAGCGTTTGATATTGTTCTGTAAATAATATTTCATTTATGATTTATTCTCAGGCCAATTCAAAAAAAATGCAATCCAAATAAAAAGGGAATTTACAATATTGGTGCTAACATATTATTCTTTATATAATCAGGTTGCTATGTGAAGGGAAGGAAAAACAATCCTAAGGCTTTAAACTCTTCCCATTTGAAGAAGATGGTCCCAAGAGTCAAGGCCCAGTGGATTCCTTCTTGATTCTTTTTGGCATTCTTTCCATCTTCTAGGTCTTTTTTTTTTTGAAAGGAGAAATAGATAAATTTACTTTTATTTATTTTTTTTGAATTTTTGAACTTTTATTTTTTTATACAACAGGTTCTTATTAGTTATCTATTTTATACATATTAGTCTATATGTCAATCCCAATCTCCCAATTCATCACACCACCACATCTTCTAGTTCTTAATTAGATACCATCTTCCTTCCTTCCTTCTCCCTCCCTCCCTTCCATTCTTTCCCTTCCTTTCTTCCTTTCTTCCTCCCTCCCTCCCTCTTTCTTTCTTCCTCTCTCTCTCTCTCCCTTCCTTCCTTCCTTCCTTCCTTTCCCAATTGTTACTTTTAACAATTAAATACATATAACATTTACCATCTTAACCATTTTTAAGTGTATGGTTCGGTGGCATTAAATACACTCACATTGTTGTGCAACCATCACCGCCATCCATCTCCAGAATTCCTTTCACCCTGCAAGGCTGAAACTCTGTCCCCATTAAACGCTAACTCCCCATCCCCCTCCCCCAGCCTCTGTCAACCACCGATCTACTTTCTGTCCCTGTGGATCTGACACCTCCAGGTCCCCCCATGAGTGGACTCGCACAGTATTTGTGATGCCACCTTTCTTATGTGTCCCGTTTCCCCTTTCTTGGGTTCCTTCTTCATTTTGTTAGAGGACCTCCTTGAGCTCATAAGAGATGAGTGGGTGATAAACTTCTGAGTCCTTGCATTTGTAAAAATAATTTTGATTTTGCTCTGTGACTTAATAGCTTGACCTGATAGAAAATTCTAGGTCCTGGATGACCTCTGCTCAATATCGAGGTCATTATTCCATTATCTTCTCGGACCCAATGTCGCTGCTGAGAAGTCTGATGCTAATTTGATTCTTGGTTCCTTGTAGTTAAGCTAATTTTTCTCTCTGGGAGTGCTTAAATTTTTTCATCCTTGTTTTGTGGAGTTTTGAAATCTCACCAAGATCCATCTGTGGGAGAGGTCTTTGTTCATTCATACTTCTCAGCACCAGGAGGCTCCTTTGAATCCGCAAGGTTGTGTTTTCCTGCCCTTTAGGACAAATTTCCCTGCATGTTTCTACTCCCGTTTTACAGCCTTGACTTTCTGTCTGTGAACTGGAGGCTTGTTTTCTGCTTACCCTTCCAGATGACCAGCTTGGCCTTTCATCCGGCATATTCTTATCAGTCTACCCAATTAACTTCAAAAAAATTCTTTAACAATTACAGTATTAATTTTGAGGAAGACTTTCTTATTCTCTGACTGTTCCACTTTCATTATAGTCAGTTCTTGCTTTATGGGTATAATGATATCCTCTTGAACTGGATGAACATATGACTTAGAATTTTTACAATCTTTTCTTTGGTCTCTTGGGTTATCTGTTTTCTCCAGGGTAGGCTGTCTTATTCATTTTGGTCCTTCTTTCCTATTCTCCGCGTTTTTCTCCTGCGTCTGGTGGTCCTTAGCTCTGGGAGTGCATTCATAGATGCAGAACAAGGTTGACCAAGTAGCTAGAAAGGGCTTCCTCTGTGGTTGGTTGTACAGTCTGTCTCCTCAGGAGGCAAATATACAATTTCATTTCATGAGGTTACTGCTTCGACTTGGCATTCAAGGCAGAGAGGATGAGAGAGGACCAAGGAGGAGAAGAGAAAAGTGCAGGAATAATAAAGTTAAGTGTCATCGATTTTTAGATTACAACCTACTACAGTGTTAAAAATGATTTAATAACATGTTCTCCACATAGCTACTTCCTAAGCAAAAACACCAGGTGTGATGGGCAGCAGCCGGGGTGACATCTGCCAGGAACGTGATATAGGAGGTGCAGAGCATCTCTCGGGAACAGGTCCGTTCTCACACATACACACACACACACAAAATTCACACACGTGTAGACGGAAATAGACTGAGAAGACGGCCTAAGTACACGGGAACAAAAGTCTGACTCAGTTATTTTAAATGCTAGAACACTGGAGCACACTTTCACAAGCCTGCCTTACTATAAATACACAACACCTTGATGGTTTGTCATATAGAAACTCAGATCTGGTCTCTCTGATCAGGGACAGCAAGCTCAGGACCACACACACACGGGGACCCTGAGGGAGGAGAAAGAACCAGCCCCGGGGGCTGGTTTCAAATACCTGCTGGGGTCACGGTTGAAAAACAAGAAAGGTCTATGAATTTGTCTGGAAATAAGTTAAAGGAAACCTTTGCAAGTAAAGTGTTAATAAAGAGATGGATGAAAGGCAGATTGCAAAGGATGAAAGAGGAGCAGGAGGTAAAGAAGTGGGGGCAGTGGAGTAACAGAGGGAAGCAGATGGGCGAAGAAGCTAGAAGGAAAGTTAGGACCAAACCCACCAGGATGAAGCAATGGTATTTTGAAAACTAACCAAGAGAAGCAGGAAAAGCACAGAGGAGCGAAAAAATCAGCAAGCAGAGGAGCTGGGAGAATGGCCTTGGATCTCAACCTGCACGAGCAACAAAACTGATGCCGGCTGGCTGAACGAGGTAGCACCCAGCCAGCAAAGGAGCAGTAAAGATGATCCCATAAGTCACGGCAAAACACTTGGCAAATTTAAAGTCCAGCGTAAATGCCAGATATTAACAGAATATTCAACTCAGCCAGCAAGGTGCTCTAAAGCCCAGAGGTCTTCTTTTAATTAATGTCAGATTTGATCCAAGACATTCCCAAGACACATCGGCGGGCGCTCAGAGAATCCTCCCCTGACCAGCTTCATCAACAGCTCCTGCACTCCCGGAGAACCTGCTTTCGTGCCTGGCACCTGCAATCCTGTGTTTCTTATGTGGCAGATGCAAGACAGACGTGGGCTATCTCTGGTGAGTAGGGGACCAAGAGATAGCTGATAGAGGAGAGGAATATGGCAGACATAGGGGACACTGTCGTGAACCCAATGGGGGTCCGCGTTCTAAAAAGAAGGCTGAGATTTAAAAGTGCTTCACTAATTAAACCTAAAAGCTTTCACACAGCAAAGGAAACCATCAACAAAATGAAAAGACAACCTACTGAATGGGAGAAAATATTTGCAAATGCCATGACTGACAAGGGGTCAATATCCAAACTGCATCAACGGCTCATACAACTCAATATCGAAAAAACAAACACGATTTAAAAATGGGCGGAAGACCGGGATAGACATTTCCCAAGGAAGACGAACAGAAGGCCAACAGGCACATGAAAAGATGCTCCACATCGCTAATCATCAGATTAGCAAAGCCTGACCTTCAATAGGGACCCAGGAGGCCATGGATATGCTGTTCCCCCAAAGGAGTGGAGTTTGCCGCCTTGACCTCATTTCCTTAGACCCACTGCAGGCCTTCCCTCCATCCCTGCTCAAACACAACCCTCTTCTACAACTACAGACAGACAACCAGAACGCCCGGGAAGTTCCAGCCTCCCCAGTATCTGTTCCTTATTATTTCCTGTTCACTATTGCTTGCTGCAGCTCTTCTGACTTTTAGGGCCCAGCTAGACTGTTGCTTGTTTGGGATGAGGAAACAGGCCTTGACCTCCAGCAGATAAGTGTTTGGTCTTTCTAGAGGTTCTCTCCCTCGACTGTGGTTTTCAGGTGGCTGCTGCGGGGTGGAGGTGGGGACAGTCATAGCCGCATCTCCAGGGAGAGGACGTAACTGTGGAAAGGCTCTCCATGTGACTTAAATTCTCATCCATGAACCCTCCAGCCTCCTCCCCATCTTCTTCCCCTCCTACAAAAGGAAAACCAAGGTCCTAGATCAATGTTTTCCAAATGGAGCTCCATGGAGCACCAGTAACAACTGAAGAGGGTTCTTTCTTTTTTTGAATTTTATTTAATTTATTTTTATACAGCAGGTTCTTAGTAGTTATCCATTTTATACATATTAGTGTATCCATGTCAATCCCAATCTCCCAATTCATCCCACCATCACCACGCTCCCCGCCCCCGCCACTTTCCCCCCTTGGTGTCCATACGTTTGTTCTCTGAAGAGGGTTCTATAGTCAAATATTGGGTTGAACCATCTGATATAACTGCTATTTAATTGTTGCTTTTTTTTCCCCCTGGAACTATAAAACAGCAATCTCATATGGTCCAACCTAATGAGTTCTGGAAAACTTGAATATTCAGAATCCACATGAACATTTTAAAGGCTCGAAGAATTCCCCACAGTGAAGAAACCTGTACAGCTTTGTTTTCCAAATGTATTTGACAATAGAACCCTTTTATTAGATAACACCTGTTAACATCTTGCAGAACCTGTGTTTTGTGGGACTTGTTTTTCGAGAAACACCGCATGGGAGAATTCAAAATAATTAAGAGCTTTCTAAGCTGGCCTCAAACCCATCTCCCCCATCACATCACTGTATTTGAATAAAAGGAAATTCACTCTTCTGTGTGTCTTACTCATTTATCCAACTCACAGGACTTATGGAGTGTTCACTCCATCCATACCAGGCATCTGCTTAGAATGGTGGATGCACTGAAACACGAGTGTTCCAGCCAAGGAAGCAGCCCTCTAAGGAGGAATGACCAGCTTGGCTTGGAGGAGTCAGTGAGGACTGCATGGAAGAAGCGATTTTTGAATCGAGGTTTCGTGGAATTTTCCAGAAAAGAAAGCTGGTGGTCAGTGCCCAGTGCGGTGAGGCAGCCCGAGCTCACCTGGCCACACCCGGTTCTGTTCTCAAAGCCTGCGTCCCAGGAGCCCAGATCACCTTGTTAGCGGAACCACGGACCGAAGCCAGCCGCCCTAGCCAGGCACGACAGTAACCACTTGCATGAGTTCTCTTACAACAGGACGTCCTGGTAAGGAACTCGGAACTAACAAGCTACCACCAACCGGAAGAATTCGGGAAAGGTCAAAAGGAGAGAGGAGACGCCAGTCCGTATGTCCTGCCAACCTCCCAGAATCCTTCCTGCTGGACTCCACCTCGGCTGAGTGATGCACGCACCACCAGGAAGGACCCTGCGTCAGAGCGACTGGCCAGAGCCAACCGGGAAACTAACCCCATCACCATAAAACCCGAGACTGCGAGCCACGTGGCAGGGCAGTTCTCCTGGGTTCCCTACCCCGCTGGCTCTCCACCCGGGCGCCCCTTCCCATTAAAGTCTCTTGCTTTGTCCGCACGTGTGTCTGTCTCCTCGGACAATTCATTTCCGAGTGGTAGACAAGAGCCCGCTCTCGGGCCCTGGAAGGGGTCCCCCTTCCTGCAACAACCTGGCAAACGTGATTATTCGTCAGCTGCTTCCACTGCCTTGTTATCCCCCATCTCCCTTGATAATGGTTTACTCCATTTCTTTTGGATCCAATGCTTTGCCATATGTTCTGAAGTTAGAGCCCAATGGGAGGCCCGGGGCCGCTAACCACTGGCCTCTTTCCCAAGACCCTTCCCCCTCTGACTCCTTGTCTGTCTCTGAGCCTCGTCACACATCTGGCCAAGGATGTCCCAGGTGGCTGAGTGAGGGGCCATCATGATGGCTGACCTTTTGGGCGGGGTGGGAGACAGAAAGTGGGGTCTCAGAAACTGTGGCTCACAGGAAGGGGAGAGTGCAGGGCGAGCCGTGTGCTGTGCTGTCCCCCTTGGTTTGCAAGCCCTGGGCCTTCATAGTAGCAAAGCAGTGGTGAAACGAAGGTAAAACTCTTCTGCACTTGCCCGGGGCAAAGGGCACTTCTACAGTTTAGAATGATGTCCACCCCATTCCCGCCCCCCCCCCAAATTTCCCTTGATTCATCCGTAACGGTAACTGAAGTGGACCCCCTGGTGGGGAACTGTGCATTGGCTCCAGGCACTGGGTCGTTAGCAGGGACGGCAGACTTCCTCTTATGCTTGCAGCCCTTGGGACCCCCCCGGTGCCCCATGCTTTCCCCTAAGGTAGCCCCAGGGTCTGTCTCATGAACAAGAAGAGCCTAAGTGGCCTCACCAGTGAGACAGCGCATGGACCACCGGGTCTGGACAGAGTGACGGGGGCGCAGACGTAAGCTGGCCTGTCACCCGACTCGTGTTCCCAGATCAGGAGTTTGGGTCTGACCCTGCATCTGGCAGCAACTGTATTACACATCTGCAACTTGTAGCCCAGAAATAAGAGGAAACGTGAATAACGGCAGGTGTGGGAGAGGGCGGTCAGCCACCACCTTCTGCGGACCTACCACAAAGGGTCATCCGTCCAGTGATGGTGGAATCAGGTCAGTCTGACTGGAGGTACCCGCCACTGATGTGCAGCTCTGGGGAGCTGGGCTGGCCAGGGTGCTTCCCTTTCCAGTGAAATCCCAGCAATCTGTCCCTGCAGCCACAGACTTTTAAAAACAGGTCAATCGCAAGCCATCTGTTTTTCAAGCTGGTAATGGCATACTTGTCAGTTTCATCTTTATCTTTGTGTTCTAAGGTTCCCCCCAAAGAGAGATTTTTTAAAATTTTCTCTCATCCTGCAAAGGACAGTCTGACTCAGAGCTTGGCCCAGCGCTGGTAGCGAGATAACAAGAAATTTTTCATCAGCCTCTGGGGCTCAGACAGCAGTGCAGCTGTCAGCCTGTGCGGGCTTCTCCACAGTTGGCAGCTGGAGGGTAGACAGGAATCACCAAGCCCCTGGGAGCTCCTCTTGGCAAAAGAGGCCACAGGGTGTTGTGGTGGAACGTGAGATGCAAATCTAGGAGCGAAGGTGATGCCGAGTGGCCTGAGGTCATTTACCAGTGGAGTGTCCTTCCATGAATTAACCCAGGGGCTTCCACGCTAGACCTGGGAGGGTAGTATAATACCTACCCCACAAGGTTGAGGTGAGGGTCCAGGGAGATAGTGTTCATGAGAGGTTTCCCCAACAATAAAGCACTATGTGATGCAGGCCGAAACCAGCGGCCTATGTTCAGCGGCCATAAAGGTGGAAAGAGAATTAGTCTCGAAGGAACCATAGCCCAAAAGGGGGTCTGATCATAGCCCTATCCCTCACTGGGTGGAGGAAAACCTAGTAATTTAGTCATTTTAAACGTGTTTTCCTGGTAAAGGTAGAATTTTCCAGTCCTTGGGACTTTTGGTTTTCATGGATCCGCTCATCTTCTAGAAAAAGGGGGAAAGAAATCACTCATTCTTTTATAGTCATGTTGACCAACGGCCAGAGACGCTGCCCCAGCCTGCATCCAGCCCAGATGGGCACCTAGTTTTGCCACCTGTGAAACCGGGGTGAAGGTGCTCTGTCATTACCTTTCCTGTCTAAAGGTAAAGACGGACTGATCAATATCTAGGCGATGGTGCCCGTGTACCACAGACCCACGGGTCGGCTTGGCCATGGGAGGTTCAGTCCTTCGCCTCCACGCACTTAAGGATGGACTCAGGTAGGGCAGCACTGGTGTTATAGGGGTAACTGGCACACAAGGCTGCCTTAGCTGTTCCTTCCATGAGCATCGTAATCGACAAACACTTCCTGAGAGTCTCCTTCTACACTGAACAACTGAAGCCAACAGAACATTGTTATTGCTACTATTACTGAGGTGAAATTCACATAACATACAAGCCACCATTCTCAAGCGTGCAATTCAGAAGCGGTTTGTGCATTCGCCGCCATGCTGTGTAACCACCACTTCTATCTGGTTCTAAAACACTTTCATCACCCCGAAAGAACACCCCATAAACATTAAGCAGTCACTCTCCTTCCCCTCAGCCCAGCCCCTGACGGCCACCAGGCTGCTTTTTGCATCTATGGGTTTGCCTATTCTGGATATTTCATAGAAATGGGATCATACAATACAAAACAAAAACAAAAACAAAAAAACACCTTTTGTGTCTAGCTTCTTTGATACGGTTTTCGAGGTTTCATCCCTGTTGTAGCACTCAGCAGCACTTCGTTTAATGGCTGAGTAATATCCCACTGTACGGGTAGATAATGGATAAAACCCATGTTTTGTTTATCCATCATCCACTGAGGGACATTGGTTTCCACCCCTGGGCTCTTGCGAATTGTGCTATGAACATTCATGTACGACTGTTTGTTTGAGTACCTGTTTTCAATTCTTTGTGATATATATTTAGGAGTGGAATTGTTGGGTCAATGGCACCTTTTGAAAGCACAGATTTCAGCATCGTTCTCCTCTACTTAAAACCCCCTAACGGTTTCCCTCCGCACTTAGGAAGATGTAAAAATGGAAAGCTGTTCCATCTGACCTTGTCTATCTCACCCTGTGCTCTCTCCGTAGTCCAGCTTCCTGGACTTTGCAAATAGTCATGCTTACTCCGACCTCGGGACCTTTGGACCATTGCTTCCTCTGGTTGGTGGCTCTTCCTCTCTCCACTCTGCCTGCCTAGTTAACACCTACTTGGCTCTCAGATCTCAGTTTTCATACAACTTCTTCAGAGAACCTTCCTGAGCCCCCAAAACTAGGTCAGGCACGCCCACTCTAGGCTCCCAGGGCACCTTCCACTTGTCCTGTGCTACAGTTTGAATTGCATGTTTACTGCAAGTATTTCTTTTGCTGATTTGCTCAGTAAGTATTTATCCAGCACCTACATTGGGCTGGAGACTGCTCTAGGTACTTAGAGGCAGCAATGAATAAAACAGTCTCTGCCCTTTAGGAGTCTACTTTTTTGTAGAGGAAACAGAGAAGACCAGATAAACAAAGGGATAGAATACAAGGTCAGGTAACAGTTAAGTACCATAAAGAAAAGTAATCCTGGACTGGGGCGAATACTCCACAGGGAGCTACTTTCAATGGGATTATCGTGGGAGCCTCAAAGAAGAGGGGCTTGGATAAGCATCCATCACCCCCGCAGACTATGAGCTCTGGGTAAGGGGTGCCTGTGTCTGTTTTATTTCCCATCATGTGAATCCCCAGCATCAAGGCAACTGCTTAGCACATAATAGGATAAATGGATAAATGATTTCGACTCTGCCTTCAAGGAGCCCTAGCACCCTCTGTCCCTGTGGTCATCCCTGGTAGCCTGGAGGAACCCCAGAGTCAGAGGGTAGTCTCCCAACCACTGACCCAAGCAGGAACTAGGGAGCAGCTTTCTCCACCTCTCCCACCCCCAGACCTGCCGACTCCAGCCTCCTCACCCCTCCTTGCTTCTCTAGTGCTAGCATATGGCAAAACCGCTGGTGCAGCGGGATCCCGGGCAGCCTCTGAGAGATGACCAGGTGTGAGCCAGCAGGGCTCCCACTTGGATTCTGGACTGAGTTTCTCAAACACCTTCCCCCACCCCCTGGCCCAGGCACCCTTCATTGCTTATCACCCCCCACAAATGGAGTTCATACTATTAGCCAGTGGCTCTGACTCAGAAAAAAAAAAAACCCTTAATACCAGGTGGTAAGATCCTGGAGCCCATGATATTCAACAACTCTTTGCCCTGCCTGGTACGCACCTTCCCAGTGTATCTCTCATCTGTGACACAGCAGAGCAGAGGTTCACAACCTTTAAAAACCCATTAGTTACATACAATGGAATAGTATTCAGCCTTAAAAAGGAAGGCAATTCTGATACACGCGACATGGATGAACCTTGAAGAGATTATGCTAAATGAAATAATCCAGTCATAAAAGGACAGATACTGTATGATTCCACTTATATGAGTCATAGACTCAAAAAGTGGAACGGGGGTTGCCAGGGGGTGTGGGGAAGAGGGAGTGGGGAATTATTAGTTAATGGGTACAGGGTTTCAGTTTGGGAAGATGGAGAAGTTCTGGAGATGGATGGTGGTAACTGTTGTACAACAATGTGAACGTACTTGATGCCACAGACCTCTACACTTAAAATGGTTAAAGTGGCAAATTTTATGTGATGTATATTTTGCCACAATGAAAAAAAATACGAGGTGCAGGGGGAAAAACGTGTGCCCTCTTTAGATGTAAAACTTACATCATATCTAACATTACTGGGAAATTTGATATAAATCAGCTCCTTGATTAACAAACCTCTAGGGAAATAGGAAGGAGACCTGCTTTATTTCCAAATATCACCCCCAAACCTTGACCTTTGTAGAGAATCATTTTATAGGTAGGCTAGGCTGCTGATGAAAACTGCGGGCACACTGGGGACAGGAGGAATCTATCCTTAAGGCCTCAGTAATCCCGGACAGAACGGAGCACGGTTCAGCACGGATGTGCTGTTGAATAAACCACTCAGCAAATTCACTAGCAAGTCAGGACGCCAGTCCAGATACTCAGATCTCTAGGTACATTATCCTTCCACTAAACTACAATGACCCTCAAGGTACCTGAGATGATGGACCAGGAGCTAGAAAACCAAAGGT